>NC_091665.1:46133125-46782500 GCF_042453785.1 Malus domestica
GATTATATTCACACACCTCAAATTACTTCTCTCATACCCTTTTAAATTTTTAATATTTTCTATCTCCTTTTCCCCAATACCTTCATCATCACTCGCCTCCATTTTCTTTCCACCAATCCTAATTTCGATTCCGCCAGTTTTCACCGTGATTCGTGGCTGTTCCATGGGAAGGTGTGTAGAGCTTTGGCTCGGGTGCTCGCACCACCACCTTTGTTGGCCCTTGTAGGTTCTTCCAATTGTTCGCCCTTGTTGGCGCTGTCGTTCATGGATCTCTCTTCCCGTAAGCTTCCTTTGTTCTAGCGATTGTTTGGATGGTTCGTGGAGGATGGAGCAGCTTTCTTCTTCCTCAACTCTGGGACTCGAGATGGTGTGATGGCAGGTCCTTGTGGCGGAGACGGCTTTGACTCGTTGGGGAGTTTCGGCGGCAGGAGTAAGTGCTACAATAGCTGGTGTGATTTAGGGTTTCTTCGTTTGTGTGGTGTGTTTGTGTTGGGTCCCAAAGCTTTCTTTGAGCTTTGTTTTGCGTGTTTTAAGTGTTCATGTTTTCTTTTGTTCATAGTGTGTATTTGGGCCCTTCTTGTGTAATGTTTCTTTATTAGTAATATATTTTCCTTTCTCATTAAAAGTAGAGGAAGGGAACATTGACCAAAAAAAAAAAAATCTAAAAGTTTTGTATCACATTAAATGAAATATACAGTAGTCCATGCATATATATATATATGTATATGTATGTGTGTGTATGCGCTCGTGATATATATATCACACACCCTTTATTAATTTATGTGATTTGATCTTCTTTAACTTATTTGATCTGACGATCGAAAATTAAGAAAATATGTTAGAAGTAAAAAGGAATGTGCGGATCCACACGCTTAAAAATTTCATTCGAGAACTATACCTGTAAACGGGTCTGGTTTATTGGGTTTGGATTGGGTTCAATCCGACCCGTTAAGCTAACGGGTCACCCTGTTAACATATTTTTTTATTTTTTATTTTTGCATTCCAATACAATTACACATAGTAACTACAAGAATGTATAAAAGGGTGCTGACTTGTATATCTAGTTTAGTTTTTGTTGCACATGAGCCTTCCGCAAGCGTTGCAAAGATGGCAAGAGAAACATGGGCTCGACCTCATATTTGACGATATGTCCTCTCAAACTCTATCAAGCATCCCTTCAAAACCTTCCGGATTTGCTAACTCATTTGATTCAATGGATTGTCGATGATAAAAAAGGAAATAGACTATAACATTTTGGAATCAAGAAAAAGAAACTCGAATGAGTTGGGATGAGGAAGATATGATCAAGTAAAGCAGCAGGTATCACAAGAAAAAGAAACTCAAACATCATCAACTAACGGGTCTAACGGATTGATCCAAAGTGATCCGTTATTTAACGGGTTCACCCATTAACGACACACCTCGTTAAGCATCCACCTAAATATTAATATTAACGGGTCGGGTCTAAAATGTTAGGTCTACCGAGAACGCTTTTACTATTTGCTATTGGGAAATGTAGATAGAAGAATTAAAGTACCAAAATGCCCTTCCAATTCATACTGTCTACTAAAAACACCCATTGTCTTTGTCATCCTCTACCCATCACAGCAAAAACCAGAGGTTGGAGGAGCCTCAGGCAACATAACAATTTGTTTTTGGAAGACAATTATATCATTCATTCAAGGCAACCACTAAGCAGTAAGCTTTCCCTCTTTCATTCCCTCTTGCATTTCTCTTTGTTGAAGATCGAATTCGATTTTAAGTACACGTTAAAATCGAATTGGGTTCTGATCTGTAACAAGTTTTATAGAGAAAAAGATTGCTTTTTGCAGATCAACTGTTTACGGATGTGATTTCCGGAAGAATAAGTGTTGGAATCGGATAAAATCGAAATGGGTTTTGTGGTTACAACTCTAATCTTTGCAATGGTGGGCGTAATTGCTTCCCTCATGGTCAGAATTTGCTGCGGCAGAGGCGCATCAGCAAATTTGTATGTCACGCAACTCTTCTAGTTTTTTTTTTTACTTTGTGAATCCAAAGATTTTAGCTATTAAACTTATTTTCGAATTGTTGATTCGATAATTTGAAGTAATTTCGAATGTTAATTTGGAAACTATTGATGTTTTGAATTTGGGGATTATCAGATTGGAACTGTTAGAGTCTGTATGCTGATTAATCTATTAAAACTGATTTTCTGTGATCAAATTTGGATCTTTCAAGGGCTAGAAACTTGGGATAGTAATTAACTAATGGATAAACTACATTTTAGTTGCGTTTTAGTGAATGGTGGATTTTGGGAAAATCTACCAAAGTACCACATAGATTGTTGGGAAATTACTAAGAAGAGAAGAAGATTTTGGCCAGATGCTTTAGCATGGGAAACATGAAACATGGTGCTAATCATGTTGTTTTAAATGTTTCTTGGTGTTTATGTAATGAATGTTGTCGATGAATTACTGTGAAACTTCTGTCTATCGTCGCCTGAAGGAGGTAATCGGTGGAATGTGTGTGAAAGGAAGACTGTGATAATAGTGTTCTTCATCTCATTCTATACGTCCAAGGAGATTAGTGAGAGTTTTAGTTATACATATCAAGGAGATCCCGTTGAATTTACATGTTAAATTCGTGAAATATGTATAGATTTTTTATCCTTGACATTTGCGTCTGCATCAAATGAGATAGGGCATTGTTGCTTTGATGTTTACTCAACATCGACATCTAGACTTACTGCTCAGTGTTGCATACACGATTGAGATTCAAACACTTCTGGACCTTCCTGCTGTTGGGGGCATCTTTCAAATCCTCTCACAGCTAAACGTATTGTTTTGTTCTTGTGCAGGCTCCACCTTACACTTGTTATCACTGCGGTAGTGTGCTGTTGGATGATGTATGTCTTTGACCCTTCCCCTTGATTTTTTCGGTGATTTTTTTGGAAAATTTAATCAATTTGGATTTGCTTCAGTTGGTGGACTTTTAATGTTACTCCTTTTCAAACTTTTGCTCCCGGATATTAACTTAGCATGCTCCTTTCATACTTGGTAGGTGGGCGATCGTATACCTTGCACAGATGAAACCACTCATTTTTCCAATCCTAACCGAAGGTGAGTGATATAGAAGAATTTGTTCTTGCTGAATTGAGCCACGCATAATTGTCAGACTTTCCATTCGGGATTTGGATGTATAATTTTCGAAGAGAGTGGGTTGGGTACATAGGTTTACTGGCTGATGTACTACCTTGAACCGGTATATTTGTTTGCTTCATCCTCCGAAAACCGGAGTACTCCGGTCTGTTTTCTTTATAAGTTGGCCGTAGATAATGCGGTTCGTATGTACCTTGTTTTATTGATGTGAAATAAAAAAGTTAATTCCTGGGCATATTCTATGTGCATGAAACTCGAATTGCCTTCGAGTTGGGTTGTTTTTGTTTTTCCGGTTTTGTCTTGTTGGTACCATATTATATTGGGCCTCGTTACTTGGGTTTCCAGACATTGAGCCCATGATTTATGTAAAAGAGGAGGTGTCCTTAGTCTATAAAAGGGACTCCTCACCCTCACAATCCAGAGGCCTCACATCCCCAAACAGAGGCCTCACATCCAGCAACCCTCTCACAAACAGAGAAACTCTCTCAAACTCTCTCTTTCTCTAAGGGACTCCCCCTCACACTTGTAATCCATACATACAATTACCGAGAAATACGATCAACATCAGTGTGGACGTAGTCCAAACATTGGGATGAACCACGATACATCTTGTGTTTTTTACTTTCTTGCAGATTCACGGTCGGATCTATGTTGTTCCAAGATCCTTCTGGTTTTGTGCATCAACATTTGGCGCCGTTTGTGGGAAACGACACAAAAAATCATGTCGGTTCTCTTTCATTTTTTTTATCTTACCACCGTGAATATGCAGAAACCCAAGAACCAAACACCAACAGAATCAACATAAACGATGGCTCTTACTTCTGAGTTGCAAACTCTCACCAAGGTTTTCTCAAGACTTGGAGTTGATGAGAAGGCACTAGTAGCAACACAGGGAAAATCGCATCCTGATGAAATGCAATCCTTCAGGAAAGCAACTCCCCACTCTTTCAAGGTAGATGAACGTTCCTTTAAGCGCTGGGAAGATCACCATGTCAAGCTTCTCAAGCATGAGTTCCTGCGTTTTAAGAAACCCAAAAATCCAAAACTTTGGAGAACCCCAAGAAAACCAAAAGCAGGCACAGGCAAAACGTCGAACAGCTAAGCTACACCACTATCTTTTTCTACATTCAACAGCGAGTGAGATCAGCTGCAGCGGCGACAATGTTCAGAGCTTAATCTTCGTCGTCCCTTTTTGGGACGCCGTCGTCAACCCCAGCGTTCGGCACGCTGTCGTCGACCCCAACCTTTGGGATGCCGTCGTCAACCCCGACATTCAGGATGCCATCTTCGACCCCATCGTTCTTTACTCATTCGACCCTGGCCTTTGGAACTCCGTTGACGTCTGCATTTCCTCCGATGGCTTCGGCGGCTCCTTATTCAACACTCCGTTCTATTCTTAAACTCAGCAGCAGCAACAACAACAGCAAACGTCGTCGTTTCAGCAGCCTCAGTCTGCTGGCGGCTTTGGGTTTCAGGCTTCGTTCTCTATGATGCAACAGCCGACGCCCTTTCCTAATTCTCAATTGACGACTTAGATAGCTCATGTCGCTCATCTCACTTTCTCTCTCGCCGATCGCAATATTCAAGCAATTGTTTATGCTTACAAGGACGAGCCTGGAAACCCTAAATATGCTTTTAAACATTTGTTGTTTAGTGTAACTGATCCGCAGTTCAGGGTGAAACCTGCTGGTGTATCCGGAGTTGGCTGATGTCATCCCCGTCGTGAAAACCTCCATTGGCGGCACTCGCATCATAGGTCGCCTCTGTGCTGGAAACAAAAATGAGCTTATTTTGCCTCACACTACCACCGACCAAGAACTTCAGCACTTGAGGAACAGCTTACCTGATAACGTTGTTGTTCAGCGTATTGAAGAGAGACTATCGGCTCTTGGTAATTGTATCGCGTGAAGTGATCATGTTGTTCTTACACACACTGATCTTGACAGACAGATGTGAAATTGGGCGGTGATGCCATCGGAAATGGTGAGTCTGAAGGGTTTAATCAACCACCCACATGGATGGCTTTTGTCGACCACCCACATGGAAAAGCTAGGGATGTGTTTGCTGTAAAGCAGGCATGCAAATCTGCAAAAGAGCATGCTCTAAAAAATGGACCCATTATTCTTGAAATAGACATTTACAGACGTGCAGGAAGCTTTATCAAAAGCTTACAGACGTGAAATGGACCCATTTTCCTTTGTGATAATGGCATGCAACGTGCAAGAAGCTTTATCAAAAGCTACAGACCACCAAATCCAAAAGAAAGATAGGTTTTTATTTCATCTGCCATCTGCCATCATTATATAATTACTGTCGGCCATGCTTGAAAGAAACACATCATTATGTTTTCTCAATATCATTGTTTATTTAATATCTTATTATTTTATTTGTGTCATGATGACTAATTATAAAATAATAATTTTATTATTTTTATGTCATGATGACTTATGATTAAATAATATAATTATTATTTCTTATATCACATGATTACCACCACGTTATTGATTTATACAATATGTCATTTATCAAACAACTGAATAAATCATTTATTCATGATTATATATATACACACACATTTAGGCAATACCTAATATATTGTTGATTTATGCAACATGTCATTTATCACATAACAAAATAAATCATTTATTCAAAAAAGGCACATAATACAATATTTTGCCTTGACAAACTTTGTCAATTTGATTTATTCATTATACGGTCGTACTGATACTGTCATTTATTGTCAGGAATTATTGAGCAACTAGATCCACTGATCAACATTGTTGCTGATTAAATAAGTCTACCAATTTATAGACTGATGAGCCACGTGCTCATGGTGATCTCTTGTCTGACCGGACACCCACTTGCTTATTACCAACCAGGTGATCAAAAGTACATCCAGTACTCCAAAATTATTCAGCAGCCTGCCACTATTATCACCCACTAGGTGATTAAAAGTACATCCAGTACTATAAAATTATTCAGCAGCCTACCGCTATTATCACACACTAGGTGATCAAAAGTACGTCAAGTACTCCAAAATTATTCGGCAGCCTGCCGCTATTATCACCAACAAGGTGATCAAAATTACGTCTAATATTCCAAAATTATTCGGCAGCCTGCCGCTATTATCACCAATCAGGTGATCAAAAGTACGTCCAGTACTCCAAAATTATTCGGCAGCCTGCCTCTATTATCACCAACCAGGTGATCAAAAATACGTCAAGTACTCTAAAATTATTCGGCAGCCTGCCTCTATTATCACCAACCAGGTGATCAAAAGTACGTCCAGTATTCCAAAATCATACATAAACATTCATGAACATCACTCATGTCAATCATACATAAACATTCATGAACATCACTCATGTCAATCAACATAAACATTCATGAGCATCACTCATGTCAATCAGCTTCGAAAGCTTCATTTACAAAGCTCCGACTTCAAAGCTTCACTTTCAAAGCCTCACCTATAAAACTTCACCTTCAAAGCTTGACCTACAAAGTTTCAGTGCATGGTATACAAAGACCGTCTCCGAACAACTGCCACTTCGGCCCATACATGGATTAAATCTAAAGTCTCCAGCCAATAGACTCTATTGACTGAAGACTTGGGGGATTACACTATGTACCATATATTGGGCTTCCGCAACTGGGCCTCATGAAAAATACTTGGGGGACTTAGCCCATTATTTATGTACTGAGGAGCGAACCCTTATTCTATAAAAGGGACCCCCTCACTTTCATTAGAGAGCGCCCATTATTCATGTATTGATGAGCGAACCCTTATTTTATAAAAGGGACTCCCTCACCTTCATTAGAGAGAGACTCTTAGCCCATCACTTATGTATTGAGGAGCGAACCCTTATTCTATAAAAGGGACTCCCTCACCTTCATTAGAGAGAGACTCTTAGGCCATCACTTATGTATTGAGGAGCGAACCCTTATTATATAAAAGGGACTCCCTCACCTTCATTAGAGAGCATCGCCGCCAACTGAGCAACTGCCTCGCCGCGAGCATCACTCATAACCCATCACTTATGTATTGAGGAGCGAGCCCTTATTCTATAAAAGGGACTCCCTCACCATCATTAGAGAGTATTGCCGCCTGTTGAGCAACCGCTTCGCCGCAAATATCAACTCTAGCCCATCATTCATGTGTTGAGGAGCGAACCCTTATTCTATAAAAAGGACTCCCTCACCTTCAATGCCACAAGCCGAGCCAACCAAGGCAGCATAAGCCACAAGCCGAGCAGCCTCGCAACATGTGCTACTTCTAGTTAAGCATCACTTCACATTGAGCATCGTCTCATATCGAGTATCAGTTCTAGATGACATCTAGTTACTTCGGCCCACACATGGACTGAATTTCAAGTTTCCAGCCAAAAAACTCTCTTGACTGAAGACTTAGAGGACTAATGTTGGTACCATATTATATTGGGCCTCGTTACTTGGGCTTCCAAACATTGAGCCCATGATTTATGTAAAAGGGGAGGAGCCCTTAGTCTATAAAAGGGACTCCTCACCCTCACAATCCTGAGGCCTCACATCCCCAAACAGAGGCCTCACATCCAGCAACTCTCTCACAAACAGAGAAACTCTCTCAAACTCCCTCTTTCTTTGGGGGACTCCCCCTCACACTTGTAATCCATACATACAGTTACAGAGAAATACGATCAATATCAGTATAGATGTAGCCTAAACATTGGGGTGAACCACGATACATCTTGTGTTATTTACTTTCTTACAGATTCACGGTTGGATCTATGTTGTTCCAAGACCCCTCCGGTTTTGTGCATCAACACGTCTCATTGTCTTTCATATTTCAAACTAAGTACAGTTGTGCCATTGGTCTTAATTTGCCATGCATTTTCGGTTGGGCCTTTCTTCATAGTAAATTAATGTATTTGGGCTGCATTTTTTGGGCCGAGTGTGGGTAGTGAAATGACCCTAACATTATTTGAGTTGAGATCCTTTATGTGTATATGTGTCCGTAGTTCAAGTACTGTTTGGTACGCAGACGGGACGGGACAGAACGAAGGTTCTGTGTATGTTTGGTAGGCGCAGGACGGAACATGATGATTGTTCAATTTTGCGTTTGGTACGCGTTAGACAGAACATAACCAAAATATTGAATGACTGCGAAGCCACAGCTAGAGGTGCAGAGACTGTGACGCTTCCAGAAGCTGAGCTACTGCTGCAGCATACAGAATTGTATCCCTCAAACTCATCCTCATGGCCCCAAGAGCCCATGGCCCCGAGACCAAGCACGACCAGTCTGACTCGCTACGGCTTCACCCCGAGCTCCCTCCTAAACTCAGTCGTCGATTACGTTATCGGAATCGCCGCCGACTTCGACTTCTCATCCCTCCGATCACAGCCCTTGATCGACCACTACTTCTCTGGAGACGGTCACAACGACTCTTCCTCCCTTACTAGCTCTGAGTCAACTTATCCAACGACAGCTATAGGGACGCAGCACTACCAAGCTATTGCTTCGATCATATGGACTGAATGAGATTGGATCTTCTAATTCTTCTTCTTGTTCGTCGTCGTCGACAACTCTGGTTCGCCATCGAAGCTCTCTAGCTGGCCTTCCTAGCCATCTCACAAATTCTCAGATTTCTTGCCTTTGGATAGCTTCCCCATTTTCTAGATGCCATGAAAAACTAAGGCTCAGATGGAAACGAGGAAGAAGAAGAAGGAGACAGAGAGGTAGAGATTTGAGGAAAAAGACAATGGGAGAAGGGCATTTTTGTTATAAAATATTATAATTTTGTGTTCCACGGATGTGGAACGAGTTGTTCCAGGAGGTGAGGTGGAACGAAAATTCACCCAAAACTCGTCCCATGAAACAACGCATTCCACCCGTTTTAGGCGCACCAAACGTGGGACGGAACGCCTCGTCCCACTCCGTTCCGTCCTGTCCCCCGTACCAAACGGTACCTCAAGGATCAGAGGATTCTAGGCTTCTAGCTGTTGAAGAGAGAGAAAGAGAGATTGTGGCCGTTAAAGAGAGAGAGAGATCCGGTCCCTTAGGTTGAGTGAGATGGGTCAGTTAATCTTTAGACTCCGGAAGAACAAGAAAGCCGGATGTTTCTCTTTGACATTAAATTAAGTATGTTTCTCTTTGACGTATGAAGTTTCTCATGTTCATTTCAATATCAGTATCTCAGATAAGTTGATATTGTAAATTATTCCAATCTAATGTTCCGAGATGTATTAGCGTACTGCCCTAACGAACTACAGGCTTGATATACGTCTGCCTAAGCCACAACTTTTAGTTTTTCTAATTTAAAAGATAATTTTCTATATTTTCCTCATCTAATAAATTGCTTTATTTCCCAATACATCAAGATGAGGAAGGCAAAAAATTAGAGTTATTTGGCCGAGTGAAACTCGGCTTCACTCGGCTAAATTAGAATCCTACAGGGAATTGGTCGAGGATTTATTTATTTTGTAGGCATCAGCGAATAAGGATTTATTCAAACGAATGTTACCAAATTAGAATCCTACAGGGAAACTGAAAGATTTAATGGATAACCCAAAAGTAATCCAAAACCTACGAGAAAACTATGATTCATACTTAATATGGGACTTGGATTATATAGGTAATCAAGCATATGTCTCTCTATAAATGTAGATGTTTAGACACAGAGCTATCTTGTATTACCATCCTCACCCCTCTCGTCCTCGTAGGGCAAACTTTTTACCGACTTAACTGATGGCTCTCGTTTGTCCAATAAAACGTATGCCTCCCTGGTCGGTGCTTCCTCACGATCTTATAGCTTCTATCGCCAAGCGCTTGTTTGCCTTCGAAGATTTTATTGCTTTTGGTGCCGTTTGTACATCATGGAAATCAGCTGCGACCAAAGAAAACTTTACTACAAGACGTCAAATTCCATTACTCATGCTTCCGGAGAAGGAGAAGGAGAAGGAGAGCACCACCACCACCACCACCGCTACCTCTACAGTGCGTGAGTTCTACAACTTGAAAAACGGTAAGGTATTCCAACTTAATATGCCAGACTTAGTTAGGGGAAAGTTGTGTTATTCTTCTCTAGGATGGCTAATGACTCAATCTGATAAAGACTCGAAACTCGATCTCTTGCATCCTTTAAACCATTCTCGTATCGAGCTTCCAGACGCTGAAACATTTAAGAAACATCACTCGGACTTGGACCTGTCTAATTTGAAAACGCTGTTTGGTGATTTCCTCGTAAGGAAATTTGTCTTGTCGTCGAGCCCTTCTTGTTCGTCCGACTACACAGTCATGATACATAGTTGGGAAAGACTGGCATTTTGTAGACCGGGAATTGGCGACCAACAATGGAACGTCCTTATGAAGTCAGAAAAAGAAGATCACTTGTATTTTGATATAACGTACTATAAGGGAAAGTTTTATGCCGTGGACGCTTATGGTACAATCTTGGTATGTGAAATTGAAGATCCCATGCAAGCAAGGACGAGGATTATTGTTCCAAAGTTGCCGGAAGAACTTGGATTCCCTTTCCTCTGCGAGAAAGAGTACCTTGTGGAATCAGCAGGGGCCTTATTGCTCGTCACGCGTTCTTTTATACCTACCTTTGAGTTTAGGGTTTTCGAGGTGCCATTGAGCAACGGAGATTGGTCCGACGACGCTAGGGTTAAAAGCCTGGGAAATAGAACTCTATTCCTAGGTTATAATTCTTCATTTTCTGTCGAGTCCTCAAACTACGGATGTAAAGCTAATTGCATATATTACACGAATCATCCGCCAGCACTTGTTCGTCAAGAGGAAGAGATAGACATGGGTATTTTTTATATGGAGGACGGAAAGGCCGAGGCTGACCTAAGAGAACCCATCAATTCCCTAACTCCACATTTGTGGGTTGAGCCGAGCTTTTAAATGGAATGTCTTGGCATTTTTCCACCTGCAAACTTGATTATATATGCTTCAGTTATGTCCCTTGGACGCGTAGTACAGTTGCTCATAGATTAGCTCTATTTGGTAATAATGTCCATTGATTTTTATAACATAAATTGTCATGAGTATATCATGTAATTAGTTATATTTAGTTATATTTTAGTCGTCTATAAATTTTAAAATACGTGAAATCAAACTTAATTAATAATGTGGAATCTAATCGGTAGATTTTATTAAGACAAAAAACTATGTTGAGTTTTAAGTAAAGAAAATTCATTTTTAAGAGACAATCATCAAATGACAAAAAACTATGTTGGGTTTTAAGTAAAGAAAATGAGTTGGGTTTTAAGTAAAGAAAATTCATTTTTCTGGAATGTGGGAGACCAAATAGAAAAGAGTGTAAAGTGGAATATGACCTCACGGTCCGTTGGCAAACGGTAGAACCTCTCCTCGCGCTCGCATAGTCACATCCACCTTTTGGCTTGGTGCCCACGGCTGCAGGTCCCTCGTGATCCGTGCGTACACATTTGTTGAAAAAATTCTTGACATGAAAAAAAGTGTGAATTCCAGAGAAAATAAATATTACTGCTTAATTTAAACAAGACTGGTATTGTGCTGGTCTCCAGTTAGAAATTGAAGCAATTAGGCTGGGCTGGACTGGGTCCACAAAACAATATAGACCATTAGTCTTTGATCGGACCAGCAGAGTCAAGCTCCGGATTACACAAACAGAGACAAAGCGAAGCTTCGACGTTAACGTTCTGGTCGCCGGCCACAAAAAGTATCTACGCGAAACACATTGCTATGCAAGCATGCATAGAAGTTGAAGAAACAACCATGTTAATGTTCTGGTTCGAGCTATAGTTCTATACTAAATTAATCTAAATAACGTAAAAGATAATTTAAATTTAAGTACAAAATGTATTTATAGAAACGCACATGCCACAAATAAGAGACGTAATCATCTTGCATCATCTTTAATTAAAATATTCACGAACTATATTGTTATTTCTAACATGTCTAAGTTAAAATCGACTGACTCCAGCCACAAACTTCAACTAACCAGGCAAAATTGGCACTTATTTTTATCAAAATGGAAGTGCTATTCGAGCAGTTAATAAAATAAATAAAAGCAGTAAATAACTTTTTCTATACATGTCAACAAAATTACAAAGTTTCCAACTTCGATAATTTATTAAATTCTGGGATTCCTCAGTTGCACTAACTAATTAATCATACAATATGAAAGTGCTTCTTCTATTTTCCAGCTACGATCAAGAAAGAAGAATTAACTTTAACAAAGTTACTAACACCTTTCATAAACTCAGTGAATGCAGTATATTCTCTGTACGCCATGACGTCCGCTTCACACCGCACCATAAGAGACGGCAAAAACAGCCATACCCCTGTCGCCACCACAAATGCCATCGCCAATGGCCCCGAAACAGCGGCAGGCAACCGCCACTTACCGTCAAAAGCCTTCTTGATCACAATCTCAACGGCCACACATATTCCGTGGAGGAGGAAGAAGCACGTCAGCTCCCACGTGGGCCACGTCCGTCCAATGTAATAGAAGATGAGCTCATGCATCACCGCCGATACGAAAAACGACGCGATTACTGCCGGTAGTGGGGCCAGCTTTTTCCCTAGGGCACGGGTGGAGATTTTCCGGACGGGTTCGTATACCGTCGGGTGGAGGATCTTGCTCACCATGATGTTCCATCTGCGTCCCCAGAAGTCCTGGAGTGAGGTGGCGAGGTAGGGCTCGTCGAACTGCGGCTCGAAATCAACGCCAAGGAAGACTCGGGCCAGGGATGCGACCAAGGCGAGGATAAGTTCAAGGCCGGTGTACATGTAAATGGAGTAGAGGAAGAGTAAGATTTTAGGGTGAATAAACTGTTTTTTGTGGTACACTTGTACTGACGTTGCAAAAATCAAAGCCTTGATCACGTAGTTGAGAGTCGACTTCTTGCCTTTTGGGAGAGGTTTTGAATTAGAAATTCTTTGCGCTGGACGTTCCGTCTTCTTTTCAGGGTTTTTGGGGTCGTTTCGGAATTTGATTGGAAGGCAAGCTAAGGGGATGAAATGATAGATGGAAGTGGGAGGGGTGGTGGCGAGGGGGCCTTTGTTAAAGGCAAAGAGGAGGAGCTTGAAGTTGGCAAGCCAAGCGAGGAAGAAAGACGATGGGCCGCCGAGAAAAATGGTGGTGAGATTGAGAGGGAGGTAGAAGAAGAAGAATACGACGGGGAGGATGGCGAGGAGTCTGGTGGTGCCGGGAGAAGTGAGGTTGCCGACGGTGTGACAGTAGGATAGTGATGCCACAACCAAAATCCAAACCATGATAAAGTTTGGGATTTCTCCTTCCAATTTCATCATTTCTGTGAACATTTCTTGTGAGACTCTGAGAGAGTATTAATTTTTGAGATGGAGGAAGATTGTGATATTGTATTATATATTCTGTGGATCGTTGATTTGATGGTTTTTCATTAGACAGTCGCCTACCATGACTCTTGGTCAGAAAAAGTTGGAATTCCAAGTCCAAAAACATGTAGGCATGTGCTATAAAGCCTATATTTTAGTTTCATATTAATTATATTAAAGAGAGAAAAATGATTTAAACAGGATGAAAAGGGCACCAGATCTCCTCCGGACCTAAATAAATTGAGCCTAAGGATCAAAAATCTGAATCGTTGAAATTTAATTTAATGGTTACAATTATTATAACTTTTAGAAGACCTCATGTTTGTAACTATTGGATCAAATTTTAACAGCCTGAATCCCTTACTCAGGAGACTCAATTTATTTGGATCCGAAGAGGATCCAGTTCTGATGATGAGAAAGCTTTAACTATTACTTATACATAAATAGATGGAAAAAGATTGCATGCCCTCCCTTTTTCCATGCCCTCTTGTTTTGTGTGATCATGGTTAAGCCACTTTAATATTTTATATTATTTTTTTATAAAAATAATAAGATAAAAATAAATAGTAATATAAAATGTTGACATGATTTAACCATGATCACACAAATAGAAGAGCATTGAAAAAAAAAAAGGCAAATAATCCTTGTCCTAAATAGATACCTTTAAGAATCAGAATAATAATTCAAGACATCAAATAACTTGCTTCTTCTTTTTAAGTCAGCTGTGGGGAACTATGTCTTCAGAAAAACAAACTTTACGACAAATATCATCACAATTTTAGGAGGTGAAATGCTCCCTCGCCAAGTTAGAAATATTATTTAACTCTATGAATCTCGAGTGTTTCTGACACGTCTCTTTGAATTAAGGTTACTTGTTTCTCGAAAAAATAAAAATAAAAGACTTCACCAAACCAAAGTGTGGGTGGGGGAACGTAGAATGAGTGGTGTTGTTTGATATTGGGTATTACCTTTAATTTCGGAACACTTGTTTATTGGCGTTGGAAGGTAACAAGAAAAAACAGATATTAATATTGAGCAGCCCGCCTTTGGTACACATGCAAATTTGCTTTTACTTGACTCAAGGATGGAACCGGATCTCTTTCGGATCCAAATATTCTGAGCTTAAGGATCAAAAGATTCGGATCGTTGAAATTTAATCTAACTACTACATTTATTATCTTTTATAGAGACTTCTTGTTTGTAACCGTTGAATCAAAATTTAACGGTCCGAATCCTTTGCTCAGAAGGTTCAGTTTATTTGAATCCGGAAGGAATCCGATTCCCTCAAGAATGACCTCTTCTAACTCTTTAGGTCGAATTTTCAGAGTGAATTTTGAGCGGCCCATGTTATTCTCCCTTAAAAGTCTCCGGCCATTTTCAAATGACGTAATCTGAGTTGCCAAACAAGTCATTTGCGTGATAAAGAAGTTGTATTGCAATCATTTTTCAAAAAAAGTATGGTCTGATTTGTGGCATGTGCAGAAGCTTCCCGACTTGACCTGGTGCGGTTAATTAGCCCCAGTCTATCAGGGTGCCGGTCCGACTCTTTGAAGGCGCTTCTCCTACGTCACTGATTTAAGTGTCAAAACTAATTAAGTATGTCCAAATCAGTTTTAATCAGGTCGCCATACCAAGTCGTGACTTTCTACATATTTATGATTCTATTACCGTGTGCTGATTTTTGTATGGTTGTGTCTTTTCTATATTATCTTTTTCATTTTTTTCGAATCGTTGGTTGAAAGTATATACAAATGACATTTGTATAAAGTAGATTCATCATTGCTCGGTACCTTAATTCATTGATGCAATATTAGAAAGTGAAAATTTTATATGATATTGTATTATTAAATTGAATAATTACAGTGACGGTAAACTCTTTCTATGTAAATCGTTCTTCATTCAACAATTATTTGCACAATATATCACGTTTACAATGTGGAGCAGCTACCGTTTAAACACTTATATTTGTGATTCAATTACCGTGTGCTCATTTTTGTATGTCGTGTCTTTTTTATGTTATCTTTTTCATCTTTCTCAAGCAGCTGGTTGAAAGCATGTACAAATGACATTCAAATTTATATAAAATGAATTCTTCATCCCTGGGTGCCTATTAACGCAATATTATAAAGTGAAAAATTTATATGATATTGTATTCTTAAATTGAATAGTTACAGTGACGGTGAACTCATTCTATGTAAATCGTTCTTCATTCAACAGTTATTTGCACACTATATCATGTTTACAATGTGGAGCAACGCTAATTTAGACAAAACAGACAACACAATTAAAACTTCCGCTCAAGCAAATAAGAGAGAAGTTCTAATAGAAATACTCATATTATTACTTAGTACTCCCAAAATTTTAACCTACGAACCAAAACCCATATTGAAAGTTCAAAAACACGAAGCACCTAATTTATTAATTTATTTTTTTGAAACAAAAGGCTGGGAATATTCCGAAACTTTCACCCGTGAACGCCTTCCGACTTTGAATCACTGGCAGATACTGCGGCCATTTCCAGTGGCGTTTCAAGCAAGGGTCAACCCTGGCGTTTCCAATTTAAAACTTGTGACAACATCAACACCCACCAGCAATTTTCAAAACCTACTCCCCACTACTAGCAGCAAATATTCTCAAATGTCCACAAAATTCTGGTAAAATTCTGGAAAGTATAGAACGAACGAATGTCAGCCCTCCGCCTGACGGCAAATATTCTCAAGACAATTTCAGACGCAAAGCTGTATAAAATCGGTTGCTTTAATGTCAAAATTAGATCAAAACTACAAAATGTCAAATCCACAGAACCATACCATACCGAATGTTTCTGAATTTCATGCAAATTCGATCTGCCACCTCAGTCCTCAAATCGTCTCGTGTTACTGGTGCTGCTCGTATATCTGCATGTATGTCTCAGACAGTGCAACCATTTGGGGAAGGGTTTCGGAGACGTGAAGGTCCTGCATCTCATACCTGAAAACAATGCCACAAGTTAGCCCTTACATTTTTCATTTTCTTTTGGTTTATATTAGGCCAACAAAATACGGAATAGATTTTACCATTGTTCTTCGGACTTCCTTTGTACAAACACCCTGTAGGAACCTTCACCAGGTTTACCATCATGTACAATGTTGGCAATGAGATCATACTTTGAGCGCAACCTCTCATTCTCATTGGTGGTTGACAATGGGATGTAGTCTTTCAATTCGAGATTCTTCACAGGGAAGTTCACTGAAAATTAATTCAGATACAAAATATGAGCATTATTGATTAGTCCAATGCAAAATATTTCGATAAACATATAATCTCACCTAAAGTCGGATTCTTCTCCACAAAGAAATTGTTCTTTGTAAAACGTTGGATGTGGAGAATAAGATACTGAGGTAATCGGGCGACTCGATACCTCATCCTTGATATGCGAGGTCGGACCACTTCAGTGATAGTCTCTCCATCAAATTTCTTCAGAATGTTGAAAAGTGGGACCTAAACCAAACCAGACGGAACTGAGAAATGCAAAATACATTTTGAAAAGAAAACTCAAAATAACAGTGCTATAAAACATTTAAACAGAGAATGACCTAAAACTGATGAGGCATGCCTGAAGGGCATGCTTTGGCTTCTTCCGAGGCTGGGTTTAATATTCAAGGAAAACAGAAAACCATTGCGATCAAATCAAGTAACGATATGGAATTAAATTAACCCCTTAGTTCAAAGAAACAACTATCCTCCATTCTGACCAACAAAAATGAGGAATTGCCCAACTACCCACCTTAGGCCTACACATTTATAACTACCCAAGATATATTATTACAGACTCCGACTGAAATGGCACCATTTAAAGTCAATGTATGTATTATGTAACTCAAGCAAATTCCAACTTATTTTATTTAGCCCTGAGAATCCCCTCCACACGCTAGGAAAAAGTTACTCAAGTTGTCATACGCATGAAATAGTGTTCAAGTACCTGGGGTATTATATTTTTCTCCATCACATCTTTGAAAAGCGGTGGTGGGGGCAAATCCAATCCAAGCATCAAGAAAGGCATTTTGTAAGTTTCCTTCACGATACCGTTATTTGCAGTAGCAGCACCTGTATTCTGGTCATCAACATTTTCTATTTTCTCAATACCTTTATTAGGAATCTCCTTCACAACCTCCAGTTCCCCCTATTCACAGAATATTACATATTATAATCTCAAAAACAAGTGCAGGTTAAGTTGAAGCAACAACAATACAGCAAACAAAGGAAAATAAGTAATAGAAAGAAACCTGAAAGCACTCAAATATGATGCTGCTATTTTTCTTCGAAGTTCTAAGATCTGCATGCAGCGTATTAAGCAGCCATGACATGAATTCAACTGGGTCAGACTGTGCTCCAATTCGAAACCTTTTCTTACTGGCTTTCATAACTGCCTGTAGGAACTCGTGCGGGCTGACCTGTAGACATTACCAATTTAGAACATATGAGCTTTTGTGTTTAATAACAATACCTAGTGACATAAATATGGAATCTACAAGAATCAAGATCAAACCTGTCCTTTGAAGTTTCGTGCATGCCATATCTTTCTTGTTAGCTCCCCAAATCGATGAACAAGCGGAGACTTGCAGTGTTGATAATTCTTAGGGATAAGGAAAAAATTTCTTAGAGGAGTGACTCTCATTAAAGATTGTATAGTGACATTCACGAAATCAGTCTCCTTAATGTTATTGAGCCCCACCTGTTTTTGGCAAAATCATGAAAACATAGGTACCAACAATTAGGAGCCAGAACTAAAACCTCACTTGCTGTATCTTGCTAAAATACAAGTTGTACTAAAGTGCACCCATCATACAAATCAATTCCTAATAGATGCTGCAAGCATGAAAATACAATACTTATGTGGTTCAGCACAATCTAGTCTAACCTTATGGATGAGAGAGAAAATCTATATAATCTAACCACTGGAATCATGCTGACTGGTGCTTCCTTTGCTCATATAAAAGTCTATCAAGACTGTCAAGCAACTCTATGATAGCTCTATTTGTTGGCTAGCCACGTAATAGATTTATCATAGCTAAATACTTATTTGGCAAGGAATAAAGGTCCTTCCCCGAGTAAGTAAATACAAAGGAAACGAAACTCTATAGTATTCACCACATATGGAATTGAGAAAAGCAGCAAGAGAACGCATATGGAATCTTGTGCAAGTAAGAACAAAAAGCAATACCATTCCAGGAAGGTAATCGGAACCATCAAGTGTCCTGGACCATTGCTTGTTTTTGTCAATCTGCTCCACTTGTTCCTCAGTAAACCTATAAAGAACCAAATGAATTAAAAATTATTTTAATTTAACCATGCAATCATGCATACATAAAAAGATACTCAAGGAAGACCAGAAAAATAAGAAAATATAATCAGACCTTGGGTTTAGGACATGCCGAATATCATCCAATGATGGATCACTTATTTCATATCCATCGGGAAGGCAATAAACTTTCTCCGTTTGAAGATTGATATAAACATGGTGTCCGGCTTCAAGGCTATGAGTATATGCATGGGACTTCCTCCCTCTGCCTTGATAATATTTCCCACAAACCAAACATGCATACACATTCAAATTTGACAGGGACAGAGAACAGAACTTCTCAAAATCAAAATCTAAAACCTGGACAAAGATAAGCAAGCAATCAGTATCAATACACCAGATACTTTTGTCTGAATAATACACATACAAGCTGGAATACCATATTGTAACAGATTAGAATAGTAATATACCTGACGATTGACGGCATCAAGATATGGGCAATCCCTCCTGACCTCGATTTCACGCCCCCGCCTTTGGTAAAGTCCTTGTTCAAGGTCATCATCATCATCATCCTCTACTTCTTCAACTTGACCCCCAATTTGTACACCCTTTTGATTAGCGCCACCTACCCCATTAGAGCCATTCACAGGTGGCCTTCTGTGGTTGTCCTCGTCTTCCACATCGCCGTAATTAAAACCCGGAAGTAAAGTGCCTTCAGTGGCAGGTGGCTGCAACGAATGCTCATTTAGTTTTTGCCTCTTTCGGTCCGATTCAAACCCTTCCATGTTCACACTAGCATTACCTTCATGTTCCCTCTTAGAGCTCATTCTCCTAACCCAATTTAAATCCCACAATTTCAACAATAATAGAAACAAATTAGGGAAAAAATCAAAATTTGAATTTCTGAAACCCTAGGTGCATATCACGACGCGGCCAGCAACAGAAAGATAGAAAACAGTTCTAATGTAAACCTATAAAAAGTTAATAAACGATAAAAAAAAAGTCGACTGGAAACTTAATTGCAACATTCCGAGTTTTAACAGCAAAAAATAAAGCATAATGCTCTGTTTGGTAGCCAAGAAAACGCGGGAAAGTGAGAGAATCACAGTGTTACCGTTACGTGCGTTAGGATCTTTCATTGCTTGATCGACCGAATTAAATTGAAAATTTCTTGAAAATTACATGTGCTTGAGAGAATCCAGACGAAATTAGCTTGGCGAAGATTGCAGAATTAGTACCTGGACCAGTTTGGTGTTCGCAGTCGGAGGAGAGAGAGCTTTCGATTTTGTTTCGAAGGAAAACTGGAAGGGAAGGCTCGGTCGAGACTCGAGAGGGAGTTAGAGGAGTAACGGATTGGGCTTTCCGGAACCCTTCAGGGTAAATATGGGCCTAATACTTAATAGGTCCAAATAGACCTCCCGGGCCATTATTTTAATGTTATAGTAAGTCCGCTATGTGATGTTAAGAATAAACGTATTATCTCATGACAATTGTTATTAACGTTTTAAAAATCTTATTTTGCACTCTAAATTTTCTATAATTAGAAAGAAAAATACACTTGTAAAGAGTGTAGAATGAGATTTTTGGTATAACCATTTCCTATATCATTAATCAATAAATATGTGTTAAGTTAAAGTTGGAATTATTTCATGTATTATAGGAATGTAGTTTCTAAATGTAATTAGTGTTCGTATAACCCTAATGTAATATTTTACAGAAATCAATACACGAGCCATATTTCTACCTAGTACTCCGTAATTATTTGGCTTTAATTTAGAGAAGTGTTATCAGCACTCTAAAAATATCATTCTACACTCTTCACAAGTGTATTTTTCTTTCCTAATATATGAAGTTTGGAGTGTAGAATGAGATTTTTGGAATGCTAATAATAATTTCCTTAATTTAACAAGTCATATTACTACAATATGTGTTATAATAAGTGACCTGGTAACACCAACATGTATCGACATAACATTTACATCAAAGAAATACTCAAATAATATCTTTGATCATAACACATGACGGTCTGATTTTCACGTTTCAAAAATCAGCCACTCAAAACCTAATACTATCATGAGATCAATCGAATCCGGAATTGGAAGAGGGCTAGTGCTCACGCATTGTTGTGGCACTCCTTTTTCCCCACTCGCTCATAACCCTACCTAAATGGAAAAAGGAAAGAAAACAAAAACAGGAAAGAAGAAGTGCAACAACCTACAAGGAATCTAATAGAGCGTATATAAATATAGTTCTAGATTGTAGACATAGGGCAGAGCCACAATTTACAAACCTCTTGTATTAGTCTCAACCATCTCGATCGTTATTTCTTCTTAAACTGTTTCTTTGAGTTACAGACTTGATGGCTCAGTGGTCCGATCTTCCTCATGATCTCGTCGTCTCCATCGCCAAGAGATTGCTTCTCTTGGAGGATTTTATTGTTTTTGGTGCGGTTTGTAGATCATGGAAATCCGCAGCGACCAAGGAGAACTTTACTAGAACACATCAAGTTCCATTACTTTTGCTTCCGGAGAAGAAGGGCACTACCCTCCGTGAGTTTTACAGCTTGAAACATGGCAAGGTTTTCAAACAAAATATGCCAGAATTAGTTACGGGAAAGTTGTTTTATTCTTCCCTAGGATGGTTGATGACTCAGTCTGATAAAGATTCGGAAGTTAATTTGTTGCATCCTTTAAATCATATGTGCATTGAGCTTCCAGACGTTGAAACATTTAAGAATCTTCACTCGAAAGATGAACATCGAAAACTGTTTGGTGATTTCATCGTGGGGAAATTTGTCTTGTCATCAAGCCCTTCATGGACATCGGATTATACTGTCATGATTCACAGTTGTAAAAGACTGGCAATTTGCAGACCGGGCTTGGGAGACCAACAATGGAACATCATAGATTCGTCGAAAACAAATGATCGATTGTATTTCGATATAACTTATTATGAGGGAAAATTTTATGCAGTGGACTACTTCGGCGAAATCTATGTATGTGAAACTGAAGATCCTAAGGCGCCAGCAAAAACAAGGATTATTGTCCCAAGGTTGCCGTACGAACTTAAAAGCCCTTACATCATTGAGAAACTATACCTTGTGGAATCGGCGGGGGCCTTGTTGCTCGTCATGTGTCCTTTAGAAACCATTGAGTGCTTCAGGGTTTTTGAGGTGCCAATGAGTGATGGAAATTGGTCGAACTCAGAGGTAAAAAACTTGGGAAACAGAAGTCTATTCCTAGGTTGTAATTCTTCATTTTCTGTTGAGGCGTCAAACTACGGATGTAAAGCAAATTGCATATATTACACGAATCGTCCACTTCAACGTCAACAAGGAGAGGACATGGGTATTTTTAACATGGAAGATGGAAAGGTCGAGTCGTACATAAAAGAATCACTCAATTTCCTAACTCCGCATTTGTGGGTTGAGCCTTGCTTATAAATGGTACAGATGTGCAAAACCCTAAACCGACGTTCAGGCATGCACGCCATGCAGATCACCAGCTCCAGAAAGCCAACCGATAGATGAGTCTATGAAATCCCATCGTCCGTTACACCCCTTGTATATATGCATGTAGGTAGCAGTTAATGAAATCATTCCGTTTTTTAATTTTAGTTTTTATTATTTTGGCGCTATAGATAAATGAAAACTATGTGGGTAAAAGGACTATGAAAAGTGTGAAGAAATTAGTGTATATTGAATGTCAAATCGGACGTCCCCGAAGGGACTTTCTTCCATGTCTTTTCACTCTATCTTTAATACAAAATATCAAAACTAAACGAAATGGTTATGTTGTCTCTAACACAAAAACATGTACACTAGGAAACGAACTAGGAAGAAGAAAGAAGAAGAGAAAGATTTGGAACAATAGAGAAATGTACACTCTTTGCTTATATATATATAATGTCAGGTCGCTGAACAGAGAGTTCGTTATTTTGGTTAGTCCCTTTAAACGCGTGAAAGAGAAATACAAGGGTTTGATTGTTTGAAAATGCTTTTAGAGGAGTACTTTTCAGGACCCACTTGTCTTTTAACTAAAAATTAGTTTCAAAAATATTTTCACTAAATGTGCTTTCAGCTATTTTAAAAGCACTTCTAAATGAACTCGTAGTTTATGAGGTTATTACTTAGTGGAAGAATGAGCGGGAGAAACTTCACTACTAATTCACAACTAATCTGGGAATGTCGGGTAAGAAAGGCCCACTTTCCCTGCTGAAATTTTTTTCACTGCATTTCTTTCAACTTTTAATTCAGCACGGAAGCAGTCAATTAACACGAGAAAATTAAGTTAATCATACAAACAATTGTAATCCCAGAGAATAAGGAGAGTTGTGCCAAAGCAAGCAAAGCTCAATTTGTTAACCAACATACACCTAGTAAGCAGTGGAATAATTCTCACATGATTACAATGAAATGCAGATCATCTCAGCATGGGAAAACAATGGACAACAAATCGATAAAACAGATAGACTTTTACGCCGATTGCCAGTCTTTTCGGATATCAAAGGTGTAATTGATTTCCAAGTAGCACTTGTTGTCATCGTCAACAAACTGCACCACAAAAGCAAAAGGGAAAAATGTGAGATAGTGAGTGGAGTTCATGTCCAAGAGGGCTTTTTGCATAATCCTAATGTATTTCATTCTTGTTCATTCTTTCCGCATAAGGGTACGGTTTTCTGAATCTGCTTTGAAAGATCTGAGGTTATGGAAACATCAAGCGCCGGTTTAACTTACCTTGCTTCGAGCTGAATAAGATCCCCTAGCAAATATGCCAGATGGGGTTGTGTCCTCAGGCAACACATGTGTGTAAGGTTCTGACTGTGGACTAAATGTTCCAAGCATCTCTCTTGTGCTATCAACTGCGAAGAAAATAATCCATGAGAACAAAAACATCGAAACTCCTTAAGGCTTATCTATGCTGTTACATAATATGAATGTGTGTGTGTGTGTGTGAGAGAGAGAGAGAGTACCTTTCACAGCAGTTTTCCAGACTGTGTTTGTGTATTTGAGACCTGAAACAATGTTATTGCTGACCTGAATAGTGAATTCGAGGCTGTAACGGCTACCTTCTTTTAAAGTAAACCACAACCCTTTGGGATTTCCGTTCTCAGGAATCGGAAGAATTATATCAGATCTGCCAGGGGATTTAATTGCAAGGCTCATGATCTTAACATCTGGTTCTAGAGTTTCTGCACAAACACACAGAAACACAAAGTAATTCAATCAGAAAACATAAAGACCGCTACTGCTAGCCAAAATCAGTGTCATATTCATACAACGAAAACATTCGGAGAGAAATTAATCAAACATTACAAACATCTCTTTTACTGAACGTTGAAGATGCATCGATAAACAGATGAAGATAAAAAGAAAAAGCTTGCAAACAACTTATATACCTTCTAAAACATGAAGCGGATTTTAACTAACCTAATCAAAAGATTAGTTTAGACCAAAATTTACTCGCATTGCACTAATCAAGCGCACAATGTACGAATCAAGCCAGAAATATAAAAAAAAATTACTGTTTTTCGCAGCATAGAACATGTTTGACCTCTGATGTATACAAGAAAGATAGGATTCTAGTTGACGAAAAGTTCGTTTTCAGTTCCAAAATCTAAAAACTGAAATGGTTATCAAGCGGAGTCATAAAGTTATGAACTTTAGCTGTAAATTAAAAGGGAAAATTCAAAATTTAGTAATTTACACACTTTGATGCTCCATTATCCATTTGACAAAAAAAGGAACTCGAAAGTAAAAGAATTTGGCTAGTTATGAAGATTACCTCCAACAGAATTAACATCTACACTCCCAAGAAGCTGTTCCTTCCACCTCCTCAAGCTCTCATCGTCCTAAAACCCCAAAATTATCACCACAAACAAACAAACAACAACATTAGACAGAAACAAAACCACAACACCATATTCTTCAAACACAGACAAGAAAATTAATTAAAACACAAACCGCGTCCTTCTCAATTTGTTCTTTGAGAGTGCACTGAGGCCCCAACTCAATCTTCTTTACTTCGTCATCGTCGTCCTCGTCCTCGGTCTGATAGAGGGAACCCTCGCTGGGTTCTCTAACCAACCCTGTGGACGGTTGATCCACATTTGCCCCACCAGTTTTCGCCGTCTTGTTGGAGACCTCGGCGGTGTTTTCATCATCCAGCCCCATGTTTTTGGAACTCGAAACAACTCCAACGGCCAGAGACATCAACAGGCCATCAACCCCCAACAAAAAGATAATGGGTTACAGAGAATGTAGACCCAATGACCAAAGTATTATAAGTAGAAAGTGAAAAAAACAGAACAAAACAAACAAAAAAAACAAGACAAAACACCCACTTGGAAGAATCTCTGTGGGAAAACAACAATCAATGTGGGAGATAAAAACCCAATAAAATATGAAGGAATTTTAGTAAAACCCAGAAAAGTGACAGAAAATTAAGAAAAACCCAACAAGGATAAACCTTGCAGCAGGAAAAAAAAAGAAGGCGGAGGTGGGAGAGAAGGGGTTGTTGAGGAGGAGTGTTCAAGGAGAGAGGAATGGTCGTATGGTGATCCGAAATTTAGAGAGAGAGAAGGGTGGAGAAAGAGAGGAGAGAGAGGAGGGTGGAGAGATCGTGAGGGTCGCTTATTTCTTGCAGCACTAGCTTCCACGAAGACCAGGATTCGAGGAGGGCTTTTCAATTTTTGAAACACAGAAACAAAGACATCGGATGAGACAGGCTAAAGCCGAAGATAGGTGGACCAAAGATAGCAACTTTGACCCCTTCTTCTTATGCGATTTTTATCTTTCGTAGTTTCACACTTTCACCATGCGTTTTCGGACGTAACATGTACATAATCATATTAGTTAGAACAGATAACGTAATTACATTCGCTTAAGCACTTGACCTCGAGTCTTTTTTGCATTTAAATGGTCGCGGTGCAATGTTCACTCGCTCGCTATTACTTTTCAAAATTGTAACTTTCAGTTAAACGTGAAAATAAAAGAGATTGATCAAATAAATATCCTGATCAAATAACATATTCATAATGATTGATATGTGAGTCGAGACTAATAATGTGGCACTATATAGCCCCACAATGCTTTATAAAATTCATGGCCAGATCATTTTCCGTGCATGAGCAGCATGACAGTATTTTCAAATAATTTGGGAGGTTAGCCTCTGATGATGGATTTAAATTTCTTGGCAGGGGATTATTTGATTTTTTATAAAATTCATGGCCAGATCATTTTCCGTGCATGAGCAGCATGACAGTATTTTCAAATAATTTGGGACGTTAGCCTCTGATGATGGATTTAAATTTCTTGGCAGGGGATTATTTTTTATTTTTTATTTTTAAAAGGGGACACTGATATTATCCACCCCTTAGCATCTCCTTAACCACAAATTTGGCTTCCACACCAGCAGTGGGAGTGCCTCTCCTTAAACACAAATTTGGCTTTTAAACCAGCAACAGGTTTCGAACTACTAAAAAAAAATTTGAGGATCCAACGCGGAGGAATCTAAGCAATGATTGGATTATGATTGCACCTAATTATTGGAATCTGGTCAACCTTTATATTAGGCCATTTCTCAGAAAAACTTGAGGTAGGAAAATGCATTTCCGGTGATAAAAAGCTAATCACACGGTGGGACTCACGTAACACAGTACATAATTGATTGAGACTGCTGCTACAGTTGTATCCCCCCAATGGACGGTCCGTCGTGCTCAAGACTGGCTATAAATTGCCATAACAAAGGTGGCCGTCTGCTGACAAACAATAAAGCGTATGGTAGGTGTTCATAGAAGGAAATACAGCTCGGATGATTGTGAAATAAGCCAATGAACTCAAAGACTTTATGGGAAGACCGCGACGCGTTTGGAATATTTCGTGATTTCAAATTTGAATTCACAAAGCTGGTCATTCAAATTACCCGAGAGCAGAAGTTTCGTGAATTCCTTGATTATCCAAACTTTTGTGCCTAAATCTGGACAGTCCTTCAAAATTTGATGGCAGAAAATGCAACCATGCTCATTTTCTTTTTTCCTTTTTGGATGAACTGCACTTTATACAACGACTACAAAACTTTATCCCACTAAATGGTGTCAGCGGTAATTTACTCATAGTCCCCATAATTTACTCAGAAATTTACTTTCATCCTTGTGTAGTTCTTTCTTTTCATTTTTGTCCTCGTAGTTTTATTCTGTTAGCATAGTTTGTCGAATTCCTCAAATAAAGCAAAATTCTTCCAACTTGGGTTTGGGTAAATATATATAAGGAGTTTTAACGAAACACTCCCGGTACTGTTCACTTTTAATGAAAAATCACATTTTTACCTTTCGGTACTATTCACTACACCTTTATTTGTCATTTTTCATTAAAACTAAAGTTTTTTTGGACTTTTCATTAATTTTCCTATATATATATATGCACTACATAGTCTATATTGGATGGGAAAAAATCAACTCTAGTTAACAAATTGGACTAAAGTGAAAACAAAACAAAACTACACGAAATGGAGCAGAAATGCTATAGGAATAAAAGTGAAAATTCGAGTAAACTACAAGGACTACCAGTGCAATATCACAGTGGGTTGGAAATTCTGTTAAGTGCCCATAACGAATACCAACCTATCCATCCAAATATCATAGAAAAGAACATGGACTGATTCATTCTGCATACAAGGTCGAACAAAATAACATTTTATGTTGTGTTCAGTCATGTGTTCTATTTCAGAATGCCAGGGCCTGTAAAGCTAGCATACAAAAATCCTAGGTTGATCACAGGTTCGGCATTGCGGTGAATTAAACACATTTTGGACTTGAGATACAAAATATAGCGGTCACATTCTCAATGCATGTTGGGAGTGATCTCAAACCTGAAACAAAATCATCACTTACTAGTCACTTCCCCACTTTCTCAGAACACTCTCTTTAGCGGAGACAGTGCCGTAGGCTTCCTTCATCGAGATATTATGGCCATCTGGTGCTGTCTTCCTAAAGATTCTAGACGTTATTAAAGCAAACCCATTTCTAGTCCCTCGCAAGGCATATAGCAACGGATTGAAGATGACAGCAAGCATCAGTTCTCCCTTTGCTATTATGAGATACTGAAAATCAAGAATAGTCATATGAGAGAGAAATAGAGAGGCCTATATATTTATTCACCACACAATGGCATTGAGTTGAACCTAAAAATGGGACAAGAAAATTTCTTACCATCACAATGATACCCATCACAGCAAGACTTGCTTGTTGTGCTTCTTGCCAGAAATTGCCATCATTCGACCATCCAAACCATCTACCCCACCCAAACCATCCCCCACCACCAGCGCTACCTCCTCCACCCACCTCCTCTCTTCTCTTAATTTCTTTGTCCCATTTCTTGAATTCATCTTTCTTTCCACCAAGTGCACCTTCTAATGCTTTCCTAGCTTGGTCCTGGAACCGTACAATGGTTAAGTTAAATTCATACACAAAAGAGAAACCTGCATTTAAATTGGTGATAGGGACAACTATACTGATCATGACCATAACCCTTGATTAATCCTAAGAACATTATAGGCAAAATAAGCTTTTCTGCAAGCTGAGTAGAACAACCTTTTGTGTGCATCATTAACTCAAAGAAAAGAAGGACTCGGCGAATGATAAAAAGGAGAAAGAGAATATAACAATAAATCATATAATATTATGTATTCTACATGAAGGATCAAATGCCTAATTTTCATCTGTATTGGTTTTTGTAAAGCAAATCATCCACATATTTATAATTGTACGAAATAATGTTCTTGCTCACAACACTTGATTCTATATTACAATTCTCCAACAAATTGAATGCTCAAACTACCAAAGACTCGGTTTTTATTCAGAACTCAAATCAATGCATAAATTGCTCCTAAACTCACTAATCTCACTTCCCTCGGGCACTAAAAGAACGCGGCACATTCCGGATATAATTGACCGTTCAAATGGAACACTAACTGAGTATGCAGTTCCTCAAACCGCACAGGGCAAATGGCAAAGCAGAGACAGACACCACGAGAAGGAAAAAAACATAATCACTGAGTAACTAACATTAAGGAACGCATAATTGCCAAACAAAATACAAACCCAACTGAATCTGATTTCTCAATTTGTCCAAAGTTGTTCACAATTCACATTGTCAGCTATCAAAATTTTGAAAATTGGGTAATTTTATCGTCTCTTCTGACAAATTAGAAACATAGGTTCTTCATTTCCCAGTAAAAAAGATTCAAAACCATCCAATGAATGCAGTATAACATATCATAGAGGGATATTAGAAAACAAAAGGGGGAAATTGAATTGAAATTTGGTAACTTTGGGACCTGTTTGCGATTGTCTGAGAAAAGGCAAGAGAACCTGCCGCGGCACTTGAGCTTGAACAGCAGAGAATTCCAGTCCTGGGTTGCTTCATTTGGGCGGGAAATGACAGTCGGCAGTGGGCGAGTGGAGGAGGAGGACGACGACAACGACTGAAGGAGTAGGGTTTGCGCTTGGGATGGCGGGATTAGGTTAAGAACCAGCACCATCTTAGCATTTCGCACCAAGTTTTTCTCCTGTATTAAACGTTAGGAGAACCTGACATTGAAACGCTGCGTTTCATATTTTTTTTCTTTTTTTCTTTTTGTGTTGATTCTTTTTCCTCTTTGGGTACAAGGACTCATCATTTCTATCTTAATTGGTAGTATAATGTCGAAATTAATAGGCATACGTAGGTTAAGTCGGTTGGTTCGAGAATGTGTTTATTATATCGCACGCAAGTTAGAATCTATTTATGATACATTACATTAGGTAAAAATAAATATAAGGATATCGAAAATAATAGTGGAGTCTTTTCCTTGCTCATACAAAGTTACAAACTAAACAATAGAATAGTAAGCGTACATTATCAATTGATTTAACGGTTTTCAATCTTCATTTGAGTAAAGAGAGTATGTTCAACTCGTACGAGTACAAGAGAGAGATGTTTCTATGATATTGAATTGTGATTAACTGTTACTTATTGCGAGTGAATTGTACTCGTTGCAACAAAATATATTTGCAAATATCAAATCATTTGTTTAAAAACAAAAACAATAGAAGATTAAGTTATTTTGATTACTAAAGGGAGAATAAACAATTGTTTTTTCAATAAAAATTGAGTTCAAAATATAATGAATTAAAGTAGGGCTGGGCAAACGGGTCCAAGATCCGCGGGTAGGGGCGGGTAATGCGGGTACAGGGCGGGTACATAAATTGTAAATTCAAAATGGGGCGGGGCGGGTACAATTTTCAAATAAAGCGGGCCCCCGGTCCGAACCTTTTCCACCGTTCAATTATAGGGATTGAATCCCCACCGTTTATTTTTAACACAGCCACATTTCGAGTCCCCGACTCCTCTCGACCTCAATCTCCAGATCCAGATCCAGACCATAGTCCTCTCGAGTCCTCCACTCATTTCGAGTCCCCGACTCCTCTCGACCTCAATCTCGACCTTGACCTCGATCTCAACCTCGACCTCGACCTCGACCTTGACCTTGAATTCTTCGTTTTAGCAACCATTTACAACCTCCAGAATCCAGATCTCAACGCCTCTAGTCGTCGGGGGTCTGTCGGTCGCCACATTCCTTTCCTATTTCAGCCATGCCCGAGAAGGACGACGCTCATTCGAGAAGGAAAAGAACCTCAAGCTCTTCCTCGAAGTCAAATTGGACGAGCGCGCGGCCAAAAACACCATTGCCAACATCGCCAGCCTCATCGTCGTCATTCACGAGGTACTCAATCGTTGATTTTCTTCTTCTTTTGCTGCTTAATTTTTGGGGTTTTCAGATTTAAATGCATGCAATTCACAATCCCGCGGATGTATACTTTTAATTTACTTATTTTGTTGTTCTTGAATAATTCCAAGCCGTGCTTACTAATGGATCCAGTTTTCTGATTTGTCTCTGGCAGCTCTTCAACTGGGAGTCTGGTGGGATACTGAAAATTAAAGAGAGAGAGAGAAAGAAAAAAAAAAAAAAAAAGAGTACCCGTAGGAACCGGCCCATTTTATACGGGCCGGGTTAAGTCCGATTCTCATTTTCAAAATAGTAAAACCTGTCCCGCCCCGGCCCGTTGTATTTTCAAGCGGGTCCGGTCTGGTCCCTCCAATTTTGGGCCCGGCCCGGCCCGGCCCGTGCCCAGCCCTAAATTAAAGAGAAAATATCTGACCACTATAATAATTCACCCCTTATAAATGAATGTTAGTACAAATACTCATGAAAGCCATAAAACGTTCATAGGTCCACAACATTACAAACCTTTTTAGTCAACATAACACTTTGGGTTGGGCCGTAAATGAAAGCGCATTGCTATTTTACGTTCAAGTTGGATCGGTATCCATGTTGGGTCAACATTTTCTCGAATTCCCTTATTCAATTTCATGGGTTAGGACTTAGGAATTGTGTGGCACTGGCAAAGCACTACTACAAAATTAACTTAATCGTGTGGCATTGAAAAGTCCTTTATTCGATATGATTGCTCTTATTTTAATTTAACGCGTTTTCCATTTTATTGGGTAATTAAGGGCTGGTTTGGTATTGCTGTATTTTGAAAAAAAGTTGCTGTGAGAATAAGCGGATGTGCTGTGAGAATAAGTGGCTGTGAAATAAATCAGCAGAGTGTTTAGTAAACTTTTTTGTAAAAGTGCTTTTGAAAAAAAAAACAGTCTGATAGTGGGTCTTTTCATTAAAGAAGCACTGTAGCTCCGTGTGCTTTGAAAAAAAAACCAGTTTTCCAAAGCTGCAAATAGCAGTTTCAGCTTTTTCCTTTGATTTCAGCTTATTCTCACAGCAGCTTCCAAAATAAGCCATTTTTTTTTCAGTATACCAAACACCTAAAACCCTCACAGCTTTTTTTCATGGGTACTTTTTTTTTTAAGCATCTCACTCCCAAACCATCCCTAAGACTACTCTCTGACATAAAAAGCCTTTTTGTGACAACGCATTGTTGTCGCTTTTCTTATCTGACATAGCAACGAGTTCCTATCGTTTTTTACATAATATCCAACATGAATTTGTTTTTATTGTCATTTTTTGAACGCCAAGTAGGGGGCCTAAAAATCGGAAAACCGAATTGAACCGTGACAAAAAAAAAACCCGTAAAAAACCGTATTAATCATAAAAGTTAAAACCGGATAAAAAACCGAACCGAACCGTTTCAAACGGTTTCGATTCCGGTTTGGAAATATAAAAAATCGAAGGAACCGGATTGAACCGTTTTTAATATAAATTATTGTTTTATTATTATTTTTATATAAATAAGACATTTTCCAATAAGACCATGTGCATCAGCCCAATATTTTTCTTCACTTCTCTCCCCCTCCTTTGTTGTTTTATCACTTTTCTTCTCCCTACATTATTTTTCTCCATCTTGTTCCAATATATTATGCATTATGTACATTTTAGTTTTAGTTTGAGATCTACACTTTGGTTTTGATATGAGTTTTTCTATCTTTTGATTTATATTTATATGCACACTTTATATTTTCCGGTCACAAATCTTGTAGATCTAGTAGTGGAAACTCAAATTTACTTGAATTTGTGGTTGAAATATGTGTATGATATTAGAAGTAGAAAATTAGAAAAGATATATATATAATTTTGATTAGAACCGTAAAACGGCATGAACCGAATCGGAACCGTCATAAACCAAACCATATAATTTTAGTAATAAATTTAAACGAAACCGTACCAAACCGAACTATTAAAATTTTTCGATTTCAATTCTATTTTGAGAGTAAAATCGAATCGAACTGGACCATGCCCACTCCTAACATCAAGAATGAGTTGTTACGTAGTAGTGAAGCATATATCTCTCAGGCTCTCAAGCATGATTAAGACTTGAGACTTGCTGCTGTAGTACATTCCAAGTGATCCCACACGGAAAGAGAGGTATGTGGTGGGTAAAGATCTGAACATGGTCTGTCTGCTGATAGATAACTCCAACTACTTTCTCCACCTTCGGATCAAGCGACAACTTCCAACAGTGGTTGACCAAACCACACCAATCCCTATCAAACGGTCCATAGTCAAAACCATAAATCTTGTTTTCCTGACTAAATCTGTCCTTTTAGAGAGGATCTCTATGTGAAAATCTTCTTCGGATTTTTTTTATGAGGATTTCGGAAATCTTTTAATTTCATTCGTTTATCGTGTATCGTACGATTAGTTTTTGTCAGATACTGTTTATATTCAATTTAAATAAAAAAAATTACAATAATTTCTGACAGTATGATGGACAATGAATTGATATACGATCTTCGAGATCCTCAATCTTGTCCTTCTTCTTATCCACGATGCGAATGAGAGGTTTTTCAATGTGTCCGAAATGCGAAATACTATGTGCATGTCATTATATAAATAGAAAGATATTTGAAAAATAATTTTTTTCTCGATTTATTTTATAATGTATGGTATACCACGTTGGGTTTCAAACACATAAAAGTTTTTCCGATGAAGGAAAACATCCGCCGATTCTGGTTAGGGTATTGCACTAAGGGCTGGTTTGGTATTACTGTGCTTTGAAAAAAAGCTGCTGTGAGAATAAGTGGTTGTGCTGTGAGAATAAGCGGCTGTGAAATAAATCAACAGAGTGTTTGGTAAACTTTTTTGTAAAAGTGCTTTTGGAAAAAAAAGCAGTCTAATAGTGGGTATTTTCAGTAAAGAAGCACTGTAGCTCCGTGTGCTTTGAAAAAAAGCCAGTTTTCCAAAGCTGCAAATAGCAGCTTCAGCTTTTTCCTTTGATTTCAGCTTATTCTCACAGCAGCTTCCAAAATAAGCCTTTTTTTTTCAGTTTACCAAACACCTAAAACCATCACAACTTTTTTTCATGAGTGCTTTTTTTTTAAGTACCTCTCTCCCAAAGTAGGTCTAATTCAATCATCAACTTTGGTTTCTGTATCCATAGACAAGACAAGTTTTATTCTCTACGTCGTTATCTCTTTATCTTGAATTTGAAAAGTGAAAACAAAAGAGATGGAAAAAGAAAGAAAGTCAGCTTTTAACTTTATCAGATGACATATTTGCCCCAAATCTTTTACCCACAACAAGGGTACTTTATTATTTTCAAAAATTAAATTAGGAGAGAAAGAAGGAGATGAATTTTCATGTACAAGAAGAGAGATGCAATAGTGACAATGTCAAGACAATTTATGCATTGTCGTGGAAGAAAGTTTAAATATGTAATAAGATATGATTAATTTTGAATATCGTTATAATAATATATTGATATAAATAAGTAGTTTTTGTAAAAGTCTATAGGTGAAAAAGAATATTTTTTTTCTATTTATTTTACAGTAAGTTATTCTTGTAAGTTTATTTTTTACATTCATACGATGCATGATTAATTTTGAATACCGTTACAGTAGTTTTATAGTATAAGTTTTGTAAAGATGTAAAGGTGATAAAGATTTTTTTCTATTTATTCTAAAAAATTTGATTCTCGCACACTTATTTCTTGAATATACACACTCTTAATTATTTCTGACCTTTTGAGTTTATAAAGTAATAAAAAGAAAAATTAAACAAAATGTGCACAAAGAAAAAAATGCGCCTAAATATCATTTCCCCTTTCCAATAATTTCTATCTCAAAGAATGGGCAGTACCGACTTTTTGCCGACAAAACAAACACAAAGGGATATTTTCGTGATTGCAGAATTATAAGAGGGAGGTTGAGAGTAGAGAGAGACAGAGAGAGGAGGAGAGAGACAGGGAGAGGGAGGGCAGACATTGAAGAGCGTTTGATTTTCCGTTTATTCAGTTTACTATATGTAGCGCCATGGCGTCGGACCAAGAAATTGCGGAAGGTGTGGAGACTGTGCTCCGTCAATCAGGCCCTAACGACGTCGCCTCCGTAAACGGCGTCGTTCAGCAGCTCGAGGCCAAGCTAGGGTTGGACCTCTCCCACAAGGCCGGCTTCATTCGCGACCAGATCAACTTCCTCCTCCGCCCCTACGCCCAACCCCCAAAAGCCCATTTTGCCTTCCATTACAACCCCAACCCCCACAGCCACCACCCCCACAACCAGCACCCTCAATTCCTCCCCCAACAATTCCCTCCCCATTTTGCCCTCCAACCGCACCACCTCGCCACCGAACCCCACAGCTTCCACCCACCGCCACCGCCGCATCAGCAACTACGCCCTCAGCCTCAGCCTCAGTCGCAGCCGCAGCCTCTGCCTGTGAAGACCGAGGCTTTCCCCCAAAATGCTCCCACATCCGCCCCGGAAACCCCCAAAGAGAGGTTCGGATTTCATTTTAAAAAATTTTGAAATCAGAAAGTGTGGATTTTAGGGTTTTGCTTTCCTTTACATTTCAACGGTTGCATGTTTAAGAAAATCATTGGTGCCCATGTTCCTAGATGTTTAAGTTCGTATTTTTCGAAATTTCTACTTTTTTTCTTTTCCTGTTTGCTTCCACCAAATTTTGCTAATTTGCATATCTTAATTGCTATTTCTCACTAAACGTTTTCTCTTTCGGGTAAATTGAGACTAATGTGAAAATCGATTGCAACAAATGAGGGAACAAAAATATTGAAATTGGCCTTTAAACCCTTCTTAGTACCAGTTTGGTACTGCTGAAATTTTTTGAAAAAAAAAGCTCCCAGATTTTTTGTGTTTAGTAAACATTCAAAATCAGCTTTTTTTTTCCACAGTTTTGGACGAAAAAAACCAATAATTTAAAGCAGTTAGGGATGGTTTGGGAGTGAGGTGCTTAAAAAAAAAAAAAAAAGTACCCATGAAAAAAAAAAAGCTGTGACGGTTTTAGGTGTTTGGTAAACGGAAAAAAAATGACTTATTTTAGAAGATGCTCTGAGAATAAGTTGAAATCAAAGGAAAAAGCTGAAGCTGCTATTTGCAGTTTTGGAAAACTGGTTTTTTTTCAAAGCACACAGAGCTATACAATGCTCCTTTAATGAAATGAAAAAACCTACTATCAAACTGTTTTTTTTTTTCCGAAAGCACATTTACAAAAAAGTTGAAAGCATATTTACAAAAAAGTTTACCAAACACTGTGTTGATTTATTTCATTCTCACAGCACAACCGTTTATTCTCAGCAGCTTTTTTTTAAAGCACAACAATACCAAACCAGCTCGTATAATTGTGATCGGAAACATTTAACCTTTTTCGCTGACGAATTGTCTTTCGGATAAAGGTCAAAGACTCAAAATGCTGTTATTTGTCCCTTTGCCAAAAACGTGAAATACGAACTAGTAGGACCGTAGGGGGTCAATTAGTAAGAGTTTCACTCTAATTATATATAAATGTGAGCTTACATAACATAATCTTTGCTTTAAGACTCTCAATTATTGAAGAGCTAGCTTAACCGTGTGACTAATTAAACTAGTTCGGTTGGGCGTTAATATTGCATAAGTTTGGTGGTTTAGTGGGTTAAAGTTTCATCCTGTTAATAGGCTTTGGGAATTAACTATTTGGAAAAGCAGCATCATCCTTTTATTCACCTATAGCTCAAATATTATCTTGTTGTTTTGTAGTTGCAAGTAATCTATTGTTCTTCGTTTTATTTCATGCTGCAATGGATGAACTGACATGCTTTAGTTCCGAAATGTTACTGCAGTGCTCCGTCTTCTGGAACCAAGAGAAGAGGGGGGCCAGGGGGTCTTAACAAAGTCTGTGGTGTCTCACCTGAGCTTGAGGCTGTTGTTGGTGAACCGGCCTTGCCGAGGACTGAGGTTACTACTCCCAAATAAACCTGTATTGTCTTTTTATGCTAACTTATTATGTTCAATGACGTGCCTCAGATTTTGGTCGGTAAATCTTAAAGTAGGTTTGTGGGTGTGTATTAAGATTTGATTTTTGCTTATTTCAGATTGTGAAGCAGCTCTGGGCATACATAAGGAAAAACAACCTCCAAGATCCAACTAATAAGAGAAAGATAATTTGTGATGATGCCTTGCGTGTGGTATTCGAGACAGACTGTACTGACATGTTCAAAATGAATAAGCTGCTATCTAAACATATTATACCCCTTGAACCTAACAGTACGTAAACACTAAGTATTGGTACAGATACTGTTTTATGATGGCTAGATTAATTTTATATCCTTCTCCTCTGTATATGCAGAAGAGCCAAGTCAAGCTAAACGATTGAAGGTAGAGGCCAAGTCTACAACTGAGAGTACTCAACCTCAACCTCAACCTCAACCACAAGCGCAAGCGCAACCGGGGTCCCCCACTGTAGGAATATCTGAAGCACTAGCTAACTTTTTGGGCTTTGGAGGAAGGGAGATGCTCCTATCTGAGGCAAGAAGACTTCTTTGGGAGTATGTAAAGGTTAACCGTTTGGAGGTAAGTATCCAGGTGCTGAATTTTGTACATCCTCTCCCTCGTAGATCTAAGATGATTATTTTATTGGGTACATTGTATTTATCTCCATTATTCCATAAATGGGAGTAAGGCTAGCCGACATTCACCTCTTCCAGACCCTGCGTAAAGCGGGAGCCTTGTGCACTGGGTACGACTTTTTTTTTTATTCCATTATCAACCACCAGCTGTAATTGTCCTTACCTTTCTACTTGCTTAACTGCCGCCTTGCTCAGTTTGAACCTTTCTTCCCCATCACAGTGCATTTGGAAATAAGACTTACAATGGTGCTTTGCTTGTATTTCCATAGGATCCTTCAAATTCTACAGTGATATTATGTGACGCAAAGCTCCACAAACTTCTTGGCTGCGAAAGCATTTCTGCTTTGGGGATACACGAGATGTTAGATCGCTATCATTTATTCAAGCAATCATGATTTCTGGTAGTGTTGACTGGTTAGTATAAGCTCCATTTGTTTAATTCGTCTCATTTATTTCTTAATGAAATTGTGTGAATATAAACTGTCTAGCTTAGTTTACTGCCTATCAATGTCGATGTGTTTTCGACAATCAATGAAATGGTCTGTGTTTATTCTTTTGCAGGTGCATAGGACCTTTGCGACCTGTTCTCTTCTGATTCATAGAAAAGATAGGAAAGAACACTTCTTTATATCCGTTTTTTCTTCTTTTTCGTCTTCTCTTTTCGTGCATTGATGTGGTTAGGTGCTACGCCGTCTTACATGTCGTGGTTATGTGTATCTAGGAATGCTATATGCTGTTGGTTAATGGCAACAAGATTCTTAGATCATGCCATTGCCTAGGTTACTTCTTTTTAGTCGTCTTCTCCTAACCATAACCGTGACAGAATGATAAGAAGAAGCTCTGTACAGCGTGGAAGGACCCTTGTAGTTCCATAGATGGCAGTAAATGTTAGTTTTAACGGCAACTTGTGTATCTTCTTACCTCGCAGTAAATTCCTATTTTAACTTTGATTTATTTGCTTTCTGGCTTTCTTGATGGTAAATGAATTTTAGACGATTCAAATTGAATAATCTTTAAACATTTAAAGAATCAAGTTGAAAAAAGTTGGTTAAAACTCACAAATTTTGTGAAGAAAAATTGAACTTTGTAGTTTTAGAAAATATTTTGTGTGGGCGCTAAGAAAATATTGCAAGACTTTTGGATGTGATCCTATGAAATTATTTTTTATTGATTTTTGAAGCTGAAACATAGAAAAAAAATAATATAAACTAAGAGTGGGCCCCAAATATTTTTCCATGTGTCGAAAATTCTCTGAACGTCCTAAATAAATTTTTGGAAACATGTAGTGACAAGAATAACTCGAATTTTCTATTATAGTAAATCTAAAAATTTATCAAAATTGATTTGAAAACGTGAGTTATACAGTTTTTGTAAAAAAATTGAAATTTTTGGTTTCAAAATATATTTTGCGTGGGAGCTAAGGAAAATGTTGCGAGACGTTTAGATATGATCCTCATCCTACCATTTATTAGGTCCATAAACTATTTTTTAATGATTTTTAAAGTTGAAAACTAGAAAAAATAATATAACATAATGGTGGGGCCCTTGATATTTTTATGTGTCGAAAATCATCGTAATGTCCTAAATTAATATTAGGAAACATGTGGTGCGACGAGAATAATAAATCTTGTAAAAATTCTCAAAATTGATTTTGAAAACGTGGGTTATAACTCACAGTTTTTGTGAAAAAAATGAAATTTTTAGTTTTAAAAAATAATTTGCATGAGAGCTAAGAAAAATGTTGCAAGATCTTTGAATATTATTATGCAATTTATTAGATTCCAAAACTATCTTTTATTGATTTTTAAAGTTTAAAAATAGATAAAATAATATAAAGTAATAGTGAGCCCCAAATATATTTTTTTAGATATGTGTTGCATTGGTGCCCATCTTATCCATTATGCCAATCATGATTCCCATTATTTTCTGCAATGAATCATGAAATTAAGAAGTCATTATAACCTAACTTACCAATGCTTAAATACCAAAATACCCTTGGGTTTTGGGTTTGAGTATGATTGGGCTGGGCCTGTTACTCTCTCTTCATTGGGTCATTCAATCAATGGATCCAACCAATGCTTAAATACCAAAATACCCTTGACTTTCCAAGAAGGACACCAATTTCCCGCTCCGCCTTTGGTCTTTTCACTTTGGCATTCCTGGACTGAGTGAAAGACAAACACCGTGGAGCGAAATACAATCGATCGAGAGGCAGAGAGAGAGAGAGAGAGAGAGACCGCACCCAAAGACTCTCGTTTTGCTCTGATTGCTCTGACTGCCGGCGAAGGTCCAATGGCGGCAGATCTGGTGCTCGACACAGCCATCAGAGACTGGGTTCTGATCCCTCTCTCGGTGGTCATGGTTCTCATCGGCGTCCTCCGATACTTCGTCTCCAAGCTCATGCGCTCCAACCAAGTCCCCGATGCCAAAATCGTCAAGGAAGGGTATTACACTTGCTTACTATACTACATCTATACTACATGGATCTGTATGTGTGTAAGTGTATATATATGTGTATGTATTTGGGATATATCAATATGTCTGACTTTACGAAATTGCTTTTGGTTGCGAATTCAGGCAATTGATTATTAGGGCTCGGAATTTACGTGCTGCTGCTAATTTCATACCTCCAAAGTCGTTTCGTGCTCGCCGATTGTATTACAACAACGAGGTTTGCTAATAATTCTTCTTGTTTGCTAATTAGGCATTTTTAAAAAAAAAAAATTAAGAGCACTCAAATTGACATGCTTTTGTTCATCAAGAAGTCGTAAGCTGAAAAGGAATTTTATTTGTTGATGAGTTAGAGTTTAGCATTGGGCTTATGTAATCTGGATTGGAAATTGGAAGTTGACGGACAACGAGAATTCTTCGTCTCATTTTGTTGTCGAAAACTTACAGCATAGTTTATTGTAATGAGCAGATGAATATGAGAATTTTCATGGGATTTTCACATGGAAAGAAACCCATGAGTATGTCAATTAGAGCATTACACTTTAGAGGAAAACACTTCAAACCCAATACTTCAAAACTAAGCTAGCTGAATTTGTAATGGGAGAAGGGTAGCTTTCCGAAATCTCACAACTACGAATCAATTAGAGCTGGACATGTGGATAGATGAGTTTTTTTTTCCTTTCTCCAATTGAGCTCTTGAAGTGTTTTTGTATTAAATTTCAATGCTACCTAATTTACTAAAATTCCATTGCCTTCTGTGTGATTTGGTGTCAAAACTTCAATTTATATTAACTTTTCAAGGGTTCATTTACAGAAGATTCGCTGAAACTAGCTTGTAGTATGCTATTTCTTGTTGTCATTCTGTTGATACTTGTGTCAAACATGTTTCACCTGGCAGGAAAATGGGCTGTTAATTGTTCCTAAGGGTCAGGCACAGAATCCACAAGCGCAAATGTTCTCTGATCCCAACATGGCCATGGATATGATGAAGAAAAATCTGTCCATGATAATACCCCAGGTATTTCAAATTGCTTGAGATTGTACTGTAATTTGACTTCTTTTTGTCAGATATGGGAAGTATTTTTTTATGACTACCTTTCTGTGGGCCAGACTCTTACTTTTGCATGGGTCAATTTTTTCTTCTCTGGATTTGTTGCAGGTATGTTACAATTCCTCTGAAACCGATTTTTCGGTTATATGCTTGCATAAATTTATCATCGATCTTTTTCCTTTCCTTTATGCTCAGCCTGTATAATAGCTTGTCATTGAATATATAATAATCACTTTCAGCAATATATAACTTCATATCATAGGCTCAAGATATCATGTTATGATCAATGTTTCCTTGTCTTCTCCGCAGCCAAAATTCCCTTTCCTCTTACTCAAAGGTTCAGGTCTATGCTGCAGAATGGGATTGACTTGAGCACTGTTGATGTTAGCTACGTCAGTAGCCGCTCATGGTACTTGTTTATATTTTGATATATCTAGTTATGTAAAGTTCATTTTCCTCCCCTTGGTTTTTTTTTTTTTTTAACTGATTGTCTCTGATTATTCAAAATCATTCTCTCAGGTACTTTCTTAATCTGTTTGGATTAAGAGGTTTGTTCAGTCTCATTCTGGGAGAAGAAAATGGTCAGTTCCTCCTTGTATGATTATTACATCATGATATTTTTCATCCTCCGAGATGGATGTTTTTTCTCTTTTCACACATGCGGCACCGCAGCTATGAGATAGAGTTTGTATGGTCTAGGAGGTTGATAAACTATTAACTTTTGCTATGCAGCCATGGATGATACTCAAAAAATGATGCAAATGAGTGGCTTTGGCTTTGATCCATCAAAGGTATCAACTTAAGTAGTTTTTTGTACTCCTTAAGGTTTCAGAGTCGTTAATATTTGAAGATTTCAGATTCTATTATTTTTTTTCTTTAATATTTGTTTGACAAATCTATTTATGCACTGTTGGCCTGCTCATTTGATGATTGAAAAACGCTAGTATCCAACTAAGTTTCTTGAAAGTATCCGTCTTAGACCTTAGAGTCCATGCATTGCCATTGCTCTTTAAGTATCCGTCTTAGACCTTAGAGTCCATGCATTGCCATTTTTCCTTGTGGGACAAATATGTTGGGGCTTATATGCTCGTCCAGTCGACTTACTCACTTGACAATGGATGCCCTCTCCTTATTAAACTTTTCATAGAATGTGAAGCACCCATCAATTTGAATGGTCAAATTTGTAACAGAATGACTTATCTTTTATCTGTAGCTTTAATAGACTTGTGCTTTTGTAGTTTGATATACCTGTTTGTGAAGTTCTAACAATTGCTATTCTGGATATTCGTGTGCATCGTGTTCACATTTAAATATTTTGGATGAAAACATTTGGAAAGATGATTAATTAAATGCAAATCTGAATTAAAAGTATTGGAGCATTACCATATTATTTGTTAAATATATGGCTTTAACGTTTCTAGAAAGAAATTTGAAGGCTTTTGCTGTTCTTTTTGAATTGATCAGAGTTTGGGAGCTGAGAAGGACAGCCTCGATATAGTCCAGCATGACTGGGCCTTACCAAAATTTGAGCATCGCGCTGAAGCCGTATTGAGAAAACTTGCCAGATGAAGGCTGAGATTATGCAGTTGGCTGCTCGACTGAAGCATCGTTTCTGCTCAGTGCTCCACTCCTGGGTTTCGTCCACCCAGCAGTAAAGTCAGTTAGACCTATGAAAAAATCTAGGTAGTTTATAGCAGCTTAAGCTTAAATTTGTTCTGATCATTAAACAAGACACTCTTTTTCGCTGAACAAACACATTGCTGCTTGTAACTTGTAATTCGTTTTCTTTTTGTTCGAAAAGTAACTCTTGAAATGATTTTTTTTTTCTTTCAAATTTGCCGGAAAAAGAGAGTGCAAATAAGTGGGTGAAGGACAGAAGTGTTGGCCGTAATTTAATTAACATGATTAGCTTTGAATATGGTCTGCAACTTTATAGATGCAGTAGAAGAAATAACTAAGAATCTGTTGAAGCTGCAGCCTTCCCCCTCCTTCATTAGTGCCCGAAACTTCGGAAGATTTTGATTGACAAATAAATCTTGGTCGTTCGAAGAAGGCCCGCCATTTTCTGTGGTACACCAGCTGAGTCGACAAAGAGAAAATATGCAAGAAAAAGAGAGGGGCAGAGTGCCTACCGAAAGAGTGGAAAGAATTAAAGGGGAGAAAGAGATGTTTGCGTTGCCCAACTGTTGCAATTCCAATGCAAGGGATAGAAGTGAACACATGTATATGGGGCAACGATTACCAAAAGCTAATATATAGTTTCTGATTAAGCTTTGGATAGTTTGACAAATTAAAACTTTGTAGTTACGTTAAAACTCACCTTCCTTTCGTAGAGGACAATCTTATATGTAATCAACTAGTATCTCTACATCGTTCTTCACAAGTTTTATAGTGATGGTTCTTTTTTTTTTCTTTATAAACCAACCAGAATGATCCGGAATAATTTGGTGGATGTTTCCTTCCAATTTTACAATTTAAGCAAAATACATCGGATTTCAATTTTTACAATGATCAGAATATATCAAGTTCACACTTAAAGTTTGCATTTTCACGTAAAAAAATTATCTTTCAAGAGATATAAATAGAGTAAGGATGAAACGCAAGCATGCGAGAAACCTCGAGTGCATATTGCCATTTTCACCCCACAATTGATTGGGGTTAGCTTATAGAAACGAAAGATTAGTCTTTCTCGTAAAATCTTGCGTTATGATCTACTAGCTAATAAAGAAAGAAATTTGGACAGGCGTATGGGCAATGGGGGATGATCATTTCCTTACCACTTTTCCACTTCCAGAGTGGCAAAACTCAAGCTTACGTGTACACACCTACACTCAAAACGGAGTCACGGAATTGGTGACTGGACGTTGACTCGTGGGTCCCACTTATTATGGAAGCTTTTGACATCTTGAATGATTCAATCAATTCAGAACATGATGTGTAACAGTGCAACCACACATAACTTGTTAAACCCGCTTAATTTGTCACAGGATAAAACTTTAGTAGCGTTGTTTGATCAGTCGTTCCATTAAAACGGAACAACTAGAAAATAAGTGAAGTTAGAAAAGCGTTAACTATCTTGTACGGTTTGGGAGTAATTGGCATACCCCGATTAGTGAGGGAGAATTTTTAGCTCTATCGAACATACAGGAAATTAAAGTGGCATTATACCGATGTTAAGTCACGAACTAGTTCCTTCCCCTTTTTTTCTATATGTTGACGTTGATGTGACCATAAATAAAACAGGACTCCTTCTCTTGTGAGAGAGTTTGATCATTTAGCTGATCAGGCTCTTGTACAATGTTTTTTTAATGCTTTAGAGGAGAAGAACTTCTTAGCATAGACATATCTACAAGTCATATATTTATGAGTAATGCTACATTCATCATATTTTTCATATTATATTTATACCACATCTCTAATAGAGGTAAGGTTCTCCAATGCAAATAGGTATCACTTTTAATAAAAATATAATACAAATGTGATACGAAAAATATGGTACGAGTAATTTATTTATTTATATTTATTGGTTGGATCATTTGTAATACTAATTCGCACGGGGTCCACTTGGTGGGACACCACCCACCGCCCCGACTTTTAGCTTTTCCTCAACTAATTCACTTTGCAGTACAGATTTGTAATAGATAAATTTGGAAAAGATGATGTTCCCTTTCGAAATCCGAACAAATATTGGACAATTTTACCTTACATACTTAATAGAAATTAATAAAGAGACAACAAAGTTAAAGACTGAATGTTGCTAAATTAATTCAACCCACATCAGACTATCAACGTTGCAATACACATATTAAAAATTAATAACAAAATAAAAAGATCAAATATTAAATGCCGCTAAATCAAATCACATCAACGAAGTATCAATTTGACGAGTGAGATTGCACACAAGTCGAGTGCAATGCATCGTTGGTTTTTGTTACTTTGCGTCCAAAATCAAGAGTTAATCTGGAGAATCAAGCGTGTACGTATTACTATTATTTGTTGTTATAGAGATCCACAATAACATAGTAAATTTAATTTTTGGATCAAAATTCAATGACGAATGTGTCCTTTTCTTTGCGTATACTATGCATGGCACATGCATGATGAATCCAAGAGCGCAGAATAGTACGTGTGCAGTGGAGGGTATAATCAGAGCGACCACTGTATCCAGCAGGGCACATAGAGATTTTTCAGTGTGATCGATCCACGGGATAATATATCATGTGTTATTATATGAATGATGGGATATGTGTGCTAAAACACATGATGTAACACTTGTATTCCCGTCATAACTAAAATTTTTTCCTATAAGACGAGAAATTTTTAGTTGTGACATGAACCCTAATGGTACACCACACGTTTTTATGTAAATGGTGGAAATTTCTAATTTGTAAGTTATAAACCTTTTAACACACATATCACATCATTTATATAAGAACACGTGATGTACCATCTCGTGTAACGATCATATTGAAAAATCTCTCCCGTCGGACGGCTGCAAGTGGGGTCCCCAGTCACGAGCATTCGACCTGGAAAGCATCAAGACCATGGCCCGCGGGGGCCCACGCAGTCCCTCATCTTTAGAAAGGGCGGTTGCATTGCCTAAGCCAAGAGGAATGGGCTAAAAAGTAAAGGAAAAGCAAGCCACGGCAGCGCTTGATTTGTTTACGTGCTGGTCCCACAATGGCATGATCGTAAAAGGGGGTGATGTCGGGTCCCCACCCCCTCAGGCACCGGCCTTTTGATAGGTTGTTTTCTTTTGTTTGGCTCACGTCCATTGATGGACATGACCGTAGGACGAGAATTCTCTCCCAATTCTCTTAGCGCAGACTCGAGTATTAATTAATTATATTCATTTATTGTACATTATGCTGTCAAATTTTATTAAGAATCATTTAATATTTATATTTAATTTTAAATAAATAATTTTTAATCGCACGATATACGATGAATGATATAATTGATTAATCGTTCGAAATCCTACAAAAAAAAAAGATCTGAAACAGATCCTATTCCATGACGACATCAATCGAGTTGTTTTCTTTTGGTTTCAATTCAATCGACGGAGTGTTTAAGATGATGAGTTGAAACCTTAAAAATGGTAAACAATTTGACTAAAAATAGTAAAAGTTGCCTCCACCTTTTTAACTATTAAACAACAATGCCATCAAGTTTGTACCCTCTCTTTTTAATTGTCTACGAATCTTTTGATTTTGATTTTGATTTTTAAATAAATGGAATTATAGCTAGTGACATGCTTATTTTATTTCATGTTCAATGGCCCCATGTCATACTTATTCTGAATTTTGTTTTTGCTACACAAAATGCGATTGAACCGAGTAAGGGACGAATTCATTAACTTGATCAAAATAATTCATGTAGTAGACAATTATGACATATTCATTAGAAAATCGAAATTAAACCTCTCTTTAAAAACGTAGACACTATTTAAGTAACTTGTGGAGGTTTTTCATTTAGTATTTTGGGAACCAATCTAAAAATTCTTTTTTATAGATGTTGAAGAGCTTAAATAATGACTGATCTAACTCACGTAAGGATGGACAACGGTTATGGCGGACGGATAACCGCGGTTATTTACCCATAACCGTTTATGCTCATATCCCCATAACCGTTTACCCGTTGGGTAATTGCCTAAACGGTTATACACATACCCATAACCGTTTATAAATGGTTAACCATACCCATAATCGCATACCCATTTAACCGTAACCGTTTAATACCCGTTTACCCATTTACCCTTTTTAACCCATTTATCTTTTTTTTTACTATTACCTTTTTTTCATCCGTCTACATGTTTTTTAACAACTTGAAAATTAAAAAAAATTGTCATAATTTTCTTTTTTTTTGACAATTAAACACCGTTATAGTACTTCATCATACATTTCCGTATTTTAATTTTTTAAGTTCATATATCATTCCAATAATTGAAATAATAGTTTACGGATAATATTTTTAACTGTTACCAATGAAGGTAAATATAATATTTGCTAAGTATTATTGGGCTACAAAAATTGTTTAGAAGACATTTCTATCAAAGCATTTTTGTCAATTTCACGGTTACCGCAAGGAATTTAAATTAATTTGGCGAATTCCTTGATGATGAGAATCATCATTCCTGTAGCAGTGTTATTGAGAGAATGACCGATGAATTCCTTGCTAATTTATTGGGTGCTAAGTATTATTGGATCGAGAACATAGTTTGTGTTAGTTTTTCATATATAAAATAAATGGGTAAACGGTTACCCGTTTATAACTGCGGTTAATACCCATAACCGACCATTTAAATTTCGCGGGTAAACGGTTATACCCATAACCGTTTATTTATCTAAACGGTTACCCATAACTGTAACCGTTTAATTTAAATGGGCGGGTAACCGCGGTTACCCATAATCAATAGGTATTTGCCCATCCCTAAACTCACGTTTGTCATGTTTATCTTGTATTGTATTGACTAAACGGAGTTATCAAACATTTTACTATTTTGCATCCAAAAAAGGAAATAATTTTTTTTATCTAAACTTGGCTAAATTTAGTGATAGGTTAGGCCTACTAACACAAAAAATTAATGGGAAAAGAAACGAAGGCACAACACAAGAACATGAGTGCATGATGGTCAGCCACATACACACCCTACTGCACAAAACACAGAAAAAACCACTCAAAAGAAAGATATGATGCTGATATGAGACATGGCCTCCACCATTTCCCATTCCAATTCATTGTCTACAAAGCTAATATTTTATTTTCATTGCAATTTTCTTCCGGTGGGATTCTTCATGAATTATCTATTATTTCATATTTTAACGTTAATTTTGGTGTCAACATTATAAAATATTGTGCAAAAAACATGAACTTGCGTATAGTCCATGAATAGTCTTACTTTTAAAAAAGTCTCCTTAATATTTATTGGAAAAGTATTATATAAATATATAAAAATCAAACAAAAAGCATTTACAACTAGACAAGTTAATGTCCTTTTAATTTGGGTCAGTGACATGAGGTGTCAAATTGGAAAAAAGATTCTTCAAGTGCTTAAACTCGCTCTTTCTCCTATTCAGTTTTTTATTAGGTTGAGGCACTCTCGCATCTATATAAAGCTCTCACATTTGATCATTTCTTTCACTCACTAGCAATTAAGCACCCTTCATTCCTCCCATCTTTCCAAGGTTTTTTTGTTCAGTTTTCATTTGCTATAGCAATGGCCACTGTTGAGGTAATGCCACGATAGGCATTCTCACCCGACTACTCTCGTGTTGGCTTGGGATCACTCTTTTATATATATCTACCAGTTCATGCAATTAGTTTTCTTATATTTATCATTTGCTCTAAGAAATACCTTCACTTATTTGCATACAAGTACAATCTTGAAAGTTAATCGATCCGTTTGAGAACTTAAGATTATATGATTAGCGGTATAATGTATTTCAGAAGTTCTTTTTGCAGAACCTCCGTTCTTTGGACGAACTATTACGTATATTAGATCGTCTTAAAACTTTGTTAGCTTATTAGTTTTGCAACTGAAATATGACTGATTTTCAACAACATTTTGTGCTAAAGGTTGCACCAGCAGCAGCGTTGGAAGAGAATGAGCCAAAGACAATCGAGGTGACCAAGACTGAAGAGGCAACCGTGGAAGAGCCTGTAGCTGCAGCACCAGCTGCCACTGAGCCTGAGGCTCCGACCACCGAAGAGCCAAAGGAAACAACACCACCAGTAGAAGTAGAAGTAGAGAAACCAGCTGCTCCTGAAGCCGATGCTCCAGTTCCGGCTGAAGTTGAGACCAAGGAGGAGGTGGCAGAGGAAGCGAAGGTGGCCGAGGCGGAGAAGCCAACAGTAGAAACGGAGAAAACAGAAGTAGAGGAGCCTAAGGAGGTGATAACAGCAGAGCGTGTTGCCGTGGCAGAGGAGGCCAAAGAACAGACCATTGAAACTGAGGCACCAGCAGCTACTCCAGTCGAGGAAGAGAAAGCAGTTGAAGCAGCAGCAGAGGAAGCAACCACAGAAGTTCCAGTCGAGCAGATTGAAGAGTAGAAGATGAACTTATGACAAGATGAGAGAAGTTTAAATTAATGGGGTATTCAGCTACATTTATGTTTGTTATTTCAGTTTACATTATAATTGAGGTAAGGCTTTAAAATTAAATTAATGCGATTTGGCATTTGGATTATTATGATCTCCACTTAATGTGAGCATCTTGCCATATGATTATGAAAAAAATGAAGTATGTAATGCATTTGGTGATTAATATGGTGTGAAAATATATGATCTGTCTAAGTTTTGAATAATATTTTTGCTTTTGATGATATTCATCCAATGTTGTAACAATTTGACGGATCTGTGGACTTGAACTGATGTTGAGATCGATGACATATCATCACATTAAAATGCATGATGTTACTTTTTACTTTTGCTAGTTCCTTTTACGTCGTTCTGATGTGCCAGTCGGCCATAGGAAGCAGGTTTGAGATATAAGAGTTGAACAAACGTACAGTTTGATTGAGTTTTATGTGCACCTAATTTCGCTGTTTAAGAAGAACATAATGCACTTTTTCAGTGCTAATTTGCTTCCAAAAGCTTTGGCCGTCGAACCATTGTTTTGGATGACTCGTGGCGTTTCGATGTACCCTTCCTTGGACATGATCTTTAAACTAACCTCGCTGGTTTAAGTGATTTTCATCTGGAGAATATTGCTCTCGGATATATTTATGCCTTGGCAATTACTTATAAACACATGTAAGTTCCATCGTCTTATTAATGTGGGATTCAATATCAATACGCCCCATTCATTTTTTTTAGAATTCTTTCTCCCACACACCCTTGCCCTCTTTCTAAGAGAATAGAGCACGCTCGACATCACAAAACCACCCAACCACTCTGATTTTGGAGTACACAGTTCATGATCTTGCCGATGGGGTTAAGGTCTCTGAAACCTAGCCACAACTCCAACAAGAGTAAGCTTTGAAGAATGAAAAGACGTGTGTGTGTATAAAGTATAATTACTTATTTATTATGGACGGTTAGAATCCGGTAATAATAGCTTCTTTCGGGTAGAAGTGCTAATTCAGTCATTGGGCCCTGTAGGATCTCTTGACTCTATTGAGTCCGTGTTACCCCCTTCTCCAAAAAAGTTGGTCAACAAGCCTCGCGAGTTGTCCCAGAATGAAGGCAATGACATGTTTTGACAAGTGATGACTTGTCTTGACACGTTGAACCTTCCATCGTGGCACGCCATAACAAACCTCGCGAATTGTTGATAGAATGCATGCGTGTCGTGATATGCATTCTACCGACAATTCGCGATGCTTGTCATTTTAGGGCCAACAACGATGGCGTGCTACGATGCGAGGGTTAGCATGTTATGCTATGTTCTGATACTATGAAGAAGGTTGAGGTTTCACCACATTTTTCATATCAGATTTGTACCACCTCTCTAGTAAAGGTAATATTCACCAACATATGTAGTTCTCATGTCTATTAAAAAGATGATACAAATGCATATAAAAAATGTTATAAGAGTAGCATTTTCATAAGGAAAATGATACAATCCCTTTCAAAACACTACAATTAGTAGTCTCTGAAGTATCTCGGACATGATCCTCAGAAAACATAGCATGATACCATCTGCCTGCCACATGGACGGGCGAGATGGGAAAACATTTTGTATAGACTTTTGCATAATATGTCATTGCATGATCCGTTTGTACTCAACAAATTAACATGTCATGAAAAGCAACGTCCGTTAAATCTCTTGCCTCCAAATTTATTTATCCTATTAACGACGCTATACAAACAGTTGCCAAAATAGCAATGACACTGCAAAGTGCAAACCTTTAACAAAGAAAAACACTAACATCGGTACCTTCTTCTATCATTAGTCAAGCGACCAGAGACGACGACGACGACGACGACGACAACAACAACAGTATCCTATAAACTGTACAATCTTAGTTCCGAATCTCTTTTATGTGCAGTCAAGCCCCCCCTTTTGACCCCCAAAATGTAGATGCACCTATTATATTTTACTACCATGTCCCGAAGCTACTGCCGACATGTTCCTGGGTGATGATATTAAGGCGGCCTTTCATCACTGCCTTCGATGGATATGGAGGGAAACACAATCTGTAAAAGCATGTATGAGACGAAGGCAGGCGACTGTAAGCCTCTGAGGACTTGTAAATGTAAAGCCGAGAAGCCAAACCTCGGAACCCCTCGACTGGAAGATACTTCACCGAGGTCCAAAAGAAGAGAAGAACCTTTTTCTGCTCTGCAGACATCTCCCCAACAATCTGCACAAATTTTCAAGAAGGAAACAAATTTAGCCTCATTGTACTACTACGCTCATAGCCTACCAATACAAAGCAACTTTTAGCTGCTTTCCCTATCTCGCAATCATGTTTATATCAAGAGCATAATGAAAAAATATGATCAGAACTTGCAAAAGGATGCTGAACCCCGATTAGGTTGTCCTCTCTCATAAACTCTGAAGCTTCCCACAAAGTTCTATAGAGTCTGACCATATACCACTTGATTGCTTGCTACTTGGCAAATCTAATCAAAGCCATACAGCTTTATGTGAGCATATAACACTGCCCGTTCTATATAACGCTTTACTCTGTTCAACCTTATCAAATTTGAAACAAGCGAAGTTTCAGTTTCTGATGCTATTAACTTCCAAAGAAAAACAGTGCTAAATAACTAATGGGGCTTTTAGATCCTGGTCCAAAGGATAGGTTGATATAAAAAGTAAAAATATGTAATACAATTAATCTGTGTAGGTAGACTATGAACAAAAACCTATGGTATAGGTAGATAAACAATTAAACATATAAGCAAGATATGAAACCTAACTAAAAGATACAAAAACATAATATATCTGCAAGCAAGACACATTAATCAGTGGTACAGGTTGATTATAAAAAAGTCTTTCATATTGATAGATAAATACAATTAACCTGTGATATAGGTTTATTATAAAAATTAAAAATAAACTCTATAAATGGGGTTTAGAGCAGAAAGAAGAAGAACCAGAAACAACAAAAAAGAAATTAATTTTTATAGTAAATCCTATCAATAAATAAATAATCCTAAACTTAAGGGACTGGATTTATTTTAATAAACTGGATTATTCCTAATATTGGTTCAGAAAAATTGGACTTATATAAACTTCCCAATAGTGAGCCCAATTGAAACACTGATTTTTTTGTCACTTCATTGTTTCAAAACAATCACAATGTATGCTTTCATTAATTTGAAAATCATTGCAAAAGCTTCCATGGTCGATCTCAATCATTAACGATTAAAGCCAAACTAGTTCGCCAAGACTTTTCTATGAATAAAGCTGATTGTCAATTGATATGCTATATGGAAAAATACCAGACACAGCTAAGAAGAGTAGACATGTAACAAAATAGTAATTAGATATTTAACCAAAAGAAACAAGATGCAAGTCCAATTTCTACTTTCAATAATTATTGGTTGATTTAACTAAACAGTTTTAATACGAAGGGGATTAACTGGGTAAGTCCTAGTTGGATTGGGATATCTTAATGAACAAGGATTAGGGGTTGCTATTCTAGGCTATCACTAGTTTTATACCAATTATAATTCCAGAATTCCGATTTAAGAGTTTCTCTTGGGTTTCATGCCCTACAACTCAGTTATCTTTGTTCCATCTTTGATTTTATTGCTTTTATCTCTCTATTTTTTCTGTTGTTTATCAGTTGAAATCTGCTTCTACTGCGATTTGGCTCTATTTTACCCACTGGACAGCAGCTTATCGCTGCTGCCCTGCATCACAAGAAAGAAGCAAAATATAAAGCAAGAATAGCAAAGTAAGAGCTAATAAAACCAGAATCGAGCAAGTTTACCTTCCAGAACCAAAGTATATGAGGATCAGTCTCTTTATAGCCATTGTAATCAGTATGTGCCTTCCAATCTTCAACGCTAATAGCACTTTCACTTCCGTGAAGCATCCAATCAAGATCTTCTAGCTCTAAACTTCGGAAAAACACACTCTGGAGCCTTGATCCACAGAGTATATCAGAAAATCCATGCGCAAATTGGGACACCTGTTCAGATATTGATGTGACAAAACGATGCTGAATTAGCAGATTAACATATTCCCCCCTGTTCTTGCTGTTCACAACAATGCTTTTCCCACCAGGGCAAAGCTCCACAGTTTTCCTGAATCCTAACTCCTCCACTTCCCTAACAAATGTCAACCCTAAAGCATCTGAATCAATAAAATGGGCATCCATTTCTAATATCTGCTTGCAACTATTATACAAGAATGGATCTGCATCTCTTATATCTTCCAAAGATAAATATATATCTCCAGCCAGTTGCTGGAAAAACACACGATCAAAGACTATGCCCACGTGCACTTTATGCATCAAAGCCAATGCAATCACTCGGCCAGCAAAGGTGAAATACTCCAGGTGCAGAGGATCAACCTTAGATGCTGTAAAAATAAAAGGCGTGTGACTTATTAATAATTTGTAGGAACTTTCAAGCATAACTCAAAAAGTTGACGCACGAAAAATGCCACAAGATAGGATACAAATCTTTCAGAACTGAGTAATGCTAGTGGCAACATTCATGCAATTGGATTAGCGTTTAACAATTTTACCAGTATTATGGCCACCTTCTTTCTGCCTACTAACACTAATACGCTGACAATCTGTATTTTTTGTTTGTCATTCCGTAATATAAACATTTTTAAAACCTAGGCACAATATGCTAAAGAATTTGACCTTACCCTGGTGTCCAATGTTTCTACACATGCCCGCATCACTTACGAGAGATCTAACAAAGTGAAGCATGCACATGTGATCACACACTAGACAATAAAAGAGTAAAGCATCATAATTATGTACTAAACTATTCTATAATACTTTTGGTGCTTGAGCATATATACCGAGTTTCAAACACTATCATGTTTGTCTGCAACTTAAAGTTCAAATCTTGGATCAATACCCAATCATATTTCAATACCTATCTTTATATGAATGCTATATATGATTTAGTCAATCAATTATCATCACAGGCTGGAGTTAATGTATCAAGACAAGCAAAATGAGAAACAGAATGTAAAGTTGTTCAAGAACACCATGCACTAAAGGCTGAAGGAAGCACACCTGGATTAGGATAGAACCTTCTACGGTCGTTAGGGCATGCCACAAAAAGTGCATTTTGGGGATTAAATATGGCCTGGCATACCAAAAAGAACCACTCCCGCAGTACACCTGGACCTGTAGCTTCCTCATTTTTGAATTCCATAAATAAACCGCCATGAAGTGACTCAGGTTCCGCATGCCCTATGTACTCAAAGGATTCTGCCAATATTTGAGACCTATCAATGAGCATCTCATGCAGCTCCTCATAGTCTTCTTTAACATCAGGGAACATCATCATAGCCAAGTGCCTCCGAGACTCAAAATCTAGCACATCTTTGTGCTTAATAAGCCACTGATGATCGTCACTTCGCATTGCATACTTGACAATTAGAGCACATAATGGAGCCCTTCTAAGCCTCAAAATAGTCTTAAATTGTTCTTCCCAGCTCTGGTAAAGCATAGAAATTCCACTCAATTCCTTTAAAACAGCAAGATACTGAGACCATCCAGAATGAGCAAAATCACCCTCCACCTTTCCCATTTTTCCAAGGCATTCATCCATTTTATTTAGCAAATCAGCATATATATCGTGAAGAAGCTTAATCTCCTCTCCATACAGGGGATGCCTAAAAGTCCTCCCTTTCAAGGTTGCAGAAATAGAACCCTTGAAACACACTTGATCGGCAACTGCAGTGCGCAAAGGGAGCAAGAACGCTCTAAAATCACGTACATCATCCGACAACGGCCTGCCACTCGCAGGAAGGTCCATACTGACTACCAAATCCCTAGACAAAATACTTGACAGCTCCCTAACAAATGGAGAAATATCTTTCAACCCACCAATCAGTCCCTCCACAGGTTCTGAGTCCTGAGAATTTCCATCACTTTCCAACAAGGAACCGAGTGAACCTCGGCATAGGACGTACAGAGGGTCCTCCTCCCCTAATCTCCTAAGAAACTTACAAAACTCTAACACTATCGGCGCGCAGTAATTATGCAAGTGTTTCGGCAACAATGTAGGGTACGAATTCAGGAAATACTTGATTGAATTTTCAGCAACTGTTCTGTTAGCTGGCAGGGGAGAAACATAGAGCATCAGCAGCGCCAAGGGGGCCGAGGACGGAACAAACACCCGGATATGGCTAACCCCATATCCGGCTGTTGTCTCCTTCTGAGCCATGGTCAAGTACTGGCTCATCCTGCTCTTGATGTATTTCGAAGGCTCGTGAATCTCTTCGCCTTGGCACATTCGAAATGCGGCGGAGACTATGTCCTCCAGGAGTTGCCAGGCCTGAGGGTGATCGGTGCTCCGCAAGCGGCCGACCAGTTGCAAACTGGCGTCGTTTTGTATGGCGCACTCGGCCAGCGACTGCTCTGGCTGCAGCTGTTTGCCCCCGTATATAAGCCTCAGTTCGAAAACCGGAATGCCGGTGATCGTTTGTATGCGATCGAGTAGCGATTTCACCTTGTCCTGAGCATAGGCCTGGATTACCAAATTATTGCCCCCTGACATGGTTCTGATGAAGAATTGGAGCATTGTCCGGGACCGAGTCGACTCGGAGTGAGCAGACTCGCCGTGAGAGGTCGGTCGGGCGTTGGAAACCCGGGAATTGAGGGCGTCACTATTGGCGGAGGAGTGAGGGTGGGTGGGGGCGCCGTTGGACGACGAATCGGCAGCGTTGGGCTCGTCCTTCCTCATCCTGACGTGGACTAGGTCAGAGATAACGGCGTCGTCCTCGTCGTCGGAGAAGGTGGGCCCGCCATAGTCGTCGAGTTTGCGCTTGGAGGACAATCGGTGCTGGAACTGATCCACCGCGGCGGCGACGGCAGCAAGGGCAGTGCTGTCGCTGCGCTGGTAGGCAGCGCAATCGACGGTGCTGCTGGTGGTGGGGCTCCCGGTGATGGACATTTACAGGGTGGGGCCCACCCGCCAGCCGGTTCCTTCCTTTTACCTCTCGAGAGAAGAAAATTCACGCGTACGGTGGGCGTGGGTGCATGGAAATCGCAGCCGGTCCTCCGCGAAAAACAAAAATCTGGAAATTAAAATAAATAAAATTAAAAGGGAGAATAAAAATACCAGGGAGGGTGGGAACTGGGGGAAGACGATGATCGGGGGAAGGGGTCGTTTGTCTCTCTCTTTGTCTCACGCCTGGGCTTCACAGCCGTCATCTACAATCACTGTAATCGGTAATCCTACGCTATTATATATTTTCCATTTATTTATTTATTTATTTATTTATTTGATGTTGTGTTTGGATTGCAGTATATTACAAAAAAGCCCTCTGTCCCTCCACTCTCTGCACTGGCGTTTCTGATACTTAACGGCTCTGATCGGATCCCACTATTTTTTCTTTCTTTTTTTTCTTTTTTGTTTTGTCAAATATCCCACTAATTTTATATTTGGTTAGTTTTGTTGTAAACATGGCTAGTTTAAGTGTGATTGTGTAAATTCTAAATTATATTTGATTCTAGTTATCATTTCCTATTGTATCTTGTATTCCTTGGGATGAAGGAATATGTTCTCTTCTTATATTACTATAATAAAGGCACAATGTATGAGGGATCACAACACACATTCCCTTACAATTCTACAAACACATATCTCTCTCTTCTTCTCCTTGCCGCTGGCCACACTAAACTTGTCAGATAAAATAGACCACAATACGTTATTAGCACGCTCCTACCGCTGCGCTTAGGAATCTGACGTTAGAGATTTTTCTGCATCAAACCAGTTCATCCATATTATCACGCAATCATGTTCTTTCAAAACAATGGTTTTTAACTCGATATTTTTGCAACCCTGATAGCATGAACATTCACCATGATGCATGACCCAACTTTACATTTTACGAATTTTAGATTCTACATAAATTGTGTATGTCTCATAATCATAATTGTTGAATAATGTGCATTTGATATTGGTTATGAATTGTGTTGGTACCACACATAATGGGCATCAGACTTTGATACATTGGGCCTCATTACCCAGCCTATATGATTATGTAAAAGGAGGAGCCCCTTATGAAGGATTTATTTTGAAAAACATGTTCATTTGAGCAACATCATATGGCATGCAATTAACAATTAAAGGCGGAATCATGCTTGCATGTACTCAAAAACAAAACATTACCATGAAATTCAAAGCCTAGTAGATTGGTGAACCAATAATCAACTCAAAACAAAGTGAGTTGAAATTATTACCTTTGTAGATTCCTCTTTGCATAAGCAAAGGCTAATCACCCAAAGAGATAGGGCCTTCATTCCTTGCTTCTTAGATCCATGGATTTGGATGGAAAAATAGGTTTCTCCAAGTTCCCAAAATAGGGAACCTCTAAGTCTCTTCACCAAGGTTTGATTGTAGAAGAAATGAGTGACCTTGGAGTAGTAGGATTGCTAGATGTACCCTCCAAGGTGTTGGCCTCTTTAGAGAGAAAATGGAGAGACAATTCTCACCAATTTTCCCCCAAAATAAACCCTTAATCACTTAATGAATATTTGGCTATAAAATCATTTATATAGTCACTTCTTTAAGTGACCTAAACAACCAAAACCCTAATTCATTCACATATGGCCGGCCATTTAGGGGATTTTGGGCTTTTGGGCTTTAATGAATCTTCATTCATTAAATTGTCATACAACTTAAGTTAATGGGCTTGACGTTCGAAGCCCATTGGGCCTTAAGGTCCAAAACTATCCCGAAGTCTTTAACGAACTTATTCGTTTGATTAATTAACATATTAATTAATCCTTGCCATAAATAAATGATTAAACCATTTAATCATTCTTACTCATTTCCGTTTAATCTCCAATCTCTACCTTTTACGGTGTGCGATCCATTAGGTTCCTTTTAGCGAGGTAGTGGGCGATTAAAACCATTTTACATCGATTGTGAATTGAAACTATTTTCAATTCTCCCTTTAGTGATTACACACGTTTAGGGCTTCCACAAACCATGAGTGACACCTAGCAGCATATCATGGTTACCCAAGCTAATCAGAAGAGGTGGAGAACCTATTCAGTTCGGGATTACAAATGCAATACGGTCCTTCTCTAATCTAATACTCTTGACCACATTGTTTGGTATGATAGTTTATTTACTCATGTCTACTATCCAATGTAAATCGTTTGCTTATATGATTTCCTTGAATGTGATTTGGAACGCATTCCCTAATCTCATTCATACTCTGGCCAGAGATTCCAAATCATATCATAGAGTATTCTCCCTCAACTGTTTGAAGGTTAGAGATCCCTTGTTGCGCATTCACTTGTCTCCATAGCTAAGTGGCTTAACCCCAACGATGCCGTGGACACCCCGATGGGGTGACTTTGACATAATCAAAGATCAAGGACTTAACCACAAGACAACTGTGATGCCTCAGGTCAAATGACTACTTTGCATTATCCCAACCATGAGTTCTTATGTGACATGGAATATGAGAACTCTTCGTTGATCACGTTCAGTGTACTCATTCTCTATTGAGCACCTACGTACTTGTCTTGATGTCACACACACCAATGACTCGAGACTAATCACTCTCCCTGAGAGAAGACATAGTACGTACCGATCTTTACGGACTGTCAATGCCCAATTGACAATCCTATGATCAGGAACATTTAGGATGTGTCTACGAAAGAATGGTCTCATGAATCTAACTTCATTAGATTACATTCTCCCAATCACATATTCCTTGGACTTTATCGTTTAAGCATATAACATTTATATGAGACGGCTCAAACAATAATGTATGCCCTTTATATGTAAAACTAGATTAGTTTAACATGTGAAATGTCCGTAAAGTATCATCACATGATTGGCTTTAGGGCACATTTCCAACACCTTATTCTATAAAAGGGGACTCATTCCCCCTCACAAAAGGGAATCAGTGAACCCAACAGAGGGCAATACCCTCACAAATACAACAACACTCTCTTTCTCTGGGGGACTCCCTCTCACCCTTCTAATCCATACATACAGTCAGAGAAATACAATCAGTGTGGACGTAGCCCAAACCTTGGGGTGAACCACGATACATCTTGTGTTATTTACATTTCTTGCAGATTCACGATCAGATTTACGTTGTTCCAAGACCTCTGGTTTTGTGCATCAACATTTGGCGCTGTCTGATTGTTTACCTTGTCTATTACCTCTTTCGGCAAATCTCCTAGCTCGGCGACTTGGGGGACCCCTACTATAGGGTTTTGTATCGCACTTAACAAAGCCCGAAACTACAAGTAAGCTTCAAGTGAAATTGATACATTACCTTGTGCATCTTCATCGGTTAAAGATACCACCCCTGATGGAGGAAAAGTACTTCGAGATAAGATGCCACATCTACGTATGAGACAGATAAGGCAAGTGAAAATGATATCACACTTCGGTACTTAGAAGTTTCGTAATTACTCAATGGGTTGGATCTTGCAAGTCCCTAACCGAGGAGCGTCTCTCACTCGGGAACTTAGGGGAGCACTATTTGTACCATACTTGACCAATCTTGAAACTATTGAGCACCGGTGAATTCACATCTAAAACTTTTGATGGATACGAACCCGACATATCACATATGCGCGTTTTTGGTTGTGCAGTATATGTGCCAATCTCGCTGCCCTTACGTACAAAAATGGGGCCTCAACGAAGGATGTGAATCTATGTCGGATATGATTCTCATTCGATTATTCTTTACTTAGAACCTTTGACAGACGATCTGTTTACCACTCGTTTCGTGGATTGTCACTTATATGAGATAGTCTTCTCGTTGTTAAGGGGAGATAAGAACGTCAACGTTCTTGAAGAACGACACGAATTATCGTGGACGACTCTCACTTTGTCTCATTTAGATCCATGCACCACTCAGTCTAAAACTGAAGTGCAGCGCATATTAGATCTTCAGAGCATAGCTCAGAGCATGCCAGATGCTTTCACCAATTTAACGCACGTGACAAGATCACATATTCCAGTTGTGAATACGCCTGCAAACATGAATGTACCAAATGTAAGACGGACTACCCTTTTGGAAGCCCGGGACGCCAATTTTGGTGATCCACATACATTAGCGGCTAGCCAATCATCTGCCTTTACACAAAAGCATGGTAGACCCTTTTGTTCAATGGATTCACACCCCTGGAAGAGGAAAACCACGGCACAATGACCTGAATAGCCTACAGTGAATCCGACTATAGCTTACTCATTCTACTTAACTCATGAGGAAATTTTAGATTATGGAAGCGTCATTGAAGAGACGAATCATTCTCCCAAGAATCGTGAGATTTCGGTCTATTATGTTAGCTTAGATGATATGTGGCATAGTAATAAGATGATTGTCGACGATGCATTAGTATTTGCAGTAGCTACTAAGATCATGTTGAGCGATGATATTGAACCGCGTTCCGTTGATGAATGTCGACATATAACTGATTGGTCAAATTGGAAACAAGCAATCCAAGTCAAACTCAATTCAATTGTGAAACATAAGGTGTTTGGACATGTAGCTCATACTCCTCCACATGTGAAGCCTATTGGCTACAAGTGGGTTTTCGGTCAGAAGCGTAATGAAAAGAACGAAATTGTGTGTTACAAAACTTGTCTTGTTGCACAAGGCTTCTCACAATGCCCCGGGATTGACTATGACAAAACTTATTCACCTGTTATGGATATGATTACTTTTCGCTACCTTATCAGTTTGGTAGTTTATGAAAAACTGGATATGCAGCTAATGGACGTAGTAATCGCGTATCTATATGGGGATCTTAATACGGAAATATATATGAAAGTTCTCAAATGACTTACATTGATTGGTATAAATATGTCCAAACCCCGGAACACGCCCTCAATTCAGCTGAGGCGTTCACTCTACGATTTGAAACAATCCGGGAGAATGTGGTATAACCGTTTGAGTGAGTATTTGACTAGTCAGGGATATGTGAACAACGAACTATGCCCTTGTGTGTTCATTAAGAAGTCACATTCCGGATTTGCGATTGTTACAGTATATGTCGATGACATGAATCTTATCGGAACTCCTGAAGAGCTCGTGAGAATTGTCGCGCACCTGAAGTCAGAATTTGAGATGAAAGATCTAGGTAAAACTCGATATTGCCGTGCACCCAGAAGGTGTTGCACTGCTTTAATGAGGATAAGGCGAAGTCTTCGAGTACTACTATGGTCGTTCGTTCGTTAGATGCAAAACGAGATCTTTTCCGTCTGAATGAGGATTATGAAGAGATTTTGGATCCTGAAGTTCCTTATCTAAGTGCGATATGCGCTTTATTGTACTTAGCTCAATGCACTAAACCCAACATCTCCTTCGCTGTTAATCTTTTGGCAAGATATAGTAATGCACCAACACGCAGACACTGGATTGGCGTGAAAGACATTTTTCATTACCTTAAGGGTACTACGAATTTGGGCTTGTTTTATCCCTACGAATCCTCGAATGGTGCCACACCCTATGCTCCTTGAGTTGATTCTTGCCTTGTTGGTTATGCCGACGCAGGATACTTATCTGATCTGCACAAAGCGTGCTTTTAAACGTGTTATGTCTTTACCGTTGGAGGCACCACAATAACTTGGAGGTCAATTAAACAAACCTTAGTTGCCACTTCGTCTAACCATGGTGAAATTCTTGCCTTATATGAAGCAACTCATGAATGTTTTTGGTTGAGAGCAGTAGTGGGCCATATTCAAAGCTCCTGCGATCTTCATCCCGCCGTTGATGTCCCGACGACAATCTTTGAAGACAACGTAGCTTGCATCAAACAGCTCAAGAATGGTTACATCAAATGAGACAACACCAAGCACATTACGCCGAAGTTTTTCTTTTCACATCAACAACATGAGCATCAGAAGATTAAAGTAACGCAAATCTGTTCACAAGACAATCTGGCCGACCTCTTCACCAAATCACTACCGAAGACGATGTTTCAGAAGCTTGTTCATGAAATTGGTATGCGTAAACTTTCTGAGTTGTAACTTTGCTATTTCTCTTTGGAATTATGTCAAACTCAGGAAGAGTATCTTATAGATACTTGTTTGATCTTAATGTACTCTTTTTCCCTACAATTATGAGCATTTTTGCCATTGGGTTTTTGCTACCTAACTAGGTTTTAACGAGGCACCCACCTTGAGCTGGTCATATCCTTGATGACGTCCCATATACGTTTCTTTGACTTTTGCATTTCTCATGCACTTTTCCTTAGACTATGGATTTTGTCTCTCATCTGGTTTTTGCCATAGCCTTAGGGTTTTTTTTTTTAGCGAGACTTACTACTTATGCAAGTTCCTACCTTATTGAAAATAAACGTTATTCCTTAGAATCAATGCCGATGAGTTGACTTCCTCAACTTCTGCATAATGCTGAATCTACCTTTGAGTATTTACACACTCAAGAGGAGTGTTGTAAACATTCCTAGTTTTAGATTTGATTATAGTTATCCTTTCCTATTGTATCTTGTATTCCTTAGAGATGAAGGAATATCTTCTCTCCTTATATTACTATAAATAAAGGCAAAATATATGGGGATAACAACACACATTCCCCTACAATTTTACAAACACATCTCTCTCTCTCTTCTTCTCCTTGCCGCCGGCCATTTACAAACACATCTCTCTCTCTTCTTCTCCTTGCCGCCGGCCACCCTAAACTTGTCAGATAAAATAGACCACAATAAGTTTCAACTTTTAACTCAATTAATTTGATGAATAGTATATTATTATTGGGTAATTTGTCATTTTGTCAGTCACTGGTTTTAACTTATGATAGTGTCATGAAAGCGTTTTCAATACAGTTTTAACATCAGATACTTCGGATCGTTAAATTCCATTACAGTTGTAACATCAGACACTTCACATCGTTAAATTTGATGTGCAATCAACCTCACAACTGATTTTCTTTTGAATGAAAAATGAGAATCTCTTTGAATAAAGACTCTAGTCCTGACCGCACCAAAAAGTATTTGATGAACAAATTGCTTTATCCTGCAACTAGACTTGATGATACAAATGAAGTTGGATGGTATGTGCGTCTAAAACTGTGACGGGAAGGTGCTGGAGCTGCTTCCAGCACTTGCTGCTCAGTCGTCGTAGCGTCACTGCACTTCTGCCCTCCAACTTACATGCGTTCTTTGCCCAAGTAATTTTCTATACCAACTCTTCCTAATAAGGAAGAAAACTTTGGATTTTCTTACATAGATTTTCTCGTACGCTCCGGGTAACTTATACTCCGCGGTTTTTGGCCGTTAGATCATTGGTCAAAGATACAATGACCAATCTCCAACAGCCAAAAACCCCGGAATATAGGATACCCATGAACATAATAGAACTTTCGTTTCTTACAACACCGTCTCAAGAATGCCAATCAAAGTCACTTAATAACACACTGCAAAAACATAGACTGCATGTTGCCGCAAGAAATACATTTCATGAGCTCTCAAGGGTTGGAATGAACGACGCCCTGGTGACGGCAGCATTTCAATCAAATACTCCAACGTGATCAAACGCGAAGGTCATAGCCCTAAAAACAAAACTCAGATTGGCCGCTCAAAGCATGAGGTTGTGAAGGAAATCTTCTTCACCTGCAGATAAGCTCCAAAATGAAACATTGGAGATGCACTTCAACGAATTGTGAGTCCTTGATCAGTTGAATCCGTATCAGTAACGAGTATTTTTCAACACTACAGTTGAAGCAAGTAACAAACGAGACAAAAGCTATTTAAATCAGCTCATCACAAAAAACAGAGCTGGTCAAGCTAATATACAAAGAAAGTATGAAGAAACAATATCATGTTTATCATCTATTATTGTAAAACATCTTGTTGAGTATGCCTTATGGCCCTGATTACATCATCCATAGGGTGCGTCTAACAATCAACCAGATTGTGAGAGCACCCCCTATGGATGACTGCCCAGAAATTTCTCTCATTATTCTATAGAGAACAGCAAAGCTCACCCCAAATGATAGTCCCACCCTAAATCAAGACTGTTGCCTTTTCCACCACCAAACCGTTTCGAAGATGGGACAAATGTCAACTCGAGACTGTGAATGAGAGTAAACACTAAACTAGAAGAAATGATTTCAAGGTGTATGAAAAGTGCTTTTCAACCTAATCTAGTGATTAGCATTGCTGTCACTCCACCCACTATTCTCACAATACGGTATAGTGACTGTATGGGCCATCCACTAAAGAACACTCACGATCCTTCATTGATGAACCCAGTAAGATCAACGAGAGATGAGAACACTTGTGGTGTATATGTTTTAGCAGTGAACCACAAACGTCAAATCCTAATGTGATATAAGTAAGAAATTGGAATGAACCACAAGAAAGCTATAATTGTAGATTTCAAAGGTTAGAAGTTCTTACATGCTCATTTCTTATATATACAGAACTAGAAAAAACATATAATACTACTATAAAAAAACGTAGTGACTATTACATTCAACTGCACAGTAACTGCATCAGATAGTAGAGTGATTATGGCGTTCACGATATCTTACAGAAGTTCAAGTTCTTAACTGAAAAAAAAAAAAAAAAAAAAAAAAAAAAGACATAATACAGAAGTTCAAGTTCTTTAATGAAAAAAAGGTATCATCATACAGAAAGCACGTCCTTATTCTTGGTTAGCAGCTGTTGAAGAAGAAATGTGCACCTGATCCGACCAAACCTGACCCGAGTATGTTCATAATTTAATATAAAGGAAGTTTAAGTATTCTAAGTTAACCATGCATTCTGTGTTGATCCTACTTTTCGGTGTCTCAAGTAACATGGGTTCCTACCTTATATAAAAGCAAACAACTGAAGAAGAAAAAGGAAAAAAAAGGAGTTCTCTAAACTAGAGTACCAAGCATAATTCAGATAAATTACCCCTCTCTTCGTTCTTGTCTTTGTTCTGATTGCCTATAGCACCAATTTGAAGCCTTGAGACAGGAAATCATCCCTGACAAATACAAGAACCAACTCAAGTCATCAATCATCGACCACTGACTCATATAATAGTATAAATAACAATATTGCAGCAAGTTACCAATTAATCGAAATTTCAAATTCTAATGAAAATAATGCCCAAAATAATCTCCATAATCACAACATGGATGGTTTTGCAAATGAAACAAATGGGCAATGAAATGTGAAAAAGCATGTTATTTACCTCTTCTTATTCTTCAAGTCCCCTGCTGCTTCCTGCTTTTTCTTATCCTCTCGTCTACAAGGATGAACCGAAACAAGGCTTTCCATACAAACTACAGCCTCAAATAGATCTGGCAAGCCACGAACCTTAACACTCTTGACCCTCTGGCTTTTCAGGTCAAACCAAGCGAGATTTTCGTGGTCTTGTTCGAACAAAACTTCGCTGCCATTCTTCGAATACACCAAAGGTCTAACACTCTTGATTCTTCGAGTTTGCGATACGGTAAACAATTTACTCCAAGACTCTTTAACCCCATACTCCTTCAATGTCCACACATCAACACCCTTATCTTCATATTTAGCTACAATGCAAAGACACCCTCCCAAGTATCCCACATCAATCTGACACTTCCTGTCCATGTTCTGCGGCATAGGCACCTCACCACAAGTCTCATTCGTAACGTCAAATGCAATGACCAACTCCATTGCATGTTGATCTAATTCGAGGTTCCGAGTCACCACCCAATGCACACAACCGCTCACAAGAATTCCCATTTTTCGTGTGTAACAGAGCACATAAGGCATGTCTTCGAGTCGCTTCCACGCGTTGTTTCTTAGGCTAAAAACCCTCACCTCAGACACAAACGACAGGTAATCCAATCCAATAAACTGAGAAATCCTCACCAGTTTATAATCATCGTGAACGGCGTCATATCCGAGACCATAAACCCTAGCTCCACATAAACACATATTCGAATCGCGCTTTCGATCCGATGGCAGCGATGGCAAGATTCTGTATTTCTTCGTCGACGGGTTCCAGAAAGCGATATCTTCAGCCACGTTACAGATGCACAGGAGGCCGTTGCAGGATCCCAGCACGCGAATCCGATTGCTGTAACACATCAGTGGATGATTGAGCTCGACGGCGTCGTTTAAAGAATCGAAATCGATGCAGTAGAGGTCGGAGTCCTTTCTGAGAATCAAACTGAGATGCGATTTGGACTCTGCCGATTGCGTGAGGTGGAGATCGACGAAGTATGAGCTGTCGATGAGCGACCGCCATGGTTTTGCAATCGACCGGAAACGGAGGAGGAGGCAGACGGGTAAACGAGAGAGTATGTCGACGATTACTTCCGGCGGGAGATCCGCCATAGCCTTGGATGCTTGGATTTGAAGCTGCGTGGTATCTACGGTGGATTTTGGAGTCTTCATCTCTGGAATTTGGTGGCAGGCTCTAGGGTTTCTCACCTTCAGTTTCCTTCACATTGGTCCTTGCAGTTGTTGTGGAAAGTCTGGGTGGAGTTGGTGCTATAGGAAATCTCGCGAGAGCACGCATCATTACAGATTTATCCTTTCGGATTACGGTTTGTTTGAATGGACGAACGAGGGTGATTCTGACTTTATCGTGAATGGCTAGTGGGGGCCACGCGATGTTATTATAAAGATGAAATTCCCATTAAAGTTCATTTTTTTGTCAATATTCCAATTAAACGTTAGCGTGGTCGTGGAGCAATTTTACCCTTTTTTATTGCCTTGAGAATAGACAGTCAAATTCATTCAGTATAAATCATTAAAATAATTGAACAAATCGCCGATATAAATAACAAATTACATATTCAGGATAAATTATTTATTTATTTAATGTCTATAAATAATTGAACGATTTTGAATTCGAATAATTTTTTGTTGTTGAAATGATCTTCAAATGAAACCTAATAAATTCAACGATTAAGTTTCTGTTATTCAAAATTGGAGAATGAACTCATCACAAGAGAAAAAGCAAGTATTATCCTAAATAAAATAATTTCTTTGACTCCACATGTTCACCATCAGCTTCAGCTCCTCGTTTTCTCATGGGAACCAATGTCCTCAAAATATCTATGGGCTATGGTTCACAATTTTTGCTATGAACAGAATATTGGGCCTACAAATATGCAGTGAAACGGGTCTGAGTAAATTCGTAAAGTAAAGACCATCCCTTTTTTAACCTAACCAAAATCAGTCTTCCCCGCCAACGCGTGCAACTTGCTTCCGTATTCTTACACCTCTACCCTTCTCCTGGCTCGACCGCTTCTTCCCCATCCGATTTCGACGAATTACATAATATTTTGTGATTGCCCACCAGCATAAGAACCGCCGGATATTTACGATTTCTGAGTCGAGCCTTCCGATCGGCATCCCATGAGAAACCGCCCCTGGCGAGTTACTCGGATTATTTGTTCTACTTTTAAGAGAAGGTAGGAGCTAGCTCAGCTAGGGTTTTCTATTTACACATTGTGTTTAGAGTTTAGGTTTACCGCTAAACAATAGAAAATTTTGCACAAGTATCATCTGAACTATTGCGCCTGTGGCGTTTAAATGTTTCTCAAACTTTCTGTCTCTGTCTGTCTCTCTCTCAAAGTCTGAAACAACAGACAACAACAGTCTTTGTACGACTGATGATAATATGATCATCTGAACCTACAACGGAATGCATACTAGAAAACAGAGAAGGAAGCTTCCCTAGTCACTCTTAGTTTCGAGCTTTTCGATTTACTCGACCTTTCCCTCACGGTGAACGAACAGATGAATCCAAAGTTCAACTCACGAGTGGAGATCGTGGCTAGAGGAAATGAAAGTGAGACGGAAACTTGAACAAGAGAAATGAAACAAATTGTTATTCCAAACAATGTTGTAGCTAAGAATTGTTCGGTGGGTGGGCTAAGTTAAAATTATTATTTTGAAATCAAAATTTTAATCATTTGTTGCGTATATGAAGCTATATAACTTAGAAAGTAATAATTTGAAGTAAGAAATTTATACTGCCACTTCGCTTGTAAGTAACAGGTCTTAAGGTTCAATTTTCGCTAAAGGCGAATTTGAACCACATTATTGCTAGCCCATTATGGATGAAAGTTTTAATTTATTACTATTAAATTATAATATTGGTTAAAGTGATGAGTTTATTTAACATTTATTAGCTCTTATTTTCCTTAAAAGTAGCCTTAAGATTCAAAATTTTCATTTGTTAGATGGAATATGACAATTAAATTCATAAAATAACTCAAAAGATTAATATTTTGAAACTTAAAGATTCAAAACACTCCCTATGCTTAGCCTGGGAGCCTTGCACTTGGCTCCACTAGTGATTCCAAAATAAAACCAAATGCATATGGCCTCACATCAAGGATTGGTTGGTGCCCTACCTGGAGAAGAATCATTAAGGCCTTGCCATTATCTGGTTTACGTCACCTTAATTAACCATACCATAGTGATTGTCTTTGATTGAATTATTGCTCTAAGAATGGCAATTTTGTCGTCTCGATAGAAACCACAAAGTTGGATAGCTATAATGTGTGCTCCACAAGGCAATTATGGGATTTTCTTCTTTGTTTGTGTTTTCATTTTCTTCTTATCCGTATCTTGACACACATACATTTTTGTAGTTCAAAACCCACCCTTGTACCATAAAAGATTATTTAAATCCCTAAATTTAGGATTACTCCACTCATTGTTCTACAAATCTCCATCTAGCGTCATCTAGGGGTTTGAAAATTAAGAAATGATGTCTAAATTGGCCTAGGTGCCTGCCTAGACCTGCCTAAGTCGCAACTCTCACTTAGACAAAAAATAGATAACTTTCATTTTGCATTTTATTTATTGAACAAATTGTAGGAAACTTGTTTAATACTTTGATGAACACTCATTATATATCGTATATACTTGGATGAACATGTTCCCCATATTTTCAGATGTTCAAATACTTTATATAATTTAGATGTCAGTCAACTTTACAATTTATGTATCGTAATACAATTATGTATTTTTTTAGTATAATAGACATTTATTTATATGTTAGATAATAAATTAATTAAAAATAACTGCCTAAACTCCTAAGCATTAGAAGGTTTATATCCATCATCCGACTAACGTTCAGCGTATTTTAAAATCTTAACTCCAGAATCGACCTCTAAATTATGATTATTATTTCAGGAGTAGATTACTTCCAAGGTTCAAGGTCCACCTTCTAGAGGTTGATATGAATTATTTTGCCATATGTCCCCATCAAATTATACTAATAATTCGATGTCCCGTGGTGTCTGTAAGCTTAATCTTCGGCGAGAAAATGAATTTGTGCCTGCCACATGTACAGACACATCATTCTGAGGTGGAGAAAAAATTATAATAATCAAATTAATTGTGATTAAGCTTCTCTATCCCTCCACCATTGAAATTCCGCAGTGTCTTCTTTGTTATTTGACATCGACATATCATGCCACATGTCACATGGTTTATAATACAATCATGGAGCTCCTACAATCATACATATGACGGTCTGGCTGGACCTTGCATTATTATCAAGTCCATGGTTGTGGCAATTTGCAGTCCTTTTCTGCACACGTGGCTTTGCTTCGTGGCCTCTTTGGCCCCCACTGGATTTGAACGACAGGTCATCTATTAGAAATTGTCATACTTTTCCATGTCTTGGATATAAATTTGCTAACTCTTAGTAAATAATTGGCATTTATTAGTAGCAAAATCCATTTTAATTACCAATATCAAAATGAAAAGCCATCTTAGAATGAAAGGCAAACTTGTCTACTACTACCGTGTTGTAGAGTGATGAGTCATCAATAAGTTTAAATACGATACATTGCGTGACTTCAAAATCGCACAAATATAATATTGATATAAACATAATTAGTAATTTTGATATAATTTTGATATATTGATGAGAAACTAAAGTGATATGTTATGTCAATCTCGAAAATCAATTTAGATTATAAAAAAAAAAACCAATTTATTAGTTATGACAACGGTTGCAAAATCAAATTAGTTAGCACACCAAAATGGAACATCACAAACGGAAAGGCAAAGTTGTATACTATTTTACATGTTAAATAATCAAACATTAGTATTAAAGAGTGTCTGTTAGTAATATAATTAATTGGTCTAATTAGATTATTAGTCTTTGTGGTGATTGGTAGTCATAAGATAGTCTAAGTAGTTAAAAAAATTAGAATTTAAGCTCCAGTGTTAAAGTATGTTAGGATTTAGCCTCAAAAATTGAAAATTTCGTCAACTCTCTGTTAATTATTAGCACGTGAGTCGCACATAGGAGGACAAAACACAACTCTCTGTTAATTGTTAGCACGTGAGGCTTACATGTGAGACTAACTTTATATTTTTAGCTTCACGTGTGAGTCTTATATGTTAACAATTATGGAGAGTTGATGAAAATTTCAGTTTTAGGCTTAAATCCTAACAAGCTTCACTATAGGGGACTTAAATCCTAACTATTTTAGCCCATGACCATCTTCCAACTACTCTAACACCAAAGGGACTATTAATCCAATTAAGCGTAATTAATTTTATACTTTTAAATATATACATAAAAAAAATAAGACAAACTCAAAATTTAAAAGGGAACTTTAATGAAAAGCTCCCGGTACTGTTCACTTTAACGAAAAAACCACATTTTTACACTAAAAAGTCAATCCTGGTACTATTCACTTTACCCTTTATTTTGTCCTTATCATTAAAACTCAAAGTTTTCAAGCCTTTTTCCATTAGTTTCCTTATATTTAAAAGCATCCGGCACACTGTACTGGCGAATCAACCTTGCTTGTATACAAAAGCATGTATAAAAGCACCATTTCCTAACCAAGTCATTTCCTAAATCGATTCCAACATCAATAACATGGATCATCATCCAGTCTCCGACGACCCCAAAACTCCACTTCTCCCTCTCCACGATAAAATCCAACGGTCGCAGAGCTTCCATTCATCCTTGAAATCCCTTCTAACACTCAAGAACTTCTTCGTCCTCCTGGGACCTCTTCTGTGCACCATCATATGCCTCTGTGTGAAGCTAGATGGCCCGGTGGCCAGCCGGAACATGTTGGCGGTGCTGGTGTGGGTGTTTGCTTGGTGGGTCACGGAGGCCGTGCCCATGCCAATTACCTCCATGTCCCCACTCTTTCTCTTCCCTCTCTTTGGAATATCCTCTGCTGATGATGTTGCTCAATCTTACATGGATGATGTTATTGCCCTTGTTCTTGGAAGCTTTATATTGGCTCTTGCTGTTGAGCATTATAACATCCACAGAAGATTGGCCTTGAATGTGAGTTTCTCTAGCTACTATGTTTTTTTATTTCATAATTCATAATTAACCCAGATTAAGAATAATGTTGCATTTATCACATTTTTCATATTATATTTGTATCATCTCTTTGATAAAGGTAGGGTCATCCAATACATGTGGGTTATGCCTCTGTTAGAAAATGTGGTATAAATATTGTATGAAGAATGTGGTATGAGTAACATTTTTATTAGTGAATGGAATAACACTCTCAATGTGAGGTTTATGTTCTCAATACGCTCTCTTTGCGTGTACTATACCATAAAAGAAAATGATATTCACACATTCATTTTTATTTCGCACACACTTTTGTTAATTTTTATCAATGATCTTCTTCAATTTATTCAATTCGATGACCAAATTTTTAAATAGTTATATGAAAAGTAAAAAAATAAGTACGTAAATAGCATTACCCTAACATAAACTGCAAATATTTCGCAAAAATGAGGAGACTTAAAAGCTTTTTGTACATATTGTATAATGCTGTGTGAGCTGTATTATATATATATTGAGTATTCATCTGAGGAAAAAACTCTTAGTACTACCTTTGTGCTTAAATTGTTATTTTAGTCCAAAGTCTAAACCGGACTCAGGCTTAATCAACTTAGTTAAAACGGTGTTTTTTTCTCTATATTACTATTTAAAATTTTATTTTTGTAATTAAAATTAATTTAGTGTTACTTTAAATTATGTTTGAAAATTTATTAGCACTATCATCTTTTTGCTTGTAAGTGAGAAATTGAAGTTTGACTTCCACAACTTTTTATCACCTAAGAAAACTAATAAAAATTGTTTGAAAATTTTGAGTTTTAATCAAAAAGACAAAAATGTATTGTAAGTGAATAGTATCATGAGTGACTTTTTAGAGTAAAAATGTCATTTTTATTAAAGTAAACAATACTAGAAATGTTTCGTTAAAATTTCGTTAAATTATCCGTATAGATTTGTTTGTTTTTGGATGAAAATAATTCATAACACATGCTTTAAATTCCGTAGCTTCTCTTGAATAAGTATTAGTCATTATCATGGCATAAGATAATTATTAAGAATCTCAATTATTGTACTAAAATATTCCTCAATTATTTGAGTGAGTGTGGATCACTCACGTTTGCGGACCACCACAGATAACCATGCTCTTCTGCGGAGACCCGCTGAGTCCTCCCCTGCTCCTACTGGGAATATGCGCCACGACAGCATTCGTCTCCATGTGGATGCACAACGTGGCGGCAGCTGTGATAATGATGCCGGTGGCCACTGGGATCCTCCAGCGCTTTCCGGTGTGTCCGGACCAGTCCGTTGCCGAGAGCAAGTTCTGCAGGGCGGTGGTGCTGGGGGTGATATACTCCGCGGCCATAGGAGGGATGAGCACTCTCACTGGGACAGGTGTGAACTTGATATTGGTTGGGATGTGGAAGAGCTATTTTCCAGAGGCGAAGCCCATCAGCTTCAGCACCTGGTTCTTTCTAGGGTTCCCTCTGGCCTTGTTGATATTCTTGGCTTTGTGGGTTATACTTTGTTGCTTGTATTGCCCAAGGAATTCAGGCCAGGCTCTCTCTGCTTATCTGGACAAAGCTCACTTGAAGAGGGAGCTTGAAATGCTAGGTACAAGTCCATAATTAGTCTTTCTTCTTCTAATTGAACTTTTTCGGTTTGTTTTCTTGCATTTGCGAACACATAAGAAATTAAAATGTATGTGCGTCCCACATTACAGTCCAAGAACCATGACCTGTGATAAAACAAGAAATTAGATTAATTCGAGATTAGTTGAATTTTGATTCATTTTCTGTCTAATTATTTCAAATAAGTAAATATATCGTGATTTTATTTACAAGTCAGCTCATAAGTGTTGATGATATGACAGGTCCAATGGCTTTTGCTGAGAAGATGGTACTGGCTGTGTTTTCGGTACGTTGTCAATCCAATACTTAACTTTGCGGTGCAATTTTGGCGCTTCTCCTTTAGCTGCTTGCACTTTAAGCTAAATATTTTACCATTTTTCAATAAACCAAAAATTGTGTGTGTTAATCACTATCCAAGTATGACTAGAATATTTTTGTGCAGATGCTGATAGTTTTGTGGATGACAAGGAGCATAACAGATGATATTCCTGGGTGGGGATCCCTCTTCAATGGGCGTGCTGGTGATGGAACTGTCAGTGTGAGTATTTACCCTTCAAAATTCAAGAACAAACGACCTAATTAAATTGGATTAATTAGGGTTTGGAGTTTAGGGAAGTGTAATTTAATTGAATTAAAGTTGGAATTGACAATATGTATATGTAGGTTATGATGGCAACTTTGCTGTTCATAATTCCAAACAAAAAGCAAGAGGGAGAGAAGTTGATGGACTGGAACAAATGCAAGAAGCTACCATGGAACATCATATTGTTACTAGGTGCTGGTTTTGCCATCGCCGACGGAGTCCGAACTAGCGGCCTTGCAGACATTTTATCTAAAGCCCTAGATTTCTTGGAGGCTGTCCCATATATGGCCATTGCGCCGGCTGTGTGTCTCATAAGTAGTACCATCACTGAGTTCACATCAAACAATGCCACCACCACTCTTGTTGTCCCTCTTTTGATTCAAATAGCCAAAAGCATGCATGTACATCCACTCCTCCTTATGATTCCAGGAGCCATTGGGGCACAGTTTTCTTTCTTGCTTCCGACCGGTACCCCTTCGAATATTGTAGGGTTTACCACTGGACACATTGAAATTCAAGACATGATTAAGACTGGATTGCCACTGAAGATTGCTGGAACTGTTGTGCTGTCCCTTCTGATGCCCACACTAGGTAACTTTATTTTTTGACCAATTTGCGTAAATTACTACTACATGATGTCGACAACATGTCAAAATCATTGTTGCTAAACAGTATGGACATTTTATTGATATATTTTCAGGACATCGATAATAGCATCCGTTCTTTATTAACAAAAAACTTATGTTATTCGTATTCATTATAATTTTTGGCACTGCAGGAGCTTATGTATTTGGGACAAATGAACCTGCAGTTCAATGACTTTAGACAACAAGATGATACAAATATTCGCTCTTGGTAATTGGCAAAGAGGAGGTTTACGTGTATATACAGTCACATTGCAAGCGTACAGATACATGAGAAAAAGAAAGGAAAGAAAGCGACCAAAGGGCAACATATTACTTCTCTCTTCATTCCTTGTTTGGTAGAAAGCTTTGTGTGTATCTTGATTGCAGCCATATTATATTACATATGATAACTATGCTAGTTTGCCCGGAAATTCATTCGATTTGAGAAACCTGTCATTTCCTAGTTTGCATTTCTTGTCACGGGAGAAAAAAATAGTTAAAACTTGGCCACATCCAAAAAATAAATAAAACTCTCTATAGACATTGTCTTCCATTCACTAACCCCATTGACATATAAGGCCTCGTTTGGCAGCTCAGATTGTACTACATATTTATGCCGGATAGGATAAATAGTCACCGGATAGTACTGACTAAATTAGTCGGGCGTTTGGTATAGTATCGGACTAATGACTGTATTATTTATACTGTAAAAAAACTAAAAACATCTCTTTTGTTCCCATATCTCTCTGCCGCACCCCCCTAAACTCCCTCCCTCTTTATCCCTTCTTCTTCTTCCCCGTCTGCTCCCCTGAACTAAACCTCACCACAAAGGCAGCAACAAGAAATCCAGCAAAACCCAACTTTCAAATTCTCATCGTTTTTTTTCCCAATCCTTCTCTTTTTTTTTTTAGCTACAAATCAGCCCAGTAAAAGTAGAATGGTTATGAAGGATATGACCCAAAGGAGGCAGATGGGTTCTTTAGCAATTGAAAATTTATAAAATCAATTGCAAAAATTTGAGAGAAAAACAACAATCAGATTCAATCTGATTGAAGAAACAAAAGTTGGAAGAGAAATAGGAGGGTAGAACAGAGAGAGAAGAAGAAAAATTGCAAGAAAAATAGGAGGAGGGCGGAACAGGGAGGAGGAAGAAGAATCTTAGATTCAGAAGTGGAGGAAGAACCTTGGATTCAAAGGAGAGGGCAAGTGATGTGAGAGGAGTAGAGCAAGCGGCGAGAGGAACTCTCTCTAATTTGAAGCACTTTGCTTCTCCCATTCGATTTCGTTAGTCCATCGCGATTGTCCTCTTACGTTGTTCGCGGTGATCAAAGAAGGAGGAGGAGGAGGAGGAGGAGTTGCAGGAGGGCGGAACAGAGGAGGAGGAGTTGCAGGAGGGCGAAACAGAGGAGGACAAGAACTTGGGATTCAAATTAGAGGGCAAGCCATGCAGGATGGAGAGATAGAGAGAGGCGTGTTTCTACCCGACTAAATAATACCGAGGTTTTGAGCGGTATAACTAAGTGGGTATCAGTCGGATAAAGGAGGTGGGATCGGATTATTTAATCCGGTGGTTATTTAATCCAAACGGACACCAAACACCGTACTCCGTATTATTAGTACTATCCGGTGTTTTATACGGCGTGCAAAACAGTGCCTAAGTATCTTATTGAAATACTAAATAAAGCAAATATATGGCTATTTTTTCTTCCTAAAATTACCGCACTTCTACCCAATATATAGATCGACGAGCAATGACAGAACTAGAAAATTTTCACTAGGTGGGCTAACTTAAAGTTTAAATCTTTATAAACAAAGAAACTTAACATTGTATTTTTCACAATATCCTTTAACTTAAGAAAATTTCACAAGGTGAGCCAAGAGTTTTCGTTATTAAACAAATACATGTTAAATTCAAACAAATCCAAATTTGTACATGTACAAGAAGTAATGAGAAAAATGATGTAAAAAAAAAAAAAAAGAGATGGTTTGCAAACTGTATTATATAATTTTATATGATTAAATCAAGAGAATTATGATTAGTGACTAAATATATGATGGGCTATATTCGAAATCAATAAAAATTACATGTAAAGTTTTCATTTTTTACTGAAAGCTACCTGGGCTATAGCCCAAGGTAACCCTTAACATGGCTACACCATTGCCGACGAGGATTATATTATTGTTGACATAATTTTGGATAACATAATCGTCGTCGATGTGTTGTTTATATTACGAGTAATGCTACATTTATCATATTTGTATCCTATTTATAATATAAATAGGACTCACCAACACATATGAGTCTTATCTTTATTAAAAAAATTATACAAAATGTGATAAGAGTAATATTTTTTGTTATATTATTGATGTAATTTAATTCGATTATTTATATATTTATAGTACGTTGATATATTGTGATAAAAGATGTTTTTTTTTTTGTCAAAGTGATAAAAGATGTTTGGTGTTTACAGTTTTTGTTGTTGTATAAAAATTGTTAGGAAAATAAGTGACAAAATAATAACACAAAACTAATATCGATGACTTTGTGTCACACCGAACACTACAGAATCGTGACTTTTGGCTTAATTTTTTAAGCAATAGACACGTAGGCTATGAAAGCGATTGACTCTCAGTTAATTTAGAGTCACGGGAATAAAATGTCTCATATACTCACGGACTGCATATTAAAAAGGAAAAATTAATGAAAAATGTTTGAAAATTTTGGATTTTAATAATACATACAAAATAAAAGATAAAGTGAATAGTACCATAATTGACTTTTTAATGTAAAAATATGTTTTTTCGTTAAAGTGAACAGTATTAAGAATTTTTTATTAAAGTTCCCTATTAAAAATACGGAAAGAAAAATTTGTTTCTATCTTTTTTTTTTTAAGGGATTAGTCGGTGGATTTGCCACCCAAGTCTACTTTTTTTAGAGTTTGGAAGATTTACAAATGCATTTAATTTTCTCTAGCCTCTATTTTACGATTGGTAACTCCTGAAATTGAACACAAAATACACTATGTAAAATACAGGTCTGGAATTCATTCATGATCACTGAACTTTTTTTCTGTTTCCGCTAGCATACAGACAAAATACTCCACCTAACAAATGTTTATATTCCAAACTGCCCTCCTCCATTGCATGCATGCCATCACTTGTCACTTGTGGAGTGCAACTGTGTCAGTCAGTCGAAGAGAAGTTAAATCAACGGTCACCATGCGCCCTCAGTGCCTCCTCCTTCTTGTTGCCCTCATCCTTCCTCTGGCCGCCGCCACCAGCACAGTCCAGATCGGCGGTTGGAAACCCATTGAGGACGTCAGCGACCCCGAGGTGCTAGAGGCCGCAGAGTTCGCTGTGTCGGAGTACAACACGAAGCAAGCAAAGGCTCAGAACAAGTTGGTGTTTGAGACAGTGCTCCGGGGTGAGACGCAACTCGTTGCGGGCACGAACTATAAGCTTTTCATTTCGGCAAAAAATGAGTCGTCGGTGGCAAATCCCACCAGGGTTATCGGCACCGCCGCCGCAAATAATTATGAGGTCTTCGTCTATGACAGGGCTTGGGAGCATCACAAGGAATTGGTCTACTTTCATCGTTCGAAAAAAAACTAACTAGGTTTAAAGATTGCTTGAAGTTTATATCAATAATTAGAGCAATTTGAATGGTTGATCTTCAATCCTTATTTTCGTGAATTTTTTTGTGTTCTTGATTCAGTCTTCATTTGTTGTAAAACAGAGAGATAAAAGAGAACAGAAATAAGAAAAACAAGAAAACGGCGCAAAAAAAAAAAGACTGAACCAATTAAAGAGGCACATGAAAAAAAAACCATCCTTGAAAAAGAAAATATTAGTTGTATATGAATGAAAATTGTAATTTCTTATTTTTGGCTTTCTTGCGTTTACTGCAACAAATGTAAATTCCACACTAAAATTGGTAATCTAACATTAAAATAATTATAAATTAGATCAACTAGCTAAGAGCAGGAGTAAGATCGATAGGGAACGAAATTATTCAAGTTACTAACTCCCCGATTCATGATTTTTCTGATTTCAAGTAAACATGTCACAATTATGTCGACTAATCCTCTAAATTATTCTTTTTTAAGTAAAGTATATTACATTCATTGATGAGAAATATGAATACGTACAAAATAGAGAACATAGTGCATTTATTTGGGCCTTAATAAAATCTCAACCTGATCCAAAGAAAGAGTGTGTCGTCGTGCCAAGATTACATAAGATGGATATCCTCGAATAATGTGGCTACCTTCGCTCAAACCAAACCTAATCCAAACAATTAATTATATCCTAATTTTATGTAAATGAAAAACAAGGAAAAGCAAGTTTGCTTTTCCCATACATGTAATGCATACACAGCCAAAAATGATTCCTTTTTAGTTTTTTAATTTTATTTCTCCTATTTCTATAAGCATACAGACAAATCCTTTACCCAACAACGTCGATACATCCAACCCTGCCATCCTCCATCGGAGCATGCCCATCACTTGTCACTTGTGGACTGTATGTTGTCAGTCAAGAAAAATTTTAATCGACGGCCACGATGCGCCCAAAGTGCCTTCTCGTTCTCGTCGTCGTCATCCTTCCTCTGGCTGCCGCCCGTATCACAATCCTTGTCGGCGGTTGGAAGTTCATCGTGGCCATAGATGAGCAAAGTATGCATTATGTATTGCTAATGATTCAAGTCTCCTAACATCATTCTGATTATTGGTCTCATCCAGGATGCTTTGTAATTGTGATTGCAATCAATCTGTCGGTTATTCCTAAAAAAAGTAAAGAGTCACAAATGAAGAAAAATATCAAAACAAATTAGTAATTAGACCATGCCGTAAATATATCAAGAAAGCAATGGCGAAAGAAATCCCTGCACGACCCAATATGGACAGTAATATCCAGGATAACACAAGTCAATACCTAACCTTCCATATATGCCAAACCCTTTACCTTACTGCCCGTTATGCACATCCAAAACCTCTATTATCTTGCCATCCCCCATTGCACTTGTCATTCGTGGAGTGGAGCCAGTCAAAGAAACTTCAACAAATTAAAGAAAGCAACGGTCACGATGCGCCCTCACTGCCTCCTCATCCTCGCCCTCGTCCTCCTTCCTCTGGTGGCCGCTGCCGCGGACCGACGGGGCCTTATAACCGGCGGTTGGGCGCCCATAAAGAACATCAGCGACCCCCATGTGAAAGAGATTGCAGAGTTTGCGGTGTCGGAGTACAGCAAGCAAGCCCAAGGCCAGAACAAGTTGGCGTTTGAGAGAGTCGTCCGGGGCGACAGCCAGGTGGTGGCGGGCATCAACTACCGGCTTGTCATTTCCGCTAAGAACAAGTCCGTGGCTGATCCCGATGTTGCCACTCCCGCGGATTACGAGGGTGTTGTGTGGGAGAAGGCTTGGGAGCATTTTAAGCAGTTGATATCATTTCATCGATTGTCAAAGCCTAACTAGGTTTCGGATAATATGATCGTTTTATATTTTAATGCTTGTGTTTATGCAATCATGTACTCTGGACTCTAGTTTGCTTGAAGTTTATCATCCTTCATTATAATAAATAAATCGAGGGAATAATTGATCTTCAATTCTTAATTTTCTTGATTCTTTTTGGCTTTGTTATATATGTATTCTTGTTGAATTGGGTTCTAAAATTATTATGGAGACCACACACACACAAAATGAGTGTTGAAGGTTTAACCCAACCCAAGAAAATTCTTTAATTAAATTTGCTTTCACACATTTTGTAATTTTTTGGATGTCTTAATGCCCCTAATTACTTGTTTGTTAACTACAAATTCAATCCATAGTAAGAAAAAAAATATGAGAATTGATGTCTTGATATATATTGTCAAATTACTATTGTCAATTATTTACTCATATACAACAACAATAATAAAAAGTTTAGTAATACATAAAAAACAATTTACCTACCACGTATAAGAATATTATTTGTATAAATTTAAATTGAGAATCTACAAAATATAGGAACTTTGTTTACCCACATATTTCAAATATGTGGTCTTAGCAAGTCAACTTTCAAAATGTAATTTTAAAATATATGTGATTTTCCTAGCATTACTTTTAAACTTATATAACATTCGTAGGTAGAACCCAAACATAGGAAATAGATTCATGTTTAGCAATTAATTAAATAGGAAAAACAATTTTGGAACTATTATAATCGCCTCAATCCGGATAAAAGCGGAAATGGATCATTAGAAAGGAAAGTGTTTTAAAGCCATAATAACATCACCATAAAATTAAATAACGAAATCCACTATAAATTCTATTGCACTCTCAATGCGTCTATTCATTCCAAAAAATGACCTGATTATATAGTATCCTGGCAATTTCAACACTGATCTTTTGCCTCCTCTTTCCTCCCTTGGTCACAGCCCAAGGCGGTGATTGGCAGCCGATCAAGAACATCAGTGACGCATATGTGAAAGAGATCGCATAGTTTGCTGTCAACGAGTACAACAAAATAGAGAAAAAGAAGTTGGCATTTCAGAACGTCTTTCAGGGTCGGATGAAGTTTATCGATGCACTTAACATTCACTATTGGCTTCCCATTGCGGTCAGAGATGAGGAGTCGCCTACCCTCACATCAAATTATGTGACTATTGTGTGGGATAATGTGGAACATTCGATAAAGGAGTTATTGGTCTTTCATGAAGTTAGTAGGTAAAAGAAATTGGATGATTTCATAATATGTGTCTAGTCTTGTAAACCATCCTCTATAAATCTCACTGTAGACATCGAAATTTCGTAAATAAATGTTGACCGATAAATCAAAGTGTCAACGCTCATGTATTACATAAATTTTACACGTAGCGTGTGACTCAACGAAAATTGAAATGAGTTGGAAAAGTCATCAAATAGGACACGTGTCAACACCTGGCAGAAACGACTTATTTCATCTGGGATATTATATTCAAAATTAGGCATTGGAAAATTCTATAAATACAAGCCCATTTCATTCATTTAAGGGGGACCAATTCATATTACACCTTGAAGCTCTGAAGCTCTGAAACTCTGAAGCTCTCAAGCATCCAGGTTCCCTAAGAATCAAGAAAGCTCTCTTCGTTCTTCGTTCTTCGTCCATCGCTCTTTCAAGATCAAGCCCCGACGGCCCTTGAAGAAAGCACCATCGTTCATCATCCGTTCATCCAAGATCAAGCCCCAACGGCCCTTTGGATCAACAACGTCGACAAATCCACACACATCCAACCGTTCTTCAAGATCAAGCCCAAAAGCCCCTTGAAGATCTGTTCATCACTGTTTCTTCAAGATCAAGCCCAAAAGCTCCTTGAAGATCCGCTGAAATCCACTTTCAAAGATCAAGCCCACGGCCATTGAAGAAACATTCATCCTCAAGATCAAGCCCCAACGGCTCCTTGAAGATCCGCTCAAATCCACCTTCAAAGATCAAGCCCACGACCCTTTGAAGAAACTTCCAACAATTCATCCAAGATCAAGCCTTAACGGCCCTTAGATCAACGAAACATCCACAAATCAACACCTTACGGAGATCGAATCAGAGGATCAAATTAGAGAGAGATTGTAACCCAAAATCATCAAATACAAATATTTGTTCGTGCACGTCGTTTCTTGTCTCTTTCGTTTCAGGAATTTTCCTTGTTCACAAATTGGCACGCCCGGTGGGACAATCTCTGCCTCTCATCTCTTTCTCCGTTCAAGAAATTCAAGCGAACTTCCAAAATTAATGGCATCAAGGAAGGCTCAAACTGTTCCCGCAACCGGCGCAAAGAACAAAAGCGTCCTCGTCGCAACTGGTGTCACTTTGGGCATCACGACTCGAAGCATGGCAAGAGCTACTTCTGCCGCCTCTTTCACCTCTGCATCAACTCTGCCAAGGGAACAAAAGCACCCAAGGCACGAGCCTTTGATCACCTTAGCCTTACTAAGGGCACCAAGGGGGGAAAGCCCAAGGAAATACTCCGAATCCATGCTCACCGATGCCGATTCAAGCGACAGTTCAGCCATGCAAGTCATGACCATTGGAGCAACCTCAATCGATGAGCAGCTGGCTCAAATGAATGAAGCAATCGCAAGGCTAACCCGAACTGTAGAAGAAAAAGACTTGCAAATTGCAGCACTAGTCAACCGACTAGAGGCGCATGACGGCGATAAACCCGACCCAGAGGATGATCCACTAAAGGGAGGAGCTGGCGGAGACGAAGAACCCTCGGTGAAGAAAATCGATGGGAAGCCGGAGCCAGACCAAGCAGCGGCACTCATGGGATCTCTTTCTATCCAGCAGCTGCAGGAGATGATCACCAACACCATCAAGGCACAGTACGAAGGGAGCTCACATACCTCTTTGTTCTACTCGAAGCCCTATTCCAAGAAGATTGATGCCCTAAGGATGCCAAGGGGTTATCAACCACCAAAGTTCATGCAGTTTGATGGAAAAGGAAACCCAAAGCAGCACGTTGCACATTTCGTCGAAACTTGCAACAACGCAGGGACGGAGGGAGACTACCTCGCCAAGCAGTTTGTGCGCTCGCTGAAAGGAAATGCCTTTGAGTGGTACACGGACCTAGAGCCTAAGTCCATCAACAGCTGGGAGCAATTGGAGCGGGAATTCCTCAACCGCTTCTACAGCACCCGCCGCACTGTGAGCATGCTAGAGCTAATGAGCACAAAACAGTGGAAGGACGAGCCAGTCATTGACTACATCAACAGATGGCGCACTCTAAGCCTCGACTGTAAAGACAGGCTCTCGGAAACCTCTTCAATCGAGATGTGCATCTAAGGCATGCAATGAGGTTTGCAATACATCCTTCAAGGCATTAAACCACGGACTTTCGAGGAAATGGCCACTCGCGCCCATGACATGGAGTTGAGCATCGCCCATCATGGGAAGAAAGAACCGATCGCCGACTACAAGAACGAAAAAGTTCTTGGGACAAAGGTGGAAAAGGCTGCATGGAAACCCACCAAGGAAGCGATGACGGTCAACACATCTCCCGTCAAAATATCCACACGAGGCAAGGCGATTCAAACCGAAGCTTTTCGTGATCAAGAGATGCGTAGACGCACTTTGAAGGAGCTTGAGGAGAAGACTTATCCATTCCCCGACTCTGATGTGGTTGCCATGTTAGAAGACTTGCTGGAAAAGAAGGTGATTGGTTTGCCTGAGTGCAAACGGCCAGAAAAGATGAATCGCACCGACAGTCCAAGGTACTGTAAATTCCACCGCTTCATCAGTCATCCGACAGAAAAATGTTTCGTGCTGAAAGATCTCATCATGAAGCTGGCTCAGAAAGGAATCATCGAGCTAGATCTTGACGATGTGGCGAAGTCAAACTATACCACCTTCACTTCTGGCTCTTTCGACTCAAAGTTTTCACCTCAACCGCTGGGGGCATCCTCCAAGACAAGCAAAGTTGAAGGATGGACTCAAGTCACTCCTAAGAAATTGCACAAGAAGCATACGTCTCCTCCACAAGTCCGCCAATCGGAAAGGGGGCAAAGCAACTCTTGTCAACCTTCAAAGCAACATGAACGTGTTGAAGATGATGAAACTTCGACACGAAGATCGTCCATCCCCATCACGATGAGCGACTTCTTGCCCGAAGACTTCTTCAATCATGCGGTCAAAGCTCATTGCTATGAAAATTGTGAGGAACACCTCTCCCGGATTGCTTGACAAAATTCACAAATTCTCCTCGCCCGCATGAGCCTAAACTGCATGGCACAATGCTCCTTGTTCGCACGAGCCTAAACTGCACGAACCAACGCTCCTGGTCTGCACGAGCATAAAAGGCAACACCAACGCTCCTTGCCTGCATGAGCTGAAACTGCAAATGGCACCAAAAAAAAAAAAAATACCAAGAAAAAAATGTATTTGAACTACGTTTTGACTTGATCTCTTTCTTTGGAAAGGTACGTAGGCAGCTTGAATATTCAATTTCAAGTTCAGTCACATCAAAATAAAAAATAAATGTTTTATTAAAGAGAATCAATTTTATTAAAATATATATATATATATATATATATATATATATATATATTCTTGGTATTAAAATAAAAAAAAATGTATACATATTAATGTGGGTCTTCCTACACTTAAGACCCGTGCCAAATCAAATAAACACAAGTTGAAGTCCACAGAAAGGAGCAGCCCAAATGCCAGGCCCATCCTCACTTGTGTCTCGGCCCAGCAGCAGAAAGCTCAATTCACAGGCCCAGTCCCACCACCTGCAGAAGACGAATCAGGTTGAGTCCAGAGACACAGAGACAGCGCAGAGCAACAGCAGCTGCGGATAAACCAATCAGAAAACCCGAGTCAGAGTTCCAGAGCCGACTCAGTTGAGTGAGAGAATGAGAGATGCTTCTAGATCTAGTGCAGAAGCAGCATCAGCAGCAAGATAACGATGCAAGGACTTCATCACCAACAGCAGCAACTCACGGCGTTTCTCTCCGTCGCCATCCCCAAGGACGATTCCGCCCTCGCCTGGGTCGACTCCGCCCACAAGATCCGCTCCCGGGTCGACAAGATCGACGGCGAGAACCCCACGTGGAACGATCGGTTCCTCTTCAAGGTCCCGTCCGCATTTCTCTCAAGAGAGACCTCCCATGTCTCCATCCAGATCTACGCCGTCGGCTGCTTCAGCGATCACCTCGTCGGCATCGTCCGACTTCTGATCAACAACTTTCTCGACGTCGCGTCCAAGGTTCCGTTAGCTGCTTCAGCGAGACCTTCTGGAAGATTCCAAGGCGTGTTGAATGTGGCCGCGATGGTGATCGACGGCTCGTACCTGGCTCCGGCGGTGAGCGAGTTGTCTGCGGTCGGGTACCGCGACCTGATGGGAAATGGAGAAAGCTTCCGGTGCCGGCGACGCGACAGCATGAAGAGCAAATCGAGTGATTACCCCGGCAATTCGAAGGAAAACTCTTTCACTGAGTCGGCGGAGAACTCAGACGTCTGCGAGTCGGCGGCATCATCTCTGGCGACGCCATTACCGCCTCTGAAGGAAGTGAACATGATCACCGAATTGGCGGGAACAACAAGGCAGGTGTTGAAGGCTCGTCCAATGGACGGCTCGCGTTTCCTGTGTTGCTTGCTGACGCAGAGGAAGATGCAATACTGTCCGTCGGATGAGAACGCGGATGGAGCCCACAGCAGAGAAAGGAGGTGTCAGAGATCTGGCTGCCACAAGGGTGCTGAAGAACTTGACGGTGTTTGACGTCAGCTTCAACCAGTTTCTGGGGTCGCTACCGGAGACGATTGGAGGGATGGTGAGCTTTGAGTAGCTCAATGTGGCCCACAACTTGCTGTCGGGGAAGATTCCGGCGAGTATTTGTTCGCTGCCGAGTATGTAGAACTTCACTTACTCGTATAACTTCTTCGCGGGTGAGCCGCTGGCGTGTCTGGGACTGGCGGGCTTTGACAACAAGAGGAATTGCTTGCCTGTGGATTGTAGTTCTTTTAGATGTAAGCCTTTTGTTCCGTCTTTGCCTACTCCTCACTCCACTCAAACCCGACCTGCTGCACATGGTGCGCACACCCGGAGCAAGTTGGGCTGCGCTCTCGGCATCGACTCCTTCCACCGCAGTGCCTGGCCTCCCTCGAGCTCGTCGCTATGACCACCATGATAGCAAAGAACTTCAAACGACCGCCGTCAAACGACTAGCAGGTCGTGAAGCTCGAAGCACCATCTTCTCCGTCCGCCTTCGTCCTTCCCTGCAAATTCCCCATCCCGTCATCAGAATTTATACAAAAAAAATATAATAAAAAAAAAGGGTGGTGGAGCAAAACAAAGTGGTGCTGTCACCACGTGAAAAAAAAAGGGAGTGCATCAGGCACCATGTGCAAAGAAAAAAAAAATAATAATAATAAATAATAAAAGAATAAAAAATTTACATATAATAATTATAAAGTGTTTTGGGTGCTGGATCAACACCATTCTGAAAAAAGAAATATGTATATAAAAATATTTAAACTTTGGTGCGGCTGGCACCATAATTAAAGGCAAAATATATAATAATAATAATAATAAAAATAATATATATATATATAATAAATTAAAATAAAAAAAAATTGATCTTTGGTGCGTCTGGCACCATGTGACAAAAGAAAAAAGAGAAAAAAAAAAGGGATGGTTGTACAGCGCCAAAAGAAAAAGAAATAATATATATAGATATATATATATGTGTACATAATATATATATAGCAAAAAAAAAAAATTGCATTGAGAGAAATAAAGTCCATTTTATTTATTTTTTTGGAAATTTTGCATAAATTTGCATTATACATACCTTAAAAAAAAAAAAAACAAATCAAATCAAATCAAATTTACAAGAGGGGATCTTCAAGGACGATCAGGTGCCGCCTCACCACTCGGCAGAGCTCCAGAAATGAGAGGCGCTGGAGGTTGACTGTTTGAAGCCTCACCACTCGGCGGAACTCCAGGAAGAAGAAGAGCCAAAGGTTGATCATTCGGAGCTTCATTACGCGGTACAGCCCCAGAAGCAAAGGTAAATGTTGTTGGAACAAACCCACAAACCTCCGATGATCAAGTAAAATCTGACCATCAGATTCCTGCATCTGGTCAATTTTCCTCTTCATGTTTGTGGCATAGTTGTGTGCAAGCTTGTGCAACTGTTTATTCTCATGATTAAGCCCTCTAATCTCCTGTTTGAGACTCATCACTTCAGCCGCCAACGATTCAACTTGACGGGTTCGAGCAAATAGGCGTTGGGCCATGTTGGACACAGAACCCGCACACTGCACACTAAGAGCCAGAGACTCCTTAACAGCCAACTCATCAGACCGCCTGGAAAGTAGTCTGTTATCTTTGGGAGTGACAAGGTTCCGGGCCACCACCGCGGCGGTCATATCATTCTTCATCACCGAATCCCCAACGGTAAGAGGACCAGTAGGGGATATGAATGAGGGGCGCCATATGTTGTCGGGAGAATGCGGGACTGCCTCTTCACCAAGGTTCAAATCAAAACGACGGTCGGAGGGTCCAGACATTTTCAAAGGTGTTGAAGAAAGAAGAGGTCAGATAGATCAAGATCTTAGAAGTGCAAGAAGGGAGTTTCTGCAAGCGAAAATTCAAATGTGCTTTGAAACGAACTGCGTGCCTCTATAAAAAATCAGCACTCGACGGGATTTCAGAGATCGAAGAGGCAAGCTCAGAATTCGAAGAGGCCATTCAAAAATCGAAGAGGCAAGCTCAGAAATCGGAGAAGCATCTTGCTTTTCCAGACGCGTCAACACCCATTACACGCAAACTCAACTTTACGGAAATCACGGGTAATTTGTCGAAGCGCCAATCCCAGATATCGAAGAGGCACCAGTCTTTTTCAGCCGCGTCATCACCTGTCATATGCACACTCAACTTTGCGCAAATCACGGGCAATTTGTCGAAGATTTTCGGTGAAGGAGAAAGCACGTGAAGTTTACTGTTCAATCACGCGTTAGTTGCCGACACGAGTGAAAGAATAGTACCTCTACAGGTATTAAAGGACCTCCTATAACTGTCCACCTTCACCTTCCACAGCAAGGCAGACATACAAAGCCTTTCTTGATCTCCAAAAAAATGCTTTCCCAACGAAACCTCTCGAGTCATTCAGTGTTCCTTATTCCTTGGGGTACCTCTGTAAGCCAATGACTCCAAAGCAAAAGTATCTCATATCACCAGGGTAGAAAGCAAGAGTATCTCATATCATGCACTCTCCCTGTCCTTTCCTTTGTCCTTGTTCCTACCTACAAAGACAAGGATAAAGAAAACAATATGCCGGAACTTCCACTCAAACTCGGGTAAGGAACCTACTGCTTGGAACCCTTCCCTGATTGCCTACCTAGTACTGCTCTCGAGTACTCGTCTTCCACTGCTGCTGTACTTTCAAAGAAGCTGCCACATCTGCCTGGAGAACAGATAAGGCAAGTGAAAATGATACCTTGCAGCATGTGGAGACAAGGTGCAGAAGGAACAAGCAGAGAAGAATGCGGTCTGCACGGTCAACTCAGCAGAAGGAGTCCGAACTGAGGAACTCGATAAGCTGCCACATCTGCCTGAAGAAACAAGCAGAGAAGAATGCAGCATGCACAGTCAACTCAGCAGAAAGAGTTTGAGATGAAGAACTCGAGAAGATGTCGAATCTGCCTGAGGACGGTGAACTCGTTTTGACCCTCAAATTCTTGGGTCGACTTACTAGGCGTTGTGGGCTGCACGTGCCGATTCACCACCCTTGAATCAAATCCTTAAAGACCAAGTCACCAACTGGAAGAAGAGCCCATCAATCTTGAAGATCATACCGCTGACCAAACTGCTCAGGTGTGAATTAGAAAGATTGAACAAAGCAACAAGTCGTCACCTTCACCTCGTGCCTGCTTGCCGTGTGTTCGAGTCAGCCTTCAAGAATCAAGCCTCAACGGCCCTTGAAGAAGCTTCCAGCCAAATTCAAAATCAAGCTTCGACGGCCCTGGAAGAAATCACAAGTCCGATTCAAGATTAAGTGTCTACCACCCTTGAATCAAAACCTAGTTCAAGAATAAGCTGTGGAAAATCAACAATTGGAGGAATCTAGAAAATCCTTCAACCCAGTTCAAGATCAAAACTGTGGAAAGTCAACAAAGTGCAACAAAATACGTGTCGATTCACCCACTACCAAAGCCAAAGATCATCTACCACATGAAGCTCCTTGTGGTCCAATTTCAACCTTCAAGATCAAGCCTCGACGGCCCTTGAAGAAATTTCAAACAACAATTCAAGATCAAGCCTCAACGGCCCTTGAAGAAATCTCCAGCCTAATTCAAGATCAAGCCTCGACGGCCCTTAGATCGACATCTACAGTAAGGGACTTCAAAACGCATCTCCTACACGTGACAAGCACATGTATACGACGTGCCTTGAAGTGGGGGCATTTGTAGACATCGAAATTTCGTAAATAAATGTTGACCGATAAATCAAAGTGTCAACGCTCATGTATTACATAAATTTTACACGTAGCGTGTGACTCAACGAAAATTGAAATGAGTTGGAAAAGTCATCAAATAGGACACGTGTCAACACCTGGCAGAAACGACTTATTTCATCTGGGATATTATATTCAAAATTAGGCATTGGAAAATTCTATAAATACAAGCCCATTTCATTCATTTAAGGGGGACCAATTCATATTACACCTTGAAGCTCTGAAGCTCTGAAACTCTGAAGCTCTCAAGCATCCAGGTTCCCTAAGAATCAAGAAAGCTCTCTTCGTTCTTCGTTCTTCGTCCATCGCTCTTTCAAGATCAAGCCCCGACGGTCCTTGAAGAAAGCACAATCGTTCATCATCCGTTCATCCAAGATCAAGCCCCAACGGCCATTTGGATCAACAACGTCGACAAATCCACACACATCCAACCGTTCTTCAAGATCAAGCCCAAAAGCCCATTGAAGATCTGTTCATCACTGTTTCTTCAAGATCAAGCCCAAAAGCTCCTTGAAGATCCGCTGAAATCCACTTTCAAAGATCAAGCCCACGGCCCTTGAAGAAACATTCATCCTCAAGATCAAGCCCCAACGGCTCCTTGAAGATCCGCTCAAATCCACCTTCAAAGATCAAGCCCACGGCCCTTTGAAGAAACTTCCAACAGTTCATCCAATATCAAGCCTTAACGGCCCTTAGATCAACGAAACATCCACAAATCAACACCTTACGGAGATCGAATCAGATGATCAAATTAGAGAGAGATTGTAACCCAAAATCATCAAATACAAATATTTGTTCGTGCACGTCGTTTCTTGTCTCTTTCGTTTCAGGAATTTTCCGTGTTTACACTCACGTCGAGCCTTCTGCCTCTTCTTCGGTGTTCAGTATTTCAGCGATGATAATAAGGACGTTCGTGGCAGATGTTAGGGTTTTTTTGTTTCTCTGATTATTATTTTTTGTTTTGAGCTCTATTTTAGTTTGATTTGGGGGTCCATCCCTATATTTTGAGCTTAATGTTGTAATTTGGCCTCTGTAATTTGCTGGTTTGATAATGAATTTACCTTTGTCTGAAGAAAAAAAGACGTGAAATTGATGATTTCATAAATGGTTATTTTATATGTCCTTACATTTTTGTTTTGGGAACATTTACCTTATCGCTCTAACACCAACCTCACATTCCTTAGCATCTCATATTGTATACCTTCAACAAATTGACAATATATATATATATATATATATATATATATATATATATATATATATATATATCCCTCCAACAAATCAATGATAGAAATGAAAGGAGGATATCTAAGGGTTCGTTTGTAAGTGGTTTTTAAAATTTCTAAAGATTTTTTTGGTGAAAATATTTTTCAAACCAATTTTTTAGTAAAAATTTTAGGGGATCATAGAAAAACACTTGAAATGCTTTTTACAAGAAACACATATCTAATGCTTCTTTCAAAAAGCACTTATGGAATTCAAAATCAATTTCACAAAAAAAAGTTTTCTGTCATTTTAAAAGTACTTTCAAACCAACTTTAATATGGAAAGTGATCATCTCCGGATCTCTTTCTCATAATCCACCAAATCAGGGAATCCGTGCCGTTGAAATTTGATCAAACGGCTGAAGTTATTATAACTTTTAAAGTGGACCCTTATTTGTAACCGTTGGATCAAATTTTAACGGCACAAATTTCTTGATTTGATGGATTAGAAAGAAGAAATTCGGAGATGATCCTTGTTCCCTTTAATAATAAGGAACTTTAATATAACTAGATATGGACCTAAGATTTTCCATCTTGTTTCATGCACCCTATAAAAATTAGAGAAATTATGCTTTGGTCCTTTTCCGTGAAGATGCCCGCACCAAAGCGCCTCTCTGCCAATCTGTTTATCCAGATTCCATAGAGTAACGACCAACCGTCGGTGGATAAGGATTTACCCAATCCCCAGGATAAATTTTGACATTATTATTTTCAATCTTCTTAAAAACAAACTAAATGATTTTAACAGAAATTAATTATAAATTTAAAAATTTTAATTATGTATTCCCCACTAATAAAAGAGAATTAGTGGATTGATCGGGTGTGACGGTGAGGCTAAATTGGGTTGGGAGTAATTTGGGGAAAAGGAAAAACACAATTAAGGAACCGTCAGAACTAACCTAAACTCCTCGACGGACACAAACAAAAATTGGAATCTGTATATCTAACCAAGGTGGGGAGCAGCGGAGAGCCTCCTCCAGCCTTCTTCTGACGGACCCGAGGCTCTCTGCTCAGCCACCACCGCAGCCGCCGCAGCGGCATCGACAGCAAAACCACCATCAGCAGGATAAACTGCCCCGTCGCAGCCAAAGCGCCAACAGCAACAAGATGAAGGGGCTGTTCAAGTCCAAGCCCAGAACCCCCGCCGACATAGTTCGGCAGACCCGAGATCTCCTCGTCTATGCTCAGCGCGCTCCCGATTCTCGTGAAAGCAAACGCGAGGAAAAAGTACCTATTTTCCTTCCGTTATTGTTTCTGTCAATCAAAATCGATTCAATTCGATGCGATTGAAATTTTGATCAGATTCTTCCTTGCTTCTATATTCTGTTATCTGAAAACATTGAGAAAATTGGGATCGGTGGTGTTTTCGATGGGCAAAGTTGATTGGGATCGGTTCAAGATCAAAGTTTATATTTTTGAAGTTTTTTGTTCATACGGATTTCATTGAAATTGGCGATTTTGAATTCTGAAATCGTTAAATTAGTTTTTTCAAATGCAAATTGTGATCGTTCATTCTAGTTACTTCTTCTTGGATAGTGTTTTGTGTTTGTATGTCTTGCGCATCGAGGTTTATTTGTGTTGGGATTTTGTGAATGAGCAGATGTCAGAGCTCTGTAAAAACATCAGGGAGCTGAAGTCGATTCTCTATGGAAATAGCGAGTCTGAACCCGTCGCAGAAGCATGTGCGCAGTTGACTCAGGAGTTTTTTAAGGAGAACACACTTCGACTTCTTATTACATGTCTTCCGAAATTGAACTTGGAGGTAAGCTTTCAATGCCTTTGTGCTTTCACTTTATATTGTTTTGTCTGCCTTTTGTTGAATCCTTATGTTGATTCTCATGTTCTCCATTCTCGGTTTACATTGTGCAGGCTCGAAAAGATGCCACTCAAGTGGTTGCAAACTTGCAGAGGCAACAAGTTCAGTCTAAGCTGATTGCATGTGATTACTTGGAAGCCAACATTGATTTGATGGATATTTTGATCCAAGGGTAAGCCAACATTGATTATATGAAAAAGGGTGGGAGGTGGGGTGTTTCGAAAAGTATATCTTCTTATATTTGATTATATTATTAGGCATCTCATTGTTAAAGTCCACATTTTGTAGGTATGGAAACACTGACATGGCTCTACATTATGGTGCAATGTTGAGGGAGTGCATACGTCACCAAAGTGTTGCAAGGTGAGCAAATTGAACCTGGCTCATTTGGTAAATTTCAATTTGACCATGTGAAAGATGTTATTAAGAAGTGGGATATGAGGTTGTTTATCATTTGTATCATTTATTGGCTAAAACTCATAGCTTTTGTTCACCCCAGTTGTATATCAGCTATCTTTTCTCTTACGTAACTAATCTGTTTTTTTTTTTTTTTTTGTGCAGATATGTTTTGGAATCACAACACATGAAGAAGTTTTTTGATTATATACAGCTCCCCAATTTTGATATTGCTGCAGATGCTGCTGCAACTTTTAAGGTTGAGTTAGTCTCACAGTATAGTCATGTGTTTGTTTTCATAAAAATTAACACTTTGAGTTTAATGAACATTGTTGCATGCCTTTGGATAAACTAAACACTCAAAATGATTCATGATTCATTTGTTGTTTAGCCAATAATGCGTTGACCTTCATGCATGTGGGAATATTGAATACACTATCTGCTTCCCTGTATAATAGTAGATTTTTCCAATAGTGCAATTATGGTCAACAATGTTCTTATCTGAAACCTCAAAGCCTGATACAGATTTAATGTGGTTTGCTGATCTATATAGAGCAATTTTTTTAATTTCTTTTTCATTATCAATATTTCTTGTTCTTAAAGCCATTTATTCAACTCACGTACTTGTCTAGCTGCAGTTGTACTATAATCATTCTGATTTTTGGAACATCTCTCTGTAGGAACTCTTGACGAGGCACAAATCTACTGTAGCGGATTTTCTTTCCAAGAACTATGATTGGGTAAGGGTTACTTTCTATGTACAGATGTTTTTTTTCATGTATCTCCTTTCATCCGCATGGAACACATGCATGTGGGCAATAAGAAACATGATATTTCTATTTTTATGACAGTTTTTTGCGGAGTATAACTCAAAGCTACTGGAATCCTCCAATTATATTACCAGACGACAAGCTGTCAAGGTATGATGAATATTTGACCACAAATAGCTCTCTTAAATAGTATATTGCATGACCTTGATGTGCTTGTTGAAGTACCTTGTATTCTCTTGTTTCATCACATTTTTGAAATAGGCTGCATGATTTGGACGTTTTTGAAATAGGCTACATGCTTCTTGTGACGTTTGCTGAGATGCTCTTATGATGTTTGCTGAAGATGCTTGTTTATTAATTACAGTTGTTAGGAGATATTTTGTTGGATCGGTCAAACTCAGCTGTGATGACTCGATACGTGAGCTCAAGGGACAACTTGAGGATCCTTATGAATCTTCTCAGAGTATGATATACCTCCTGTATTGATTATTGCTAATTTCCATGAACCTTCCCCCTCCCCTCTTGTTCCAGGCATTGAATAGTATGATATGCTCTTACATGCATAATATGTTTTAGTGCAAGCCTTTGAAATTACCATTTGCTTTGCATTTGGTATACCTATTTCTTACATGCACAATATGTATTAGTGCAAGCCTTTGAAATTACAATTTGCGTTGCATTTGGTATACCTATTTCTTACATGCATAATTTTGGGGTTTCTATCTGTAGGAATCAAGCAAGAGCATTCAGATTGAAGCATTTCATGTTTTCAAGGTTTGATTACCATTTTGATTTGTTATTGTTCAGGGTTACTCTTTAGTTCTCGTTAATATGTTTTAGTTTTTGCAGTTGTTTGCTGCTAATCAAAATAAACCCGCCGACATTGTGAGCATACTTGTTGCCAATAGAAGCAAGCTTTTACGGCTGTTTGCTGATTTTAAGATAGATAAAGGTAGGTGCAAGTTTTTATTCAGAGTTTGTTGTTAGTAGTTTGGCACTTTGGTTACATTTTTTCAAATGTTTTGTTGCAGAGGATGAACAATTTGAGGCAGACAAGGCTCAAGTAGTGAGAGAAATAGCTGCCATGGAACCCAAAGACTCATGAAGGAACTTGTCTTGTATGCGGAATATTGAGTTTCTTGTTCTATTTGTGAGTTTTAGAGTTTTCATAGTTCTTTGTGTTTGTTTGACGCTATTTAATTTTCGAAGGAGCCTTATCCCCCTTGTTCCTTTTTTCATATGTAGTTTCTAAATTATACTTTTGCAAAAGGTAGATAAATAAATTGGTAAAATGTTTGATGTTGTTGTACTTGGGTGATGCAATTGTTTAAAATGGTTGAGCACGCATGCTTGTAAATTGTAATGTATTCAAATTCGCCCCAAGTGTCGCGCTAGTGCCGTATTATTTGATGGACGCATAACCTTGCGCATAGTTGGCTTGTAGACCGACCGAAGAAGAGACTCGTGCTTGAAGTTTTCGTGAACATTGCGTGTTGAATTCCGCAGTTAGATCTAAAACAGTTTAGAGGTTCCTCATGATCAAAGCGTCATATCTTTTTCTCACGATGAGAATAGAATGGTCATTTTCTGGTTTCTGGTTTGGGAATAGGGGTTCCTCTGGCACTGGCACGCACTTGTTCCACATTCCAATCATATGCTGTCCTTAACCACGAGTTGGTGGTGCAATGGTAAATGATGGATTACGAGGCTTTCTTAAAACTAAATACTGGAGGTCTCGGATTCGAAACTTGCTGATGGTGTGGAAGCTAGATTTGTGGCCAGGAAAAGGTTGAAATGACTTTGTGAGTTTTCCCGACCCTCGAAAGGATGGATAACCGTGACTTGCCACCAACAGGGACGAAGCCAAAGATTTGTGTGAATGGGGGCATCCTCAAACAACAAAGTTGTAGATTTTCTGGTTTAAAGTTTCAATGTATATTTGTATAAGAGTGAGTCCGGGTATATATGAGAAGAGAGAGGGAAAATAGATGGGAAGGATGGATGCAGCAAGCAGCCGACAAGAAAGAAGAAGGCGTGTTGCCTACCTAATCTAAACATTACACAAAGACATTACTCCAATCAGTCTTCTCCCTTAAATCAAGGAAAAGGTGATTTACATACCTTACCCTAAAGATTACAATGAGTCTTACCCTAGAGATTTACCCTAGGGGTCACCTTGGTAGTAGACTCCATATGCAGCAACAGTAGATACAACATTAGTCATATGCAGCATCTTTTTCTACATTATATTCCAACCAAGTAGGAAAATCATCAAACCATGTAGGGTTGAATCGTCTTTGCTTGTCTTCATATTTCTTGTAAGGAAAATTATGGGTTTTAGGTTGTCGAGGACTAGCTAGCACATACGCTATTCGTACTTGATCTCGAATATTAGGATTGTAATCCAAAATTCGAATTCGCTTACCAGGATATAATGGAAGATTTGATAAAATAAATTTGGTACTATCTTGTCCCCGAGTATCATTATTTTTCTCAATAATTGGGGATGGCGGCACTGATATTTTTTTGAAAAATCTCTCCATGATGTTTTAGTCTGCAAAGTCAGTCATATTGATACGAATAACATATAAAGTTCATACGTAATTTGTAGAATTTATAGAATAAAAATCTCAATAAAATTCTTAGACTCTTAATCCTAGAGTATGTTATACTAATATGCCTAATAACTAATCAAACCAACAATTCAATTAACCAATACCAATAAGCATACAAATTATTCAACAAATAAACATTTAATTCAACTAATCATATGAATAAATGTATACCCATATTCATAGAATTTGTAATTTCATAATTTCATTCATCAATAATCATAGAATTCATATTAATAATCAATAACCAATAACCATATTAGTGCATACCATAGGATTCTATATTTCTATACCAATTAAACAAAAATTCGTCTTAAATCATTAATTAGGGTTAGGGATTATAGATTTAGGAATTAAAAAATTTACCTAAATAAATATATATATATATATACATATATATGTCGGCTAAAGAGTGGCTGGCTGTTGATGTGGTTGCACTACACTGGCTGGGAAAAGCACGTTTGCTCCTGTTCCGTTCCGTTCCGTTCCGTTTCAAGCTGCTGGGAATTTGGGGACACTGCTCTCTGATTGATAAAGGCAAATAAAAATGAAACGGAGATGGAATGGGGGTGGACCGTGGGGACAAGCGGTCCCCCACTATACATACTCTTTTTTTTTTAACATATACGAAACGACCCGTTTCGTTTACTTTTCTTTAATTTTTTTTTGTACTAAATAACGCCCAGCTCTGCTGCTGCTGCAGAACCAGAAAAATCTCGGGGACCAGATCAATATGAGCAGACTCATAAAAATATCAGTGGGGGCATCCCCCCCCCCCCCCCCAAAAAGACCATGGCAGCTCTGACCTTGGCCACCAATTATTTTCTTTTTTAAAAAGAAAAAGAAATCATATGCTGTCCTTACGAGAAATACGAACAATGAATATCGAACACAGCATATTGGCATATTCTATGAATCTCCCCCATCAAATGACCATACTTACCTTATCATCAGGAATACCGCATAAATTACTCCATCACCTTTTTCTAAATCTCCATCGCCTTTTTCTAAATTTCACTTATAAATAATTATCAATATACTTTGGACCTGGCCCTGTGACATACTCACACGTCACACGACACGAGCTGGGTCAACGTGAGTTTTGAAAAACGACAAGATTCGATGGATCTTTGAGTGTAATAGAGTAATTAAACCTAGTATCGTCGTGTAAATCAGGAGAATTTTTTATTGTGATCGGAACATAAGTGGTACATCACGTGTTTGAGTAGAAATGGTAGAAAATTTTATTTTCTAAGTTATTAATTTTTTAGCACATACATCCCATTATTTATATAATGACATATAATGTACCATTCTATATTTCGATTGAAAAAATCATCGTAAATCAGACATAGGGAACCGTATTTTTAGTGTCGGCATCATACTTTATGCGATAAATGAATGGCATTGGCATTATACTTTATGCGATGAACGAATCGCTTATATATTTAGTTTAATTATTTAATCAGTCTCAGTCACCTGTAGCTCCATCGTCGACAATACTCGTTAGCATCTCCAACTATTACTCAATCTGCATTTCCTTCCAAGGAGCAATTTGCTGACATTCTTACTAAAGGATTGTCTATTTCTTTGTTTCAAGATCATTGTTCCAATCTCATGCTTAGTTCTAATAAGCATGAGACTGAGGGGGGATGTAAAGGTATAAAAACACAGGATCAATCCAATGGCTGATGTGCTGCCATGTGTCAATAGATCAAGCTGATATGTTTGTTAAGTTTGTTATGAGCTAGCTTAGTTCGTAAGAAAAGTGCAGTGTATGTATAGCAATAGCTTGTAATGATTCAGTGTGAAAAATATAACTCAAAAGAATTGTTTTCTCTTACTCTCTCTAATTTTCTGCAATCTCTCTCTCTCTCTAAGTGTGAAACCTCCATTGTTAAAGCTTCAAGCTTCTCTTCTTACATCTCCAACTATTATTCAATCTGCATTTCCTTCTCTCATCAGACGTTAATAATGGCGGCAAATGGTAGATTCTCACCATTTCGTTTAAATTCTAATAAAATCTCCAATTTCTTGTTAGTGTTTGATAGAGTGAATTCTAATGGGGAAAAGAATTAACAGAGAGAGAAGAAGGTGGTTGTTTCTTTCTTCTGCAGCAATTCAGAAGAAGGACATTGTTTTCATTGAATGCCTCACACTCTTTTACACAACGTGCGAAAGGAGATATATATTGCTTTTACAAAACTGAGCTGGATTAAAACATTGAAAACAGATCTCAGCCACACCTTTAACTAATAGCTAAGATCATCACACATGGCACTCATGGCCTTTACATCTATATATCTTCTCACTTAGTATTTAACATAAGTGCATACACATATTAACATCACAACTTATTTCTAAAACAGCTATAGACTTATAATTCAACACTCCCCTTTAAGTCTAAAGCTGATTTCACTCCAAGTTTGCTTCTGAGAAGATTAAATCGATCTTTGGTGAGAGGCTTTGTGAAGATATCTGCCAATTGTTCTTCTGTGGGACAGTAGATCAGATCAATGATGCCTTCTTGTAGAGCATCTTTGATAAAATGAAACCTCCTGTCAATGTGTTTAGTTTTCTGATGAAACACAGGATTCTTGGTGATTGCAATTGCAGCAGTGTTGTCACAATGCATTGGAGTTGCTTCAGTTTGTAACTCACCAAAATCTTCAAGAACAAACCGAAGCCAAATAGCTTGAGCAGTTGCCTCAGAGGCACTAATATACTCTGCTTCTGCAGTGGAGAGGGCTACACAATTTTGTTTCACCGAAGCCCATGAAAACACCCCACTGCCAAAAGAAAAGGCATATCCAGAAGTACTCTTGCTGTTATCAACAGATCCTCCCCAATCACTATCACAAAAACCAATCAACATTGCCTTCTTTCCCTTCACATACTCCAAGCCATAATCCAGGGTGCCTTTAATGTATCTTAGCACTCTTTTAGCAGTACCAAAATGCTTGTTTGTGGGGCTGTGCATGAATCTAGCAAGAAGACTGGAAGCATACATTATATCTGGTCGAGTGGCTGTAAGATATAGCAGGCTTCCCACAATTCTTCTATATTGTTCCTCATTTGCTGATCCACTACCATCATCTTTACACAGTTTGTCTGAAGGAACAAGAGGAGTAGATACAGATTTGCATTCACTTAGGCCAAATTTGTTCAACAGAGAGACAACATATTTTCTTTGGTGAATGAAAATGCTAGACTGAGTTTGAATAATTCCTATGCCAAGAAAATGATGGAGAAGACCCAAATCAGTCATTTCATATTTGATCATCATATCTTCCTTAAATTCTTTCAACAGATCATTGATGTTCCCAGTATACACAATGTCATCCACGTAGATTGAAACAATCAGAATTTCATCTCCCCTTGTTTTGGTGTAAAGAGTAGCCTCACTTAGGCTTTTCATAAAACCACACTGTGTAAAATAGGTATCAATCTCCCCATACCAAGCTCTGGGAGCCTGTTTGAGACCATAGAGAGCTTTATGGAGTTTATACACTTTGTCTTCCTTTCCTGTGATTACAAATCCATCAGGTTGCTCTACAAACACCTCCTCTTCCAGAACACCATTAAGAAAGGCCGATTTTACATCAAGCTGATAGAGTTTCCAACTCTTTTGTGCAGCCAAGGCAATAAGAGTTCTGATTGTATCCAACCTAGCAACAAGGGCAAAAGTCTCATTATAGTCTATTCCTGGTTTCTGGGCATATCCCTTTGCAACAAGCCTAGCCTTGTTCTTTTGCACAGTTCCATCAAGGTTGAGTTTGGTTTTAAATACCCATTTAACTCCAATTATAGGCTTATTAGTTGGTCTGTCTACCAACTTCCAGGTTGCATTCTTCTCTATCATGGAAAGCTCATCCTTCATGGCTTTCATCCAAGACTCATCCTTTTCAGCATCTTCATACTTTTCTGGTTCTATGATGCACAAGTTGCACTAAGCAAGAACATCTTCCAGATTTCTCCATTTCAATGGAGTATGATCAAAAGCTTGTGAATCTCTCACATTTTCACATACTCTGCTAGAGAACTCACTTGACTGTGCTTGTGGAGTAATCTGAGCATCATCAGTATCACTTAGAGTTTCTCTCAAATAACCTGGTGATGAATTATTTGAGACTTGAGTCTCATCATCTGTGAACTCACTCCTTGGTATCTCAATTGACTGCCATTCATAATTAGGCATAGTCACCTGTTTATTTGAGCTTCCCTGCCAGTCCCAACTTGAATCTTCATCAATCACAACATCTCTTGACAATATCAACCTTTTGGAGAGTGGATCAAAAATTCTGTACCCTTTCTCACACTTGGCATAACCAACAAAAACTCCCTTTATACTTTTAGCTTCTAGTTTATGCCTTAGCTCAGATGGAGTGTGAACATAACAGATTGAACCAAAGACCTTCAAATGAGCAATACCAGGTTTCCTTCCACTGTAGGCTTCAAAGGGGGTTATGTTGGCAAGAGATTTGGTAGGACATCGATTTAAAATGTAAACTGCAGTATGTACAACTTCTGCCCACATATAGTACGGCATTCCTTTATCATGTAGCATAGACTTAGCCATTTCAATCACTGTTCTATTTTTCCTCTCAACCACACCATTTTGTTGTGGTGTGTATGCAAGAGAGAGTTGCCTTTGAATGCCTTCTGTGTCACAGAAATGATTGAACTCAGAAGACAAGAACTCCCCTCCTCTGTCACTCCTCAGGCATTTCACCTTTAAACCAGTTTGCAGCTCAGTCATTGCTTTAAATTTCTTGAAGCAAGAAAAAGCATCAGATTTATATCTAAGAAAGTATACCCAAATCATTCTTGTTGCATCATCCACAATCAACGTAAAGTACTTGTTTCCTCCAGTGGATTCATTTCTCATTGGTCCACATAGATCAACATGAACCAATTCAAGTGGAGCACCTGCTCTTTGTGCTTGACCACTAGGAAAGCTTTCTCTGTGTTGCTTACCATATTGACAGCCTTCACAGACTCTATCATACTCATCTAGATATGGTAGACCATGAACCATGTCTTTATCCTTCAATTGTTTGATTCCACCAAAGTTTAGGTGACCTAATCTTCTGTGCCAAGTCAAAGAACAATGAGCAAGACTAGTCTTCAACACAAGTTGTTTCTCAGGCCTTAGAGATAGAGGATAGCACCTGTTTTCTTTCATTTTCACACGGATAATTTGACATTCCAGAGAAGGACCATAAAAAACAGTACACATATGTCCACCAAACACAAGATAATATCCGTGCTCATCCATTTGTCCTACACGTAATAGATTCTCTTTCAAACCAGGTAAGTACATGACTTCTCTGATGTATTTCTTCCCTCTGTTAGTTTCAATTTCCAGTGATCCCATTCCTGCCACATTAACTAACACTCCTGTTGGCATTTGAACTTTCCCTGCAACATTTGTCTTCATATCAACAAGAAGATCAACATTCCCTGTCATATGATTACTGCAGCCACTATCTATATACCATTCCCCATTAACTTTTGTTTCAGCAATAGCACTATTTGCATAAAATAAATTTCCAGTCACCTCCATTTGATTTGTACAGTTTGCTTTCTGAATAGCTTTTCCAGCAGTACATTCTTTGGCCCAATGACCAAATTTATCACAGTTATAGCACTTGGATTTCCCTTTATGCCTACATTCACCATAATGAAATTTGGAGCACACTTTGCACTGAGGTTTTGTACCCTCTTGACCCATGGTTAGAGAATGAGTACTATTATGTGCAGAATTAGAAAATGACTTTTGCTGAAACTTGGGTTTTGAGTCCCACTTTTTACCATTTTGATTCCAATTTCTCTGTGGCTTAAAAGTATTAGACTGAGCATAACTTCGATTCTGCCCTTTTGAATTAACAGTAAGTGAAGAAAATGCTCTCTCAGTTGCATCAGAGGAATGCAAATCAAACCTCTGCTCTTGACTCTTCAATATAGCTAGTACTTCTTGCAGTTCAACAGACTCTAAACATTTGGTATTTTCTATCACTAAACAAATAGGATCATACATCTTAGTGAGACTAATTAACACCTTCTGAACTAATCTCTCATTTGATAGAGCTTCACCAAACGTCTTCATTTGATTAATCAGATCATTTAAACGAGTAAGATACCCAGTCAAAGATTCATCATCACGCATTCTAGCATATTCAAACTCACGTCTAAGATTCTGAAGTTTTACAGACCTAACCTGATCACCACCATGGTATTCTCCATACAAGAGATCCCATGCCATCTTAGCTGAATCAGCGTTAGCAATCCGAGGGAAGATCTGATCAGATACTGCATTTTGAATGATTCCTAGGGCCTTTGCATCCTTCATAGACATAGCAGTCATTTCTTCATCGACTGCATCGTCCGATGACCCTTCAGCTTCCTTCTTCTTCTTCGATTCAGGGGTTGTAATCCCTTTCTCCACCAGGTTCCATAACCCAAGCGATTTGAAGATTGTTGCCATCTTAATCCTCCAGAACTCGTAGTTCTCACCGGAGAAAATTGGAGTTCTCACCTCCGAGCTTCCAGATCCAGACATCTTGGTCCGACTGTTGATTTTCTCCTCAAATAGAACTCCGGCAACCTTCACCAAGCTTCGACTTAGCTCAGTGACTTCACAGCTTCACGCCCAGACTCAGTTGATCGGAACCGGCTCTGAGGCCATGTTAGTGTTTGATAGAGTGAATTCTAATGGGGAAAAGAATTAACAGAGAGAGAAGAAGGTGGTTGTTTCTTTCTTCTGCAGCAATTCAGAAGAAGGACATTGTTTTCATTGAATGCCTCACACTCTTTTACACAACGTGCGAAAGGAGATATATATTGCTTTTACAAAACTGAGCTGGATCAAAACATTGAAAACAGATCTCAGCCACACCTTTAACTAATAGCTAAGATCATCACACATGGCACTCATGGCCTTTACATCTATATATCTTCTCACTTAGTATTTAACATAAGTGCATACACATATTAACATCACAACTTATTTCTAAAACAGCTATAGACTTATAATTCAACATTTCTGTCTTCTTTTTTTCATGTAAAATTAATTTGCAATTTGTTTTGCATAATTTCTGTGTTGGATGCTAAACACTTCCAGTTTGATCGAAGAAATGAAGCAGCTACATGCTAACGGCTAGTTTTGTAACGGCTAGTTGTTTTTTAAGTAATGTTTTTTTATACAAGTGTAAAGCTTAGATTAAAAGCTCAGATTAGCTTAGTACTATCTGGTGGTTGTGGTTTTTGTCAACTAACTCCAATGGAGATAAGTTTTGACCTTGTATACCAAAACCCTACTGACAGCATATATATATATGTTTGCTATGAGCTGCTAAGAGTGCTGACTCCAATAGCCGAAATCCCTCCTTACATTTCTGTGTTTTCCATAACCAAAAACCCTGTCAAGAACATTTCTACAAAATATAAACCTTCCAAAACACTAACATTCTGGTGGTGGGTTGTAGATTCGCTTGCTCAGTTCCCCTCCTCCGCCGTTGATGCAGCCAAAAAAGCCGGCGAGGTTAGTCCCCTCCGCCCCTTTAACTAATTTTTGTTTTTATTTAGTTTTTACTCAGCAGTAATTGAAACAAAATGTGCAATCTGTGTGCTATATGATTTTAATTCCACAAGGGTTCTAAGAGACCAAGCATGTGGAGTACAAAGGCCAGGTCTTTTGACTTGTTTTTCTTGTTTTTTATTAATTGTTAAATCAAATGGGTGTTTGGCAATTGGATCTTAGAAGTATAATTGCTGATTCAATGTTAGTATAATTTTTTTAAAGTGAAAGATTTAAAATTTGATTACTTGACAAGCATCGAAGGCATGTTAGTGAAAGAATTTCGAATAACTTTTCGCCTGTGGCAGCTGCAGTTAGAATTTGAATGGAGAAAGTTATATTATGTGGTTTTGAGATAGCTCAGTGTTGAGTGCAAGATGTAGCAAAACGAAATTTCGTGATCAAAACATTATTTTTCTGTTAATCTTCCAATTCTGTTGGGGAGTGCAGGTGCATTTGGTCACGGAGACTGATAACCGACGGGGCCGTATATGTGGCGGTTGGTGGCCCATAGAGAACATCAGCGACCCCCATGTGAAGGAGATTGCAGAGTTTGCGGTGTCGGAGTACAACGAGCAAGCCAAAGGCCAGAACAAGCTGGCGTTTGAGAGGGTCGTCCGGGGCGACAGACAGCTGGTGGCGGGCATGAACTACCGGCTTGTCATTTCCGCTAAGAACAAGTCCGTGGCTGATCCCAATGATGCCACTCCCGCGGAATACGAGGGTATTGTGTGGGAGAGGACTAGGCTGCATTTTAAGCAGTTGACATCATTTCATCGATTGTCAAACCCTAACTAGGTTTCGTTTTATATTTTAGTTGTTGTGTTTATGCAATCATGTACTCTGGACTCTAGTTTGCTTGAAGCTTATCATCTTTCATTATAATAAATAAATCGAGGGAATAATTGATCTTCAATCTAATTTTCTTCATGTGAACTGAGTTCTAAAATTATCATGGCGACCACACACACAACATGAGTTTTGAAGATTTGACCCAACCCAAGCAAATTCTTTAATTAAATTTGCTTTCGCACATTTTGTAATTTTTTGGATGTCTTAATGCCCCTAATTACTTGTTTGTTAACTGCAAATTCAATGCATATTAAAAAAAAATTATGAGAATTGATGTCTTGATATATATTGTCAATTATTTACTCATTTACAACAATAACACTTCCGGTACTGTTCACTTTTAACGAAAAACCACATTTTTATCTTTAACTTGCATTATTCATTATACCTTTAAAAATGATTTTTCGTTAAAAGATAAGTTTTTTTGGACTTTTCTTTAGTTTTTCTTAAAAAGTTTAGTAATACATAAAAAAACAATTTACCTACCACGTATAAGAATATTATTTGTATAAATTTAAATTGAGAATCTACAAAATATAGGAAAATTGTTTACCCACATATTTCAAATATGTGGTCTTAGCAAGTCAACTTTCAAAATGTAATTTTAAAATAGAGTGCATTTTTGCTCACCACCATAAACTATGGTGTATGCTCACCATACACCTAATCAATTGACACGTGTTATTTCACTTAACTCTAGTTAACTTTCACATTAAATGTTAGTTTTTCAATTTTGAAAAAAATTAACTAAGATTAAGTGAAATGACACGTGTCAATTGATTAGGTGTATGGTGAGCATACACCATAGTTTATGATGATGAGCAAAAATGCTCCCTTTTAAAATATATGTGATTTTCCTTTATAAACTTATATGACATTCGTATACAACCCAAACATAGGAAATAGATTCATGTTTAGCAACTAAGTAAATAGGAAAAACAATTTTGGAACTATTATAATCGCCTCAATCTGGATAAAAGCGGAAATGGATCATTAGAAAAGAAAGTGTTTTAACGTCATAATAACATCACCATAAAATTAAGGAACGAAATCCACTATAAATTCTATTGCGCTCTCAATGCGTCTCTTCATTACAAAAATGACCAGATTATATGGTATCCTGGCAATTGCAACACTGATCTTTTGCCTCCTCTTTCCTCCCTTGGTCACAGCCCAAGGCGATGATTGGCAGCCGATCAAGAACATTAGCGACGCATATGTGAAAGAGATCGCAGAGTTTGCAGTTAACGAGTACAACAAAATAAAGAAGAAGAAGTTGGCATTTCAGAATGTCTTTCAGGGTCGGATGAAGTTTATCGATCCACTTAACATTCACTATTGGCTTCCCATTGCGGTCAGAGATGAGGACTTGCCTACCCTCACATCAAATTATGTGACTATTGTGTGGGATAATGTGGAACATTCGATAAAGGAGTTATTGGTCTTTCATGAAGTTAGTAGGTAAAAGAAATTGGATGATTTCATAATATGTTTCTAGTCTTGTTAACCATCCTCTACAAATCTCACGTCGAGCCTTCTGCCTCTTCTTTTGGTGTTCAATAGTTCCACGGTGATAATAAGGATGTTGGTGGCGGATGTTAGAATTTTTTGTTTCTCTGGTTATTTTTTTGTTTTGAGCTCTGTTTTAGTTTGATTTGGGGGTCCATCTCTATATTTTGAGCTTAATGTTGTAATTTGGCCTCTGTAATTTGCTGGTTTGATAATGAATTTACCCTTGTCTGAAGAAAAAAAGACGTGAAATTGATGATTTCATAAATGGTTATTTTATATGTTCTTAAATTTTATTTTCTAAGTAATTAATTTTTTAACGCACACATCCTATTATTTATATAATAACATATAATATACCATTTCATGTACGATTAGATTGAAAAATTCATCGTAAATCAGACACAGGAACCGTATCATTGGTGTCGGCATCATATTTTATGCGATAAACGAATAGCATTGGCATTATACTTTATGCGATGAACGAATCGCCTATATATTTAGTTTAATTATTTAATCAGTCTGAGTCACCTGTTAGCTCCATCGTCGACAATACTCGTTAGCATCTCCAACTATTACTCAATCTGCATTTCCTTCTCTCATCAGACCGTTAATAATGGCGGCAAATGGTAGATTCTCTCCATTTCGTTAAAATTCATCTCCATTTTCTGTCTTTTTTTTTCATATAAAATTAATTTGCGATTTGTTTTGCATAATTTCTGGTGGTGGGTTGTAGATTCGCTTGCTCAGTTCCTCTCCTCCGCCGTTGATGCAGCCAAGAAAGCCGGCGAGGTCAGTCCCCTCCGCCCCTTTAACTAATTTTTGTTTTTATCTAATTTTTACTCAGCAGTAATTGAAACAAAGTGTGCAATCTGTGTGCTATATGATTTCATTGCAGATAATTCGAAAAGGGTTCTACGAGACCAAGCATGTGGAGTACAAAGGCCAGGTCTTTTGATTTGTTTTTCTTGTTTTTTATTAATTGTTAAATCAAATAGGTGTTTGGCAATTGGATCTTAGAAGTATAATTGCTGATTCAATGTTAGTATAATTTTTTGAAGTGAAAGATTTAAAATTTGATTACTTGACAAGCATCGAAGACATGTTAGTGAACAAATTTCGAATAACTTTTCGCCTGTGGCAGCTGCAGTTAGAATTTGAATGGAGAAAGTTATATCATGTGGTTTTGAGATAGCTCAGTGTTGAATGCAAGATGTAGCAAAACGAAATTTCGTGATCAAAACATTATTTTTCTGTTAATCTTCCAATTCTGTTGGGAGTGCAGGTGGATTTGGTCACGGAAACTGATAAGGCATGCGAAGATCTCATATTTAATCATCTCAAGCAACTTTACCCCACACATAAGGTTAAGAGTTAACTCTTCATCCCCATGTATCAGCAAAGTTCCTCATTGTTGCTTAGAATATCATTGTATCTCCTAGGACTAGGTTTTTCTCTACATGCTCTGAATTATTTTAGTCGGTGTTACCTTTAGTTCATTGGGGAAGAGACTACTGCTGCTAATGGTGTAACGGAGCTGACTGATGACCCCACATGGCTAGTTGATCCCGTAGATGGAACCATTAACTTTGTACATGGGTAAAAGTCGCTTCTTGTGTTGTAGATGATTGTTTATTTTCTCTGTGCTGATTGCTTCTCGTTGCTGTTATAGGTTCCCCTTTGTCTGTGTCTCAATCGGCCTTACAATTGGAAAGATTCCTACAATTGGTGTTGTTTACAACCCAATAATTGATGAGGTTAGGATTCTTATCTCCGCTAATGTTTAAACTCCAGTGGTTAACCACGACTCTTGTTCTAATAGATGTTAGAATTATAAGTTTTACAGCGAATAGCTTCTGAGTTGAAATATGAAAACTTGCTCTCTAAGTAGTACTAGCCGAATAAAGTGTGTTAACTTCGGGTTTCATTATACGTAGCTCTTTACTGGCATACGCGGAGGAGGTGCATTTCTCAATGGAAATCCTATAAAAGGTGATTATTCTGTTTTTAACCATGCACTTTATTGTTTCCAAGTGGTTACAGAATTTCCTATTTAATGCTTAAAAATGTTTTGAATTAGTGCAGTATCATCTCAGACTGAACTTGTGAAGTCTCTCCTTGTAACTGAGGTATAGAGCTCTCTGATTGATGGATGGTAGTTTATTATTGTTATACATAAATGGGCTGATTTGTTGTTTTTCTACCCTATCCCCGTGTAAAATAAAGCACACCGCGGCGTTTTACTTAAACGATGAGACTAGAAATTGGTAAGGATAAATGTGTAAACTTCTTAATCTTAAAAACCCTCATATGTTTTTGTACTGGAAGAGCAGGTTGGAGTAGAACGTGATAACGTAACAGTGGATGCAACCACAGGGACAATTAATCGCCTACTTTTTGAGGTAGAAACAGAACTTTCAAATGCTGGTCTTCAGTTGTGTTGGCAGCCCAATTTTAATGAATCCCTCTTTTGAGCAGGTGAGATCTATTCGCATGGGCGGCTCCTGTGCACTGGCCCTCTGTGGAATAGCATGTGGGAGGCTTGATCTATTTTACATGGACGGCTATGGGGGTCCTTGGTATGATCTTCTTTCTACCATGCTTGTTAATGTTAGTGGTAGCCGGTAAGTGATTGACATTGGTTTTTCGTGTGCCTCAGGGATGTTGCAGGTGGTGCTGTAATTGTTACAGAAGCTGGAGGGTGTGTTTATGATCCGTAAGTAACTTTATCTTCAGCTTAAGATCATTCAAGAATTAATTTGAGTTGGAAATATAAATAGTTCTCTTTGAAGCGTGCACTACTGACAGATCGATAACATCTATCTTTTTGTTAACAAAACTTGAAACTTGCATGTAACATCGTATCTGTACATTTTTACTTATGTCAAGAATTGGATGTAATTTTCTTCATCAGATCTGGTGAGGAGCTTGACATCACATCTCGAAGAGTAGCAGCATCAAACCCTCTGCTTAAGGCAGCATTTGTTGATGTTTTGCGAGAATCGGAATGAGTCAGCTTCTTCACTCTATGAAATATTTCAAGTTAAACATCCTCTCAATGAAGCATAAAATTGGATTACTGATTTGATTACATGGGTGTAAGTTAGTATATCCTTTACACCATTGAAATCGTCTTTAGGGCATGTGAAATGCCAAATTAATTGTCGAACCTATTTTGATGATGATATATCGTTGGCAATGTTTGTATTTGCTGTATGTTCTTTAGCTTCAGAAATAGATTTGATGTTTCGAGTAAATGAAAGTGAAGTCATGATTGAGAATGCTTTAGCGCAAAACAGAAAGTTGAATGTAGAAACAGAAATCAAAGGATATAATTTCCGTTTGTTTTTCTACTTCCGCGCTCTTACCTTTGGTTTTTGTCCCTTGATTCTCCGATTGATTTAATCCTAGGGCTAGAAAATAGAGACAAGTGCAGATGGTGAAAAAGAGAGTGCGAAAATTATTTTCCAAAAATTAAATCAATGTCGAAGGAGAAAACACAGGTATAAGTAAGTAACAAATATATTTAATCTCTCTCTCTGGTAGCATGTCTAACACAAAGTCCAGGCAGGGACTGCCCAAGAACTAATTTACCAAAGAATAACCTCTAATCCTGAACTCCCTCAGTACATATGTGTACACAAACACTCACGTCATATATATACAAAAGGGTGCAACAACAAATGTATACAGAAGGGCCGCAAAAGAGGAGGAAGAAACTCGAAAGAGCCACCTCCTACCTCTTACAAACCATTCTGTGCGCTCTGCTTTTCGTCCCTCCGACCTCTAAGCCCCATGGCCGTTGACACCGTTCGAAACGTGCGTTTCCTTTTCAGACTTCTTCCTCTTCAATACAATATACCACGTGTAAGCTTCCAACAATGCAGCTTGGACACCTAAAGCAATGATCACGCCGATGTATGCCTTCTTCCACTTATCGTCAGGGTTCAAGATGTCGAATCCTTTGAAGATGTTGACGATGCTGAGGATGATAACAGTGTACCCGGTTGCGTGGTGGTATATGTTCCAGTAAAATCTGATCTTGTGATCCTTGTTGGGTCTCAGAAGCAAAGCAAACACCTGCATCGAGATTCAAAGCTATCACTTAGTACATGGTAGGGCAAAGATCGAAGTTACATTACAACATTGTTAGGGTTGAGATGAATGTTGAATTTACCTGAAGTGTTCCAAGGGCGAAGAGGGCGATCCCAATGTTTCTGTGTGTGTCATATTTGATGCCGGCAGAATCGTCGCCGAGTTTAATACCGGTAGCCCATCCTGCGACGCCAACGGCGTATGCCGAGGTCTGGCAAGCGGCATGAAGGTAAAACCATGCAGGGTCTGCGGACTTGAAAACTCTCAAGTACCTTGCTACCATGGCACCAAAAGGCATCAAGATTCCCCAACTCACTGCATTCAGCACTCCGTGACGCTGTAATTTGTTTCAAAAATGACCATAAAAACTTAGGGGATTTGACTAATTATGATGAAGTTAATTCCGGATCTCTTCCACTAAGCCTAGAGATCAAGTAATTCGAACCTTTGAAATTTGATATATCGACTACAATTATTATAACTTTTAGAAAAGCTTCTTGTTTGTAACCGTTAGATTAAATTTCAAGAGTCCAGATCACTTGATCCTAGACTTAGGTGGAAGAGATTAATAAAAACACCTTAAAGTCAAGACCTTAATTAAAACTCTAATAAATGACCAATACCAAACATGTGGCTACCAATTCGAAGAAATCTTAACACAGATCCTCCTCAACTAATGCTATTAAAGATTAATCTATATTTTCGCGGACTCGTACATAACCACATGCTCTAGAGCAGATTTCGCCACTTGAGTTCTAATATCTACCCATATTTTAAATTAATTTACAATATTTTTCAATAACTTAAAGTTGGCTATGCGTCTATACACTTAAATTCCACACATAATTAAATTTATATCTATTTAAACTATTTATGCGGAACGCTCTTTTTCTCTTGCCTGGATTCAAATCTCCGGCAAGTTTTTATTGAGGTCCTTATATGCACATTATTCTTCTATTTTATACTTATTCTCTTCTAATAAATCAATATCGTACTCTTTAAAAAAAATATAAACGGAATTAAAAACTATATAGTTTTGTATAAAAACGATTAATTTATATTTCTGAGTATAGTAAAATTTACAAAAATGGAAACTGTAAAATTGTCGCTATTATTTTTGGTGACAGCCTTTAAATGTTTCTTTTTTTTTCTGTTGAAGAGGATATTCATATCTTTATCGAATGCTTTAATATAACTATTTTGTTATTAAAAATTTATCTCTAGAAAAAAAAATGTGAAAGAGAAATTGAATAAGGGCACTGGCTATGAGGATTAAATTATTTTATATTTAATTACTGTATTGCTTATGACTTGTTTTGATTAAAATATCAAAAGTTTTATCAAGAAAACCAAACTAAGAATAGAAAAAGGGTTTAGTAAGAAAAGATTTGTGAATTTGCAGTTGGCCATCTGCCACAGTGATGGTAAGGAGGGTAGCTCTTGCACAATCACAATGTTTTCAAACTTTATCGGCTCTCTAATCTAATACTTAATATAATAAATCTATGGTTTGACAAAAAAAATTGTGAATTAATTGAAAACAACAAAAGATTTGTTCAAATTTGGTAATAAAAACCCAAAAATTACTTTAAGAAACAAACGTCAGGACATGCAGTTTAAGGATCAGAATTAAAGACAGAAAAATTGAGTCAAATCACTTACGTTTCTCTTTCTAGTGGTTGAGCTGCTACCACCGGTGGATGCTGTCTGGCCGGAAAGCAAATCCAAAGTCCCCTTGGCGTTAAGATTGGCGGCGACGGTGTCGTGAATGCTGGGAGCGCCGTTCGAAACGGGACCCTCTTGCCAGACCTGAAGTATGGTGGTAAAATTGGTAGGAAGAGTCCAGGTTGCAAATATGATCATCTCATCGTTGTTCAGATACTCCGCCGTCAAATCCGTAACCTCGTACGTCAGGTTGCCCTCCGCCAAGGTGGTCGAGTAGCTCTGGATCGGCGACTTGTACACCTTCGGCGTCCCACTGGACTGCGGCCAAGCGACAAGAGCTTGGGCGCCGGGCATGGCGGCCGACGCTTTGCTGAGGTCCGGATTGATGGCCCACGCGACCCATCTGGAGGCAGAGACGCCAGTGTGCCTGTAGGCCATCTGGAGCTTCCCCGTTGACTGTTCGAAGCTCCAATGGAGGAAGGAGCTGAGATGCGGCAGGCTGCTGCAGTAGGTGAAGACCTTGTTGTTGTTGAATTTGTAGTTCCCGCAGGCTGTTGTTTGGGCGTAGGAAGATTGTGAGAACAGAGAGAGCAGAATGGAGAAGGCCACCGCAAGCCTCAGCGTGGAAGCCATGGTTGTGAGAACTGAAAAGTGCTTTTGAGGGAAAATCTCAGCTGGGTTTTATATATTTTGAGAAGGGGAATTCAGATATTGGAAAAAGTTGAGAGCTTGATAAGAATATCGTACTTCTTGTTGGGGGTGTTGAGAGGGAAATGGGGTGTAATTATAAGAGTTGGTGGTGGTGTGTGGAGACTTTTAGGGTTGTTGGGTAGTCTGTTGCGGAAGGTTCCATTTTTCAGAGAGTGGTTTGAATTTGGAACTTATTATTTTTGTATTTTTGTATTTTTTTTTTTTGAAAAATATACTTTCTGTTTGTTTCTCTTTTCGCACCCTGCCTTGTCAACGTTTCAACAATAAGAGCGGACATGTGGATGTTTTTGGTCAAGTCGGTCGGCAGTGAGAACAAAGTCTCTCCCCAACTCCTCCTGCCACACGCCTTATACAATAACACTATCTTCGCCGCTTCCAAATCGTGTAACGTTTTCGATCTCAAAGTTTCTCTTCGAAACAATGTTTTGGAAACTTTTAATCTCACTCACAAAGTTTCTCTCCTTCTTAATTTGGTCCATCTTAAAAAAAACCTTGAACTAATCAAAAATGAAAATTAGTATTAAGAACCTGTTTGGGCCCAAAATAATAGTTTGGGCCGAGGGTAGAATCACTCTCGACCCGAGAAGCCGTGCGGCGAAAGGGTCATGGAGCGTTCAGCTCATGGGCTTCCAAGCCTAAGTCGGTTAAATCAGAACGCAAGTCGAGTCTTAGTACAATAGGGACTCTCGACGAGATCAATAATCTAGAAAGCGAATCCGGCTCAGTTAAGGACTAGATTCGTAGTCCTAGCAGAGATAGGACTGATCGAGGGGATGTTAATCCGGAGAAGGAAACCTAGTCCGAATAGGATTGGAACTCGGGCTCGATGTTCTGCTACTATAAATACAAGACATTCAGCAACAGAGAGACCCCTGCAAATCAATACAAAATTGCCCTGCGCAAACTCTCACAACTTGTGATTTTTCTTTTTCCTTTTCGCTGACACATCTTCCGTTGGCATCAACAGCACTGTGGAAGCAACCGGTGATATCTTAAGTCGGCATAGATAGCTCTGTCACCGTAGAGTCAGTCGGTCTCGCAGTATCTTCCGTTGGCATCAACAGCACTGCGGCGAGAACGGTTGATTGCCTATCCAAGTCTCGGTCGAGAAGGGTTCTAAATCCTTATTGGTCGAGGTCATCTCATCAGCTTTCTCGGCGAAGTGAGGTGTTACAGTTATTACATTCGGCACATTGAAAGCCGAATTTGATATTGAACTTCGTAAGAATAGTAACCTTGTCTTCAGGTTCGAGAGCCCAAGAGGCCGAGACGTGTTCCTTTCTCGGCCGCAATCGCAAGACGCAGAAGTCAGTAGCGCGACCCAACGCAACATCAACAAATTTACTCATCGGCCGAGCTCGGCGGACGAGTTGGCACGCCCCGCATTCACCGAATGACGTAGTTAGCTCAGTAATTACTCGGCCTGCGCGCCACGTAGGCTTTGTAGTTTCTAGGGTCAACATTTTGGCACGCCTAGTGGGACCCAGTGCTAAACTACGAAGTTCATGCCAATTGAAACACGATCGGTAAAAAAGAAAACAGCTATGGGAAAGTCGACAGCCGATTTGCCGAGTCAGAGCATAGGACAGAGTGTGCCACAGGCGCAGAATCCCCTTAGCACTATGACACCTGAGTCCACGAGCGCGACTCGCCGAGAGAGAGAAATTAATCTCGGTGGTCAACTCCGTAGTTTAGAAATCCCTAACAGAAACACAGGCGTTCTCAATGAAGGGATAGTAGAGGAGTGTGACGAGGATGGTGGTGAAGGATCTGACCCACCAACGAGGTCGTTTCTCCGAAAGCGACTAGACGAGCAGTCTCGGTCAGTCGAGCAGACGTTCAGTCGAGGCATTGACAAGCTACATGACGCGATACTCAGTTCTAACGATCGACAAACCAGGCTACTCGAAATGCTAGTTGGTAAAGTTGGTGGCAGCAGGCCTTTCGATCTTCTCCAGCATTGTCCACCAGGAAACAACCCGGTACCGATTGTACCGGCCGAGCCTATTCCTGTTCCGCTCAAACCAATTAACTTGGAAAAAGGAGGAGGATCGAATAGTAGGTCAGACGGGACCGATCAGAGGATCGAAGCAACACCTGTTGATATGACCGAAGTTCAGCGGATGATCGACTCGGCCATGAAGAAAGGGCCGAAGTTTCCCAAGTTTATTCACCCGTACCCAGCTTACGTGGAAACGTTTGGATACCCGAAGGGTTTCAAGATCCCAGATTTTAGTCTTTTTTTCCGGTGAATCGTCCCTGTCTTCGTTGGAGCACGTGGCTCGTTTCACCACGCAATGCGGAGATGTTAATAGTGATTTCCATAAGTTACGGCTGTTCAACTTTTCGTTGACCGGCTCGGCATTTGCCTGGTACATCAATCTCCCTCCTAATTCCGTCCAAAACTGGGAGGAGTTGGTCGAAAAATTCCACGAGCAGTTTTATCGGCCGGGGATGGAGATGTCAGTCTCTTCATTAGCACGGATGGCTCAAGCATCTGATAAATCACCAATGGATTATCTGACCAGGTTCAAATCAGCTAGGAACTGGTGCCGAGTGCCTTTACCTGAAGTCGAATTTGTTAGGCTTGCTTTGAACGACCTTGACGTCGAATACAAAAAGAAATTCTTGGGGGCAAATTTTCGGGATATGTACGAATTAGCCCAACATGTCGAGCAATATGATTATTTGCTCCGCGAGGAAAAGACTTCGAAGACTCCAACTCGGGGAACGATTTACAAGAACCCTACTGTCAATTATGCATCAACCGAGGATGAATGCGTTAGTGTGGATGCTGTTGAGATAATGATAGATAAACCATACGTTTGCAAGGCATTGACTCAGGTTGATTCTAGAGAAGCCAAAAGTCGCTCGGCCACTAAAGGAACATTGAAACCGTCAAAGGTTTATACTTTTGATATTACCAAGGCTGACGCCATTTTTGACCAACTGTTATCAGCAAGAATCATCAAGCTTCGGCCTGATCATAACATTCCTAAGGCCGAAGAGCTTAAAGGAAAGGTGTATTGCAAATACCACAATTCGAGCAAACATACGACAAACAATTGCGTTGTGTTTCGCGATAACGTCCAAAGCTGGATTGATAATGGCAAGTTGAAGTTTCCCGAGAAGAGGATGAGTGTTGATACTGATCCGTTCCCCACGGCAACAGTAAATATGGTCGACGCGTACCTACCCAAGGATAAAGGGAAAGGCAAGGCCGAAGTGGTTGAGACGCAGCGCCCGCGGAATCAGAATTTTCGGCCACGGTTCCTGGCCGATTTTCGGTCAAACAAACCACCTATGGCTTTAACGGGGCCTGCTATTGTCAAACCTATGATGGATTATAGCACCGATGAAGACATTGGGACGGCGGTTTTGTGCAGGAAATGTAGAACGAAGGTCGACAGTGAACCAGAGGAGAAGCCCGCTTCGCAGCCTGTGGCCGCAACTCGGCAAAAGGTGGCCAATGAAGGCCAACATCACGGGGTTTTTGGGAGGCTCGGTCCTAAAATACGGATGGAAGAGACACCCCCGGTCAGGCGGCGCCTCGATTTTGATGCTTCATTCTATGATGATGATTACTATAAGCGTAATTCTAGCAGTTCAGAATCATCGCGGAGCCAGAAGACCTTCAAGCCTCCCGAGCCTAGAGATCAGCGTTGGTATACATATCATTCTTCGAAGGGCGTCTACACCGCGTTGTCCAAATCTCAGAAACGCCGGCATCAACGAATAGATTGCATGGCTCGCCGACGAGCATCCCAAGAAACTTCGGCCCCTAAGTGGCGGCCGAAGGACACAGTTGCCACTGATGATGAGCGACCACCTCCAGCAATTATGACAGAGTTGGCTCAGGGGAAACGGCAAGTCGATCAAGATGTCGAGACCATGTTTGAAGAAGCTGATAAACGGATCAAACTTCTCATTCGACCAGGGGAGATGAAGGCACGCCTTGAACATTTCAGGCAAGAGGCCGAAAGCAAATTATCCCCGCCGGCTATACAAGAACCTTTGGTCAAAATTCGACGGAATTTGCATCCCCCGTTCCTTGGGGAGTCTTTGGAGTATATGCGAGAATTTCATAAGAAACATTCGGCCAACGATTTGTATGGTTTGCCGAAGGCATGCCAGGACACCATTGATCTGGTCCTGACTTGTCCGGATGCTGAGCGGGTCATTCAGAAAACCTCAGATCCAGGATTGAAAGCAAGGTTCCAGCACATACGAGAAGCTCGTGTCCTTGGATTCGAAGTCGATCCGTACACTGATATCAATGCAGCCGACCTTCCTTTCTCGTTGGACGACCTTCAGTATTTACGATATCACTTTGAAGTATTTTCGGCGGTTTCTCTCTTCGGCCTTACGACTGATGAAATCGCACGTATTGCCCGTCTGGATGCTTATCTCGACACTAGGGATGCTCGGCTACACTACCAGGAGCAGGTTCAAGTCTTGACCCCAAGTTCATTGTCAATCTCAACTTTACCTGAGGCGGTCACGCAGAACCAACAAGTGGCCGAAGCAGCTCTGCCGAGTGACGACATTGAAGAAGGGACAGAAGAATCTCGTTGTCCGACTTTGACGACAACTGAGTCCGTAGTGGCCGACCAACCGAACGAGGAGGGTCTTGACCAGATGGGCCCATCAGTCCTGGATAATATGGAAATCAGTATGGTCCATGTGTTACCTGCCGATTTTCAATCAAGCACGGCTCAACCAAATTTCCTTGATGGAGATGTGGTTGCCGATGAACCCGGCCATGTTGATTTCGTATCGATTGCTGAAGGCGAGTCAACAACAAAAGATGATAGTCTAAAGGCCGCTTTGGCCGAATTGTTCCCTCGTTCATCGTCGGCCAACCTTCACCATTTAAAGCCACTGTATGTGACGGCCCACATCGAGGGATATCCAGTGTCTAAAGTTTTTGTCGATTGTGGAGCTACCGTCAACATCATGCCTCTGAACATCATGAAGGCCTTACGCCGTTCGACTGACGAGCTTATTCCGTCAGGGATCACGATGAGTAGTTTCGTCGGCGACAAATCCCAAACCAAAGGTGTACTTCCGTTAACTGTGAATATTACCGGCCGCACCCACATGACCGCCTTTTTCGTGGTTGATTCCAAAATCGAGTATAATGCACTGCTCGGCCGAGATTGGATTCATCAAACCAGCTGTATTCCTTCCTCGTTGTACCAAATGCTTGTCTTTTGGGACGGTAAATCGGTCACTGTTCATCCGGCCGATAGCCAGCCCTTCGAAGCTAACATGATTCAAGCACGGTATTATGATGATCACGTCGGCTACATCACTTTGCAAGGCTTTAATGAAGAGGGACGGCCGACTCGGATTTCGGTTCAGAAAGTTATCGAGGTTGGCGTCGAGACTGTCCAGCAGGATTCGGCGAGACTCGGATTAGCCAACTTCCTCCCCGAAGCTGATGTTTGACACCGATCGGGAAGCACGCAGGGCCGCGGTTTCATCTACTATGGAACGACTGCTGGCCCATTGGTACACGATATCTAAACAACCAAATTCGGGTGTCAACCTTGTCGAGCTTCTTGCTGAGGGAGATAATGGGCCTGTATTATCTTTTGATAAAATTCGAGCCGCCCCGGCCGAGCTCGAACATCATCAGCCCCTAGTTAAGGACCCTTTAGAAGAGATTAATGTTGGGACGGCCGATGACCCACGGATTTTGTTTATTAGCGCCTTACTTCCCCAACAACTGAAAGGCGAGTTTCGTACTTTGCTTACAGAATTCAAAGATTGTTTTGCTTGGAGTTATCATGAAATGCCCGGCTTAGATCGTACTCTGGTCGAGCATGAATTACGCATTAAGCCCGGATTTAAACCTTTCCGTCAGCCACCTCGTCGATTCTCAACCGAAGTACAACTCAGTATCAAGGACGAACTAGTTCGGCTTTTGAAAGCCGGATTCATTCGGACAGCTCGATATGTCGAATGGTTGGCGAATATCGTTCCTGTATTAAAGAAAAATGGTGCACTGCGCATTTGCACCGATTTTCGAAATCTGAATCTGGCAACTCCCAAAGATGAGTACACAATGCCGATTTCAGATCTGTTAATTGATGTCGCGGCGAATCATGCGATCTTATCCTTTATGGATGGACATGCCGGGTACAACCAAATATTTATTGCAGAAGCCGATGTGCACAAAACTGCTTTCCGTTGCCCGGGGGCACTCGGCACTTACGAATGGGTTGTCATGCCATTCGGCCTCAAGAATGCCGGCGCCACGTACCAACGGGCGATGAACACCATCTTCCATGATTTAATTGGTACCATCGTCGAAGTTTACATCGACGATGTTGTCGTCAAATCTAAACGTCGACAGACACATCTGGACGATCTTCGGCAGGCTTTCATCCGCATGCGTCGGCATAACCTCAAGATGAATCCTGCCAAGTGTGCCTTCGGTGTATCGGCCGGGAATTTTCTTGGTTTCCTCGTACATTACCGTGGGATTGAAGTCGATGAGAATAAGGCACACGCAATCATTACTGCCCCACCCCCAACGACGAAGAAGCAGCTCCAGTCTTTACTCGGACAGATCAATTTTCTCCGCCGATTTATTGCCAACTCGGCAGGAAAAATGAAAGCGTTTTCCACACTCTTAAAACTCAAGGACTCAGATAAATTTGTGTGGAACGACGAGCATCAGGCGGCGTTTGCGCAAATTAAAGTTTCCCTCACGAACCCACCTGTCTTGGTTCCTCCCCGGCGCGGTAATCCTCTTAAGCTCTATATATCGGCGGCCGAAGAGTCCATCGGCTGCCTCCTCGCGCAAGATAACGACGCCGGACGGGAACAGGCTATTTTTTATCTCAGCCGCAATCTCAGTCAACCAGAGATCAATTATCCAGCCGTCGAGAAGCTGTGCCTAGCCGTTTTTTCGCCGCTTCCAAGCTTCGGCATTATATGCTCCCATCGGTTACCCAGGTTATTGCACAGACCGACGTCATCCGCTACATGCTCACCCGACCGATCGTAAAGGGCCGCATTGGGAAATGGACCATGGCACTGTCCGAGTTTAGCTTGCAATATGTAGCTCAGAAAGCCGTCAAGGGCCAAGCATTGGCCGATTTCCTTGCTCAACATCCCTCCCCATACGGTTTTGGGGGCAACGACGTTGACATCGGCATGGTGCAGACGCGTGACAATCACTGGACGATGTACTTTGACGGCTCCAGTACGTCATCTTCGGCAGGTGTGGGAATTGTCATTCAATCCCCGAATCACGATCGCTGGTTCTTTTCACTTAAGTTGGACTTTGACTGCACCAACAATCAGGCCGAATATGAAGCCTTAATCGTCGGCCTTGGAATTCTCCATGACCTGCGGGCAACCCGCGCCCTCGTTCTCGGTGACTCCGAGCTTGTGATTAACCAACTTAATGGCTCCTTTCGTTGCATGAGTTGTACCCTGGCACCTTACCATATGGTCGCCAGCTATTTGGCCGAATCCTTCGACAGTATTACATTTCAACATATTTCCCGGTGTCATAATACCGACGCGGATGAATTGGCTCAAATTACCTCCGGCGCACAACTACTGGGGGGCAAACTAGGCCAAGAGATATCAATGATACGACAGTTATACCCGGCCTTGGTTAACCAGCAAATCCTCCGACGGGACGACGTGATACGTACCAGGGTTATGTCCTTACCTTCGTTGTTAGATCGGCAGGACTCTGTCGAGGTTTGCACGACCGAGGTGATACCGGATGATTGGAGAGCACCTATTATGCAATACCTTGGCAATCCTAACGGGAAACATAATCGCAGGACACGGGTTCACGCTACGAACTATGTCATGTACCAGAACGAGTTATACCGAAAGGGTGAGGATGGTTTGTTATTGCTATGCCTCGGCCCCCAAGAGAGTGCTCGGGCGATCACAAAGGTTCATGAAGGGGTATGTGGAGCTCATCAATCCGGACGGAAAATGCGGTGGCTACTCCGACAACACGGCTATTTTTGGCCGAGAATACTGAAGGATTGTATCGAGTTTGCACGAGGATGCGTCCAGTGCCAAATCCATGGGCCTATACAAAGGGCCACGGCCGAATCACTACATTCAGTCATTAAGCCATGGCCGTTTAGAGGATGGGCCATGGACGTAATCGGCAAAATCACGCCGACTTCTGGGGCTGCTAAGCATGCATGGATAATAGTCGCAACTGATTACTTTACTAAGTGGGTTGAAGCAAAATCATATGCCGAGTTAACATCTAAAGAAGTTTACGCTTTCGTGGAGGAGCACATTGTGACCCGGTTCGGTGTACCGGAGATGATCATAACCGACAATGGAACAATTTTCACAGCCGAAAGGTTTAAATAATACACGGCAAATTTGAAAATTCGGCTGGAACAGTCCACACCATATTATCCACAGGCGAATGGGCAGGCCGAGGCAAGCAATAAAGTGTTGATTGGCATCCTCGAAAAAATAATAAAAGAAAGGCCTGGCATGTGGCATTTGAAGTTGAACGAGGCATTATGGGCATACCGAACGTCGCCCCGGTCGGCGACTGCGACAACCCCGTACGCATTAACCTACGGGCACGATGCAGTGCTACCAGTCGAGTTGAGCATAAATTCGTTGCGGTTAATTGAACAAAGTAGTTTGTTTAGTGCCGAATATAATCAGTCCATGAGACAGGAACTAGAAGATTTGGAAGAAGCGCGACTTGACGCTTATAACTTATTGGTGGCACAAAAACAGATTGCCGAGCGAGCTTATAATCAAAAGGTACGACAGAAAACATTCGGCGAAGGTGAATTAGTGTGGCAAACGGTGTTGCCCGTAGGACTAAAAGATCCTAGGTTCGGCAAGTGGTCGCCAAATTGGGAAGGGCCGTTCATTGTGCATAAAGTATACGGAAAAGGGGTGTATCATCTTAAAGACCGAACCGGTGTAGTACACAGATTGCCGATCAATGGGAAGTTTTTAAAGAAATACTATCCGGTCACATGGGAAATGCGAGAATAAACAAGATTACTTCATTAAGATTGATAGAGCGTTTACAAAATGAGTAGGTCGATTGGTTTATATATCATTCAAGGCGAAGAGGGGAGAAGAGTGCTGAGCAGGGCCTTCAACTCCAGCCATCGCACGTCGGCCATGATAACTTCGGCCTGCCGATTCTTTTTGTCCAGCTTCAGTCGCTCGACCCGTTTTGTAGTTGCCGCATACTCAGTTAGGCGATCCTTGCCGCCTGACTCGAAGTCTTTAGCAAGATCGGAAGCAATGGCCGACCGACGCTTTGCTAGTTCGGCCATCTGACGGTCAAGCTCGGCTAGCGCCTCTCCTTTTGCCCGTAGATCGTCGATTTTCGGACGGAGGGTGTCTTGAACGGCCGTGGCGGCTTGCAGGTCCTGTTCGGCCTTTAGAGCGGTCTGGAAGATACTAAATGTCTCCCAAACACGCTCCAAGGCAGACGATGCCCGAACTATGGCATCGCCGCTCAGGCGACCGTCGGCTCCAAGGTCGTTCAGACAGGCGCCAAGCAGATCAAGACCTTTGCGCTCAAGTACTTGCGATGTTGAAAGCGACAAGATTTCTCGCAACTGGGTTAGGGCGCTTGGGTCGGCAGTTTCGGTCGTAGCGGCCGAAGGACCGGACTCTGCGGTTGTACTGGAGATGAGGGCTTTGAATTCAACCTCCCATGAAGCATGCACATACAAACTAGGTTAAGTTTAAAAGAAGTCACGACAAGAATAGCAAGAAGGTTTCGTTTTTAACCTGCCGAGAGGAGACCTCGGCCATGTCTCCAGGATCGTTGCTCGAACCTAAAGAACTCAATGGCCGAGCCCAGTGTCTCAGATTGCTTCTCAGTTCACGCAGTCGATGGAGATTATCTACGTTTGATGGCCACGGAGGCGGCCAAGAAATATAGATAATACCTTTCGGCGCGTAGAATTGTCGGTGAAAAGAAGGTACAGGCACCTGACATTTAGTATTTTCCTTGTTTAGAATTCTAAAGCAGAAAAGCAATCAGGGAGAGAGTAGAAGGGACTTACGAAGGTCGAGGTAACCTCCTGTGGAGGGATATGGAAGCCCTGGTCTTGAGGATGAACGGGCGATTCCGCCGTCGCCTCGGGTTCCTCGAGCGGGCGTTTGCCACGGTCGGCTGTAGATGGGCCGACTGGAACAACCGTTTCGGAGGAGGCAGGGACATCCTAATCCTGGGAAGAAGCGAGGGGTTCGGCCACCGCCGTCGGCTCCTCGACTGGGCGCTTTCCACGATCAGTCGTTGAGGGGCCGGCTTGAACCACCATCTCTGACCTTGGGGGAGGTTGCCGACGAGAGTGAGGGCGATCTGCCAGCAGGACCTCGTCGCTCCCCTCACTCTCTTCTAGGATGAAGACCGAGGGTTTGGATTTTCAGGGGCTGCTCCCTTGGTCGCAGAGACCACCTTTTTTGGAATGGGTGCCTCCTCGACGGAGGGAGGCACAACTGGTGTACCAGCCCCAGAGACAGGTCGCGGTCGAACTGTCTCTGCGGCCGGGGCGGATTGTTTCTCGACCGAGGGTTGAACAACGGCAGGAGAAGGGGAAACACTGGGAGTTGTCGCCCCTGTAGTTTGACTGGGGATGACATGGATCTCCCGTGCGCCCTTCTTTGCCAGTTGTTTTACCCGTTTGGCAGGCGGCGGAGGTTCGACGGCCGGCTCGGCCTCTTGGCGAGGTCGTTTGGTTGGCACGGCCCGCACAGCAGCTTTATCCCTTTTAACCAGGGCCAATTTTTTCTCGACCGTGGCCGCGGCAACAGCTTCCGTTTTTCTCGAATGCCGATTACCTGAGAAGATAAAAACAATTCAGTAAGGCAAATCAATATGCAAGGTTGGAAGGAACCGGTGATAAATGAAAATTACCTTGAGTTTGGGGAGCCGAGGCCTTCTTCGGACGGTCACCGAAGAGTTTGTTTAGCACCTCCTCGACCGGAGCACCAAAGAACTCCTGGATGTAATTTTCCCACCATTCACCGAAGGTGTCAGTGCAATGGGTTTCGGGGGTGGCTGGTCGAAGGCGGAATTTTTGACAACGCTCTTGGAACTCCCTCACGGCAGTATTACATTCCTTCTCCGAGGAACGAGGTTCACGTCCACGGCTTAGGATCGTTCGGGAGGAGAGAAGGGGGACGGGGCAGCCCTGAAGATAGCCGAGTTGTCGGGCAAGGAAGTTCGGATGATATACTTCCCAACCCGACCGTTTCCCGTCACAGCCGAGAGGGAGGTCGCGAACAAGCACAAACGACCCCCAGGTCTGACGAAGATCAGCGTCCTCCTCTGCGCCCCATGTAGAGGTAGGCAGCCTGATGAAGGAAGGATAGTCTCGACGACGACATATCAGGAACTCGTCGTTGGAGAAGTCGTCGAGAGCGAAGAGGTACCGAAATACCTATTCGGCTTGATGGGGAGGTATCGGTCGAGAGGCCAGCTGAGGTCCAAGCGCCTCCGTTGGTGTGAAGTCAGCTATGGCCGGCCGAAGGGAGGCAAAGTACACTTGTAACCAGAGCTGGAAGACCCAGAGGGGACCATTCTGGTGTGGGTCGACCTTGTGGAGGGTTGCTTCGGCCAGGCAACGGAAGAGTTGGGCGAGAATGTTGGAACTCAGTGCCAGGACGTGACCACTGGCCAGGGCTTCAGCTACCGGCATGTTCTCGACCAAACATTTGTTTGACTTGGTACAACAAATGTATTTGTTGTACCAATAGAAGAGGAAGACTTCATGCTCTCCTTCTCGCAGGTCCTCCTTCGACGGGATGTGACCATCACGGCTCAGGGTCTCGAAGGCTCGACGGTCGAAAAGTGTTTTCAGATCGATATTCGACGGGTGCCGAGAGAGAGTCGCGTCGACAGGGATCCCGGTTGCCGAAGTCCCCAGAATGGCGGTGATATCCAGGATGGTGGGACCAATGGGACCAAGAGGAAGAACCATTGTGTTGGTGGCCGAGCACCAGAAGCACAGAGCGGCTAGGAGAAGCTCCTTGTCGAGGACGATATCCATGGACGAGAGTAGGATGGCGTCGTAGATGCCGAGGGCCTTCCATTGATCGCCGAAGAGCCATTCCATTCGAACGACCCAGGTTGCCCAGCCAGGAGCCCTGGGGTTTCGCCGCGTCCCATCGCGACCATTCAAACCCTTGAAGCAAGGGTGTTAGGCAGTGCTCCTGAAGAAGGCCGGTGATGGTCGGCGGTATTGCAGCCTTGAAGAGAGGACCCAGGATCTGGTGCTGAGTGCTCATGTCATTTTCAAACCGTATAGTCTTGATCGAGCTCCGATCAAGAATCTTCTGATGCTGGTCATATTCCTTGGAAAGCTTGGAGATGAAGGACGCCATTATAAGAAAGAATCACGGCGTAAAAAGATTTTCTGGGTTGGGGGTTTGAAGACGAAGACTTGGAATAGAGGAATGCACTAGAGAGCAATGGCAAGGGATTTCAGAAAATTTTGGGAGCGTAAAGTACAAATAAGAGAATTTCGGTATTTATAGGGTTGTGGAGGGAAGAGCAATCGTTCGAAATTCAAAACAAAGGGCAAAATCGACCGGAGGAATCGTTGATCATGATGAACATTTGGGAAATGTGATTGAGAAGACTGACGGTTTTAGGTTTTGGGGGGCGCACGATCGCGTGTGACGGCGAAATTAATGACGAAAGACGTTTCGACACCTGCATGATGACAGGTGGACTCGCGGATTGAGGTAGTGGTTAAGTTCAGCCATAAGGTCATGATGGCACGACGGTTCAGGCTGCCGCACGCCTTAGACGTCATTATTGGGGATTGGCCATGTTAGAAGACGCCACGTGGCGAGTGGTTTAGCAGGATCAAGATCGTGCGATCGTGTTCAATAAATGCGCCTTGAAACTCGGGTATTAGGATTCTGAGTGGTAGATTCGCTTCTTCAAGGCCGAAACTCGCCCGAAGGTTTCAGGCCGAGGACCTCAGAAGCGAGGGGGCAATGTTTGGGCCCAAAATAATAGTTTGGGCCCAAAATAATAGTTTGGGCCGAGGGTAGAATCACTCTCGGCCCGAGAAGCCGTGCGGCGAAAGGGTCATGGAGCGTTCAGCTCATGGGCTTCCAAGCCTAAGTCGGTTAAATCAGAACGCAAGTCGAGTCTTAGTACAATAGGGACTCTCGACGAGATCAATAATCTAGAAAGCGAATCCGGCTCAGTTAAGGACTAGATTCGTAGTCCTAGCAGAGATAGGACTGATCGAGGGGATGTTAATCCGGAGAAGGAAACCTAGTCCGAATAGGATTGGAACTCGGGCTCGATGTTCTGCTACTATAAATACAAGACATTCAGCAACAGAGAGACCCCTGCAAATCAATACAAAATTGCCCTGCGCAAACTCTCACAACTTGTGATTTTTCTTTTTCCTTTTCGCTGACACATCTTCCGTTGGCATCAACAGCACTGTGGAAGCAACCGGTGATATCTTAAGTCGGCATAGATAGCTCTGTCACCGTAGAGTCAGTCGGTCTCGCAGTATCTTCCGTTGGCATCAACAGCACTGCGGCGAGAACGGTTGATTGCCTATCCCAGTCTCGGTCGAGAAGGGTTCTAAATCCTTATTGGTCGAGGTCATCTCATCAGCTTTCTCGGCGAAGTGAGGTGTTACAGTTATTACATTCGGCACATTGAAAGCCGAATTTGATATTGAACTTCGTAAGAATAGTAACCTTGTCTTCAGGTTCGAGAGCCCAAGAGGCCGAGACATGTTCCTTTCTCGGCCGCAATCGCAAGACGCAGAAGTCAGTAGCGCGACCCAACGCAACATCAACAAATTTACTCCTCGGCCGAGCTCGGCGGACGAGTTGGCACGCCCCGCATTCACCGAATGACGTAGTTAGCTCAGTAATTACTCGGCCTGCGCGCCACGTAGGCTTTGTAGTTTCTAGGGTCAACAGAACCATATATGAAAAGGAAATCAATATCCAACCAGAATCGTTGATAGTTTACTATATCAAGAAAGAAAATTAATATAAAAACCATATATGAAAAGAAAATCAATATCGAAAATCAAAATCATTGATAATTTACTGTATCAAAAAAGAAAATCAATATTAAGAATCATACATGAAAATAAATCAATATCGAAAACCAAAATCGTCGATAATTTACTATATCAAGAAAGAAAATTGATATATATCAAGAAAGAGAATCATATATGGAAAAAATCAATATTGAAAACCAAAAACGTTGATAATTTTCCTTTAACTTTCTTTTAATTGAGCCACAAGTAACTCAACAAAAAGTTCTGCTGATCTCTAATTAATCCCTTTATGTCATAAACTGATTAATTAATCAAGATATCGCTATCAAAACAAAAGTTCATAATTCCTTTCCAAAGATTTTCATTTCACCAGTTTATGATAGAAACTTAATAGTTAGAAGAGCCGGCTAATTAGAACCAGTGAGTATGTATTCAGTTTTAATAATCCAAATGACAATTAAAGTAAACACGAAAACGATAATAAATTTTATGTTGTACTGAAACATTGACGCGTTATATCCCTAATATCAGGTGTTATAATAAATTTTACATCCATTAACTCATATTACAACACATAAATTGGTTCTACAGAACCTAATTACTCTAATTAGGGCAAATTCTTAGAGTGGTGCACTAAAGACTGACTGACAAAGTCAAAGCGACGGGCAGGGTCGAAGTACCAGTCAAGCTGCGGTATGTACGTGTTGAACGGGTGTAAAAACACCAGGTCCGTTGAGCCACTCAGGCATCGTACATTTGTGATTGCTTGATGCTTCCTCCGACTCGGCCTCGCACGAAACGATTCGTTGGCACTACCTCCACGGAGGCGTATTGGAAGAAACAAAGGGATCGGTTGGGGTTAGGTACGGTTGGGACCCACAACAGTTGCGTAGCGAGAGATTTTTAAGTGTAATCCGCATACATGATGGTATACCACGTGTCGTTATATAAATGGTATGATATTAGTGTTAAAAAGTTAATAATTTAAAAAAATATTTTACATTAAGAGAAGGGAGGATTCGGCTAAGCTACACAATGGACAACCTAATGTGGTATCGAATTTACCATCTACGAAATTCGAACCTAAAACCTCACTTACAAGTGAAAAGAAATAGTACCAGACCATAATACTAAGTAGCATTAAATTATTAGGTTAACTTCGATAATTATATGATTAACGGAAAATGATAACATGTTTAAGACGATCTTTGTAGAATTATTTGTAGTTATATGCGTATACATGTCTAGTATGTGTTCTTTATACAGCCAAGCTTAACTGGTAGTTTGTAAATACATAACATTTGCGTAGCCCTAAGATTTTGGGGCTCGGTGCGAGACTCAAACAGAAAACCTTCTAAGGTCCAAACTTTTAGTTGTTATATTTTTTTTTATTGTGTGTAGATTAATACAATGGCAAAGAAATAAATAAAAGGCCAAAAAAATTTCGTGATCCTTATGGTGATACCCTACTTTTAAATAGACCCCTGTGGTGAAAACACTATTAATTGTAGGGATGTGATATTCACATACGCCTTTTTACTTCTCTCACACTCTTTTAATTTTCGGTCGTTGGATTGGATGAATTGAAGGAGATCAAATGATAGAAATTAACAAGGGATGTGGGGGAAGTAAAAAGGGGAGTGTGGATAGCACACCCCTTAATTGTAATCTTGTGGTGAAATTTGTTATCAATCATAGTCCAAATTGGATTTTTCCTCATTCTTCTGTCATTTGTAGGGGCAAAATTGTTATATTCGTTTTTATTGATTCCATCAATCAATCATAAAGCGCCATATGGACATAAAAATTTTTATTTTTAAAAATGTGGGAGCTACAATAAAAGAATAAATAAACAATAAAATTACAAGATTCATATTATCAGACTTTCTCATTTCAAGAGAGCCAAGAGTCCAAATTCAAGATTTAAAAAATCACAAAGTACCTCGCTGCGTTTAGGTTAGAATATAAGTTCTTATGCAAACATTGAATTTAGTTTCATTTTAAGAAGAATAGTGGTGGATGGGATGGCTAGGGTTATGTGAGAGAGAGAAGGGGGAAAGTGATGGGTGATCGTTGTGGCTGTGGCTGACAAGGGTAGGGATTGGGGAGGGATTTTTTTTTCTTCTATTTTTGTTGATTATAAAAAAATGGAATTACCAAAAAGAAAATAAAAAAGAATGGAATGACCTTTTTACCCCTGCATGTGGATGAGATTTTGACAAAAAAATCAATTTGGACTACGATTGATAATGAACTTCACCACAGGGTTAAGATTAACACTTTTTTTCAGCATAGGGGTCGATTTAAAAGCACTGTTCTAAAAATCCCCGCCTAGCTCCGCCTAGGCCCTGCCTAGGCACTAGGCCTCAGCCCACCGCCCCGATTAATGCCTAGGCCCCAGCCCACCGCCCTGATTAATGCCTAGGCCCCAGCCCACCGCCTAGACCACCTAGGCACCCGCCTAGCCCGCCTAGGCACCCGCCTAGGTTGCAACTCACTTAGACAGAAAATACATAACTTTCATTTTGCATTTTGTTTTTTTCCAATAAATTGTAAGAGACTTGTTGCATACTTGAATGAACAAACATTATATCCTTATTTCACATGTTTTCATTATGTTCCAATACTTCATGATATATATGCATTGTATTTTGTAGTTTATGATGAAATTATATATATTTCAAGTAGAAGCAGACACTTATTTACATAAAATATGATAGATTTACTTAAATCCGCCTAGTCCGCCTAGGCGTCCGCCTAGCCGCCTAGGCCCTAGGCCCCAACCCACTGCCCGACTAGTGCCTAGCGATTTTTAGAACCTTGTTTAAAAGTAATGTCTTACCACAGGGATCATGAAAAAAATTTAGCCTAAATAAAAATAGCATGGCGTGGTCTAGGTACCTACATGCATTTCCTATGTTTTTGGGTTCAATACGCCTTGCTTTTTTTTTTTTTTTGAACAAACGATATTATTAACATTAAGGAAGAAAGGATGGGTTTAGCCTCACAATGGGCTTGCAATAATGTGGTTCAAATTTGTTTTTGACGAAAATCGAACTTAAATCCTCTCACTTACAAGTAAAAAAGAATACTATTAAACTGTAGTACTAAGTGGCCGAAACGTCTTGCTTTTAAATACAATTTTTTTTAAAGTAAATATAAAAGGATGTGCCCTAGGAGGTACTTGAACCCAATTGAAGTTACAAAGATTAAAAGAAAAACTAATGAAAATAGTTTAAAAACTTTGAGTTTTAACTATAAGGACAAAATAAAGGATAAAGTGAATAGTACCATGATTAACTTTTTAGTGTAAAAATATGATTTTTCCGTTAAAGTGAACAGTACCATAAGTTTTTCGTTAAATTCCCAATATAAAAAGCATGAAAACACTTACACTAAGAACTTAATTTGATTAATTGATGCTCCTTTAGGCATATACTTTATAAAGACGTAAAATAATATAATAAATTGGGAGCCTTCCGAATAAGGAGCTTTTCGCGGTGGCACAACCTCAGAGCCGACTCACTTGCGTATAGCATATAGCATATTCATATGCGTGTTGCATGTTGATGTCAAGTACTATTATTTTGCGTTATCATAATATTGATGCCAATCATTTGAAATTACATGTAACAGTGGTTAATTATCTCAAAATAATAGTGATGAACACCAATTAAGATTTATAGTAAGGGAATAGGAAACTGCGTGTGAACATTGAAGTCCTGGTTCAAAGTAGTTTAGAGTCTTTAGACCACTGTTGTTAATCAGTATATATTGTTTGTTATTATTTAGCTGACGTATATACATACATATGCCTGAAGTGATGGTTTATAATAATATATATATACACACAGAGGATCATGAGTAGGCATAGTCAACGCACGCATTCACAATTAACGGTGAGTTTCAGCTGAAGGAATCGGCAAGACTTGACAATGCGTCGGTCTATATATTCTGAAGACAATCATATTTGTACAGATGGAGTGAGATTTAAAAAAGAAAGGGGGAAGTGGAGTTTCTTTCTTCCAAATAAAAGTAAATAATAAATAAATGTTCAATGCCAAACGTTGTATATATAGGTCTAATATGTACGGAAATATTGAATTGAATATATGACGATATGAGACTGGTATTCTCTGCAAAAGTCAAAAATGAACATATTCTGTTGATGGACTTTGTATATAGCGATAGCGTGTCTGTCTTGCCTTCTTTTTGTTTTGAATCTGTAATTTTCTAGTATCTTCTCTTCTGTAGTGATGTCTATGCTACACGATGCGATGACTTTTCCCCTCCAGCCAGCCGATTCCAGATTGTACGCCGTAAAATCCACCTGCGTATGGGCAAAAATAAATATTAATTTTAGCTGCCATTCATGCAGTAGAGAATTTCACAAAGTACAAACCCTAAATATTAATAACTTGCGTCTTAAGCAGATGGCAAAGAAAAATAGAAGAGATTTTTCGTCGAAGATGGAAGTGATTTTCACAATCCTTAATCAAAGTATAGCAAGTTATACACTCTTACAATATTCAAAATGAGATTAGCACTAGGCTCAAACGAATCATAAAGATTAGCTCAAATATTGTGTTTAATTAAGATTTTAATTTGAGCTCCAGAAGAGATAGAGGAATCAAAAACAAAATAGAAGGAAGAAATAGTTGTTTCTATAAAGGGGAGATCGACATGACCTGAGCTATCTGGGAGTGGAGTCGGCTAGGAAACAAAACTAAAACTCACCTATAGTATTTACTTTCCTGAACTAATTATAGGGATGAAGACCAAAAAACAAATGGGGAAAGTATGTTCCTTTTTATTGTAAAATAAAATAACAATAATTACAAGATCCTTCAAAGACAATGACTTGCTTCATCGATCAATAAATTCAATAAACACTACCGTGGATAATCTTGGCACCTATGTTCAGTATTTTCTATGTTTTATATGAAGATCCGTATCAAGCTGGACAAATTCAAAAGTAGTTATGTACCCTGGTCTAGTCTGGTGTGTGTTCTAATTTCCAATTACCAAATAAAGAGCATGGAATCGAATTACAAGAACGACACAATTTCATACTATACAAAATGCATGCCCAAACAAAAATGAATGTTTTTCCGTTGGGATCCATTCCTTGGCAGCGTCAGCTGTCATTTTTTATTGGCTATTAATTAAATAGGAATGTGGTTTTCAAAGCTTTGTTTAACTTGAACCCGAGTTGAACGAGCAACATGTACCAAGTTCTTTATCAGCGGCGCCGTCCCTCCTCTCTAATTTATAACTTTAGTCGTATACCGTACTCAGTATTTGATGTTGCTTTTGTATCAATATTTATATGCAACAAGTCTTTATTAACGTTCTATTCACTTTTGCCTCTTGATTCTTTTTTTATATATTCAATGTAACGGTTAGATGTAAAATAAAAGTATGTGGGTAGAAAAAAATGATGGGTGAATTATATACATATAAAATGAGAATATTAAATGTTGAATGTGCCACAAGATCGAGGGGTTTTCACAATATTAATTTTTAGTTTCGTTTTAGATTGTGAACTCGCTGGGGGACCACTCAACTAATCTCTCTCTGGTTGGTCAGATTATTGAGGACATCAAAGCGCTGCTTCCTACAATCATTGAGGCTTCTTTTACTCATTTTCCGTTGCCAAGCTAACGAAATTGCCTACAAACTTGCTGGATACAGTCTTACAGTTAATCATGATTGTATTTGGATTGAATCCCCTCCGGACTTAACTCTAGATGTTCTCATTGAGGATGCTCCTCTGCCATAATTGGCCTTTGTAATGATCTTTTGCTCATGAAGATGAATCAACTATCGTTTCATTAAGTCATTCAGTACTATGATTTAATGTTATTTCTCTTTAATTGAAAGTGAGAGATATTGGATTCGAATATCGTGGATGACGAATTCGATACCAAATTAGGCTGCCCATTGTGTAGCTTAGCCGAACTCTCTCTTATCTTAGTATAAAAATATCGATGTACTAAAAAAACTATCATTTCATTAAAAAAAGAGAAAATATAAGTGGAAACTTTCCCATTTTACTAAATTATATTTTATAGAAGAATTATGAAAATAAACAATGACGATATTAGTGATGCATGCATAATCCTAGGCTCCTACCTATCAATCTTTTTTCCTTGGTGGAGTAGGTGAGATTAAAGACTAGTTAATAGACGATATTATCTTAGCTAAGCTGACATTAACAGCTTTATTGTATAATAGAGCTATGACACATTCAATGAGGAGGATGACTTGAGCGTATAGGTAAGCAGTCTAAATTTCAACCATATACTAAAGAGCTTTGTGAGTTTTCTTACGAAGATTACTCTTTCCATATATAATAATTAAGTACTCAGCAACCTATTAGTAATGTCCATATATACTTGGAAATCCCTCGAACCATAGTAGTTTAACACTTTGGCTTAGGATGTTAATGTTTTTATTCGAATTTAATAATATTTGCATTTCGACAAAATAAAATAATATTAAAATAAAATAATCCATCCAACTAAAAGCTGATTCTCCTCACTTATCGTTTCTAGAGTTCAAATCTTCTACACTTAGTTTGTATGTAGTCTTCCTAGGCCTCTATAATGACATGATCATAAACTTAATCGATATTAATTATGTTGTCATAAACTTAATATGTGTCAATTAATAATAGAGACTAATGTAACATACAAAATGATGCAGAATGTTTCAGCTTCTGTTTCTATTCTTTCTCAATTATTTAGTTGAAGCCATCAACGCCTCGGTAAGAATGGCATTCCCATTGGTCTGACTTTTATTTGGATCACGTCAGAATATGAAATTAGGGTTTTTTTTTTTTTTTTTTTTTTTTTACAATTAAAAGCTTTTTTAGCTATATTTGACGTAGAAGCGCTTCTAGGTTATAAGGCTTTTTTTTGGAGAAGAACCATACATGTTTTTCTTCACAAAGCACTTACAAGTGTTTAAAAAAGAAAAAAAATCACTTGGATTTTTAATAAAAATATTTTTAGGAAAAATATAGAAGATTGTTTTGAAATAGTTGAAAGCGATTTTTGACAACGTAAAACGCTTTTGACATAAAAATAAGAAATTGCTACTAGTTCATAAAAACGATTTTGATTGAATTTGGCATTAAAATATGAAAGTGCTACAAGTTCATAAATTGCTTCTTCACGAAGCTTCAACGTGTTTGTACTAACAACCCTTGAAGCAAAAATGCTTGAACACAAATATTTCCTACAAAACAATACGCAAAATCACTTCGAATCGTTTCAGCTCAAAAAAACAAAAAAACAAAAAGACGCGAGACCCACTATGTGCTGCCCTAGGGTTATGCGATGCAATGCATTGTCTTCAGCTTAGGCTTGATCGAGAATCGAGAATCGAGATAGAGTATGCCATGATGGACCAAATTGCAGGCCTCACGAAATTATAACCCAGTTCATAGATAGGCCCCAGCTCGACCTCTCCCGAGTGCACCCAGTTGGGTCAGTCCAGGCCCATATGAACTCAGAATTCAAAGTTAGCAAGGAACTGTCCAGATCAATTCTGCAAAACCCAAAAGGTCATTGATTAGACAAGGTGGACCTTTTGCCAGCAGTGAGAATCATTATGGCTTCTGTAATTTTCAAAAGTGATTCCTATACATCCACTGTCCAAGAAACCTAATAACCACGATTTCAATTTGCAACATCCCACGCAAACAAATTATCAAATAAAAAAAGAAGTAATTTTCACGCACAATTTCTTTCTTAATTTACATACTGATGTATTTTTGCCGATTTAATTAAATAAATCAAATAAAATCAATAAACGAAAAGAAATAAAAGTGTGTATAAGTAGGAAATGACATTAAAAATTACCTAGAAGAAACAAAATAAAAAAAGGATGTGCATTTTCGTGTTTCAAGTTTAGGACTGTTTGTTTTTGGTGAATAAAGAAGCAATGTGTTCTTTGGGATTTGCGCATGCGAGGCCAAAATATTAGGTGCCAAGTGCGAACCAGGAGGGGGGAGAGAGGAGAGGGGTCGTAGATTCCAAGAACCATGCGTTGTTCACCACCCAGGCATAATGCATTTCAAATTTGAAGGCTTGAACCTCCTATTAATCTATGAAGTTGTAGCTTTCAGATGGGTCAGCCATCCCCATCTGCATGCCCATGGGCCATATCTGTGCCCCAGCGGTTCCGAGCGGCTTTTCTTGTATAGAGAAAATCTTTCATGCATCCGAGATCCAACGAAGAAATTTTATGTTAATCACAAATTAACACGTGAAAAAAATTATAACATATAACATTGACAGTGTAAGTAAGTTTCTCTTATGACCTAAAGCCAGACATCGCTGTCTCCTATCGCATCCCATACAGCCCTAAAATGCACATCTTTGAAAGCAAGAAAAGGGCTTTGGTCACGGTCGTAGTCACTGTACCCTCTAACTTTAATCAATTAGCTATATGCATGGCAGCATGGCATATTATGAATTTATGATGAAAGACAAACGTACGTGATTACTTATCTTTCAGTTTCCTTCAAGTTTCAGCTTTTGCCATTCTCAGGAAATGACCAAAACCTATTTACCACGATGATTCGCTTCGCAAGTTATGTCAAGAATTGGCATGCAGTATGCACTACTACTAAACGGTTCCATTTCCAAAAGCACTTTTAATTTCAAACGTATAAAAAACAGGTTGGTGGATTCGTTGTACGTTCAATTAACGCCAGCGGTAAGCTTATCAAATACTACTATTGTGTTAAAAAGGAGGAAAACTTCTGACTACTTTATTCATGACACCTCTTATAAAAATACGAAATTGTTTGTATTTTAATTTTACTTGACGATTCTAATTAATGCGAGAGTTGCCCGGTATGACATTGTTACTAAAAATTTAAAGAAAAATTAATGAAAATAGTTTGAAAACTTTGAGTTTTAACGATAAAGACAAAATAAAGGGTAAATGAGTATCATCCCCGGCAGCCATTGGGCTTCTAAATAGATATCATCTTATTCTAAACTTTTCTATCTTCATTTTGATATATTATGTGTCAAATTAGGTTAAGAAACGATTGAGTTACGAAGTTTTGAAAATTGCCCAAACTTCTGATCAAAAGCTCCAGACACTTAACAGAATGACCAAAATGATGGATGGTGGACAATCTCAGGGACCACTTTTATCAATTTGAAATGTTAGGGACCAAAGTGATGAGTTATGCAAATCTCAGAGACCGTTTTGGCTATTTAGCCAACATTTTATAATTCTTTTCTCACTAACTTGGTCTCAATTCTGTACAACTTAGAAAGACCATCACACAAGTGTGTGTGTATCAGGTCCTTTAAACAGAGAGATTCCTATATTTAAAAAAAAAAAAAAAAGAGGACATCATCTTGACCGTTAGATTGACTTTAATGAAATTATGTGGTTGAGATTAAATCACATGTCACACAATCTTAACCATACAATTTCATTAAAGTCAAATCTAAGTCAAGAGGGTGAATGATGATCCCTCTTGTTAAAGGATATATATATTACAGTTCATCACAGAAATACAGCTATACAGTTTTACGGATTCAGGTAATCTTCAAAGGACACGAAAAAAAGATTTGAAGTGGGGAGTGAGAAGACTCATGGGCCATGCATGTCATTAAAGATAAACAATAATTACAACTTCATCGATTAGTTTGGCAAGGGAAAGCAATATTACGGATTCCAGGTGCTTGCTGTGAAAAGTGAATATACACGTAGAGTAATGCTAGAAATATTAATATTTAGATAAAATTTGTAAATTAAATGATGCGTCGCTAATAAGAATGAGTGCGTTTATTAATGCTTAAGTAATATTCAATCATCAATTTAAATATTATCTAATTTATAAAATTTTATTTACAATATATAGAGTAAATTGTAGCAATGGTCCCTGAACTTTACTCAAATTGGAGCAATAGTCCCTCAACTAAAAATCCATTACCATTGGTCCCTCAACTTATCAAAATATGTAGCTATAGTCATTTTCATTAATTTCTTCAAATTTTTGTCAAAATATGTTATGTTGGAATAACCATTTATTTAATTAGGATCCCTCAACTCATCAAAGTGTGTAATTATGGTCATTTTTGTCAACTACTTAAAAAAATTTGTCAAAACGAGTTATATTTGAAGGACCATAGCTACAATTGGGATAAAGTTAAGGGACCATTTCTCCAGTTGAATTAAAATTAAGGGACCAAAGGTAATGAGTTTTTAGTTGAGGGACCATAGCTGCACGTTTTAATGAGTTGAAGGACCAATAGTAATGGATTTTTAGTTGAATGACCATTGCTCCAATTTAAGTAAAGTTCAGGGACCATAGCTACAATTTACTCCAATATATATCATCACATGCCGCTAAAAACTGAAATATCACCGACTTCGAGTAATGTTTTCATTCGATAACATCAGTCAAACACGTGTATATATAGTAGTTAAGCTTTCAATCCTTTAAATGTTCAAAAGTTTACATTTTACATCAAACACAGTTGGTTGATATACATGCATTATTAGTATCGCTAAAGATCGATCGTATTCGAAAAGTCTTCGTCTACACGTACACACACTGCATACATAATCTAGCCTCTTAATCGATTTGCATTTATGTTGAAAGGGAAATTAAGTATACATACATACATACATACATACATACAAAATATATATATATATATATATATGAGGAAAGTTAATATATTTTTTTGCCTTTCAAATCTGTTGTGCTGTTTTGAGATAATATAGATACAAAACAGCTCGAAAACTCACCGACTCGACATGCATACTTTTTATGAAAAATATTTTTCTTTTGGTCAAACCTTTTATGCAAAATATAAACCTCCTAATGACATGCATGTAAACCGATTTACATATGTGTGTATATACATGATATGGTGTTAAATAGTACGCAAATGCCTTGTTTGGTAGAGAGTATTAGCTTGGCTATGACTATTATATATTGAAAGCAATTTGAAGGAATAAATCGATGACAATTTTTATATGTTGTCTAAGTTGAAGGCCATTTATGAAGAAACAATATTCGTACTAATCTTCACAAAAAGGTATTGCACTAAAACATTCAACTCTTATTCATAAACCTTTAATTTGGACAAAATAAGAAAAGTTGTCATTGATTTCTTTCTTCAACATGCCTTTAATATAGTAAATAATTCTACCAAACCGGCCAATTCTATCTAACAAACCAGGCCAAACAGTACAGACAAACACAAATTCATACATAGTTTGGCATGCAAGTAAACAAACTTGTCAGTTTCTAATGGATGAGGATGAAGTCTAGTTAACAACCACACACAGTTTATTCATCAGGGTTGACAATTTTTCATTTTAATTAAATTATAATTTTTTTTATAAGATGAATACAGCAAATGTTAGGGCACACACCAATGCACATTGCTTTTGAAATAAGACACCAAACCTATCAGCCATACACATGTCGCAACCAGCTAGCTAGAGTTTTCAGTTCTATATATACCATCAAAATCTATAAAAACCCGAGAGTTATCTTCGAAGTCCAAATTTGTACATATACAACCTAACTCCACAAATTAAGGGCATCTTTAATGAAAAAAAAATGCAAATTTGAGATACAAAAATTATTACTACACCTCATCTTACATTTTCGACATATATAAATGAAAATTCTACTATAATGTGAGGGATTTAAATTTGAGGTTGCATTTAAGTTTAAGTCTTTTATATATCAATTAATTTTGCGTTGGCGAATTAAAAAACTTTAAAGTTACACAAAGTTATCTTTTGCTAATTAAATTAATTTCAAGCTGAAATCTCATCAAATTCCTTCGTCGATTATTCACGTGTTAGAGTTAAACAATATCTTACATGTGGGGTTTAGGGGACTCTAAACATTAAGAATTAAGGAACCTCATGATAGTTTATAAGAAAGTGATCCTCTTATGTAACGAAATAATTTTAGAATGAAACCTCAACTACTTATGAACATCCTCATTCATTTTTTACTCCACGTGCTTCTGGCTAGCTCTTTTGAGAAGTTTTCCGAATGCACCATGATATCGTGATTGCATCTTCATGTTCTATACTATATAGAGTTGTGGTAAAATCTTGTAAGTCTTTAACACATGTTTGGGACACTAAAAGTGTTTCCATAATCATGACAAGCATATGGGCACACACAAAGTGTGTGAGAAATTTTTTTATTTTTGTTTTTGAAATAGAAGGAGAGAGGAAGAGATATATAGCGAATGTGGGAGTAGGAAGTTTTTTTTTTTTTTTAATTAGAGATATGTTAGGATTACATATGGGTGATGTTTTGAAAAAAAAAAAACAGCAAAATTTGGTTGTGTGAAATTACATTTTGCCTCATATTTCTTATTCATGTTATGTTTTAATTAGAATGTTAAACTGGTAATTTCATAGGATTTTGGTTGACAATTATTGTTTTATTAATCAGTAGATATTAGAGTTATTATGTCAATCGGCCTGGCTTGCAACTCATGGTGAACCACAAACATCAAAACTCATTCGCGAAAAAGCGCACAAATTTGTTGCAAGTCCACGCAGCCATCATGATAACCTCTCGTCTTAAAAACCTAATAAGTAATTTCATTTAACTTAATTATAGTTTTGTACAAGGGTAATATTAGATAAACCATCTATTTAAACTATGTTAATAATTAAATTATGATCACTTAAGTGTTGATTAACGTAATTATGTTTTAGTGACACTCACATAAATTGCAAGTTTGATTTAAAAAATTGATCTAACTAGCATTGCCCATCTCTATAATTGTGTGTTCTAAGTAATGTAAATTATTAAATAAATGATCATATAATTTCAGTTTAATTAATATCCAAGTTCCAACATTTACGTATTATAGAAAATTACTAGAAGTTCGCCATCATTCTAAAAGATTTAGTCAAATACACGTTATCATAAAAGATGCTGTATGTAGTGAAGTGAGTTCATCAACTAACTGAAAATCATGAATTAATACTTTTTACTTGATAAACCTAGGACGGATAGTCATCAAAATATTATTTTTGTCACTGTGTCATATTACATGGTCCTAAACAAGAACAATTAAGGGGTGGTTTGGGAGTGAGGTGCTTAAAAAAAAAGCACCCATGAAAAAAAACTGTGAGGGTTTTAGGTGTTTGGTAAACTGAAAAAAAAGGGCTTATTTTGGAAGCTGCTGTGAGAATAAGCTGAAATCAAAGGAAAAAGTTGAAGCTGCTATTTGCAGCTTTGGAAAACTAGCTTTTTTTCAAAGCACACAGAGCTACAGTGCTTCTTTAATGAAAAGACCCACTATCAGACTGCTTTTTTTTTCAAAAGCACTTTTACAAAAAAGTTTACCAAACACTCTGCTGATTTATTTCACATCCGCTTATTTTCACAGCAGTTTTTTTTCAAAGCACAACAATACCAAACCAGCCCTAAATATAGCAGGCAGACTATTAGAACCTACTTAATTAACATTTTTGTAACGTGGCATGATCTGATTAATCTACGTCAATAAGTTTTGTACAAATAATCTCTGAAAATTGTGTCGTACAAGGACAAACACCATCTTTTGCAAATTTCAAAACTGCAGTTAGGGTGCTAAACAACTCAGCATGTTGGATTAACAATGAGCTTATGGAAAAGCATCATCTTTTTTCTGGGGATCCTAGGGATCCTGCAATTATGATTGTTTATTGTACATCATGCGGTAAAAAATAATTTCAAATTTTAAAATTTAAAATTAAATATAAATAGTACCTAACGATTTTTGATTACACGATGTACGATAAACGATCACGATCATGAAATTCCTATAATCTCTAAGAAAAGGATCCTTGAATACTGAGGAAACAAACAATATCTATTATATGAGTTCCACTTCAATGCTTGTAGTATTAAATGTTACGAGCAATGAATGATTTGAATTTACGAAACTATACTATACAGAGTTTAAATAGAAGCATTACACGCATCGTCTTGTTGTATACTACTATACTCAGTTGTGGTAAAACCTTGTAAGTCTTTAACACATGTTTGGGACATAATCATGATTAGAGTTATTATGTGAATCGGCCTGGCTTGCAATTCACGGTGAACCACAAACATCAAAACTCATTCGCGAAAAAGCGCACAAATTTGTTGCAAGTCCACGCAGCCATCATGATAACCTCTCTTGTCTTAAAACCCTAATAAGTAATTCCATTTAACTTAATTATAGTTTTGTATAAGAGTAATATTAGATAAATCATCTATTTAAACTATGTTAATGATTGGATTATGATCACTTAAGTATTGATTAAGGTAATATTTTCTATTAGTGACATTCGCATAAGTTGCAAATTTAGTCTAAACAATTGATCTAACTAGCATTACTCTTTTGAATAATCATGTATTTTAAGTAATGTAAAATATTAAATAAACGATGGATGCATTCATGTCATATAATTTCAGTTTAATTAATCTCCAAGTTCCAACATTTACGATATTATATACTAGAAGTTCGTCATCATTCTAAAAGATTTAGTCAAATACGCTATTGCACGTAGTGAAGTGAGTTGATCAACTAATTGAAAATCATGAATTAATACTTTTTACTTAATAAACCTAGGACGGATAGTCATCAAAATATTATTTTTGTAACTTGCGTCATATTACAAAGTCCTAAACCAGTAGGCAGAATATTAGAACCTACTTAATTAACATTTTTTGTAACGTGGCATGATCTGATTGATTCACGTCAATAAGTTTCGTACAAATAATCTCTTAAAATTGTGTCGTACAAGGACAAACACTATCTTTTGCAAATTTCAAAACTGCAGTTAGGGTGCTAAACAACTCAGCATGTTGGATTAACAATGAGCTTATAATGAATACTGAGGAAACAAACAATATCTATTACATGAGTTCCACTTCAATGCTTGTGGTATTAAATGTTACGAGCATTGAATGATTTGAATTTACGAAACTACAAATCAATAATCCAAATTAATTTAGATCATCTAACGATGCTTGTAACATGAAAGAATTTTCTCTATTATATATATATGCTGTTCATAAAACATCTGTATAATTGCATAACATGCATGCGTGCGTACGTTGAGTAAATATTATAATATATTATAATATATACAGAATACCCTTTGTCGAAGGGTGTGGCGCTACCGAATTATCAACGAAAAATTTAAAAATAAATTGATTGGAGATATATATAGGAAATGGACAGTAGATCAGATCAGACACAAAGAAAAGTTTATTAGGTGCTGAAAAATACAAGACAAACTATATTATATTATTTAGTTTGATAATTAGGTGAGCCAATTCTTTGTATCTATGCATGGAAGATCATAATCGATAATAAGTTTTTATTGCTGAGCAATGTTTTCAATTTGGAATAAATTTTTTTTCCTACTGTTAGTTAGTTTTTTTTGGTCAAACTAATGCAGTTCGTTACTGTTGTGCATATGAGAGCATGTTTAGCAGGTGAGAGGAAGGAGATAATTTTAGCGTGGCTGGAAAGCACCTTTTGATACAACAAATATTTTAATACAAAGTTGTTGGATATGTTCACCAAAAAAAAAAAACGTTGTTGGATATTTGAAGAAAAAAATTTAACCACTTAAAACATGAATCGGTATAAATAAGTGGGCACTTTTTTACTTTTTCTCTTTTTTCTTGGATAAAATCCAAAACCTAAAGAGTGAGTCATGATTAAAGTAAGAGGTCTTTCATCTCTGGCTCTTTGTTGGTCAGGCACGTGTGGCTGACCTGGTTACTTTTAGACTCACCAGTCACTTAAGCTGCAGGCTAAAGTAAACAGATTGTGGTTGACTTTGGCCCACTTCTCAAGACCCTCCCATCTCCAACACCAGTACCACCGTCCTCTCACCCACACCACTGATCGTCAGGAGTATTGGACGGCTAGATCAGAAGCATTACAGGCTGATGCAGCTGGCAACACGTATCTTTCCCTATCTATTTGAATCTTGTCGTAAACTCCGACTGAATAGTCGAGCTATATATGCTTATTTACATTACACGATATCACATGATAGAGCGGAATATGATCATTTTATATGTTCGTTTCATGTAACTTGTTCTTATGGTTTGTTTTTGGTTGAATCTAATAATTCAAAGATGTACAAGGAGATACGAAATGTTGAAAAATGACTTCTTTCACCTGTTCTGTTGTTTTCACCCCCAACTCACATGTCTACGTGCCAAGCCTTCCAGTTTTGACCAAAGCTAGGAAAGTTCACAAAACGACGGGGTCGTACCTTTCAGGTTATCGCCGACGGATAGGTCCAACGGAACCCATCCCATCAAAAAGAGCCAATTGGATTTGTGCCCACTGCCCACAGTCAAATCAGCTCCCCACGCTAATTCCAATTTCTCAGTTTCTACCATGAGTTTCTATCGCCAAACGGTGTCCTTATCCTCAACCCTAAATGTGTGGTCCATGACCATTTCGCACAGGATGCTTTGCTTGTGACTCCACCTTCCTTCAAACGCAAAACACCATCCATACACACAAAGAAAAGTTTTGAGTTATTGTCACAAACTTAATGTTGTTCCTTATTCACGCGTTATATCAACCACTTAAAAATGCTTACCATTTACAACAGCAATTGAAAGTGCTTTATTCAATGATTTCTTTCTTAAGGAAACACTTAGAGTCTGTTTGATACTCTACTTGAATCTAATTTTTTAAACTCAAAAATAATTTTCAAGTTTTAGGCCTTCAAAACTTGTTTGGTAGGACTATTTTCAAAAACTGAACTTAAGACTAATTAAAAAATATAGTCTATTATCTAAAAACATAAAAAGTGAGTTTTTAGAGTTTTTAAACTTAAACTCACTCATTTCTTTTTTTTCTATTCTCTACTCTCACTCCAAATCTATCTCTTTTCTTCTTTCGCTCCTATCTTTTTTTTTACCTTTTTCGTCTCTCCTCCAATCTGCTCTCTTCATTCTCTCGGTTATTTCTTTCACTCATCTTCCTCTCAATCTCGTCCGATCCTCTCTCTTATTTATCTTTCCTTCAATCATTTCTTACTTTCTTTCCTCCTCTCTCTTTTTTCTCTCTCTCATGTGACCCCATCTTTTTAGATTTTTTTGTCTAATTTAAATTGCAAACCAATCAAGTTTTTGAATCTTAAAGAAAATTGTTTAAGGAAATCTTCTTAAGAAATGTTTTGAAAAATGATAAAAAATTTTAAATAGAATACCAAACAAACATGTTTAGTTTTCATCAAATTTTTACGTGCTTATAACAAACAGGCTAATAATAAAATTCTTAAAAGCATGAAAAGTCATGGCCGACTTATAGAGTGTGGGAGATGTGGGACCGCATATGGCTCAATGAACCTAAGGGCCCCTGATTACAGAAAATTACAGGGGGAGTGGGAGGCTATGCTGGTGCGAGGAAGAAGAAAATGCGTACCTTTGGCCACTTTGTGTTTATTTTTATGCAATTATTTATTTTTTTACAGAAAATTATATGAAGTAAAAATAATAATATGAGGTAAAAAAAATTATATGAAAAAAAAAAAAAGGTTCCCTGCACACACTACAGACGGTCATATGCAGATGACATATGACAGAGACCCTTGAAAATAAATAAATCCCACCGCCCCTCTTCCATCTTCATCTTCCATCTTCTCTCTCCTCCAGTCTCTCCCAGACTCCCTCCCTCCCAATTCCACTCTCCCACACCATGAATTCATTTACCACTCCACACTTGTCCTAATTCAAAACCCCAAATTAAAAATCCCAACAAAGTTCAAATCACTCTGAAAATTTCTGAAATTTGCTATAAAGCTCCGAGCTTTGAGAATGGTTTCTCTACAAGATTCCCATTCCGGCTCCAGCCACCACTTCCCGCCTCACACCCGCAACTTCTACTCTCCCTCCTCCACCAAAATCCACCGTCAAACCGGCCGCTCCATGCGCACCATCCGCTCCAACATCTACCAAGACGATCACTCCCGCACCTCCTTCGCCGCCGAAAGATCGACTTTTGTCTCCGAGAACCTGACCGATTCGGTCGTCGACATGCGCCTCGGCGAGCTCGCCCTCCGCACCCACAGCTCCGCCAGCAAGTCCGCGTCTTCCGACGAGGAGTACCTCCAGCTCTCCCAAGCCTTCAGTGATTTCTCCGCCTGCAGCAGCGACATATCGGGAGAATTGCAACGCCTCGCAAGCTTGCCGTCGCCGGAAAACGCGCCGACCTCCGAATTATCCGAGGCTGCGCCGGAACCGGAGCCATGCCAGGGGTTTTTGCAGAGGGAGAAATTCTCGACCGAGATCATCGAGAGCATTTCGCCGGAGGATCTTCAGCCGACGGTCAAGATCTGTGTCGACGGCCTCCAATCGACGTCGCTTGCCGTGAAGCAATCTGCAGCGGCCAAGCTCAGGCTTTTAGCGAAGAATCGGGCTGATAATCGCGCCTTGATCGGGGAGTCCGGCGCCGTTCCCGCTCTAATTCCTCTACTGCGGTGCAGCGATCCATGGACGCAAGAGCACGCCGTCACGGCGCTGTTAAACCTCTCGCTGCACGAATCAAACAAGGCCATAATCACCAATGCCGGAGCTATAAAGTCGTTAGTGTACGTCCTCAAGTCGGGGACGGAAACCTCGAAGCAAAACGCAGCCTGTGCGCTGCTGAGCTTGGCGCTAATAGAAGAGAACAAGAGCTCAATCGGAGCCTGCGGTGCAATTCCCCCGCTGGTTTCGCTGCTAATAAGTGGATCCACGAGGGGCAAAAAGGACGCTTTGACGACTCTGTACAAGCTCTGCTCGATAAAGCCCAACAAAGAGAGGGCGGTGAGCGCGGGAGCTGTGAAGCCGCTGGTGGCACTGGTGGCGGAGCAGGGGACGGGCTTGGCGGAGAAGGCGATGGTGGTGCTGAGTAGCTTGGCGGGAGTCGAGGAAGGGAAGGAGGCTATTGTGGAGGAAGGCGGGCTGGCGGCGCTTGTGGAGGCGATTGAAGATGGGTCGGGGAAAGGAAAGGAGTTTGCGGTGTTGACACTGTTGCAGCTGTGCAGTGAGACTCTGAGGAACAGAGGATTGCTTGTGAGGGAAGGAGGGATTCCGCCATTGGTTGCGCTTTCGCAGACTGGGACTGTTAAAGCTAAGCACAAGGTATCTTGATCATTTCATTAGTTGGGTATTTGGTACTACAATCTTTCTAAGTGTTAAATTGTGTAGACGAAATGGTGCTAATATTGTTTAAATTGTAGACCGAAAACCCATCCCGCAGTTTAGATTAGATTAGAATATCGCACGGATAAAAAAAAAGATTGTTCATTTTAAATTGGTAGCTAAAGCTGTTAGTTGAAGGAAGTAAACAATGAAATGCGAATTGTCATGCATTTTGTAATTCCAAGTCTGCATGTGGATGTTGTATTTATGATCATGGTCTTAATGGAGCTCGCTTGGTTGGTTTATAATGGGGGTTTGGTTGTTTTTGCAGGCTGAAACGCTTCTTGGGTACTTGAGAGAACCGAGACAAGAAGCGTCCTCTTCGGCTCTTTAGAGAAGCGAAGGGAGGTACTTTCACAACTTAGAGAGGGAACTATACTATGTGTCTGTGTATGTAGTTTGAGTAGTGTTTGATTGCACTTGTATATAGGAAGTGTTGGAGTTTCATGGTTTGTAACTTTGTACAGTTTGGTTGAGAAGCTAGGAAGAAGAATATGATATGATTGTAAGAAGGGAGAGAGATTATAGGAAGCTAGTGAGCAAGAGACCACTGGCTTCTTAGCAGTTTAGATGTATGAATTCAACTAGGTTTTTTGGTTGGGTATTTTCTTTCTTTCTTGCCCTCTTTTTCTATCATTGACTTGGTTTTTTGTAGGGGTGGAAAACTATTACTTGTTTGCCTTGTGGTTGTTTTGGGTCAATTGGATCCTTGTGTTTTGTATGCGTAAACCCGAATTTTGCTGTAAGGGTTTTACCGATTATCTGGTTTTAGTTATCTGCTTGCAAAAGTATCGTCTCTGTTCCTTCGTTATTGATTGTGTTCTAATTTCGTGTCTGATGGAAAATTGGAAATTCATATGTTGTTGGAGATACTGTGGGAGGGAGGCTGAACAAAATGTTCTCTCCTCCTTCAAAGCTCTGTGTTTAGTTTCTGTTGGTTGTACCCAAATTGGGATCTTGAACTCCGACGCCAAGGTGGTGACAGTTTTTCAAACCAATCATGAGGTGCCATATGGGCTTAAAGAACGTAGTGACTTGAGATAGGTTAGGCGTTTCTATTTCATACAACTCTCCCTCCAACTTGTGGTGTGTTCGTTGTCCGGTTATTCCTTGCTTAGTAGAGAATGCAAACTTTAAAGCTTTATTCTCCACATCTTTTGTCAATTTTCTCGGCTACCAAACAGCAAGTGATACTACACCGTTTGGGAGCATTATAAAGTAGAGCAGGTGAGCTGCCGTGGGCTACCCCATCACCTCTCTCTCCCTCCCACCCCCGCACCACCTGTCCAACTACACGCAATTCATCCAAGGCAAAGCCAGAGGCCACCGGACATGGATCCTCTCCGGATCCAATTGTCCTAATTTTAGGATCAATGAATATGGATCATTAAAATTTAATTAAACAGTTATAAACAGTAACTCACTATAAAAATTATAATAATTTTAATTGATGAATCAAATTTCAATGGTCCGGATTCATTGATCTCTAGGATTAAGATAATAGGATCCGAAGAGGATCCATGTCCTAGGCCACCAACCAAAAAGATTTTTCAAAAAATTGTCCCGCTGCTGCTGGTGCAGTGCACTGCACAGTGTGTACATATATTATCTTTAATTCTTTATTCAAATTGATGATATTATGTGGTTTGTCGGTACGTAGTAAAAGAAATGATGCATTAGCTGGCGGAGGAGGAGGAGCAGGTATTGTTTTGTCCCCCTGTTCGTTTGGATTGGATGGTTGCAATTTGCATTTCTTACTCAATTTCTTACTCAATTTCTTACTCAATTTCTTACTCAATTGCAATGTCTGTCGGTGCGCCCTTTTCTGACAACTTTTTTTTGAGCCTCACAAGTGCACACGCGTCCAAAATGTGTATGTTATTATTTTGCATGGCTCACCAATTGCAATATCGAATCGTACATTGTTATGTATTCTAATTTTCTCGTACAACTATGCTTGATTTGTCTGGAATATTGCCGCCTTATGGGGTAAGATGAAAGGAGGGGGTGGGAATGCTTCTATAGAAAGCCCTTTGTGCTCATAACATTACTCGTTTTAAAAAGCAGTTTCAAATGCTTGGTTAATTCAGAAATACGCAACTTTTTAAGTCAAAACATTGTTAAAACTTTAAGTTATTCTTGAAACACTTTAAACATGCTCAATAAATAGAACCTAATAGAAAACTGATATATAATAGACCATATTATGATGACATGACATATACATATTAATTGTTTCATGATATTAAAGCACGAGCTGTGATAGTATGGTCATCAAAATATGGTAATTCCTCACAAAACATTGGTCCCTATTCGACTGTACTATTCCTCAACTTTGGCCTTACCTTTGGTGTCCTTGGGAGCAAATAGCTTAGGTCTGAAGCCTTTCTGCAGCAACTTCTCAACCTCTTCAAATTGCATTCCTTTGGTTTCAGGAACTAGCAAGTAAATGAATATGAGTCCAATAAGAGAAAACCCAGCAAAGAGGAGAAACGTTCCCGCCGAACCCAGCGCTTTCGTCAGAGTCAAGTATGTCTCGCTCACTATGAGATTGGCCGTCCAGTTTGAAACTGCAGCGATTCCTCCACCCGTCCCTCTGTATCTCAGCGGGTATATTTCCGAGTTCACGATCCATGGCACTGTTCCCATTCCGGGTGCATACATTATAATGTACAATCCCAATAGTATCACTGCAAATATTCCGATTTTACTAGGGCAGCCTTTACTGTACCATGTCCTGTGTTCTCCACGACATAAGTCCCTGATATTATCACTGGCGGCCAAGCAAGCTCCCGGAGCGAGCTGACAACAATCAAGGGGAAAAACAGATTACTTAAGGTTACATGTTTAATTTCTAATGATTAAAGACTCATTAGTGAGTTATTTTGTACACTTACATCCTTGATTTCACTAGCACAGAAGCCACATTCTTGTTTCAAACACGTCATGCAGTTCCATGCTGTAGGATTGACAGCCGATACATAAGTCGGACATGTTGAAGAGTTGCCGAATTTAGCAGATTCCAAATTACTAATCTTCGGAGAATGTTCCGCGGCATAGAAAAAAACCCCGGCTAACACCACAAGGCAAGCGATAATACCAAACATAGAAATGATCATCAGCCTTCTCCTTCCGTATCTATCTACAAAGCACATGCTGATTAGGGTTCCAACAACGTTGAGACCGGATGTGATGAGTGAGAGTGCCATAGCGGTCTGGTTGGATGCAAAACCAGCGAATTGAACAATGGTCGGGCTGTAATACATCACGGTATTAATACCGACAAATTGCTGAGCTACTTGGACAGTGATGCCTGCGTAGAGTCCTCTTCGAACCACGGTGTTGCTCAAGGCACCCTTTAGTTTTTGGATCATGCCATTCCCAGCTGCTGAGTCCTCGGCCTTTTCAAATTCGACAGATTCATGCAAGGCCTTCAATTCATCTTCCACCTCTTCTTCAGGATAGATTTTCTGCAAAATTGCCCTAGCTTCATCCACCTTGTTCTGTTTAATATAAACAACATCAATACCAAGTTATATGTGACATGTTCCCTCATAAAATCTTATGTTAGACTGTGAATTTGAATGGTTGATTGGTCGTGTCTATGACATGCGCCCTCAAATACACAGTCTGACAACATAAGCATTTACGTCACGTATAGAAATTACGTGACAGATATCTAGCTACTATGATAATCTCACCGCTCTGTAGAGCCATCTTGGAGACTCTGGAAGCGACAACATCAATATGAACTGAACAAGGGCTGGAAGTCCCGCGACTCCAAGCATCCAACGCCAGGTTCCCGGAGCTTTGGTGAAGGCGAGATTGATGAGGTATGACAAGAATTGTCCTCCTGTAATTAACATACCGTTGCAGCTAACCAGAGCTCCTCTGATTCTATGAGGAGAAGCTTCTGAGATGTAGAGGGGTGCGGTCATAGAAGCCATTCCAACTCCCAAACCAACTACAATTCTCCCAATTATGATCACCCATGGAGCTGGAGCCGCGCCCATAACTATTGCACCAACGAAGAACACCACGTCCGCGATTAGAATTGATTTTTTCCGGCCAAGTGCGTCATTCATCCATCCACCAACAGCAGCCCCAATGATGGCGCCAGCAACTGCCATGCTCACTATGGTCTCCTGCAGCCATGTTTTTTTGTCAACTTCACGAAAGTCCTCCCGAATGTATAGCAATGCCCCGGAGATCACACCTGCAGCACCACACCACCAACAACAACACATACAACTAATTAGCACAAAGAAAAATTGTCATATGAAGTAATTAATTGTTCGTGTTAAGATATTGTTTGGAACTCAATTTGCAGATGTTTTTTTTAGAACAATGTGCAGCTATTAGTTACCTGTATCATATCCAAAAAGGAGGCCTCCGATGCCAGCTGAGAGCGCAAGGCGCATAATGTACGGTGTCCTCCATGTTGTCCTCCAACACTCCGTGAACTCAGTTTTGCTAGAAGGTGGGGCTCCCCCCTCCACCATTTTTTTCTTCTTCGTCTTCGTTCAAGCAGCTCTACTTTCGCTGAGAACGAAATCAATGTATGAATGCACTCATTTACTTGCCAACGCACTCTTAGTTACATAACGGTTCTAAATGAATGCCCTCAGACATGCATGTTCTTATTTGTCTTCAGTTTTTTACCTCACAAAAATAACTATTCAATCTCCGCAACCCTAATTTCTATTTGCTTCGAAAATGAAAGTAATACATAACATTAGCTTTCGAATGTTCCACCATATAACAAAGTATATATATGCATGAATATATAAACCAGAAATTTTCTATGCAATACGTTCATTAAGAACACGCGTAAATCCATATTGTAACAACAAAACGTGCCTTCCTAGCTAAGTGGCTAAGTTTTTGGTGTCATTATGCGCTATCCTACGGTCTCCAACAGCTTTGTGTAGAAGTAACACATAGTAAGTTGTTTCTTCGACAATTACTGAAGTTCAATTTTGCCAACGATATTGCTGATGTTGAAAGGTTTATAACAACGTCAGTAACGGTTGGACACGGAAGAAAAGGGGTTTGAAGGATGTTGCTAATCTTTATATACTCTTGACCTAGTTTTCTAAAAATGTGGAATTCTCTAGGCTCTACACTTTTGTCTCCATCGCCTCGCTCTTTGTTTTCTTACACGTCCTAAAACGTAGCTGATTTCTGACCACTGACCACTATATATAATGCTTTGACCGGTTTATACGTTTTTTATTCTCTATATGCATGCCAGATGTTATATAAGATAGCCATGTAGTTTTGATAAATATACAGACGCATGCATGCGCAGCAAACCCTAAATCATACAGACAGATATAAATTAGTTCTTTATAAACTCACCACTCCCTATCGTCAAATTTTAAGGATGAATTGCATTCCACCAGACTATAACATGTACTTTTGTTTATGCAGTAAGCATGCTCGTTTTGTAAATGTTTAAGCTCATCACAATTAGAAATACCGATTTCTCATTCTGGTTAAATAGGTAGACGCTAAAGAACGAAACTTCGGAATTTGCAAAAATAAGCCCAAAGAATAGCAGGCTAAAATTAAAAAACAGAAAACAAATGTCAAGAATGGGATTCGAACCCATGCCCTTTCGGACCAGTACCTGAAACTGGCGCCTTAGACCAACTCGGCCATCTTGACTTTATGTGATTCCTAAACCAATGCAATTTTCAAGGCTTAAATCTCAAATCAATACGTTATAGTATACTTTCTGGCAAGTAAATTTTTTCCTTTTCATTTTCATGAGAAAATAGATGTGCGCGGAAGTTAGTTTCCGATTGTTTCATGTTTTAGTAAAAATTATAGACATATGACATACATTATTCAATTTAACGGATAGAAAAATTGGTTAGAATTAAGCTTAAATAAAAAGATTGATTAAAAACATAACTTTGCGTTTTATTGGTAAAAAAAAAAACAGGAAATATAAATAAGCTCCCCTTTAACATGGTGGGATAATTATAAAAAAAAAAAAAAAGAGCAACAATTGTGCAATCATGAATTATATGGATTACTTGGAGCTGATCAGTTAAAAAATAAATAAATAAAATAACAATTATTTACCAAAGACTTTGTATAGACTGACTTTATTAAGAAAGAGAACTAAAAATGTCTCTTCAGAACACCCACGAGTTTCAAAATTTATACAAGGAACTCAGGAAAGTTCAACATTTTTGCCGACTTGCTTGCTCTTTGAAGCAAATGGCTTGGGCCTAAACCCTTTCTGAAGCAACTTCTCAACCTCCTCAAACTGCATTCCTTTCGTTTCAGGAACTAGCATGTATATCGCTATGAGTCCAATGACAGAAAACCCGGCAAAGAGGAGGAACGTGCCGGCGGAACCTAGAGCATTTGTCAAGGTCAAAAATGTCTCACTCACAATGAGATTGGCACTCCAATTTGCAACTGCAGCCATTCCTCCACATGTTCCTCTATACCTGAGAGGGTATATCTCCGAGTTCACGATCCACGGCACAGTTCCCATTCCAGGTGCATAGATAATGATGTACAATCCCAACAGGATCACTGCGAAGAATCCGACTTTGCTTGGACAACCTTTGGTGTACCACACACGATGTTCTCCCCGACATGAGCTCCTGATATTGTCATTGTAAGCCAAACAAGCGCCCGGGGCAAACTGGCAGTTGCAACAATAGAAAAACAAGTAAATTTATAACGTCACTCTTACAATTATATGTCAAGCAAATCGGGAAGAGACGGGGAAGTGATTTCTGCACATCTCTTGTCTTCCCCTGCAATTCTGACATACATAAATAAACATGTGTGAAACGGAAAAGGTGTGTGTGGATATCATTTCCCCAAAGTAAATGAGGTGAGCTTACATTGACTTTATTAGCACAGAATCCACACTCTGCTTTCAAACACGTCATGCAGTTCCACGATCCTGGATTAGGAGCAGAAACATAAGCAGAACATGTAGAATTGGCACCGAAATGTGTGGATTCCAAGTTACTGATGCGTGGAGCATGAGATGCTGCCTGGAAAAACACCCCAGATAACACCACCAAGCAAGTGATGATTCCAATCATGGAGATAAGCATCAGCCTTCTCCTTCCGTATCTATCTATGAAGCACATGCTGATGACAGTGCCAACCACGTTGAGTCCAGAAGTGACCAGAGAGAGTGCCAACGCCGTCTGGTTGGATGCAAACCCGGCAAACTGAACAATAGTTGGGCTGTAGTACATGACAGTGTTGATACCGACAAATTGCTGAGCCACTTGGACAGTAATGCCTGCATAGAGTCCTCTTCGGACAACGGGGTTGCTGAAGGCACCCTTTAATCTTGCTAGCACACCTTCTCCAGCAGCTCCTCCCTCGGCCTTTTCAGCTTGGACGGATTCATGCAAGGCTTGCATTTCACGCTCAACTTCTTCGGCAGGATAAATTTTCTCTAAGATGGCTCTAGCCTCATCTGCCTTATTCTGTTTAGCAGCAAATTATATGCTAAAGTGTGGTATTATATATGTCATGGAAATTGAATGATCATACAAAAATCTAATGGATGTAAAATTTCAACATGTTGGAATAACTACGACCATGATCATACAAAAAACAGGACACAAGACTTCGATTATAGAACACCTCTCTGTAGAGCCATCTGGGAGACTCTGGGAGCGACAACATCAATACAAATTGTACCAAAGCCGGAACTCCTGCTACGCCAAGCATCCAACGCCATGTTCCTGGAGCCTGAAGCAAAGTAATTTACAACAACTAATTACGTCGAAATTTGGAGATAAGGAAATTGAAACCATGAAAATGCTATTGGACTAAAGCCTCAAATCTATTAGTTGGTACCTTGGTGAAAGCAAGATTTATAAGGTATGACAAGAACTGTCCTCCAGTGATTAGAAAACCATTTGTACTGACCAGGGCACCTCGGATTCTAGCGGGAGAGGCTTCTGAGATGTAGAGCGGCGAGGTCATGGAAGCCATTCCAACTCCAAAACCGACCAGAATTCTCCCAATTATGATCACCCACGGAGCTGGTGCAACAGCCATTACTATTGCTCCAATGAAGAACACAAAGTCTGCTGCTAGGATTGATTTTTTCCGGCCTAGGGCATCGTTCATCCATCCGCCAATTGCAGCACCAATGATTGCTCCTGCAACTGCCATACTCACTATGGTTTCCTGCACATCAATGTCAATGAAAAATACCACAAATTTAGCTGACATAAACATAAATATGAGCTTAATTATCCAGACTAATTAGTAATTAACATGAGGAGAGCAATGTAGATTAACTCACTTGCAACCATGTTTTCTTGTCAACATCGCGAAAGTCCTCGCGAATGTAGAGTAATGCACCAGAAATCACACCTAAAGTACTCCAACAACAGACAGAAGAAAATTAACAAAATTAATCATGCATGGGAATTGTCCTTTGAATTAATCAAACTAACTTCTGGGTTTTAACCGTGATATGTATGATTTTATGTACCTGTATCGTATCCGAAAAGGAGGCCTCCAATGCCAGCAGAGAGAGCAAGGCGCATAATGTAAGGCGTCTTCCATGTTGTCCTCCAACACTCTGTGAACTCTGTCTTGCTAGCAGGCGGGTGTCCTCCCTCCATATCATTCACTATTTCTTCCTACTAACTCTAACCCTGAAACGCTCAGGTCCGAAACCATATATCACTTAATTACAATTTCAATCACTAGCCAATTCTCTATCTCTAAAATCCTCCAAATTTTCTTGCAACGAGTTAATACCGTAAAACAAATAAAACATGTTTAATCCTTTCAAATTCTTTGGTAGTTCTTCTTCTTCAACACACAAGCAAAACAACCACAGATTAAGAAGAATAGCAGTGTTGAAAAAGCCATTACCTTGTTAGTATGCCTAATGGTGGAGCTCTTCCTGCTGTTCTTCAGCCGCCTACTTTTGGATTTTGGATGCTGCTTTTCTTATCTGTATTTTGAATTTTGGTGATGGAAATTAAATAAATTTGATTTTGTATTGAAATAAAACAATTTTGTAACAGATTCCTTTATTGTTTCAATTTTTGAGAGTTTCAATGCAAATAGAACACGGACATTTAAGGAAGACTGAGAGAAATCCAAATAAAAGAAGAAAAAAAAGCATTGACAAATCAGATTTTTCTGCAATTAATATATTTCCTGCACAAAGTCAGCAGAAAAAGGCTGACTCAAAATTTAGAATAATATTTGACTACTCAAAATGAGTAGTAATTCCTACTCAAAATTTCTTAAAATTATTTGTTGTCAATGTATAGAACTTCGTTTGTATGATCAAAACCGTTTATATTATAAATCATCCTATAAATATCACCTCTGCAAAAAATCAATTAAAATTAAAGTCGTTTAGTCATCAAACTGTTTAAAAACAATTGAACGGTATTGATAAAAGCATTACGAACCGGCTATGTATTTGTTACAATACATTGACTAAACGACCTTAGTTTTAATTTATTTTTTGCATAAATGATCTTTACAGTGTGATTCATAGTACGAACGATTATAATTATAAGTACAAAGCTCTGCGATTAAAATACTATGAATTTTGAGTAAGAATTCCTATTCATCTTTAAGTAGCCAAGTATTGTTCCAAAATTTAAAGCCATTTTCTCGCTAGTTTTTTTGGTTTTCTCGTTTCTTTTTTCAGTACAATCAATGACTCAGTACGACCTCAAAATTTCAAAGCTGCAATCTTTGGTACCCCATTGAGAATGCGACATAGGTATATGATATTTGATTCGATTTGGAAGATGATCTGACTTTTTTCAGTTTGTTTCCTTGTGTCACTATTTCCACAAGTAGTAAAGACGCTTCAAAGTTGTGACGAGTCTTTAGTTTTCGCACAACTATGTATTTTTATGTTTAATGTTTTTTGGACGGTTCCCAACTATTTTGTTCCAGGTGACAAGGCACAAGGATAAGGATGCTTGTACATGGAATGATGGAAATAAGATTAACATGGCAAGAAAAGAAAAAACCGAATGAAATTATTTCATCATATATGGTAGCGAGCGCTAATATCATAGGAATTCGATGTGAAGAATAAAGTGTCGGTTGTCGAGTACCTTACCTATTCTCCCTTCATCTTTATTCGGACTTGAAACCGATAGCCTAAGATAAACATACACATGCGGAATTATTATAAATATTGTTATTATTTGTGAAAAAGGTACATAATAGTATGAACATAAAATAATGTCTATCTTACCATGCATCTAGTACGCACAAGAAATGAAAATAGGGCATGAGTAGACTACCGAGTTGATAGTCTGGTTTGGTTGACATTCCATAAATTTGTAAAAACATCTGTAAATTTGATTGCTACATACGTTGAAATCATATCCGTAAATTTAACAATCCGTAAATATAACAAATAAGTTTTCTTTCCTAGAGGTGACGAGCTAGCTAGCCTAAATTCAGCATGAATCCGTCCCGTTTAAAAAATTAAAAACTAAAAATAATTAAGTCAAAATAACACGTGTCACTCATATAAATAGGGCGTAGAAAGGCTGCATAGAGTTTTTGAGTTAGAAGATTTGAACTCCTCTAATTCAGTCTGCGGATTGGGCCTCTCTCAAAATTTAACTTTATGCGCAATGCCTTTTTTATCTTGGCCCAGCATTGAACCTTATAACTGTTTTACCGTTACTGTTTTCACGTTGAACTCAAACGCTTAGACGAAAAAGCCCTCATGTGTTTTATCATATTCCGAAATTACCTTAGATGTCGTCCTCCTCATCCCCCTCTCATTTGTCCGATGTGTGCTTCTGACGCTCTCTCTGTGCCCTTTCATCCTCTCACCTCTCTCTCTGCTGGCCCTCCCCCCTCCTATCACCGCCCTTCACCGCCGGTATCCACGGCTGATTGCCATCCGTCTCATCATCCACGGTCACTCCCTCTCTCTCTCTCTCTCTCTCTCTCTCTCTCTCTCTCTCTCTCTCAACCTTGTACATTTTAGAATTGTATTCCTTACGAGTTACGGCTCGTTTGGATCTCCAAATTCCGATTTCGTGTATTTGTGAAACTTTCGATTGATTGTATATCATTTGGTTTGTTTTGCGTATTGGGTTGATATTGAAAAGTGTTTTTATGGATCGGATTGTTGCAGGTTTGGACACGTCCAAGCTATTGATCCGTTGTTGACCCCGCAATCTGGTAATTTCTGGATTTTAATTTCATTATTTCTTTGTGTCGTACATATTATTGCCAATAAATGTACTAATTTACTGTACAAGTTATTATCTTTCAATAGGATTTCGGGCCTGGTGGATATGACCAGTGATTGTTACTGGGTTATGTTTTTAGGCGTCCACAGTATGATATTCAATTGGGTATATTTTTAATAGAGATTCAATCAGTCAAAGCTATGAAATTTTTTTTTTCCCTCCTTTGACTTTTCAGCTATATTCGAGAATTGGGTCTGAGTTATACAGTGATCATGCTGTTTTCTTGAATAGTGCGAATTTATTTTTACTCCCAAAAGGAAAAACTTAAGTAAATTGCCCCTCTGATTTTAGGATTGTTTTGGAGCGAATGGGGATCATTCGGTTTAGCTCTTGCTCGGGAAGTAGTTGATCAATGTGGTTTGTGATTGGAGTCCCCCTTTTTTTTAATTGACTTTGAAGATTAGCATAATGGTACTAAGTGGTTTACTTCGTGAGTTTGGTCTTTCAGTGTTTAATGGCAATTATTACAGTATAAAGTTGATATTCTGAATAGTGCAGCTATGTGGACCTTTATGTTATATCATGCGATAATGTTTCGCATTGGGAACTTTCTTGAAATCTCAAATTTCATGTTGTTTCATCATCATTTCTTTGCCTCTGCCTCATAGTGCATTCTATTACAAGAATAACTGAATGAGGTAAATCGTTGTCATTATTTCTAGGTTTCAGAGGGAAAGATGGAGTGAGAGGAGGCCAAAAAGAAGGCATTGAGGTATTTCTTATAGCCTGTGTGACGGTAAACTTTTTGAGTGACGGTAAACTTTTTGAAGAATACGTACTTATGTAGATTGCAATCACAAAGACATTTGCTTGCTGATTGGTTAAATTGTTTTTCTTTTACATCTTATGCTCTAGTTCCAGTCCCTTTATTAAAATAATAGTTGTAAAAATCTCTACGGTGGAATAACTTGCCTTTAACATTTCAAATCCAGTTAATTGTTAGAAGTCTGTAATTCCTGATGCTTTCTTGATGCTGCAGGATTTGGCACTTTTTCTGTACGGCTAGATTGTAATTTGAAAAGGAGAAAGCTTCCCAGATAGATTTACATATGTAGAAAGCATCTAAGAGAAGGCATAGGGGCCACAATCTGTAATCCTACCTTAGCTTTGTAAGGAAGTCTCGGATTCTGTAATTGCTGAAAAGCCTTTTTCCCATTATATACCTTTCCTGCCTTACACGGTTCATCTGACAACTGTTTTTTCTTTTTGTCCAGAGAATCATTTGAAGGGGGAAAAGTAGATATTTTGTAGGTTATTAGTTTCTTAAAGATCCACCCTGGCTACTCATTATTAATATGGTTCATTAGCTTAAAAAATCTGTGGAGTTTGGGCAATGGCTTTTTATTCCGAAGAGGAAAAGACCGAGGATTATCTGTTCAAGATTGTTTTAATTGGTGATTCAGCCGTTGGAAAATCCAATTTGCTTGCAAGATTTGCTAGAGATGAGTTCTACCCTAATTCGAAGTCAACTATAGGAGTAGAGTTCCAAACCCAAAAGGTGGATATCAATGGTAAAGAAGTCAAAGCACAGATCTGGGACACAGCTGGTCAAGAGCGGTTCAGGGCTGTCACATCTGCATATTACAGAGGTGCCGTTGGTGCTCTTTTGGTATATGATATCAGTAGACACCAGACGTTTGATAGCATTGGCAGATGGCTTAACGAACTCCACAGTAAGTTCTTAGACAGTATTCCTAGAGTTTTTACTTATAATTTTCTTTTCAAGTACGTTTTTCTTCTGGGGCTGTTTGTTTGGTCAAGTGGAGACTTTTGTCAACATTATACATTATTTGGCTTACTTTCTAAGTAATCTCAATGAAGAATTCTCAATATTTGGCTTGTTTAGTGGACTATCTTAAATGAAGTAATGGCTTTTAAATATTGATTCAATAGTCAATCTGTTCTTCCTATACCCCTGTGGATTCAAAAGATTTCTTGCATTTGTCCTTAATTAATGTGATGAACTGAGGATTGATCAGGTGGATATACTGTTTAACAGCTCATTCTGACATGAACGTAGTTACGATACTTGTTGGCAACAAGTCCGATCTCAAGGATGCCAGGGAGGTACCCACTTCTGAGGGCAAAGCCTTGGCAGAAGCACAGGGTTTGTTTTTTATGGAAACGTCTGCTCTTGATTCGTCCAATGTCTCTGCCGCTTTTCAGATGGTTGTGAAAGAGATCTATAACATACTAAGCCGCAAAGTTATGATATCTCAGGAGCTCAAGAAACAGGACCCCAGTTGGGTAGGGAGTGGAAAGACGGTGGTTTTGCAAGACGGGAGCCAAGAAGCAGCAGTTGCAGAGCCTAAAAAAGGTGGGTGCTGTTCATCTTAGGGATACACAACACAAGAGGTGTGGACGGATCATTTTGGCGGGTCCCAACAACCCTCTTCTTCTTTTTTTGTTTTGTTCCCACTAATGTTCCTTGCATTCCTTTTCCATGTGATCTAATTTCTTGAATTTGTTTAAATGTTCATTCAAGAAACATGTTTTCACTCAGTCGGTTGAAGATAAGAAATTGAGGTAGAAGATGTAAATGACCTGAAAGGTGGATTAGAAAAGCTTATACAATGTTCAAAATCCAGTTATCAAAATGCACTGTACTTCTTAGCCAGTTTGTGTTTTTTCATTTATTGGTTCCTTATTCTTAATGCAAGATAAGATGGTGTTTCCCTCCATTTTGCTTTTGTTTCCTTGACCTTAATGGCTCATTTGGTGCCTAGAATTGGATCAGGTTGGATAATTCACTATATTCAAGGTACGTTGTTGCCCTTAAAATGCAAAATCATTCGCTACCTTAACATTCCTTTACTGTAATGATGACTAACGAGTTAATCAATCCAATCCTAGTCACCAATTGACCCCTAAACCTAAATGTTTGCTTTTTGTTGTGACTTAATGTTGATATAAGATCAACAATTGATCAAGGGGTTTATTGCTTTTTCATCTTTTGGTCTAAACAAGTACATATTGCAGTCAAATAAGGTCGTTGACGTTAATATGTTTGAGTGTATTTTATACATGAAAATTTTAGCCGTCATATCTTGTCATTAAATTATCTTAACCAAGAATCTAAAGGCCGAAAACCCTGCATACTAGCAAATCCGGTGGTGGTACTTCAAATCGATGACATAATTGGTAAGGAATACTAGCACCATGGTCCGTCCGAATTGCAGGCAAAAATGTTACCAGTCGATGATATCAGTTGAAATGATGTTTTGGTGGACTAAAAATAATTTGGACTGGAGGAAACCATCCCATCCCGTGATCCCAGGCCCCACAGCCGCTACTCTTTACTCATCGCTCACTTTTTGAAAACTAATAATTAAAAAATAATTTATGAGAAAAAAAGGTTCGATGACAGAAATGCCCCTATAGTACGACGTGGTGATATTTTATTGCCTCAGATCATACGTACCCTGTAGATCCAGTTTCCACTTCCGACCCCCACAAACACCATTTTACTCATTTTCTCAGACAGAAGCGGATCAAATATAATCCCTGTGGGTTTTGTTTGTTCAAATTTCTCGCCTCTCCTCTCTTGATAAAATATATAAAAAAAAGTTATAAAAAAAAAAAAAAATGAATCTCCGGAATTGTTATTCTACGAAGAAAACGGCAACTCCATCCTCTCAACTCATGCGATGCAACAAGGTAAATACAGTCTCTTATTCTTCTTAATTTGCTAAATGTTTATGTTGACCTGAGGCTGACTGTGACTGACTGGTATGGTGGTCTGATTTGTATGAAGATGCCGTCTTTCTTTTTTCCCAGATATCAAATTAGCATCAAAATTGCACCTTTTTCTCGTTTCCTTCATAAAAATCGCGGCTTTATGTTTTTCCCCGGATCTTTCTTTCTTGTACAAATTACAGTTGCCCCGTTTTCTATCCATGATGTAAAACTGCTTTGTTTTGGTTGATTTCCTTACTGTTAGCAGCCATTGTTCATATTTGTTGATAGTGCTTTTTGTAAACCAAGTGATTTTTTTTTTCTTTTGGATCAACTTAAATGACGCTAATTGTATAATCGTATCATGAAATTGAACAGAGATGAAGTTCGATTCTCACTTTTTGTGCTAAAGGGAGCAGCAGCCCTTACTAGGAGCCCTTATAGTTTATAGGCAAAGGAGACGCTTGCCAAAAAGAATGATGAATAGTAAGGGCGGCGAGTGCAACTTGGTGGACAGAATTAGCAAGTTGCCAGAAGAAATTCTCGTTACTATTGTGTCTCTCTTGCCACTAAAAGAAGCAGGAGCTACCAGTATTCTTTCCAAGCGATGGCAATATGTGTGGGCGTCTACCGTGACTCTCGATTTTGATCCTAAACATGAGCTGGGTGAACATTATTGCCGCCTGCTGCGTGTAGAACCAGAACAAAAAGACCTGCTAAGACAGAGATATGTCGATTGGGTAAACACTGTGGTGGAACAACATAGAGGCCCTGTTATCGAACAATTCCGGGCTTACTTTGATATAGATGGTCATTTTACAAGTTCCATTGATAAGTGGATTCAGTTTGCAATGAATAAGAGAGTTCAAATACTTGAGCTGGTGTTTTGCAATGAATTGAGATCTAACTATAAAGATGTCTATCCCTTTCCCGTCCAACTTTTAGGTCTCCAAAATGATTCTACCTTGAAGCTCAATCCCACCCATTCTGACATTTCAAGTCTACATTCCTCTAGATACAATGTTGGATTTAAGTTCCTCAGAGTTCTTTATTTCAATTATGTTGACGTGTCTGGAAAAGTTCTTGAATACTTACTGTCAAATTGTCCAGTTCTTGAAAGATTAAAAGTGGACAGTGCTAACAATAAGTTGGTTAATTTAAGAGTAGTTGGTTCGTCGATGGCATTGAAATATTTAGATATTCAATTTTGTTTTGCCCTCAGAAGCATTGAGATTCGTGATGCAAACCTTGTTTCATTCATGTATGTGGGAGGACGTCATATAAACTTGCTTCTCAGTAACGTACCTTTACTTGTAGAGGTATGCGTTAATGAGCGTATTAAACCTTTCTTGTTTGAGGGTCGTATCTACTATCGATCCATACAGCTTCCCTTCACCCAACTGTCATGCTGTCTTTCTCAGCTAGAGGTCCTCATGCTACCCATCGATGGAGCGGTTAGTATATGCAATTATAATTTGCTGGTTTTCTTTTCTTCTGTTTTCGTTATGTAGTTTACTTAATTTTTTTCCATTCTATGTTTCTGATAAATAGAGTCAAAAGTCGCTCTGAATAAGCAGTAGCTTGTGTTATACCATAGATTGAGCCTCAATATTTGAGCCTCATTACTTAGCCCATAAATTACGTAAGAGGGGAGAAAAACCCCATAGATTGAGCCTCAATATTTGAGGCTCATTACTTAGCCCATAAAGTACGTAAGAGGGGAGAAAAACCCAACCCTTAGCAACAAGTAATATGGCAAACCCTAACCTCTCTAGCAACAAGTCTCTGTGTACAAATGCTCCCCCCATCCTAACCTCAAGGTGGTGGAAGTACTAGGGTATCGTGCTCATCCACGTGTTGGTGAACATGTCATGCACCTTATAAAGAACGTTGCTGCACTGGAGAAAATAATTATCGATCCTGTCCGGCGTTGGGTGTATCCTATTGGATCACATTCTAACGAAAGGGTTAGGGGAGTTCAAGAGGTCAAAGAGGAAGTGCAAGGAAGAGCTCATGCTATGCAGCACCTAAAAGAAATTGTGCCTTCAACTATTGAATTCGTATGCCTCTAGTATCAGCAAGTGCAGTGCTGAAATTATACAGACATTGTATTCGGTTGGAATTCTCAAAGACTAGCTAGGCTCAGATTAATGGTGGTTAAGTGTGGTGTGAGCAAACAAACTTGAACCAAGACTTGGTTTGCCATTCTTTGCTTATATTTATTAATCTTTTTCCATTCTATGTTTCTGATAAATAAAGTCAAAAGTCGCTCTGAATAAGCAGTAGCTTGTGTTATACCATAGATTGAGCCTCAATATTTGAGCCTCATTACTTAGCCCATAAAGTACGTAAGAGGGGAGAAAAACCCTTAGCAACAAGTAATATGGCAAACCCTAACCTCTCTAGCAACAAGTCTCTGTGTATAAATGTAACTCTCATATATTGTTGTATTCTTGTGTATGTGTGATTTACGATTAGATTTAAGTTTATATTCCAAAAACTAAAATTAATTGTAAACATTCAGAATAAAAACAAATGTTGGTCTCATGGCCCGCCAAAACGGTGGAGGCAGTGATACCGCATCACCACAAGGCAACAGGATATGACACCACCGTCGACGGAGGAGCTCCCAAGCCGAAGCCGGAAGGACCATCAACGTCGACGATAATCTTTATGCGACGTTAACTTTTGGAATGTACAGGCACCGATTTTGCCTGCTCCTTTCAGTTGGAGACGGATCAATGTCCCCCGTCACAACACAACAAACAAAAAAGCATCAAAATTTTGAACAGAAAAGGGAAAATCTAAGTGGAAGATCGAAAAGCACTAAATAAATTGAAAGAAAGTCGACCCAGACTTCGCAGATAAACCCTAAAAACCCAGAACAGGGCCGCAGACTAGAACCCTAGCACTAGCATATGAAAATAAGAGAGTGATTAATTAAGCACATGGACAGGAGGCTTTATAATGTCAGCACATTACGTCAATACCGTCCGATGTGCATCGCGTGGCTAGGAATGAGTGATAGTTAATACGGCCGCCCCCAAACAAAATTAGGGTTTGACTCTATTCTGTTTTGGGCCCAAGGGTCTTTGGTACGTAGGCCCCGCAATTGAGCATATGTAAAACTTTGCACAAACAAGTGCAATAGCAATATGAATCAACAAAGACGAGTAATTTTTTTCTTCTTAAACAAACGATATTATATACACTCAAGTGCTAAGTAAAACAACATTAAACCTCATCCCACACATGCAGGAGACATCAAACAGACTACCATTCTGCCTGCAGTTTATAGTGGAGTCGATGATCGAGTCCTTGTAATTCAACAACTTCTTGTCATAATTTGTATATAAAACTGGAAAACTATCAATCAAGAGAAACATTAACAAATCTTATTAATATTTTGAGGTACATCCATTACACGCACAGTTCGGAAACCTACCAGACTCAAACGACATACATTGCTGCAGATGCAGTAGTATCAGAAGAACACCAACTTAGTAGACACAATACATGAGCAGCCAGCCCTCCTATATTTTCCACTCTGATTCAGTGTACAAATTATATTATACTGGATCCACTCACCCCCTCTTTGAGTTCAATTCGCGGCTTTTCAACAGAATAACAAACAAAATATATGCCAATGTTCAACAACATCATCGTCAACCGGCTGTTAGATCAACCATTCACAATTACTATTCTAGGGGGATCCCTTTGTCAATGACGCTCAGCACTTTCCTTCCAAACCCAACCATGAGTTCACTTCGATCTTTGTTGAGCTTTTCTAGAAGCATTTGATGAAGGGGGCTATTTTCGCGCTTTGTGGCCTTCAATGCTGTTTGGATCACGTAGTTTCCATACTGATCTCGCGCAACTTGCCAGAGTTTGTCATACTTTAGAAAAACATTCACTACAACTTCCATTCCCAAAGAGTTTAAGCACATCTCTACAACGTGACTCCCGCCTTTTTGCAATGAGAGTTGTATGTAAAGATTTCGAAGCTCAAAGCATATCTTTGCAGAGAAGACTGGGTTATATAGCGTGAAGATGTGCTGGACAACAAAGTTCCTGAAAGATAACAAAGTTGCTGAACAGTTAACCCGAGAAAAGAAATGATGACATTATACAAAATGTAAACAATAAGATGAAAGAGGGATTTTCTGTACCCCGAAGGATCCTGAGAAAGGAATTTTGAGTTGCTCGAGACTTTGTCCATGAGTTTCTCTCTGTATGGAGTTTTACTGTTGGTGATGAACTCATTCAAGTGTATGCATCCCCTTTCGTGCTGAGCCAATCGGACGCAAAGCCTCACAACAGCTTCATATATTTTCTGCAATCAAATCAACCAAATGTTGAAGTTTTCAGAAAAGCGCTTAAAATATGTGTCCAAAACAGAAACATAAAGTAACCCTAGCTACCTTATTTTTCTCAATGTCAAGTTGGTTTAAGCACTTCAAGATGACATAGGATCCTGTACGATTGGTCATCAGTTCTTCGACAACATCAGATAGAGCTGATGTCAAAGTGTAAATCAGGGGCGATTTCTCGAGCACCTTGATCAGCATTTGAATTGATTTTGAGCTGCAGAAACAAGTTAAGCAACCAGTCCATCACAACTATGAAGCATAAAACGCAGATATATTTCTCCAAAGCAAACTGTTTTCTTGAGGGTTAAGGAATAAGGATTAGATGGATACCCATAATTGCAGACTGATATGTTGATGAGTGGTTTAGAATTCAAAGTTATCTTAGCCACAATGAGTCTCAACTGACTGTGATTGCATGATTCAACAAGCTTCCGAAAAACATAGTGTCCATGAAAGTCACACATCACCTCGAATAAGGAACCAAAAACCCCTTCGAGTACCATACTCTTTGCTAATGGGTCGCTGGGAGTTATCATTCTCTGTACCAAGGCCTGCGATCCGAGTTGAGTCATAGCGAGTCGAGCTATCTCACTATGTATTCCTGAACTTTGGGCCCAATTATTACCTTTGAAATAATATAATCCAGTGCTTTCAACATTGCCTCTGTAATTTTGTCCTCCATAATTTTGGTTCCAATCGCTATTACCAAAAGGGCTAAGCTGGTGTGCCCAATTGCCCAAAGATGTAGATGTTGCTCCAACACTCCAATTTGCTCTTGTCCTTTCTTCTGTAGCCGGATTGCCAATAAGTTGATGGACATTCAGATTGTTTGAACCCATAAAGTTTCCTAGAAAATCAAGAACATAAATTACATAGGCTCATAACGTATACACACATAAAATTAAGGTAACATTTATATACAGGACGAGAGATTCTCTGTATTTTTACTCGGCCTTCAACACTTTTGATATCAGTATTATTTAGGGTATAAAATAATCTGTCTTCGACTTTATGGTTTAAGCGTAGAAAGGACCATAAAGTCGAAGACTAAAAAGATGTACTGTAAACAAGTATCAAATTTTGAAACCAATCGAGACTAAAACCCTAAAGTTTAATCCCTACGCAAGGTTCTACCCTTGGAAGATCAAGGTCGAAAAAATAGAACAGTCAATAAATCCTATCATGTTAAAGAAAATTCTGCAGTTAAAAGTTTTCCAAACGCATCATGTCTTTAAGAAAGACGGTTAAAGTCTTGCATACGAAACTATATATACATTACACATGAATTGGGAGAGTGGATACGAAGATTACCTCTAGCGTTCACACTATTGCCTCCCCATATACTCTCTGAATACAATGCCATTGGAGCTCTCGGACAATTTCTTAACCCGCTTTCGTATCTCGGATAAAAATCATATTGTGCTTGTTCGATTTTGGTGGGAGTAGCATATGAAGACGAACCCGGAGAACTAGTGCTGCTTTTGTCCACTGTTACCCGAACGTTGCCGAAATAATGGCAGAGGTCGGCTTCTTGTTGTCGTCGAAGAGAGTAAGAAGGAGGCACGCAAGGAGTCTCTGGATTGGGAGGGTCGGAAGCAGAGTAACATGAAGTCGCCATTGTTACAGAGAGAGCAAGAACTTCAAGAACCTCAAGAACCAGAAGACGAGAAAGAAATCAGAATTAAAAAATAAATAAAAAGAAGCAGAAGGCTATTTTGCATAAAAAGATGTTTGGGTCTTGGTTAAATATAGAGTGCGGTGATCCCAGTTTATGTAGGATTCTAGTCCCTGGTTGATTAGGGTTTTTATTACACTTATGATTAGTTTTTTTTTTAAGATAATATGATTAGGAATTACCGTTAATATTAATTAGAAAAGTGTTGGAGGTAAAATAACAAGAGGAATTATTGTTAATTCAAGTAGGATTTGTGTAAAGGATGGACGAAACCTGGGAGGTTTATAGGGAAGCTTGCAGATAAAGTTTTGCGAAAACAAATCGGTGACTTGAAAAACAAGTTCTAAAAGTACACATTATTTCTCATCCTTCCGGTTTGGTCTAGTCCGGTTCAATACGGTATGGCCGATTGACATTTTTAGAAAATTATTGTAGTCAATGCGGTTTGAACTAATAACTCAAACAAAATAAAGGCCATGCAATTTTCATACATAGATATCTCACACATTGCAAAGTGTGTTTTCAAGACCACACCCCACAGGAGAAGTTCTTGGGTATAAAAAATGGGTGTGAGAGGCAAGGTGGGGCAAAGTGGGGTAAAGTTAACATGACAAATCAAGGGGTGCCATATGTGGTTTTTATGTGTTGGGGCCCGTATTGACACGTGGTCTGAGTGTTGGGTCTCACAATTTATTTATCATATAAAGTTAAGTACTATTAACCAAATGAAAATGATAAACACACTATTTTTCTCCTCCTGTACATCGTGTTAATCTTGTCCAGTTTAATATGATGGCCAAAAATCTTGAGGGATGTGTGAGGGTCTAAAAAAATGGGGTGTAAAACCTGCTCCGTTAACAGAATTGAGCACCAATTTTGAAGAAAAACTTCTAGTGCCTAGGAGGATATTGTGCAGTATACAAAGTCAATCATGCAGTGGAATATGGGCAACATTAAGCCGGTTGCAGTATATGATTGACTTCAGATACCACCAAGAATGAAATATGCAGTGCAATATGAGAAATCCTTGTTTCATACTTGACCCAACGAGAAAATGTGACAAGTTGGCAATATACATGATGCAGAGAAAACAAATTGTGGAGTGTAACCTGATACAGAAAAAACACAATGAACAGTAAAACATGACCAAAATTTCAACAAGAAGCTAGAATTCATTGAAAATGGTCTACAAGTTTAGTCCTAATTCAAAGCCTTCATGCATATTTTCTCTTCCCCTAATCAAAATCTGCCAGCAGCAGCGCAGCAAAACGTAACTCCAGCTCGTGGATTTTCCGACTACGAGTAATTGTTTGAAGACATAGGCGAGTCTTGCCAACAAGTTTTCTGAATCCAACAAGCTTTCCTCATCTGTTAGCTTCCTCTGTCATACAATCTTGAAATATAAACGAGAAGTTAAAACAAACGATCAGCACTACATAAAGATTTCCTAACACTAATTTTTCTTGTTTTGATTCCAAAGCATGTTAGATGAAACAAGAGACAAAACTATAAGCTAGGAAGCCTAAAAATAATGTAGCTTCGAAACTCTCATAAGTTCGTTGCAGTGGACATGGTGCTTCCTAAAGAACTCTAAATAGCTATACCGTGGGTGGCGAAGGCGTTACAATGGGATGATAAGGGTGAAAACTCGAATTAAGTTGCTTGGAAACGACAATCAGCCATTACTATAAACCATCAATCAACTACAATAAAGGCTCAATTTCTATCGACTTCATTATTTAATGTGTTGATCATCAATGGCTCGCTCCCGGCAAGTCCACTGCCTAGTTATCTCATGTTGACTGAGACAAATGTGTGTGTGGTCTATATGCCTTAAATTTTACATCTTCGACTAAAAAAGTGGTAATCAATCTTAATGCCACACTTCAACTGACCCTTTGTTTTTAAGTAACAAGAGGAGATAATAACAACTTGACGATGAAGTAACATATCCTGCAGATGTGCACCAATAATAACAGACACAGAATACATACACCCGTGTTCTTGTTGTGTGATAATTAATGTCAATTTCATCTTCTAAAGTTAAAAGTTAATCTTTTATCAATGACAAATAGACGTGAATCCAAGAAAAAACAGATGAACAGTTCCCAACTTACTGGTCTTCAGTGAAGAACCTGTAGAGAAGAGCTGCATAAAGTCCATTTCTTGTGCATGATTAAAGTTCACGTCCTGACATTAGTACACGAGGGAGTGTTTATCCTGAAACGGGACACCAACATCTCATGGGGCACATCAATGAGGAATTCTCTGGTACACAATAAATAATAATAAAAAAAAAAAGCATACGAAAACACCAACCATTGCTTTACGCACATGGAAAATGCAGCTGAGAATTACCATCGACGTCAGCTCCTTCTACTTCTCCTCTAACATCAATAGTTTGTCCAAATTTAGGCTTATCATCACTGATCACTCGAATCTCTTCCACAGACAGATTCTGCTCGACTGGACCAGAGGTGCAATCCTCAGTAACAAGTACATGGACAAAGCAAACGTTGCGTGTTCCTAACATGCATTAGGCTACTAAAAATGAATGACTAATAGACTTTCATCTACTTGTTCTTTAGTACCTTTCGGGCCATTAACAGAAGCCTCATTTGTAGAAGTATTTATTGTTGGAAGTTTGAGTAGAAATTTCTTTGTCCCACATTGGCCATTCCCAAAAGAGTTTATCACTTTATAAGGCTTTGTCCTTTAAAGAAAGTAATTGGAGTAATAGGCCTGGAGACTAAAATTGGGCTCATCCATGGGGTTGGGTTTTGGGGTGTATTAATTATTTGGTAATTAATATATAATTAATATATAATTAATTATAATTAATATATATTTAAGGATATGTCCTTACACAATCCCATTATGCAGAAAAAAATATTACGAAAAAAATATTACGAAGGTTTGGTCAATTTGACTGCAAACCTGCTGCGACTCCTTTTGATGCTGGATGCAAGTTGGAGAAAAATAAAGGCGATGCCAAATCTCAACTTGAATATTCTCAAGTAATTGGAAGTCTAATGTACTTGATGAATTCAACTAGGCCCGACTTAGCTTATGCAGTAAGTAGGCTTAGTAGATATACAAGTAATCCGAATAAAGGCGATGCCAAATCTCAACTTGAATATTCTCAAGTAATTGGAAGTCTAATGTACTTGATGAATTCAACTAGGCCCGACTTAGCTTATGCAGTAAGTAGGCTTAGTAGATATACAAGTAATCCGGCACAAGAGCATTGGGATGCTTTAGTAAGAGTGTTAAGGTATTTGAAAAATACACTTGACTACGGATTACACTACACAAAATATCCACCTGTTGTAGAAGGCTTCAGTGATGCCAATTGGATTTCTGACACTACAGAATCCAAGTCGACAAGTGGATATGTTTTTACCTTGGGAGGTGCAGCAATATCTTGGAAATCCTCTAAACAGAAATGTATAGCTCGGTCCACCATGGAGTCCGAGTTTATAGCTTTAGACTTGGCTGGCGAAGAAGCCGAGTGGCTCAAACATTTTCTGGAGGATATTCCAATGTGGCCAAAGCCGGTAACGGCTATATGTATACATTGTGATAGTATGGCCGCCCAATCAAGGGCCAAAAGTCATGTATACAATGGGAAGTCACGTCACATCAGACGTCGACACAATACTCTTAAGAAGATGCTCTCCAATGGAATAATATCCATTGATTATGTGAAGTCAAAGGAAAATATAGCTGATCCTTTGACAAAAGGCCTACCAAGAGAGCAAATATTATTTACATCGAGGGGAATGGGTCTTAAGCCAATTCAATGAATCGAACTGGGCGGAAACCTAACCTAGCTGATTGAAGATCCCATGGTCTAGGTTCAATAGGCAAACTGGTTGAGTTTGATTCAAAAGTTGAACACACAACTTACCCATTCTTATGATAAAATGTGTGTTGTCTGTTGACGTTTCAGGGGTTATGTTTTATACATTTAATGACATTAATATCTTGTTATCAAGAGGAATATGGTAGATTATTCTTAATTAATGTCACCTATATAGGAGTAAATGGGGCCACATTTATGAGAATTGACATGGCTAAATTCTCTAAAGCTCCTACGAAATCCGGGATCTGTTCAGGGCCAAAATGAACACAACCGTATGAATTGACGTGTGGCAGCCATGATATGTGTGTAGCATATTGTCTTGGTTTACTACTGCGGTGAACAGTTCAAGATCTTCCACATCCATTGCGTCACCAAGTAAACCCGATATGTTTTCACTAGGGTAAGTTCAAGTCCAAAAGACACTTCACCCGATGCATATTATGACTATTCTCTCTCAGTTTTAGGCAGCCTAGTCACACATTTGCATTCAAATGTGGGGTTATTATTGGAGTTTTGAATGAAATTTCAACTCAAATGTGGGGTATTGTTGGAAGTTTGAGTAGAAATTTCCTTGTCCCACATTGGCCATTCCCAAAAAAGTTTATCACTTTATAAGGCTTTGTCCTTTAAAGAAAGTAATTTGAGTAATAGGCCTGGAGACTAAAATTGGGCTCACCCTTGGGGTTGGGTTTTGGGGTGTATTAATTATTTGGTAATTAATATATAATTAATTATAATTAATTGTCAAAAGATGGGCCTTGGGCCTTGAGGCTCTAATAATTAAATTAATTAATTATTTTCGGAATTAATTAATTATTTTTAATTTCGAATTTAAATTAGTTAATTATTTATTTTTTCCAACAGACTCATCTTTTCAGATGAAGTCTGAAGTGTGAAAACGCAGAAACAAAAACACCCATTTCAGCAGATGTCTCCCAACAGTTGCATCCCTTCCTTATACCTGTTGCGAACAGGTACAATCACATTATATATACATCCATCTGCATGGCATTTACAATATAGAAAAATCATAAATCTCCTCCTGCAATCTTAAACATCCTTACTGAGAGAACCACATTAATATTCGCCAGAAGTCTATTTTCCGGTGTTGGAATTTCTGACTTAGATCGTTGAATCCTGGTGGAACAGACGTCCGTAGAACTACAAGCACAGAGTAGGGACGAAATTTCTGTTGCAAGGACATTGCGGTACGCAAGCCTCGATCTTCAAGTTGTCTGTTTTATAATTCATATTCTAGTTTATATTCTGTTAGTTTCTATTGCATTTATTATTTATTAGCATATATAAATTATCACAGATTGTTGACTTAAATCCAACATTTATTGACCGCGCAAGACGTTTAACACAACTGAAACGCAGTCCATTTGGAAGTCTCCCAGATTTAAAATCTCCAATTCGGAAACCTATTTGATATAAAAATTAAAGATCATAAACAATTAAGTTCCTGCTTAACTAGATTCATAGATTATATTTAACACCATCAAACTTACAAGAAGCATTACTAGCACCACCCTTTGGAGCCACCTGTGCTACGATTTGGTGATTACCAATAACCTCGCCACCTAAATTATTCAACGAACGCGCAAGCCGCCTTATATGACTCAAACGCAACCACTTTGGGAAATTAGCCGATTTAGAAGCTACAGCCTCCAAACCTGTAACACATTTCACACAGCGTGACAAACTTTTCAGTCTCCAACAACTTTGGACATGCGAAATGACAATGCAGTTATACAAACACGCTTACATTCGGAGTGCTGCAGAGCAGACGTTCCGCGGTTGTTTTTTCGAGCTGAGTAACTTCCCAAACGTCACTGTTCCCTCCTGATGCTCCCGCTTCATGTTCATTGCTAATTTGCTGTGATTGGAAATCCCCTGCTTTAGCATTTTCAACTCTCAGTCGTCCCTTACGCGACGTCGTTGCCGCTCTTGTTCTGAAATCCACAAGAAAACCAAATCTTCACGATTCATTTTTACCCCTCAATTATTTTCCATAATTTTTCTCCGTTTAATATGAATGACAATTAAACTATAAACCTAAAGTTCTACCTTGAGTGAAACTGATATGTGTGCGAGAAAAGCGTTGTGAGGGAGTACCCGGAGTTTCATCGTGATCAGAATTCAGAAAGCAGCAATTCATGCATTTGATTTTATCAGGCATGGAGTTCGAATCACAGTGCGGGTGATTTTATCATATAGCTTTTGTGGTTACGGAATGGTTACTCATTTTCGGGAATTCAGTGTTCAAAATCCCTCTAGCCTAAAACAATTGACAATGCATGGAGTAGCTTAACTACATCACATAATCTCGATTCTCAGGTGTGACGACGAGACTCAAGTCAAACACATTGAGTGACGTCCAGCTCCTAATAAGCACGTGGATCAACTTTTCGATGTGCTATACAGACAAGCAGCTTCGTCCTTTCCAAGTTTTAAAAGCCTTGTAGGGAATTACCTAACATCTCACTTGAGGTCAGCACTGCTCCTGAGTTTAACTACTGAGATATTGAACTACAAGTCAAGATAAAGGTAGTTTTTGTTTGGTGAAAAGCCGAAGACAAAAAGGGTAAAACTGCAGTAAAAGTGAGAGCTATTCTCTTTCTTTGCAAGGCCGACATTTTTACATCACCGAATTTCGAGATTCAGGTTTGGGACTACAACTAGGAACTCTTCCTACCAAAATTTACACAATCAGTCTTTCATGCTCTAAGCGTCATAAAACAACACGAAATTAGAAATTTAACAGGTTTTGCAGTCACCCTCTGGTTCACCTCCATGCAGAAGACGTTGCCATAGCTCTTTGCATCCAACTAAGGTAGAGAGCCCCATTTGCCTCTTGAACTCTAAAATTCCCGTGATATTCCTTCAACAGAACCCTGATAGCCTCCGTCACTTTAGGACTCAGCGGGTATGGAGTAAATCCATCCATCGTTAGCCTTGACCTCCACTTCCCGAAAGGTTCATGGCGTTCCACCCTCTCGGCTCCTTCACAAGCAACCATGTTCACGATGTCTCTAGCCACACAGTGCATCTCTGCGCTGATCCGCTGTTTGTCATCTCTTGGGCAAGCTACGTCAATTGATTCAAACATTGCTGTATAATAATCTACCATTTCAACAAACCTTGAGAAGAATGGGGAAGTGTTGGTGTTGGATTCTTGTTCCACAAGTGTCATAACTTTGGGCGATAAACTCTTAACCAGCCTTAACAAACGATCTCTGTGATTTTCAGTGCTCACACTCTCATCTGGCATGTGGTGCAACACGTATGGAAAATTAACGGCTATGGCTTCACCAGGTAGAATCCTGAGATTATGAAGTTCAACCTCAGAACCACACATGGCGGCAGCATTAAACTCAAATGGCACGTTGCATGATGCAGCAAGCTCTGAAAGCCTATTACCCACGATATGAAGTCCCCCACCACGAGCATGCTCTGATTGGGTATCATCAACGCCTGTGATTCGGATACGTGGTGGGCCACCAGGCTGACGAGCTAGATCTTGGATGAGGGGAATCCACTGGCTGCCCTGTGCAATCTGAAAATCAATTATGTGGATTCTTGGCTCATTCTCCAACGCTTCCCGAATGACAACGTTTGCAGACATGTAAGCAAACCTCCAATATGGGCAGATCTTATAGAGGACAGACATGTATGACATAAGTTGCGAGCTCGTTGGAACTTCACATTTTAGGGTTTTGTAGATCGAACTCCCTGATCTTTCCAACCTTGCTCTGAGACCTTCCAACATGTAAGCCCCCAGTCTTTGCATTGGCTCCCCAGAGACTGACACCATTTGCCCCAAAACTTCCATCAAGCATATTGCATTGTCTAATTCGTTTTCGGATATCGCACGTGCACAGTCAATGAGAACATCTTTTAGGTTTAACTTAGGTATCGTTTCGGCTATTTGACTCTGGCTCCACCTTGCCATACCACTCCTGTGAGAACAAAAGTGGCTGTCAACAATATCCGAATCAGGTCCTAGCAATGAAACTTCCATTTCCCTGAGCTTGTACTTGAAGTCATCATCCACAATTATGGAGCACCCACTTATTGGTGATCCATAATTGTTGCCAGAGGAATGGTGCTGATCAGAAAAGCACGAGTGAGAACCTTGCGGTGAAAATGGACTCCTGTTAGACAAGCCACTAATAGCAGATGGGGAATCGCAGGGTAGAAAGTCAGTGGATGGAGATGATTCCAGGGTAAAGAACTGCTCCTTGTCATCCTTGTCGGTTTGAAAGGAAAGATTGTTTCCTTGGCTACCAGTATCCGGATACATGCTGTTTTCCAAAATTTGGAAACCACAGCGATCAATCTGCTGCACAGGCTGGTGATACAACGCTATACCTCGGTGTTGCTGAGATGTTTTCATATAAAGAAATGAAATGTTGGACCAATCCAGAGAAGGATTCTCACCTAATATATGTTCCTAAAACTTTACTCGATCGCCCGTCTAATAGATCTTAAACTGAATCTCAATAAAAGTGACAAACTGCTTCAACTGTGGAAGAAAAATCACAAGAGAACCACCAAATCTGCACATAGGAAACAAGTTTATGTTAACCAAACAACCAATAAAAGCGACCTTTACATCAGAAGCTTGATCACAATAAATTTTTATTCTTAGATGAAAGATTAACGTCACGAGAAGCGAGAATGATCACCAATCAGAACCTCACAACAACATAATTGAGTACGCTACAAGCAAAATATGATCCCTTCAAACCACTAAAACAATAAAATTCGCCCCTCTATTTAGAAACTCGGAAAGTCAGAACCTGAAAAGTGAAAACTCACCTACCAAACACGTAACTCCGCCATAGGTAACTTGGGATTCTATATCTTTTATCTACCCAAAGAAGAAAAAGCACTCAGCAGGTGAAACCTAACCAGCACAGCCCCCACTACTCTAATTACCTACTAATTTCTCCTCCAACATCCCCAGACAATAACAGCAAAACGTGTACTTTTTTTAGGAACACGATTGTTGAAACGCGTTTTTCTGTCTAATTATTATTTAATTCCACCTCTCCATCTTTTCTTATGAATTGTAATAAAAGTAACTAATTAATTACCCTAAAAAAAAGGTACTTTAACATAAAAAAAAAGTGGCTAAATTCCGGAATTGTTTGATTTCTTCAAATAAGTTGGTCTCAGATCAACAAAAAAATGGCATTAAAACAACATAATTTCACAAATTATTGAACATAAAACAATTCAGACAGACAATAGCGATAAAAACATGGCAAAAAAATATTAATTCCCATATGCAGACGCCAAATTAGAATTCAAATCAGCGAAAACAATCAACCTTTAAAAAAATCCTACAGAAACTCATGTTCCCAGTTCACGAAATCATCCAAAAAAAACAAGGTTAAATATTTACCTTAAAATTCTCAAAACAACAAGCACCCCAAGTCATAACAAACCTTCTTAATCCGAACCCAGGATTAAAAACAAGATATTAATCGAAATTAACGAAAGCTTACCTTAATCGCAGAGAAGGCAAGTCAGCTGAATTAGTGAGCTCAGGTCAGCTGGGAATGGTGGGTCGGCAAAACCTTAACTTTCAGATTCCTCTTCTTCAGGAGTCAGGAGTCAGGAGCCAGAGAGCAATCCTTCTGTCATGTCTAGAACTAGAACTATGTGTTGCGACGTAGTAGGTTTTTATAGTTGCACCTGATAAAATGCCACCGCTGTTTGGAGAGAATTACAATGTCGCCCCCTTTGTATTCCACTTTTGGAAGACAGTAGACACGCATAGGGTTGTGGTCCGAAATGACGAAATTAACCTTATTCCAATGAACGACGTCACGACGTGTGATCAGCAGTCATGACTACTGTCCTTTGTAGACTTTTAGTTAAGTCAAAGCGTATTTTAGAGAGGATTTGGGAGAACAACTCCGCGCTTCATTTATTCAATGTGTTCTTCTTCTTCTTCTTCTTTGGTTGGTCTCCATTTATAATCCTTGTATACGCGCTTCACCAATTTCATATCGTCATGGGTCAATTATTATGAATGGATTACTCTAATCCCATCTTATTCTTTCTTTATTTGATAAACTTAAATCATTGATCGAACAAGCGATTGAATCATCTTAAAAATGAGCTTAAGGAAATGATTGTATATAATTTGGTCTCCTTCGTTTGGTCTTGTTGTTAATTATGAATCAACTATATCAACAATTGGAAATTAAACATCTCAAAGACTTAACTTGATTTCAACTATATATGTCAAAAATATAAATGTAAATTAATATGAAGCAAGAAAAATAATTAAGCAAGGGTTCTAGTCCGTCATGCAAGTTGAAGGAAGACGAGAGGGAGAGTATTTTGGATTTTTCTGCTATTTACCAAAGCATAATATGCATTAAAATTTTAAACAGTTAAATTCTTCGTAGCATGGAATGAATAAATTTAGTTATTGCCTTTTTGGCAAACTAAAAACATACATATAACCAAAGGTTAATTAAGAAATAGTTTGTTGTAGTCAAGCTTCGGTTAAATCAAAATTCAACCAGCTTAAGGGTTTGACCCTCTCATATAAGGAGGTAGATTGTCTGCCTTCCTATTTGGGTGTCCTTCCCATCCCTTTCTATTTGTGCGGTCACAGTTAAGCCACGTCAACATTTTATATTCTTATTACTTTTTGTCTTATTATCTCTAAAAAAAATATATAAAATATTGACGTGACTTGACCGTGACCGCACAAAATATGAAGGGATAGGAAGGGCACCCAAACAGGCGGGTAGAAAATCTGCTTCCCTCATATAAAGGGTCACTACTCGGTTCTTTTGTCTATATTAATTGAGACAAGTGGGCTTTATTATTCAAAGAAATAACATATAGGCTGTTTGAGTCCGATATTTGTCTAATATTTGTTTATGTGTGTAAGACGTTTGTGCAAGCTAAGCTTAATTAAAATAACATATATATATATATATATATATATATATAGTTGGAAAATAAATTCACTGTTGGCACAGTTTAGTAAAGATAGATTAACAATGACCACATTAGTAGCTAAATCTAACAAAATTCATTATTTGATAAAAAAAAAATAAATAAATAAACAATTAACACTTAAATAAATCAGATTGAGCAACAAATATACTCATCATTTAAATGTTTGATAATAACATGCACACAGCTCATTTTCATGCTACATAAAATATCAAAATAAATTATTGTGCGGTACTCAAAAAGTATTAGTGTGATATTTTATAGAAGCTTATGCGAGTAATGAAGCAAAAACAATGTGTATTTAGTTGCGAGTAATGTTAAGAAGACTAAAATTTTAAATTAAATTTTGTAAATCAAATGGTTTGATAGTTGATGATTAAATTATTACTCGGTATCTATTAACATACTTATTTTATATTGATGATACATTATTTAATTTACAAATTTAATTTACTTAGTATTACTCTTCGATCACCGAGCTACTTATCACTCGCTCTCAAACTACAAACGGTCAGTCTTTTTGCCGTTGAGTGATACAAAAACCATGTGCGTTTCCAGTTGATTCGCTTAAACTTGCATGGTACGGATTGGAAAAATTTTGGACTCGAGAACCTCGGGACAGAAGTGGAAAATGGTATTCTCGTAATATAGTGGGCGGAGAAGGGTCTTCTTGTAAGCACGGTTTTGCCTGGAGGCTGCCACGCGGCCACGCCTCACGTTCGTGGACCTTCCCCCATACGGTACCTTCACTCATTATTATATTTTTGTTTAAAGCCTTCAACCAACGTTTTTCAAACTCCAAAATTTGAAATTATAAAAATGCGATGACATGGAAATCAGCGTCTTCTTCGTTCCAACGAACGAAAGATGTGGTTCTAAATGTGGGAAAAGATGCTCGCCGGATCATATTTCTAGAGATTCTAAAGATTTTGTGATCCTGATTGTTCATCATACATTTTACGACCAGCTTTCTTTAAATACTATTTATATTTAATTTTTAATTTTTAATTTTAAAATAATTTTTGATATCACGATGTACGATAAACGGTTCAGATCACGGAATCTCTAAGATCTTCAGGTAAAAGATTCGGTGGGAATCCTTTTCCCTAAATGTGAAGCCTCCAAAACCCTAATTATAATTTTTCAAGAAAAACAAATTAAATACACAATTAGGCTTGGATTTTCTTAATGCTTGCAAGTCTTGACTCTTGTATATATAAATAATTCAAATTTAATTAATTTGGAACACAAAAATAACCCTAGACAGGGCTGAAACTAGCCAATTAAACATATGCAGCAGCAAAAAAAAAAAGTGATTAAATCAAACTAATTAAGAAAAAACAAAAGCAAGTATACTCGTCAAGATAATGCTTTAATTTTTATCGAACCCAGTTGATGAACCTATATGATTAGGAATATTTATATAAGAATACCTAATTATGGGAGTTGCATAAAATATTCACAACTTGCATTCTTCATGAAATAATATGAGAATATATATAGGTACATGGTATTGGTAGTTTAAAAAATCCATTATGCATGGCTTTTAAGCGCATTTTTATTTTTAATTATTTAAAGTTTGGAATGCACACTAATTTTTTTTTAAATTCTCAATAACATATATATCCCTATGTAAATGTCGTCTATACATAACTTTTCAAACTTCTCAATGAATAATCATTTCAAGCTTAATCAACTACCTTTATGTGAGAATATGTGAATGCTAAAAATACGTCATGTTACAAATCTACTTATGTTATCACACTTAATATTTTTGTAGAATATAATTCTATTATATCCTCATATATACTAGGATAATACGTAGATCCTGAACGTTCAAAGTTCAGTATATTGATTGTTCTATGTGGCCCAACTAGATAATTAATTAACGACACTTATTCATCATTTAACTCTCTAACCAAATGTCTTATTCTCTCCCCCATCAACCACTTGCACCACCGTCCACTCCCACCAGCCAAACGTCCTTCATTGGAGTTCTTCTCAAACCTTGAATCGGAACATTCATACCTAATTAATTACAAATTATCCGTTGACAACATCCACGTCTCTTCCTCTTGTCTCTCTCTTCCGTCGACCCCGTCCTCAATCTACCCTCTTTTTGGTGACGCAACCATGGCAACAAGGAGAGGAAGGTGGCGCGAGTTGTGGCCAGTGACAGTGAGTGGGTAGGTGCAAAGGTCCTTCCATGGCGGAGGAATTTTGTTCTACATAAATAATAACATGTGCTTCGATAACTTTTCCAAACTAGTACATAATTCGAATGGTAATGAACATCATATACTCCAATGAAATCTTAGACAAAATTTTTGTGGCGCTCCAAATAGGGTAATGCTAGGCAGACCAAAAGTTTAAACTAAATTTATAAAATAAATGATGTGTCCACAATATAAAATAAATACGTGAATCAACATTTAAGTAATGATTCAATTATTTAGTGTCCACAATATAAAATAAATACGTGAATTAACACTTAAGTAATGATTCAATTATCAACAATCACATTATTTAATTTACAAATTTAATTTAAATTTTTTGATCTCCTTAACGTTATCCCTCCAAATATCATATAGCAGAGTTGACAGTTTTACTCCATTTGTGTAAATGATTATAATCAGGGGGGACCAATCATTACATCACGTCAAGATTCAAAATTTGGATTTTGAGTCGTAAGATTAGGATGTGCCAATGACTATGGCCTTCTTTACCCTACCATGTGAATGTGATGATATGCATGCGTACGTACCTACGTGTAACGCGTTTTAAGACAATTGCCATAACTGTTTTTTTTTTTTAATTTTTTTTTTAAAACTATTCTGTTTGTCTAAAAATGTTCATGGTCATTGACAGTACTAGTAGTAGCCAATGCCATATAGAAAAATATCGGCAAATATTCTTTCCTCCTTTTGCAAGCTGCTGTTTATATCTGTTCATTATTATTATTTTTTGGTTTATTTAAATTTAATTTAAGATTAAAAAATAAACAACGTTGTGTAAGTTACATACGGAGATAACATAATTGACGAGATTCATTTTAGCTGATAGAAATCATATGCAAGGATTAACATACTAGAATTAATGTGCCATTTAAGATAATCCCACTCAGCTAGCTAACTCTTGCCTTCACTAATAATATAAGAATTGTGTTACCATTCGTCGCATAACTCTCCAGGAGAAATTCTTAAATACAACACATAATTATTCAATCCACAAAAAAAGCACCCAAACTCTAACTTGTTTTGGTCACTCAACGCTCATACAGTCCCGCCCCTAATATTAGTGCTTTATGGGTGCGTTTGGTACGTGGGACGGGACGGGACGGAACGGGACGAGGCGTTCCGTCCCGCGTTTGGTGCGCCAAAAATGGGTGGAACGGGCTGTTCCACGGAACAGATTTTGGGTGTTTTTGCGTTCCACCTCCTCCCCTGGAACGGGTTTGTTCCACATCTGTGGAACACAATGTTTTACCATTTTAAGACAAATATACCCCATGTCTTTTTCAAAAATTACACCTTCGTTCCGTCCCGTCCCGTCCCGTCCCGTCTGCGTACCAAACGCACCCTATATGAACGTCGGAAGTCGGAACACACAAGACTTCCTCCCTCGCCCCTTATATCTAGTGCTTTATATGAACGTCGGAATACACACAAGACTTTCTCCTTATATAATAATTAAGACCCACACAATTGATAATATTAATATGATAAATGATAAGAATATTCTCTCAAAAAAAAAAACTCTTCGTGAACTTTTTATCATCTCAAAATTTAGCATCTATTTCCGTGCCAAAATTATGAGACGTTTATAGAGAGTCTTGCTTTTAAAAGAATTCTCCTTAGCACTTTGATATTCTAATAGTAGAGCTGATGTTGCAAATAAGATGACATAAAGGGCATCAAGGATCTAATTAGCGCTTTAGTTTTGTTCACACGAGGTGGTACATCTAGGAGTGGTTCGGTATGGGATACCGAACCAAAACCTTAGTTCCGATTCCCAAACCGAAATTTTCGGTATTCCTAATTTCAATACCGATCCCAAACCAAAATTTCGGGAATCCCAAAATAGTTTTGGTATTTTGGGACAATCGAGAATCCCGAAATATTTATGGGCTTTTGGTGATTCTGTATTCCCAATTCTCATAGCTGTTATATTTTCACTGAAATAATCAGGTACATACTTCAAACATAATTGTGCTTCTTGTTTTCCTTCGTTTCGTGATTGTTCTTCCATTACTAGTTTCAACTTCATACTCCCGATGAGTTACCTAGCATGAAGTTGATCAAACGATATCAGTAGGCAACATTAAACTCTTAAACAACCACCAGTGCAACCGCGGATAAGTTTTATATGATATTTGTTGATGCACAAAATCGGTGAGGACTTTGGTACAACAGAAAGTGTTAAGTTTGTGACCTTCGCTAGATTGCTCCGGTCACTAGTGTGGATAAGTATGTAAATGGATAATAGGGAAGCAAACACAAGATGTACGTGGTTCACCCAGATTGGCTACGTCCACGGAGTAAAGGAGTTCTCATTAATTGTGAAGGGTTTACATAAGTACATAGGTTTAAGCTCTCGTTAGTGAGTACAAGTGAATGATTTAGTACAAATGACATTAGGAAATATTGTGGGAGAATGATCTCCTTTTATAGAAGAGTTTCTAGCTTTGTTATGACATTGACACGTGTCATGTTGTGATTGACTTCTGCTGTTGACACGTGTCGCGCTGTGATTGGTTTCTGATGTTGACACGTGTCGCATTGTGATTGGCATCCTGGTTGAAGGGAAACTCTTATGGGTCATTGACGGTATAACGTTGACCGGTGCTTAGTAGTTTCGGGATTGGTCAAGTATGGTACAAACAGTGCTCCCCTAAGTTCCCGAGTGAGGGAAGCTCCTCGGTTGGGGACTTGTAAGATCCAAGCGGCTGAGTAATAACGAAACTTCTAAGTACTGAAGTGTGGTATCGTCTTCACTTGCCTTATCTGTCTCATAGGTAGATGTGGCATCTTCTCTGAAAGTACTATTCCTCCATCCAGGGGTGGTATCTTTAACCAGTGTAGATGCACAAGGTAATGTATCAATTTCACTTGTAGCTTACTTGTAGTTTCAAGCTTGGTCAAGCATGATACAAACCATATAGTAGGAGTTCCCCAAGTCGCCGAGCTAGGAGATATGCCAAAAAAGGTGACAGACAAGGTAAGCAATCAGAGCTCCAAGCAATTAGTCCCGGATCAGAAGTTTGATTTTGAGTTCCGGCTGATTGTTCTCATTCTCCCTATCTTGAAGGCAGCATGAAGGATAAAGAGAAGAAAAATGAGAAGATATGATATGAGATACTTTTGCTTTTGAATAAGTAACTTTCCACAGGCTTATTCTTGAACTGGGCTGGAGGGTTTTATGGTTTCCTCCAGAGTATAAGGCCGACTCAAGAATTTGATGGTCAAAACAAGTCCATCAAATCTAGAGTACGTTCGACCCTGATGATATGAGATACTTTTGATGTTGACAAAGTAGTGGATGTATTGACACGTGTTCTGTTACGATTGTCTCCACATGCTTCCTTGTATCCTTCTCACTTGCCCTATCTGTTCCTCAAGCAGATGTGGTATCTTCTCTGGAAGAATAAGATGTTGAAGATGAGTACTCGAGAGCAATGTCAGGTAAATGATCAGGGAAGAGGTTCCAGGCAGTCAGTTCCTGACTGGAAGCTTGATTCCAAGTGCTGACTGATTGCTATCTTTCTCCTTATCTTGTAGGTAAGAACAAGGCCAAAGGAAAAGACATGGAAAAAGCATGATATGGGATACTCTTGCTTTTAACCCTGATGATATGAGATACTCTTGCTCTAGTGTGGCTGGTTTGCATATGTATTATTGGGGAAAAAGAAAGCTGAGTATTTCGAGAGGCCTCGTTGGGAGTGCCCTCTCATATATGAGGAAGGGTTGAACATTTTTACAAGTCTACATGTCCGTGGAGGATGGAGGTCGACATATATAGGAGTCTCCCTAACAACAAGTAGTAATGATATTCTTTTACCCTTCTTGGTCATAGCAATGTAGTGGGAGCTGCAAGCTTCATGTGTTTTAACTTTGTCAGAACACTTTGAAAAAATGGTATGTGGTATCTGAAAAGCCGATGTTGCGTGTGAAGATTGCAGACAAGCTTTATCCAAAGAAATCTGGCTCTTGAAGTTCGGAGAGCGATGTTTCTTTGATTTTCGAACAAGCAATCCTGTCAGGGATATGGCTCTCGAGATTCGGAGAACGGTGCCTCTTCGATTTTTGAGAAAGTAATCCTGTTGGGAGTCTGGCTCTTGAGATTCGGAGAGCAGCTTCTCTTCAAGTTTTGAGAAAGTAATCATGGTGGGAGTCTGGCTCTCGAGATTCGGAGGGCGATGCCTCTTCAATTTTTGAACACGTAATCCTATTAAGAGTCCGGCTCTCGAGATTCGGAGAGCGGTGCCTCTTTGATTTTTGAGCAAGTAATCTTGTTGGGAGTGTTTTCTCGAATGTGAGTAAAGGTTGGGCATTTTTGCCAGTCTGCCTTGCCACGGAGCACAGAGGTTGACACACATTAGGACTTTCTAGTTGTCAAGCGGTGGTGCTGATCCTTTACCTTTGTGGGTAATAGTAGGGTAGCTGGACCTTCAAAATTTATGTGTCTAAACTTGTCAGAGATCTTTGACAAAATTATATGTGGTACTCGATAAGCTGATGTTGCATGTGTAAAATGGTACCTTTTCAGAATTCGGAGAGTGGTGCCTCTTCGATTTTTGAACCAACGACCCTGTTGCCTTTTATTTTATAAGGGCACCAATCGTGTGCAAGAAGTACATTCAGAGAATTATTGCTTGTAGGAATTTTCCCCTTACTTCAGAGATTTATTGCACTTCATTTCTCCTTCATTATTTCTGAGAATGTCTGGCCCATCTGACCGTCGTTTTGACTTGAACTTTGGTGAAGAGGTAGCCATACATTCTCAAGATAATATATGGCGCTCATCCTTCTTATCTCCTACTGGTCCTCTTACTGTTGGGAACTCTGTGATGAAGAATGATATGACCGCTACGGTGGTGGCCATGAACCTTCTCACTCCCAAAGATAACAGATTACTTTCTAAACGGTCTGATGAGTTGGCTGTTAAGGATTCTCTGGCTCTCAGTGTTCAGTATGCAAGTTCTGTATCTAATATGGCTCAACGCCTATTTGCTCGAACCCGCCAAGTTGAATCATTGGCAGCTGAAGTGATAAGTCTCAAACAAGATATCAGAGGGCTTAAGCATGAGAATAAACAGTTGCACAGACTCGCATATGACTATGCTACAAACATGAAGAGGAAGCTCGACCAGCTGCAGGAATCTGATGGTCAGATTTTACTTAATCATCATAGGTTTGTGGGTTTGTTCCAAAGGCATTTATTGCCTTCGTCTTCTGGGGCTGTACTCCGTAATGAAGCTCCAAATGATCAACCTTCGGTGCCTCCTCCTTCTGGGGTTCTGCCTAGTTCTGAGGCTCCGAATAATCACCCTCTGGTGCCTCATCTTTCTGGGGCTCTGCCAACTGCTGAGACTTCTCCTGAGCAACCTTTGTGAATGCTCCCTCTTGTTTGTTTATTTTGATTCATGTATATGTACATATTTGTAACTTATCAGAGATATCAATAAATAAGCTTTACTTCATTTCAACGTATTGTGTTAAATACACTAAGGTTTTCTTCACTAAGTTCTTTGAATTTTTTCTTTTGTTGAAACTTGTATGTTGAAGCTTTGTGAGTTAAGCATGTAGGTTGAGGTATTGCTCCCTTAATTTCCCGAGTGAGGAAAACTTCTCGTTTGGAGACTTGAAAAATCCAAGTCACTGAGTGGTCGTGAGACTTCCGAGTATCAAGGCGCAGTAGCATATGGTAAGAGTCCCCCAAGTCTCCGGTCGAGGGAGTTGACGAATGAAGCATTTTCTTTCTAAGTGGTAGCCCAAAACTCCTTCTTCATATATATTTGTTATGAAAGTTGTTAAGCCCAAAGAAGATGAGGCCTAGGATTTTTATTTATTTTTTTCGAATTTTTGAATTTTCAAATTTCCGAATTTTTGAATTTTCGAATTTCTGAAAAAAAAAATTTATATTTATATTTTAAAGCTTTGTAGGTGAAGCTTTGGTGTTGAAACTTTGTAGGTGAAGCTTTGAGGTTGAAGCTTTGTTGGGCACCATGAATTGATTTTGCTTCACACTATCTTGATCAAGATAGTGTGAAACTTTTGTAGGTGAAGCTTTTGTGTTGAACCTTTGTGGGTGAAACTTTTGTGGGTGAAGCCTTTGTGGGTCAAGCTTTTGTGTGTGAAGCTTTTGTAGGTCAAACTTTTGTGGGTGAAGCTTTTGTAGGTCAAGCTTTTGTGGGTGAAGTTTTTGTGGGTGAAGCTTTTGTGTTGAAGCTTTTGTGGGTGAAGCTTTGTAGGTGAAGCTTTGGAGTTGAAGCTTTTGTTGGGTACCATGAATTGATTTTGCTTCACACTATCTTGATTTTGTAGTTGTCCTCCATTGATGAAGTTTTTGTTAGTGAAGCTTTTGTGTTGAAGCTTTTATGGGTGAAGCTTTTGTGTTGAAGCTTTTGTGTTGAACCTTTTGTAGGTGAAGCTTTGGAGTTGAGGCTTTGTAGGTGAAGCTTTGGAGTTGAAGCTTTTGTTGGGTACCATGAATTGATTTTGCTTCACACTATCTTGATCAAGATAGTGTGAAGCTTTTGAGAATTTGTAGTTGTCCTCCATTGATGAAGCTTTGTTGGTGAAGCTTTTGTGTTGAAGCTTTTATGGGTGAAGCTTTTGTGTTGAAGCTTTGGAGTTGAGGTTTTGTAGGTGAAGTTTTGAAGTTGAAGCTTTTGTTGGGTACCATGAATTGATTTTGCTTCACACTATCTTGATCAAGATAGTGTGAAGCTTTTGAGAATTTGTAGTTGTCCTCCATTGATTAAGCTTTTGTTGGGTACTATGAATTTATTTTGCTTCACACTATCTTAATCAAGATAGTGTGAAACTTTTGAGAATTTGTAGTTGTCCTCCATTGATGAAGCTTTGTTGGTGAAGCTTTTGTGTTGAAGTTTTTGTTAGGTACCATGAATTGATTTTGCTTCACACTATCTTGATCAAGATAGTGTGAAGCTTTTGAGAATTTGTAGTTGTCCTCCATTGATGAAGCTTTGTTGGTGAAGCTTTTGTGTTGAAGTTTTTGTTAGGTACCATGAATTGATTTTGCTTCACACTATCTTAATCAAGATAGTGTGAAGTTTTTGAGATTTTGTAGTTGTCCTCCATTGATGAAGCTTTGTTGGTGAAGCTTTGGAGTTGAAGCTTTTGTTGGGTACCATGAATTGATTTTGCTTCACACTATCTTGATCAAGATAGTGTGAAGCTTTTGAGAATTTGTTGTTGTCCTCCATTGATGAAGCTTTGGTTTTGAAGCTTTGTAGGTGTTGTGGGAGAATGATCTCCTTTAATAGAAGAGTTTCTAGCTTTGTTCTGACATTGACACGTGTCATGTTGCGATTGGCTTCTGATGTTGACACATGTCGTGCTCTGATTGGCTTCTGATGTTAACACGTGTCGCATTGTGATTGGCATCTTGGTTGAAGGAAAACTCTTATGGGTCCTTGACGGTATAACGTTGACCAGTGTTCAGTAGTTTCAGGATTGGTTAAGTATGGTACAAACAATATTTTCTTTATAACACATATCATAATCCTTCATATCTTTATGTTGCAGGGATGAAAAATAAAGTAACATGATTTTTTCATTATTGTGCCAACATGATATATATATATATATATATATATATATATATTATATGTGTGTGTATATATATATAAAATAATTAAAAATATATATTTCGGTTCGGTATGGGAATACCAAAATATTGGAAAGACAATCCCGATTTCCATACCGAAATTTCGGTATTTTTTCGGGATAGCATACCCAAAATTTTGGGAAAGTCGGTTTGGGACATTTTTTGTTTGGGATCGGTATTTTTTCGGTTTGGTTTGGGATTTTTGGGAAATATTTCCACCCTAGGTACATCATATGTCCCTATATAAATTATGAGTTATGTGTGTTAAAAGCTTAATAACTTAAAAATTAAAATTTTCCATCACTTACATAAAAACACGTGATGTACCATTTGTATTCATGTCACAATTAAAAATTTATTGTTTTAAAATGGAATTTTACCCCATCCCACCCCATCCCACGTAATTGATCTCATAGCTAGGTCATATCATAGGTGGTGTTAATTTGTGGGGAAGTGAGATGTGCTAAATGATGATGATAAGGATCGATCGATGTTGATTATAAAGCTTAAAGGAGAATCTTGAAGTTTGGTTTGCTTTCCTTTCCTTCCAAAGAAAAAGCTGGATCTGTTTTATAATTATTATGTGACATATATGGCTTACATTGCACCCACTTTCTTATCTTATTACATCACCATTTCATTACATTACATGAAAGTAAGTGCCGGTCAAAGTTGATTTTCGATCAATGATATGATGATATCATCCCACGTGATTATCTCCACCGCTTCACCAAGAAAATAACTTGGAGAATCAGACGGACATGAACAACTTTAATAGCTTATACCCGATACAGTCGGTAATATATATATATATATATCTCATTCTAATCTTTATATACATAAATGCTAAGGAAATTCTAATGATTTTTTTTTATAGAATCTTACCCTTTATAGTTTAACGTTTATTTTTATATTAATATTATTAAATATTGAACCAAAAATATTGAGTTCTAATTTGGAAAGGGTCTCTTAAAATTTCTATCCTTTATATATATATATATATATATATTGTTGCTGATACATTTCAGTCATTAATAGCTCTTATAGTGACATAAATTCTATAACTCGCTTTCCCATATCACAATCACTAAAACTAGACTTACAATAAAAAATTAATTATAATTTTTCTTGTTACGACATATTAACTTACAACAAGAAATATGAATTGAAATCATTTTAATTCTTGAGTTTCTTACATTGTTAAAATATGTGTACACAAATAATTTCACTTCTTACCTTTTTGATGTGTTTACAAACACACATGAAATTAGAAAAGTACAAATTTCTCCTTAAAATTCATAATCAAATACTTAAAGATCAACCAGGAGCTAATTGATCCTAGTTGATTCGCTAAACTTGTTTATATTACTTGTCATATTTCTAAGTTCTCCGAATCATTTCTTCTCCAATTTGTGTTGAATACAAATATTCTTAGAGTATACAAAAAAGAGACATATATTATGGTGCACAATGTTTATCTTCTCCGGTGTTGGATGGTTGGACGAACCTTCCATGTGTTCAAAGAACAGTTGCACCTAAAATTGAGAATCCTACCATTGATACCGGTGACCGTACAATACAACTCAGAGACGACCAAGAACAAAATCGAAAGTAAACGCACGAGACGACGAGATGAAATTAATGAGGTTGATGTCTTCTCTATTCTATTTCAGTATTTCTCTATCCTGTATAATATATGCGAATTAAATTTCCGATATTGCTGTTGTGTGTCATTGTTACATATATAATGCCAAATACTTATCACGTTTACGACTTTACACCCACCACCAACAATAATATAATATACATATTAAATTTCAAATCAACAACGTCACATGAATGGGGCCACACATGTCATCATCGACGTCAGGTAATTGCCCTAGGGACGACCAGTTGGGGAAGAGATCCCTTCGGATCACTCTCACCAAGTTTTAGGGATCTGAAGATGTGGACCTTTAAAATTTGATTAAACGACTACAATTATTATAATTTTTAGATAGACCTTCTGTTTGTAGCCATTGGATCAAATTTTAATGGCCCGGATCTCCGAATCCCTAAAATTTGGTGGAAGAGATCCCCGAAGATCTCTTCCCGACCAGTTCAACTTAACTATATGCATGTTTGAGAGATTAATTATTTGATTGATTAATATTTATTATGATTAAGAAAGAAAATGAAAAGAAAAAAAAAACTCGTTGGCATTGGCTTATTGGGAAGAAAAAACAAGGTATGTCAAAGTCATAGATTGAGATCCTTCCGAATTTTTGCGTTAACAATGCGCCTAGAGATTAATTATGTATTATGATTAAGAAAGAAAATGAAAAGAAACTCTTTGGTATTGGCTTATTGGGAAGAAAAAAAAAGGTATGTCTAAGTTATGGATTGAGATATTTCCGAATTTTTGTGTTAATAGTGCGCCTTATACAAATTCAAAAATTTGAAAAGCCCGTACTCTCTCTCTTGAACTGTTCGAATCTCTTGGTCTACGAATTTCAGACACAGAGATTAAGAGTCAATCAAAATCCCAAAATTATAGTGAACATGAGAATCAAAGTACAAACATAAAAAATAAAAATAAAATAAAAAAAAGTCGAGAAGAATAAAAAAGTGTGCGCATCACGATCAACATTCAACAAGGAGTGATTATGTCTAGTAGATTAAGAATTTGTCCAATCTCAAAGTGGTCGTGACTCGTGAGGCACTCAAGTAACCTTCGGAAAAGGGAATTGGGTCCTCGTCTGAAGCAACATGCAAATATGTCATCTAATTTAAAGGCAGGAGATTACCCTTTTGTAATTTGCAATCTTGTAGGTTAGTCGGTGGAGCATATATTTACTTTGCGCAAAAGGACGATACAGGAATTAAGCAAAGCAAGGCCGAAAGCCTTTTAAAAGGACCAACCCCGCCCTGCCTTGCCTGGTGCGGGGTACTGCTGGGAGGTGGGATGAGATCAGCATTATCTTAAATCACAATTTATAATAATAATTAAGAAAATAAGACAGTGACATATCAAATAAAATAATGATTAATCAAATTAACTAAGTGGCAATTATAAACTCTTAATTTACATGATTATTCAATTCAACATGCAGCCATATGCTTTGAATTTGATGCCTTGAACGTGAAGGTTGAATCCTTCAAGGTTGGATTGGATGGATGGATGGATAAGTGCCGCCCACCGGATCCGAGGTGGGTCCAGACTCCCGCAGCGTTTCAAAACACAATTGAATTGAGATTTGAAATATCAAATTTTCTTGGGGAAGTCTCAAAACATCACAATTCCGTAATTTAATTTAAGATCGAGTCAAGGGAGAATAGCGCGAAAATAAATCAAATTGCTAATTTTTCATTTGGCGGATTGCGTAAGGAGTTTGAACAATGATTCATCTCTAATTCTTAATTCGAATCATCAGCGGAGAAGACTGTCGACTTGACTCCTCCCGCTGGTGGTGAGAGTGGCGGAAAAAGGAAAATAAAAACTGGATATGGAGGCGGAGGAGCCATCGAGTGACTGACCTTACGTTGCAGGTGATGATAATGATTTGTTAAATGATGATGGAGGAGGAGGAGGAGGAGGAGGAGGAGGAGGAGGCGGAGCCCTAGGGTTACCATTGGTGGTGGGACGGCGGGTGAGAGCTCTGTTCACCACACTGCCACTCGTGTCCCTACTGAAAACTTCGGCTGTTACACTCAAAAACGTTAATTCTTTGAGGTTTGAACTCAAGGTTGCCAGAAAACCCAAAATCACTGCTTCTTCAGGTGACCAACTTGATGAATCTGAACCCCAAGGAGCTGCTACATACCCAACTGAATGCAACAAAGGTGCCTTAAAAACCTACCTATAATTGTGAGTGAGGTGCTTAAAAAAAAAGAACCCATGAAAAAAAGCTGTGAGGGTTTTAGGTGTTTGGTAAACTGAAAAAAAAAAGCTTATTTTGGAAGCTGCTGTGAGAATAAGCTAAAATCAAAGGAAAAAGCTGAAGCTGCTATTTGTAGCTTTGGATAACTGGTTTTTTTTCAAAGCACACAGAGCTATAGTGCTCCTTTAATGAAAAAACCCACTATCAGATTGCTTTTTTTTCCAAAAGCACTTTTACAAAAAAGTTTACCAAACACTCTGCTGATTTATTTCACAGCCGCTTATTCTCCCAGCACAACCACTTATTCTCACAGCAGCTTTTTTTCAAAGCACAGCAATACCAAACCAGCCCTAACTTGCAAGCCTTCTCTCTATTTTTCTTTCGTTTTGCATAAATTCGATGGTGTGTAAAAGTGTTTGTATTTTTGACTTTACAAAAAGCATAATCTCCACCATTGATATTAACTTCGTACAAAGTCAGCTAAACACACTTATTTTGTACACATTTTATCAACACAAATAATTACAGGTGACAAATCAAAGAAAAAAGACATATTGTGTGCTACAAGTTAACAATCGAATAGCAATATCTGCATTACAAACGACGGCCTAACTTGTTATCATTAATCTTCAACACTTCACATGACAGTGTGTTAACCAAACATCAGCCTCTCAAACTAAAAGATATCCCGAAACAAACTTTACATGAATATATAGAATAATCCACAAGCTCCAAAGAGTAGATTTTTCAAGAAAGGGTAAACTAGCGAATGTTATTGCATAAAACAACCCCAAATGAGCTGGTCATTTCCCCCTCCCCCTCTTCCCCCATAAAAGCTCACTGCATATGTTATGACACAGCTCATTATCTATCCAAATCAGAAAATCAGGCAGCAATCTTGTGGAGTCCTAACTTTACTCTATAACCCTTAGCAGTTTTGCAAAACCATCCTCACCCTGTTTTCTGCCTCCTCTCGAAGACTAGACATAGGCTCACAAGTTTCATAAACTAAAATCTATATCCATAAGTAAAATCACATAACTAGCACTGTCAGAGTTTGAATGATCTCCACTGAATATGATGTTTTCATTATTGGAAGTTATATCCTTCTGATATGCCAATCACAAAAGCATATCAAGAGACATACTTTCTTACTATACGACCGCTAATATATAAATGTTCAATTCTAGTTTGACAACCATCACCAATTCAAGGCTATCATGAACGAGCAAAAGACATAAATGATCATGCTCCCGAACTTGTATACTACATTGCTGACTAAATGCGAAGTAAAGGGAAGGGAAAGGGATGGGGGGGTTTAGAGTTCCAACCCCTAAAAGATCACCAGTGCATACAATGGTTCACAAGAAGTGCAAACCGGAGTATTTCTAATCAACAATCAAATAAAAGTAAGACAGTTCTGGAAACAACATGCTAAGCTTCACCCAATACAGTATAAGTTCCCATGCTTCTAAATCATAGAGCTAACATCTTGTTAATTGGAACGAATCACAAAGAAAATCAACTTGTTCAGAGCTAAAACTGCATCATAATCAACTACTTTGTATAGCATCAGATCAGCAAAAGCAGCATTTTATTCAGTTGTATGACATTTCAACACACACTTAAACGACAGCATTGACATCGAATCCAAAAACCGCAACTTTAGATTTCAGATCAAGTATCACATGAATGAATTCAGCACAAAAAGGACAATCTGATTATTAGAGAGAGACCCTAGAAATGTGGACACTGAATTTGCATTTTCATTTCTTGTAACGAGCTACCTCATCGTCGTTGGGGAAAAAGCCCATGAGGCGTCCCGCCGAGTTCTGATAAGCGTACATGAATCCGCCCATTACCCCAATCAGACCTCCGGTCACCATTGACGGCCCTCTAATCCCCGGCTTAATCCCTGTCAAATTCACATAAATTAGAATTCATCAATCAAGATTACTGCTTTAACTGAAGACAACGTGAAAATCGGAGGGGATGCGGATACCGGAGAGGTAGCCGACGGTGACGGATACGCCGGTGATGGTGGCGAAGCGGAAGTAGTCGAGGATGCTGAAGTTGCCGACGACGGTGGTGAATGGAGGGTTCCGATCTATGACCGGGTACTCGGGCTTCGTCGACGCTGTGATGTCTGTGTTCATCTTTGTTCTCTCCTTCCACTTCTACTTCGAAAACGACGCCGTGACACCTTTCAGGCTCTGGTTTTGTTGAGCTCAGCAGTTAAGCCTTCTCGTCTCGCCCACTGGACGCGGTCACGCAGACGACGACTCCATTTGGTATTGTGTGGGCGTGGGTCTGTCTTCTTCATTGCCTTTTGGGCCATCAAAAGTACTTTTATTCAAAATGGGCTTTTTTGAAAGCCCAAATTTAAATTGTGTAACATTTTGCGACACTTTCACGAAAAGAAAATGATGATAGTCAATATTTTACCCTTGATGAGTTGTCAATAACAAAAGTGATTTTACATTATAAGTTAGGCATAATTGTAAGACTTGTTTTTTAAAACTTGTGAATGTTTGAAATATAAATCTGTGTGTATGAATAAGCGGAAAAAAATTTGAGATTATTAAAATCTTTTAAAAAATTTAACGATGAAAATCCGAGTTCAGTTTGTGAAAATAATAGCGTTGTGGAGCGTCTCGTTCTGTTTGGCGAAGAACTTGTCGGGGGTAATCGAAAAGGTGTGTGGATGCTGGAGAAGAAAGGGTTGGCACATTTTTTGATAAATATTTTTTTTTTATTTAATATTTGTTATGTCACCATTTAACGATTAATTTAACAAATTATATAACTAACGTATGACATTAAAATAAAAAATAAATGTATGAGCTTAAAACGTTTTAAAGAAGTTGTATGAGTTTGCAATTGCATCCAGATTTAAGCGTTTAAACTGTAATTATGGTTTTAAAAAATAAGAGACATTTGATATTCTTTAGTTAGGTCAAATAAAATATAATATATAAAGTATTCTCTAATGAGCAGCCGTGGATTATCCTTCGATCACTGAGTTTTATTTATTTATTTATATATAAATAAAAAAATACATTTACGTTTTTAACATCAATTTTACAAGTTTCCCAGCTCATGACCGACCAAGCAAATCACCGCCTGTGAGCCTTCGACCCACACTTCTTCTTCCTGTTCTCTGCCATTTCCAAACCTCCGAAAAAACCCCAACTTTCAGAAACCTGATTAAATTCTTGGCTCATCGAATAAAGCCGCGGTCTCAATTTTCGGCTTCGGAGCGATGTCAGAGAAGTTCTCGGCGACGCTTCGAATCGGAGATCTCAACGATTTCATTGCACCGTCCCAGGGATGCATAGTCTCAGGCCTCAAAGCCTCCTCAACCAAGCCCTCTGCCAAGCCTGAGGTAAATTTCTCTTCTTTTTTACTTTTCCGGTAAATAAAGAAGTAAAAATTGCTCCTTTACTGATTGTTTTATCTGATTGCCTAATTGGAGCTGAATTAGTAATGTTTAAGCTTGTTGGTAAATTTCTCTTGGCAAAGGTTTCAACTTCTGGCAAGCAAGTGAAAACAGAACCGGTTAAAATTTCACTCAAAGATTGCTTAGCATGCAGGTAATTCATATTTCTTACTTCATACATATGCTTATTGGGTTTATTTATTGGTGATGCTATCAAGTTTAAGTTTTAATCTTTTATTTAAACTTCACTTATTGATTTGCATAGCTTAATTGCCATGTTACTTATTGTTGCTATTTCAAATTGGTGTGTCGACTTTTTACTATCATTATATTTGTGTAATGATATTTACCATTTCAAAATTTCCAGTCGAAAATTGTCAGGGTGCGTAGAATCTATATATTGCTATATTGTGCAAGGCTAGGTACTGTGAAGATAGAATAGCCGGCTTAAACTTTCCAAACTACCAGCTAGATCAACCGACTTAGAATTCCTTTTGCCGTGCAAAAAGGTATCATAACTATGGTTTTATGGACGTTGCAGTGGTTGCGTAACTTCAGCGGAGACAGTTATGTTGGAGAAGCAAAGTTTGGATGAGTTTCTTCTCAATATTGACAAAGGAAAAGCTGTCATTGTCTCCCTATCTCCCCAATCAAGAGCTTCACTTGCCGTTTATTTTGAAATTTCTCCGCTTCAGGTTAGCTATAGCATTTGAACTCGTTTCGTTTCACCCTACTTTTAATTGTTTGACTTCAGTTCAACTTTCTGTACAATCTCAATAACTGTTCACTATTACTATACGCAATAAGTTAGTCGAGCACACTTGTTGGCATTGGATTTTAACATCTGGAGTTTATTTCAAATTTGGCAGGTTTTTAGGAAACTCACAACATTTTTTAAGTCCTTGGGTGTAAAGGCTATATTTGACACAAGTACCAGTAGGGATTTAACTCTTGTTGAATCTTGTAACGAGTTCATCTCAAGGTACAAACAAAGCCAGTTATCTGATGATGAAGGGCATCAATCTTCCTTGCCTATGATTTCATCAGCATGCCCAGGTATATATATATCTTAGCCTATAATATTTCGGTATTAGCATCATTCTCTTTTCTGCTAACGCTCCCTCAATAAATTTAACTAATTTGCAGCAGGCTTTTTAATTGGTTAAAGATAATAGTTGAATAGCGCATTGACATTTTGGCCTTAAGTGTTAATGAAATTTGGCAAATTGTTTCTATGATGCACTATAAAATAGCTCTGTTATTGCAGGTTGGATATGCTATGCCGAAAAACAACTTGGATCCTATGTTCTGCCTTATATTTCATCAGTGAAGAGTCCCCAGCAAACAATTGGAGTTATTGTTAAAAATCATGTATGCCAAAAAATGGGTCTTAGGTATGTTTTCTGTCCTTTGTTTCCTTTTTTGGTCGATAAGTGTGATGTGAATCATTACTTCTGTACACTTGTGGCGATTAACTATTCATAACATTTTTAATAATTGATGCTCGATAATATGTATGTATAATTTGAGAAGTTTTGGCTTTGACATAGCTTGCTTTGTTGGACCATTCTATATCAGTGATGAAATTCTTTTGTGTAATTTGTTGTTATTCATGTCAAAATATTTTTGTTCCTCCCTCTTTCTTCTTTCTAAGTTTATTCTGTATCATTTGATAGCCTATCAGTCGGGAAGATGTAAATCCTCTTTTACTTGGAAGCTTATTTAGTACAGCTGAAATTGAGAAATTTCTACAAGATCCGAGCATATATTATCACCATTAAATGTTTATGACAACTAGATGTTCTTGGATCATAGGCAGACTTGTTAACAGGTTCAGTCCACCTCGTCTGATTTTTGTGCTGCCTTTGGCTTATTCAGTGTTGAAAATTTGAAGTAGATAATTTTCTATGGGTGAAATTGAATGATTATACTGAAGTATTTACATATCCCTGAATGATTTTATTCGACAGGCCAGCTGATGTTTACCATGTAACTGTGATGCCTTGTTATGATAAAAAGCTTGAGGCTTCACGTGATGACTTCGTTTTTGAAGTCGATCAATCCGAAAATAATGAGAATGAAGGTCTTAGGGTTCCAGAGGTAGATTCGGTGTTGACATCCGGGGAAGTTTTAGACCTGATACAGGTGAGAAATACTTATTACCATCTCCACTTTAGTGGTTACCACTCTGAGCTTTCCAAATAGTGCTGACTTATATTCACTATTTGTTTTCTTTCTTCCTTTTGGTGGTTGCAGTTGAAGGGAGTAGATTTCAAGGGCTTAGAAGAGTCTCCACTAGATAACATGTAAGAGCTGTAAAAGTTTCAATAAGGCTCCTTCCATCTGCTTTGATTATTCTAACAAACATGTTCTGCTAGGTTGACAAATTTTAATGAAGGGCATCTTTTTGGGGTCCATGGAAGCTCAGGGGGTTATGCGGAGACAATTTTCATTTATGCTGCTAAAGTGCTCTTTGGAAGAGAAATCAAGGGCCCTATTGATTTCAAAACAGTTAAAAATTCAGACTTCCAAGAAGTGACTTTGGAAGTGAGTCAAGTTCTTCTTATAGTTTTGAAGGATTGTAATGTAGCTTTTTTGTAATTGTAACTCAAGCTTTGTCACTTTGCATCCCTATAGGCTGTAGTACTTGTAGAGCATATAGTTGGAAAAATCTAGGGGCTAATTCCTTGTTTTAGCATTTTCTGTTCATTTTTATGTAGAGTATTGATGCCCTCTCATTTAGGTGGACGGGAAGACTCTGTTGAAATTTGCACTCTGTTATGGCTTCCGTAACCTGCAAAATGTTGTCAGGAAAATCAAAATTGGAAAATGCGATTATCATTTTCTAGAGATCATGGCATGCCCTTCAGGTATTTATTGGTGGTTGTAAATTTTTCTACTCATTAATTCTTCAAATAAATATGTGGTTTAACATGTTGAATTATCCATTATGGGGATTCGGGATTTTGGAAGTAATACTAACCTGAATTAAACAGGTTGCTTGAATGGTGGAGGACAGATTAAGCCACAGCCCGGACAATCCCCAAAGGAGTTGATTCAGTTATTACAAGCAGCTTATATGGAAAATGTAAGTGCTGAACTTATCGTTAGTTATATTTATCGTTGGCCTGGGAATAGTGATGTTGTTTTGGCTTTGAATGGTAATCCTTTAATTTTGTACAGGTCTTGGTTGCTGATCCTTTTGGAAATCCTTTGGTGCAAAACTTGTACGATGAGTGGCTTGAGCATCCTGGCTCAGAGAAAGCTAAGCGACTCTTTCACACAGAGTACCACCCTATCGTGAAAAGTCTAACTTCTCAGTTGCACAATTGGTAAATGCCACCTTCCAAACTCCAGTTTTCTCAACAACATGCGGACATCCCGTGACGGTCCATCTGAGTACCGAGGCTTGTCATCTTCTGGGAGTCGTCAAATTTTTGATATAGAGAACTAATATTTTGTTCAGAGTTTTTTCCAAACTGATTTGTATAGTAAAATGACCTTAATAGAAAAAGAATCAATTACACGCGGTTGTAAAAACCATATAGATCTTGCTTTCTATTGTATATTGTTTTTGGTACACAAATCTTGCATTCTATTGTGTATCCATTTTTGTTTCAATCGTGCTCGATTGGGAGAGTTTCTGCATAATTTTTTTCTTTTTGCACACACACCTCTCTTTTTGTACGCCCTGTTTATTTTCGTAGTTGTTTTGTTCAAAAGAGAAAATGGATGTACGGAAAGCACTTTCGTGAGTTTCTTCTGCCATTTTGAGATCATGTAATCAATTGTATGTACGAGCGTGTGATATACGTCAAACTCGAAGCTCAGAAAATATAATGTGATATACGACGCATGAATAAGAATACGCACTACGCATCGCAGAAGCGTAGTTAGTAGTATTCATAATATAGCAAGCTATCTAATAGTAATACTACATTGATACTGGAATACTGGAAGAAGTATAAGTTGGTTTACAGATGAAGAGAAGTATCTACATCAGAGTCAGAATTAGGATCCGAGTCTTCAAATGTGTTTGGACAAGTTTTTAACGAGGTGGTGTCTCTGAAAGTTGGCCATAAGTTGATCAAAAGCGGTGTCTCAGTCTTCCCATGAGGACAGTCCTCATGCTTGCTCTGCAACGTTGGCCACAGGGAAAGGGAAGCTCCGGATGCCGACGTTCCACAACCGTGGACAAGATGATCAAGGTGGAAAAACAACCTTGCCCTTGTCGGCTCGTTATGCATGGAGGGATTTCTATTCATCACCGTGAACTGCTTTGGTTCGGAGTCGGAGGATAGAGCTAGCATTCTCGAAATCTCTCTCTCCTCTCTCATTGCCTTCACTCTCTGCAGCTCTCTAAACCTTTCCTGCAGTAGAGCTATGGAGGAATGAACGACAGTCGTTTCGGGGTTTTCTCTATCCATTTTATCAGAAAAGAGATGCACTTAGCCTCAAAATTAGGGTTGTGGGAAGTTGCCTCTAAGCTTGCATGTGTGTGTATATATAGGATTTTGGGGATAGTGACATGCATGATGCATGCATGTTTTATAAGATTGTGTGCTCCAGTTAATTAATCTAGTAAGTGGATTTAGTTGCTGTATTTTTAAAGTAATTTCAGTAGGGAATGAGAATCGGCAGCCAAGCAGCAAAGTCCAAAAAGAAAAGGGTTGTGTGGCCAAATCTAAGGGAGTTTGTTTGTTTACTTTATCTAGTGTATGTGGGGGAAGAGGCAAAGGCATTGCTAAAGGAGAAAAGGGTTCGGAGAAAATTCCAAAGAGAATGTAACTTTAGAAACAAGCACATGGAAGGGAGTGTTTGGAGGAATAATAGGTTGGATGATACTCTGTCAACTAAAAGTCCTTTCGAGCTTTGAAGACGATGGAGCTTTTTATTAATGTTTTGGTGGCTCTTTGTTCTTTCTTTACATTATCAGTTCATTTTCATATATATTATTCCGTAATTAAAGATCATTTTTTCTTGTACATAAATCACAGTGTGTACATAAATTTTTATTTTGTTGGTTTTAATTGATTATGTCATATTATGTTAAACTGTAATTTGCAAGTACAGATGAATTATCACATTCATGTAAAGAGTCACATATTTTTTATGTATATTTTTCACGTATAATTTGTGTGTAGAGAAGAAAGAAAAAGAATGTGGGGGCGGTGTGGACAATAATATATGACAAAGACAAACAGACCAACATTCTTCTCTCGATGTATGTTTTGTCTTGGAGTATTTGGAATGGAATGGCATGCAGAAACGAAAGCTGCGGCTGCTCAAGGAGGTGGACTGGATATGGATTGGATGCTTCTTTTATGCAGCACAAAAGGTCCCCTAGCTATAGCACCCTCTATTATTTATTTTCAAATTTCGAAGCTCCAAACTCCAAGTCTCCAAAAGATTCCTAAGATGATGAAAAATAAACAATTATCTAGACAACGCGTGCAACTAAGTTTCTATACTCTATACTTATCCATTGCATTGTGTTTGGGTAAATGCGCATACAAATAAGGTGTTGCAAGCAAAATATGTGACTCGGATTAAACTATAGGTAAGCACCAATCCGAGGGAGGTTGTGCAACATTTGTAATGTTGACAATATAAGGAGCAAAACACTTTTTTTTGTGGGGGGGGGGGGGGGGGTAAAAAACAATATAAGGATCATAACTAAAAATGTAGATTTGAATCTGGTTTTGAGGGCCAAGTAAATTGCTGGTGTAAAAGTTAACTCGATACAAATTCCAGATAAAATAAGTATCATAATCGAAGATATGAATATATGTGGTTCACTCCTAATTATACCGCCCAAGGTATTGGGTCTTCGGCATTTTAGTTATCTCACAATGACAATTGCAAATTAATGAAACAAAAAGTTGAAATTTTTTTAAAGGGCATATTTCTTCCTGATGATAGGCTTTGATAGCTGGATGGAATGAGTTCACATACGCCGTCCATTGCCAAGTGCTGTATATATGATATTTATATGCATGCCAAGTTCACATATGTAGTCACGATGCTCCTGCTCATAAGGGATGGACACACTTCACTTCCATGAGTGATGTTTAATTGTGGATTATATTTCACCGAAATTGAACAAAATTTATGGTGCATGCATGCATGCATTGCTAACACACTTGGCATCAAGATAATCGATGAGTCGATATTATACTATATATTTTACTCAAATCTTAGTTATAGTTTATTAGTTATTTTGGTAGAATTTTGATACTTTGTTATATATTTTCAATGTAGGACATTCGACTTTCTCTAGAGAAAAAAGTAACCAAACGGATGAATTTTAGAGTCATTACAATTGGAGGATATTCGTAAGTCTTTCAAGATGATTGTATCAAAATTCCAGATTTTTCTACCAAGTCATTTGACCGTGCCAATGAAATAAAGGACGAGCGCGCAGCTTTTCCAGATTGACATTTTTGGACGTTTTGGGTATTTTGAAGGTTAAGATGACATATTTTGAGGAATATTCCTTCTGAGGATTTGTAAGGGACGTCTTCAGCTTTAAAAATAACATTTTGGGACCAAATTGGAGTTGATTTGTTTGGTCAAAAGACTAATTTTCTAAGAACTCCGAATTTTAGTTCAAATAAGAAACCTTTTATTTTATGTTTTATTATTTTATTATGTTTCCTAGTATTATTCTAAGACCTTTTCTATGAGGATTTTATTTTGTAGTAGTATAAATAAGGCTTTTTAGCCATTAGGGATAAGGGAGGAGAAGAACACATAATATTTTGGAGAACTTTGCTAGGCTTTGACGATTCAAGTTTATTTTCAAGGTGTTTTCTATCCATATTCTTAATAATATTTTGTTTATGATTGTTAGTAACTAGTTTCGTTTGCTAGGGCGAGGCCACGAGCCTTAGCAAGAATATGTAGCTTCTTTTCAATTTGCTTATGATATTATGCATGCAAGTTTTGAATTATTAATCATAGTGTTAAAACTATCTAATTATCTTGATGATTGGCCATTATTAGGATATTTAGAAAAGTAATTTAATGCAATTTTGGCGGAGGACCGTCCCTGGAATTGGCGTTGGCTTCTTGTGGTTAATTAATATGTGTAACTTCTTAGGATGACGACACGTCTTAAGGGTTATATGGTTTTTCAAAAAAATTTCACAAAACTTAATGAGTCTTACATGTTCATATTTGATCTGGACGCCACGAACGGGTTGCATGTTAGATATAGGAACCCTAGTGCTCAAATTTATTTGCAAAACTATTTTCTTTTGGTTTTCTTTACTCTCTCAATTTATTTAATTATTTTTGATTAAATTCGTTTTTAATATTCTAGGTCGTTAAATCACCTTTTTCTAAATTTTGTTTTCAAATAATGAATTAAGATTTGGTTTTAACATAAATTATTCATTTAATCACTGCGAAAAACGACATTGCTTGAGCTGTTATACTTGTACTCTTGCAAGTATTTTTAAGTGTTTTTATTTCTACTTTTACAAGTGGTAAAAATCCCTATAAATAAATAAATATTTCTGTTTATCCCAAATCGTCTACATGCATGATTACATCAGAACAAGTACGAGTTCGTTTACTACAGATGAAGGGAAGTATCCAAATCACTGACAGCAGAGTCACAATTGGAATCTTCGAATTGATTCGAACTACTAGTAAGTAGTACTGTCTAACGAATTAGGATTTTCTGCTGTGACCGAGGGCCATAAGTTGATCAACAGCGGAGTCTCATTAATTAATGCTCCTAGATATATGTAGTAGTCCTAACTCCTCAGGCTTGCTCTTCAGTGATGGCCACAAGATTGCTACTAGTTGAATATCAGAGTACGCAACGAATAAGATTAACAAAATAATAAGAATATTATTAAACAAACTAGAATACCGGAACGGCTACAAAACCTTAAAGGCTACATTGTGAATGACTTGATTCTCAAACTAAATTACAAGTTTTATTTATAGAGCAATAAACCTAATAAACCCTAATGCGTAAATGGCAAAAATACCCTACTACAAAATCAAATCAAATCAAATCTCTAATTAATTTCCTAAATAAACCTAATAAATTCCAACACTAATGATGACCGATGATCATCATGAGGAAGGGCAAGATGATGATGATCAGGGTGGTGGTGGTGGAAGAACAACCTTGCCCTTGCCGGCTCGTAATGCCTGGTGGCAGGATTGCTAGCGCCATCGATCATCATCAACTGCTTATTATGCTTTGGTTCAGCTAGCATTCTCAATCTCTCTCGCTCCTCCCTCATTGTCTTCACTCTCTGAAGCTCTCTAAACCTTTCCTGCAATACAGCAATGGGGGAGGAATGAATGGCGGCTTTGGCACATGGCTTTCCCTCTCCATTATTTTCACAGTCAAGAGGCTTCGTGTTCGTGTATGTATAGGACAGTGACAATATATATGTATGTATCAGATGTCTGCTTCATCAGTTATAAGTAGTTTTTATTAAGGATAATACTTGCAAGTATATATCCTTTAATTAATAAGTGAAGTTATGAGCGGGCTCGAGTCGTTCGATGAAATTGCAAGTGATTTGAAAAGAAATGAGAATCGGCAGAGGGTTGTGTGACCAAATCTAAGGGAGTTGGTTTGTTTGTGGCGGGTTTAGTTTAATTAGTGTATGTGGAGGGAGAGACAGAGAGGCATCTGCATTGCTAAAGAAGAAAAGTCCAAGTGAGGATGTTCAAACTAGCAAATGGAAGGGTGTGTTTGGACTTTGGATGAATAATTTGCTTTTCTTTTGTTCTTTTGTTCAACCTCCCCTCTGGTGAGCATGGCATAGAATCATGGATAGCCATTGGACCATTTTCTATGTCTCCACTCACTAAATTTTTGGGAAGAATGTGGGCGGTGTGAACAATAATGTATGACAAAGACAAATACACCAAGATATTTAACATCTCTCTCTCTCTCTCTCTCTCTCTCTCTCTCTCTCTCTCTTATATATATATCTCTGTGTGTGTGTGTGTCAAAATATATATGTTGTTTTATGTCAATGTCAAAATATATATGAGGATGTAATCAGTGGCAGCTCCTGGATTCTAATCTCGGGTGGTCCTAGTCAAGGGATGTTGGGCTCTAATTCGGAGGCAGGTTGGGGCACCTATGTGCCTAGACAGGGTCTAGGCAAAGACTTAGGTGGACTAGGTAGATTTAAGTAAACTTACTATATATCATATGAATAAGTACCTATTTACACTTACACAAAAATATACTTGTATTGAGAATTTGTGGTTTATTATTTTAATTAGGTTTATTGTTAAACATATAACATACAACAATATCAAAAAATTTGCTTTAGTATTTTAGTGAATTTGATGGTATGAGATGAAAGTACAAGCAACTACGAGTTTGTAGTACTTTACGAAAACTTTTCAGAGGTCGTATGAATTTATAGGTAATTCTTTAAAAGTAACGGTGTCATCTAAAAATAGGCAAAAGACTGTTTACTACCCTCAAGTTTCATGGTTTTCAACATTTAGTACATCAATTTTTTTTCATCCCAGAGTCATACCTAAAGTGTTAATTTTGGGACAGTCTCATACATCCGTTAGTCAAACTGTTAAGTCTTCTGTTAACTGATGATATGGCGCCCACGTGGACAATGACTAGACGCCACATGTCATTAAAAATATTAAAATATTAAAAAAAAAAAAAAAAACTAGAATCCCCTTCCTTCTTCCCTGCAACCCGCACCATCCCCCAGGTTTTTTTTTTTCCTCTCTCTGTTCTTCTTCTTCTTCTTCTTCCTTTCTTCCTCCCCCAACCCTCCCTTCCTTCTTCCCTGCAACCCGCACCCTCCCCCAGCCTTCCTTCACCACCAGTCTCCCCTAACCTTCCCCCACCTTCCTTCTTCCCTCTGTAATTTCTTCCCCATCCCTTTCTCTCTTTGAAAAAATAAAAATTGAAAAGCAAAAACACAAACCCTACTGACTCAAATTGGAAATGAATACACAATTGGGGGGAAGTGAAGGGAGGGGGAGCATACCTCGGCACGTGTGAGAATGAAAGCAAGGTAGTTATTGAGAGTTCAGGGCTTCCTCCGAATGCGAAATCTGCTGCTCCAGCAGCCCTGAGCTCTCATCTCCTCCCAAATATGCACAGCCCCATCAACATCTCCGGCATTCGAAAGCCAATGCATCAGAGAAGTGTAAGTAATGTCATCAATCTTGATCCCCTTTTCCTGCATTTGCTTGAAAACATGGGTCATTGACGAAACCCTCCCGGCTTCTCCGAAAATGTCCAACATTGTCGTGTAGGTGAACTGGTCGTGTTTAAACCCTTTAAACCCAGCAACCCAGTTGAAAAAAAAGCCACGATTTTTCCATCGGAGGGTGGGTTTTGAGCACCTGGCTCACAGTGTAAGAGTCCCATCTTATTGGAAGGTTCTACAATTGTTCTTTGGCGGAATCCCATGTCGAATATTTGAGGATTTTGTATATGTTTGTGATTGTTTCTCGCATGGAAGTCTTCGGGTCTAAAGGTTGTTGCTTTGAAGTGGATTTGGGATGGTTTTTTGTGTTCTTTCTGGGAATTCGATTGTTGGGTTTGTGGGGTTTGAGGAAATGGATGGATTTAGGGAGGGTGCAGGTTGCAGGAAAGAATGAAGGGAGGGTTGGGGGAGGATGAAAGGAAGAAGAAGAAGAGAGAGAGAGAGGAAGAAAAAAAAAGCTGGGGAAGGGTGCGGGTTGTAGGGAAGAAGAAGGGGATTCAGGGTTTTTTTTTTTTTTTTTTAATATTTTTTAATATTTTTAATGACACGTGACGCCCAGTCATTGTCCATGTGGGCGCCATGTCATCAGTTAACAGAAGACTTAACAGTTTGACTAACGGATGTATGAGATTGTCCCAAAATTTACACTTTAGGTATGACTCTGGGATGAAAAAAACTTGATATACCAAATGTTGAAAACCACGAAACATGAGAGTAGTAAACAGTCTTTTGCCCTATAAAAATATTGGTTGAGTAATATATCATCCGTTTGCTAATTAAATGCTAGGGTTTCACAACCTGATTGGACAACAATTAAAAAACAAAATGAGAGTTGGTCAAGTGGGAAATGGAGAGAAAAAGTCTTTCTTCTTTGTTGTAACTAAGGTCCAAGAACAACAAAGTTGCGGTGCTCTTTTCTCTTCCATCACATGCCCGCACCATTGGGTGGTCCTCAGAAGTTCTCATAGGCGCTTCTTTGGACGTCGGGATGGTACCGGAACCCCCCGGATTCAAGAGTGAATCCGCCCTTGGATGTATATATGTTTTGTTTTGGAGTCATTGGAATGGAATGGCATGCAGAAAAGAGAAAGCTGCGGACACGAGGAAGTAGTGGATTATTGGATGCTTCTTTATATTATGCAGCAGCACACAAGGAGAAAGTGATCATTAATTTTCATATTTCCTACTAGCATGAATGAGTGGCGAGATATTTAGTGATTATTCGGATTCTTGACTTACTATTTATGAATTTTAGAATTACTTTGATTAGAATTTGATTGAACGAAGAAAAATCATGAATCGTAATAGTCTTCAAGGGCCAAGTGTGTCTCTCAAATGAGCCCAAGAGTTTTTTTTGTCTAATAACCCAAGGGTATTGGACTAACATATACTTTCAATAATTTATAAATTCTAAATTAATAAGTTAGTTGCATGAAGTTAGGAATAATATCAATGATGTTGATGGTGATTGGTGAGTCATGATGTGCCAAAAAAGTTCATCATCCATTCCCATTGCTTCTTTTTCCTTTCTTTGTCTCTATACTTTCCTCAAATCTCAAACACAAAAAATTAAAGCTAAAATAAAAAACGAAATGATTATCAATAAGTCACTAGGTTTGGGGTTTTGTGATGAGGAGGAGAGCAAATGTTAGCAGCCCCATATCACAAAAACCCATTTTGAACAAAAGAATTCATTTTCAAATAAAGTCGTAATTTTGATTAAGATTGTTATTGACACTCTAAAAGTCTAATTGTCTGCTTCAAAATTTCTATATCTAAAAAGAAAAAATCTCTATTGAAGTTTTTTGAAATGCAAATAAAAGTAGTTCCCTTTTAGTATTTTTTTTTTAAAATTTCATAGGGATTAAGCTATAAATTAGAAACACTATTGTGATCGTCATTTGTCAATATCTATTCCATGAACAGTTGAGAAAATGTTCTGCAGATGTTCATTGCAGACACAGAGGCCAAGACTTAGGCCTTACTATTTTCAGTAGAACCGACCTGACCCGGATCGTTTAACCTTGGGCAAAATTTTTGGGGCCAGATAGGGCCTTAGCAGCCACTCTTCCGCTCCGATCCGGCCCAACTTACAGGCCTACTTAAGGGATAAAAGGGTGTTTCAATTTTTTTTTTCAACGATAGAAATTTTATTAAATACGAACGAAAACGTTTACATCAGCTGTTAGCAGATACCAAGCAATCTCTCCCCCAAAAACTCACCTTCATAATAACCGAAACTCCAAAGTATATATAATTCATCAGGAGAACAACTGCATAAAATATATACTCTACAAGAACCTATCGAGCTCTCAATTTTATTTTAACATTCAAAGGCAGTAAAGAGCCTACAGTCACTCAATCGTATATATATCGATCACATCATGACATCACACACAAGAACAAGGCCACCAATTTCCCAAGTAAAAGGAGACTAGTCTTTTAGTTACATGCAACTGGTTGGTGTTGGACTCTTGGTGGGTCCTACTCGTAGAGCCGGCCGGCCTACCACCTGGCGGCGGTCTTGTTCGTGTTGCCACCGTACAAGCGGAAGAGATTGAAAGCAGAAACACACGAGAGCAGCACTGCGCTTAGACTGACTAATAAAGCGCTGGCAATTCCCTCCCCAACTCGGTTGCAAAACTTGTCATACATATTGCATATCTTCATCCATTGCAGCTCTGGCTGCCCCAACTTCGCAAACACCGCCGACTGTGCCGCAGCTCCTACTGCTGCCACACTCACATATGCCATCACCTAAATTACACACACAAATTCTTTACACCTCTTTAACACATCAATTAAGTATTAAATTCCGATTAATTAAGAGTAGGCAAGGATTTTCTGCTGACTCTGACTATCTATTATTATTGCAAGGTTAATGCACAATCACAAGCTAGATACAGTATAACCTGTATATCTATGTAGAAAATATCAGTATAAAGGTATCCCAAATCAATTACAAGAGATTGTCATGAAATATCGTCATAAAGACATCCGTTCGTTGAGGGAATTTCTTCTCCTTCCACAGGAGTAGGTATAAACTACTTCCTCAAGTCAATGAGTACACTGAATGAACTTAAAAGATGCCAAAAACTAACGACAAATAATAGTTCTAATTTGTAGCACGAATAAAAGGAGCTACTTATTTGTATATAAAAAAAAAGGATAACGCATAACTAATTAAAAGGGGGTTGATTCTAATTTAACCTCAACCTTTTAAAACATTTTAAATAGGGCAATGCTAGGAAAATTAAATTTAGAGAATAAATTTGTAAACTAAATGATGTCACCAATAGGAATAAGCACGTTGATAAACGTTTAAGTAATAAACCAATCATCAACTTTCATGCCTCTTAGTTTCTAAAACTTTCTATACAAATTTAGTCTCTCTAACATTACCCTTCTAAATAACTACCTAAAATATTGAAAATTAAACATCCGTTAACCCATCTGCGTTGAGTGACAATGTTATGAGATTAAACATCCTTTAACCCATCTGCGTTGAGTGACAATGTTATGAGCATTAAGTGATGACGTCATTAATGTTAAGTGATAAAGTGGATAAAACTTGATGCTGATTTATACTAATCGTCATCTTTGAAGCTCTAAATCCTTGTCGGCCCCTTTAGTCAAGTTAAACACTAAATTTGCTTGGCTAATCTCTTAATGATAGTGACTTAATAAATGTTAAATTTTTTTTTTATCGTTGGATGGTTATTTGGTGTTGAAAGATTATGAACAATTTAAAATCACCCTTCAAAGTTGAGTAGTTATTCGTCCTTTTCAACTCTAAAAAAAAGCTACTTAGTAATTTAAGATGTAAATAATCGATTAAGTTTACCTGATCGCCCGAGAAAATGATCCAAGCTATGGGCTTGCTGAAGAGCACATTGCCTCTAACCATGCTCACAACACAACGCATCACTTGCACCAAAGAGTAGGCAGCAACTATCCCATTAGCCACCACCAAAAACCTATATTATAAAAATAAAATTAGGTAAATTAAAATAACTCAAATAGCTAAGAAAGGGAACAAAATTCTCAATACAGAAGTGATTTTCGCAAGTTATTGCTTATTTCTAGTGATCAGGTTGAATAAATCAAAGAAAATTAAAGAACAAATAAAAATTATTTCCCTATCATACATAATACGACCATCCAGAGAAAGAGAGAGAGAGAAAGTGAGATGAGGAGGAGGATTCGGGATGTACGTACACAAGAGCTTTCATGTCCGTAAATTTAGCTTTCTTCTGGACAGTGAAGATCTCTTTGATCTGAGTATCAGTCCCTACAAGAGCAGCAGCAACAACTCCTAGACCGCAGATTACACACCTCAAAACCAACTCGGCCACCCTCACCCTCCGATCAATTACTTTTAAGTTGGTGCCGTGATACACCGGAACATTCCCAGGACTCACACCAACACCCAAGTAGCTCATTCTTCTTCCCCAAAAATTTACACTGCCAAAAGCCTAAAACTGTAAGTGCTTTGAGAAGTAGCACTTGAAAAAAGAGCACGAAGAAGAAAGTCTAAAACCCACACAACACCCCACTCAGACCCAGCAATTATACACTATCATCACTCACCCACCTAACATCTACTTCCCACTGCACTGCTTATATGAGTAATAATGTTATTTATATCATATTTTTATACCTTCTTAGATGATATTTAATATGGATATTCAAATATTTGGTGAATGGGGTCTTTGCTGCCAGCATGCAAAGGCCTGCCAAGTGGTGAAAGACAAAAGACTAGTAGACCTAGGAGTAAAGGGTACCTCATCATCCACTTAATTACGGGCATTAAACGATTTAATGCTTTTTTTTTTTTTACCCAATTTACGTAAAACGTATATACGAATATTTTGTGTTTTGTATAAATAAAATAAGAATATATGTGGAAAAAATATATTTTTATTTTATTAATATGTAATGTCATTGCAACGAGGTATTTGTCATATATAAATCTTTCTCCTTACTTTTAAAATTTATATTTAGAATATTTGTTATTTGTACTATGTAATCGGTTGTATATATATTTTTCAACTTGATTAGACTCAAAACCTTACTGCAATTAAGGCCACTTCGATCTTTCTTTCTTGAAAAATGTAAAATGCAGAAACATAGTGCCTAGGTAGGAGACTTTCCATAATTATTTTAAAAACCAAGAGGCAATAGTTTATTTATTTTTCCTCTAATTTAAACTGTTTCTAGAATAAATTTTTAATTGTGATGGAAATATAGATAGTACATCATATGTTTTTATGTAAGTAGTAAAAAATTTTAATTTTTAAGTTATTAATCTTTTAACACATATATCATATCATTTATATAAGAATACGTGATATACTGTCTCGTGTGATGATCACACTGAAAAATCTCTTTGTTTCTAGGTAGAGGTCGCAATAGTTGTTGTCCCGAGAAAGGGGGTGAGATCAGGTGAGGGACTTAAATTCTACCATTAAATGATGTCCGTTCTCTTCCTAGTGGAATTCATGATGACCGTTTTCTTCTTTTCTTCTGGGTGCACAATCATGGAGAGCTAGAAAGAAAATAAGAAAAAAATTAAAGAAAAATTAAGAACAAAAGAAGCAGATGAATGTAAATGATTATGCATGGTGATGGTGGGTCATTTTATTTGAATTATTTGTTTTGGATTTGGTTAGTGGTTTAGTGTTACTGGTTGTCCCTCTCGAATTATCGATGGTAGGTAAGGTGGTTTACTTGTTTTTGTGTTTCATTCACATATTACTATCTATGAGTTTTGGAGGAGATAAATTTATGCATCGTCATGGTCATCGATTATCATGCTTCTAATTTTAACAATACATGACCAATTTACGATATATTTATATCATTACCGTGCATGGCATTTTAATTTAAAAAAAGTTGTTCTCGTAGTTTTTAGAATGGACCTGGATTGTCTACCCTACATCATCCCATACTTTTCTCATCCCCTCCTATTTCTGTAGTCATGGTTAAGGTACGTCAATATTTTATATTCCTATTATTTTTTGTCTTATTATTTCTATAAAAAAATCAATATAAAATATTGACGTGGCTTAACCGTGACTACAAAAATAAGAGAGGATGAGAATGATATGGGATAAGAAGGGCAGACAATCCAGGTCCTTTTAGGGTATGCGACTAGATTGACTCGTAAGCAAGTTTCTTGGAGAAGCAAACGAGAATGAGCATGCCCTAGCTAGTAGCTAGTTATGCACCAGCCATACTTACGGGACCAGCTTCTAATATCCGTAAGATTACACAAAGACCTTTGTATTGTATTAATTCCTAATTGTTGGTGAACAAGTTCTTATATAAGCAAAAAACGTGCATGGTGTGGGATAATGGATTAATCTATATTTTCTTCTCCTAATGTGGGCGATGATATGAATTTTAATGATGATATTGAAACATGCTTGAAATCTAAAAGGAAGGTTGGGATCCGTGCTGTGCAATAAGAGAGAGAGAGAGAGAGAGAGAGAGAGAGAGAGAGAGAGGGAGAGAGAGAGAGCACGCAACGATGCAATCTGATCAGATGATGAAAATATGATAAGCCACACCAGAAAATGGATAATGGAGACTTGAGACTTCGAGAGAGAGGGATGGAGTGGAGAGGAGGTATGTATGACTTGACCCTGTAGTGCTCTGGCAAAGGCCATGCATACATACATATCTGAAAGTGACGATGCATGCATCCACCCATCTTCTTTTACTGCCTCGACTAAAACAAGACGACGCTAAGACGATCACGTTGTTTCATTTTTCAACGCGTACAGTCGGCTCGCCTAGCTAGCTTAATTGCAGCCTTTCACTCCTAACAAAAGATAAAGTCTTTATGGTTCTATGAACACTACACATTTTATATGACATTGTATTATTTATTATTAGCACCATACATCACGGTAACGGTATAATTGTATGGTTTTAAAGGAAGTTTCTCTCCCTATGAGCATGACAAACAACTCAACCTGATAACGATGTAGCACAGAGAGGGAGGAGAAAATTTATGTCCGACCAACCATATCCGACCTTAAAGAAAAATTGGTGATTGGTGGGATCACGGGTAAAAACACAATTTTGAGGGGGGGGGGGAGGCTCCAAATAAGTACACCTTCTTTTTTATGTAAGTGATATTCAAATTTAATTGAACTAAAATATATTTAAAATTATGTGACACACCATCTTAGCCAGCTTGAATGCGCACATTCAATTTCTTGGAGGAAAGTTTTTGCGAAAACAAGGCTATGGGCCACTTTTTTTTTACCGGCCCAAATATTTCTTGTGATTCGGAAAGCAGAAAACGTGGCCTTTATATTATAAGAAAAATTACTTGGGCCTAGTGTCTGAATCCAAAGGCCACTATCTAGTTTAATGTACAGCCCACCCAAAATTTGCGAGGAGTCAATGCATCGATCAGATCACAACATTTTTGGGAAAATAAATTTAAGGCAACGCTCTTTGAATAGAAATTATAAAAAAAAAAAATTCATTGGATCTGTATGTGATCCCACAAATGCAAATCTTAAAAACTTTGACTGCGAATCTTCCCAAACTTTTCCTCAAGGAAGATACTCAAACTTGCACGAATTATCACCTGCAATCAAAAGAGATAAAAGTATGGTATTTGTTAATTATCAAACAAACTAATGAATACTAACTCATTGAAGGCTCGATCTGAGCATAGAGTTAGGTCAATTGCCCAGAACAATGTACATGTTTCATTGCAACTTAGTTCAAATTTTCCTCTCTGTAAATTAAAGTAACTTGAAATAAAATATCGTCAATCTAAGCAAGTGGAAGCAACTGCATGCCTAATTAAGAGAGTTTAAATCTCAAGAATTATTACTTGGATCAAGGGCAGTGACCAATGCGGCAGAATTGAAGTAGCAAGTTGCTCCTTGCTGCTTGAATCTTTGATAGTAATTGTTGAAGGCATAAGAGGCATGGTGCTGCGTAGTATTAGGCCAGAAGCATTCTTGGTTTTCTTGTATCTTGCTGCAGTCTGCACCTCCCGCTTCACACGCCCACTTCATTGCCATTTGCAGCTCCTCATCCGGGGTCTGCTCATCTGCTATGCACCATTCCTGATCTAGCTGCCCACCTAGTTTCATTTCACAATAAATCAAATTTGAGGAAATTATTACTAATAAATAACTTTCAGTGAGGAATATATATATATATATATATATAATGGAGCTACTTCTTAAGTGAATCTCTTTTCACTTCAATGTTCATGGTAACATTACTGAACTAAATCTACAAGATGTCGCTAGAACATGTCAACATAATAACGATATAAAGTTTATGGTATGGATGGCATATGGAGTATTCCGCTACATGACCAGTCAAGCGGGATCTACCTTATAAAATTTATCATATACACACACACATTCATGCAATGCCGATATAACGAAAACTTAACAGATAATGACGAGTTAAACTGAGTAATACCAGATCTTTGTGGAGTTAGAGCCAAAAATAGGAAAGGTAGCAGAACCCAAAGGAAAGTAGAAGACATGATTGTTCAACGGAAGCTGTCCAGTTCCAAGAGCTTTAACTCCACATTTGTAAGTGGGATTTCAAAGATCTCCACCGACAGCCAGACAGCCCAGCACCACTCTCATCTTTTTAAAAAGTTGAAGTAACATGCTAATACTATATACGTTCCTTCTCTTCCACGAAATTACGGATCAATATAAGCTAAGCTTTACTTTCTCCACAGTGCCTAAAATGCCCTCATCTTTAGATCAGAACAAGTTTCGATTCGAGCCACATTCTAATCTTATCTAAACCATGGCGTGAAAGATTTTGAACATATTAGTGCCAATAAAGAGATATACATTGCTCTAACTAACTTGGCTACGCTAAATTTGTAGTTTTGAGAAAGTTGAGTAACATGTAAATCATTGCACGGTTTTTTCTAAGAACTTCGACGGTATGCGGGAGCTTTTGCAACTGCACTGTTAATCAAGAAAAATCAGACATACGGGTGAAAGTGGATAGAATATGTGCTACAATTGACAAATAATTAGTAGGTCATCAAGCCAGCCAACTGATCCCATCTGTGCCAAAAAATAATTCAAATTTACAAGAGAGTTGCTTCCTCATGCATTACCTACCTTCAAACTGTCTCTAAATTCTAATAAAATAGAATCTCATGAAGCACTCGTGCCTATATTTTTCGATTCGTTCCTATTTGTTCCTCTCTGGGTTTAACATATATAACTTGAGGATTCAGTCCTATCCTTACCCTCCAATCTCCATCTTCTAAAACGTTTTCTCTGTCTCTAGGTACTCTATAATGGATCGAAGGTCTTTGTTCATCCTCGTCGTTCTCTTCCTGCTTTGGGAATCAGCACCCCCCCTGCAGGTCCACGCTCTCAACTCCACTGATGTGCAGGCAGCAGTGACGGATATGCGATCAAAGTCCTACTACGGATTTGCCATTCTTCTGCAGATGCTAAATGCCACATCACAGCCATACCGAACGTTAACTTTCTTGATGCCTAGTGACTCAGAGTTATCAGCATCCCCAATATCAATAGACCATCTTGAAGATTTCTTGATCAGCCATGCTGTCCCAATGCCGCTCCTATTGAATGACTTTCTACATTTTCCGACAGGGAGTCTCATTCCATCTGGCGTTGAGAACAAGATGATCAGAATCAACAATCGTGGGAGAGCCAATTTCGTTGTCAACAATGCACATATTGTCACACCAAATATTTGCCAGAACTCGTACATTAAGTGCCATGGAATTGATGCAGTAATTAAGTATGACAATGGGTCTTCTATAAGTAGCTAAGTGAATCAAACATCAATCTGGTGGATTCAAATAAATTTCTCCGTCTTGTGAACGAATGTATAGCCGACCCCACTTAGTGGGAAAAGGCTTTGTTGTTGTTGTTGTTGTTGTTGTGAACGAATGTATTCCTATTGTTGTTTATTGTCCGTTCAGTAAAGAATGCTAAAGAAATTGTAATTGGATCGATTGAACTCAAGGAAACTCGTTACTGACATAGAATAGATAGCTTAGTATATAGCAGATAAAGGAATCCGCAAAGCTTCAGTTCTTCATTATTCATGCTCTTCAAGTGCATGTACAAACTTTTCTACTGTGAAAGGACTTCCACCTTTCAGACAGTAACCTTGTGTATAAGCTGACAGAGTTAATACTTCCAAGATGAACCAAAAGATGGAAAAATAACAGAAGGAAACAGACGACTAGTAGAAACAATATGACCTTTGATCTAGATAAATCTACGGTGAATTTGTTTTCCATGAGTTTGTTTGGCATCACCCGATCTCCTATTTCCTTGTGCTATTCTGCTTTCTGTTGCTGTCTTCTGGCAACAATCAGAACTTCTGGACAACTTCCTGGAACAAGAGTTAAATCCAAACTCCATATTGTTTTCAGATAAGCTTTCATCATGTCGATATGGGGAGTTGTAGCCCATCTCATCAAATTCCTGCAAACGATCAACCATAATTTTAACATTTATGATTTGCAATCAACCTCGAAAAGCATGTAGGGTTTATGAGTCATTTAAGACACGAGTAGAACCAGAGGAACACATCATATGTAAAACAAAATATTGTGTCACCTTGGATTTTGTTTTTGGAAATGGGGTCAAGCAAGGATTCAAATCCTTCAGGAACATGTCATCTGGACTACCAGGGCTGGCTGGTTCACCAGAGCTGAACTCCTGGTTGAATGAACAGATTATTATTGGAAAGGAAATAGGAAATGAAATCTAAGATCATTTAAGTCCTGTGGACAATCGCCATTAGTAAAATGACTTAAAACCATCACAAATTTGCTACCGATTTCTGTTACTTAAAAACTCATTGAAAACAAAATTATTACTCTATTGACTGATATAAAGAACGATTGCTAGCATAAGGTGTACTTACAAGAGAATTAGAGTATTCTTTGTCATCATAAGTTGGAGTTCTTGGAGAAGTGTCATCACGTCGAAGACATGCCCCAACTGAACCTTTATCTGCCTTCACCTGCTCAATCAAATTAATCAATATATAACATTTGTCAGACACCAGCATTTGGTTTCTTGAATTCAATATGCATAATATTCCACATATAACAAAACATGATGTTCCATCTAGCAGATGAACATGATACCTCTTACAATACGATTATCAAACCAACTACCTATGAACTAAACAACAACCGAACGAGACTGAATTCAATGCACTTTCATCCTAAAGAATCCTCTAACAGTAAATTGCAATATGACATAGAAGGTTTAATTAAAGACTGGAAAAGGTTGATGGTAATACCTCTGCAAGATCCTCTGCAAGGCACTGAAGCTGACCGGTAAGAGAACAAACCTGCCTTTGAAGATTTGGGATTACTTGTTTTGCTTGCTTCAGTTCTGACCCCTGCTTCTCCAACAGCTCTTGAAGCTGAGAATTCATAACATCCGGGAACAAAATTGCGCTCTTCAACGATTTGATTTCTTCCCTTTGCTTCAAACACAAATCCTTCAGTTTATCCACCTGCACTTTCCAAACAACCCCACCGCCTCATTATCTAAAAGTGGCACCAAAATCCGCCAATTTATCACAAAAAATCAGAACTGTACTGCCTCATTGTTCAAAAAGTCTTGAAATTTGCTCCTAATTTCTTAATTCCTAAATTTTCAAATATCGCACTCTATTAATTGTCCAATCTTATAGCCGTAAACCTGTCGAATTTTCAGAAAGATCTTTAATTTACTGACAAAAAATTTCAAAAAATTAAGCTTTAAAGATATAATTACAGAAACATTTGAAATTTGCGACAGTAATTTCTACTTCATAGATGCAAACATAGATTGAACAAAGAAATAATGCAAAACCATCAATATTTTGAACATAATTAGTAGGGGGAAAACTCACTTCTCTGTTCTTTTCTTGAATCATCAATTTAAGCTCGACAATTTCAACTTCTTGCTCCTTATTCAAATTCAAGAGCTCTCTCTCACTCCTCAACACCATGGCCAGCGTCCTGGTGTTCCCTTTTACCTCAGTCAACGCTTTCACCTCCTTTTTCTTATCCGACGAGGTCGTTCCCGCTCCTTTCCCAAACAGCTTCCTCCCCAGCGCCGCAAAATTCGATCCCGACCCGTTTTTAGCCGGCTTTTTCAATCCGCCCGCGATCAGATCCGACGGAATCACCAGCCCCGTCGGGTTAATCGGCTTGGCCTTGGAAGTCGACCGCTTTTCCATGAACTTTTTCACCATCGTGGAGATATTGGGATCCGAGGGCTTGGATTTGACGACGGCGCGTGAGGAAACTGGGAGCTTGAGCTCTGTGGAAGACGAGGGGTCGGAGAAGTGCGAGGAGGTCGAGGAACGCGCATCGTACGAGCTGTACCGCGACGAGGGCTTCATTGTAAAGCTAAAAACTTGCTCAACTCTTCTGCTCTGCGAGGTCTCTGAGGAAGGAGGGACTGAGTAACTACTACTGCTGTGCCGTTTGGATGAGTTTTTGAAAAGAAGAGGAATGGAGCAGAGTGACACGTGGCTCTGTCAGCACCGGGTGTTTTGCCGCTGTCTGAATTCAAATTTTTTTGCGCCACCCGCTCCGTCCGCCTTGGTTTTGTTTGATTGTGTTAGTTGCAAAGCCCCCTCGTTCCGTTTCTGTATTACGGAAATACCATTAGATGCCCTACTAAACGGTGTCGTTGCATTTCAAAAAGGGGAAAGTTGCAAACCAAGGTCCCCACAAACCCAATTTCAGATTATAGCAGTTTCAGATTATAGCTGTAAAACTGAATTCGGATTCTCTTTATGACAATTTTAGAGATCCGTCAATCTTGTTTGCTTCTTATATATCGTGCGGTCAGAAATCATTTTAAATATTTTTATTTAAAATTAAACACAAATAGTACTTGATAAAAACTGACCATATAATATAAATTATAGAGACAAAATTTACGAATTCTCATCATCCTCGCTAAAGATCCGCAAAGGATGCTGTTGTCTGCACTAGTGCGCTACACTGAATAGTCAAATTTACACAAAAATTCAAAACCGGGCATTATTTGCAGCCCCTAAAACCTTTGAGCTTTTATGCCACAAAAAAACCCGAATACCAAGTCTTCAGAGAGGAGGGAAAATCTCACGAATGTCTGAATTTCTCAACTGACCCCTTGATCCCAATTCGGAAACTATCAAACCCAATTTACAGTTTTCGAATTGTTGGGGGGTTGAAGAAGGCTTCTTGGATATATACGTGCGTTTGAAGTTTGAACAGGCACAGTTAAAGCAGCCAAGCTGGTGGTGGTGCTGCTCGCGAGCTCTCGCAGCTTCAGGAAACAACGATATGGGTCGTTCTCGTGGAAACTTTCACTCTGATGAGGACCCCACTCAAAGGTTGTAGTTGGTTTTCAATTAAAGTTCTGTTATTTTTTGTGTAAATTATTACTTGAAGTTGCATTTGACCTTTGCGTGGTTAGGGATTTTGATTGGTATTTGGGGAAATTTTGGCATTTCAGGGTACATTTTGGAGCTTTAGTTGTGTTGAAATCATCGATAATTTGTTAATTTGTTATACAAGAGAACAACTGACTGTTTGGTCAACAGGAAAATGTGTACTTGCCTGAATTTTTAATCAATCACACGACTTGTAAGATTTGTATTTTCCCGGAAATGTAGGGAAGCCCACGTAGCGAGTTATAATTTTGCAAATGTTTTGATTTTAGTTTTCGCTTTTTTTCTGCCCATCAGGCTGCCTGTGTCCTATGACAGAATTCTTTACTCAATATCCGTTTTTGCTACTTGGATTCTACTGGTGTTTCATTATCTTTTCGAGACGTCTATTAACTTTCATCTGAATACCAACTTTTGATAAAGCAGATCAAGGAGAAAAAAGAATGCATCCATTGGAGAAAATTTAGAGTCTTCAGCCGCAGGTACTTTCCCCACTATCATGTAGTAATCAATTGAATCCGTTAAAAAGAAAGATATTGCAAATGGTTTGTATAACTTTGCTGTTTCAACTTCTTGTTATAGTGGTAGTACAAGGTTATAATCATGCCAACAGAGAATTACTGTCTCGTCTTTGTTAAATGACATTCTTTATTTCGTTTGTTATAATTATCCAAAAAAGTTGTGTTTTCTTTGTTCATTCTTTATTTCATTTCCAATTTTCGAAATTTTGGGTGCAGGTCAGGGAACAAGTGAAGGAAAAAGGGATTACCACTGCAATTATTGCAATAAAGACATCACAGGGAAGGTCCGAATCAAGTGTTGTATGTGCCCTGATTTTGACCTGTGTATAGAGTGTTTTTCTGTTGGAGCTGAGGTGACATCCCACAAAAGCAACCACTCTTACAGGGTTATGGTTAGTATTAAGATCTGAGTCTCTTTTTTCTTATATCTTGTTAAGTAGAGTTCTCCGTGGTTTGTAATTATTTGACAAGTGATGTGAATGGAGTGTCTTGTAAGATAGAAATGAGTGTATCCCTGTTTAAGCAACTATCTAACAACTAAAGAGTTAGACTTCCTTTTTCTATGAAGTTGAGAACTTGAGAGGAATATTGTCATCTAATACTTTATCTTTTGACTTACCCCTTCAACTAATAGTATAACGTTTATTATATGTAACTGAAACTCTGTTTGTAAATGCTTTTCTAATGGTAAAAAATGTCCCGTCAGGTGTTTATTTTTTAGCGTATTTCCTTATAATATTTGATTTTTCTCACGACAGAGTTGTTAGTCTAGTTTTTATCCAGTTATGATGCAAATAATAGTGAATTTGGACAATGAATTGCATCCCTCCCTGGACCTACGCTTACTTTTGCATTTCCCTTTCAACAGGACAATTTATCTTTCCCACTTATTTGCCCAGACTGGAATGCAGATGATGAAATACTACTCCTGGAGGTATTTTAATTTGCTTTTTAATCCTTCAAATGAAGTTGCTAGCGATCCTTTTCTATTTGACTTGTATCCGGTTTCAGTCTTTTTTCTATACATTCCTTATTGTAGGCATCTGAAATGTATGGATTGGGGAACTGGGCTGAAGTTGCTGAGCATGTTGGGACGAAGAGCAAAGAGCAATGTATAGAACACTACACAAATGTTTATTTGAACTCACAGTACTTTCCTCTTCCGGTATGATGCAATTTTGAACAAGTCAGTTCTCATTCAAGTTTTAACTTTTCACAAAAGTAATCAAGTTGTGGAATATATCTGTTCAAGGACATGTCACATGTTGTTGGAAAAAATAGAAAGGAGCTTCTTGCTATGGCTAAAGGGCATGGTGAGGACAAGAAAGGTTAGTGATAGTTACTTCTTCTCCGTGTTTAGGTATTTTTGTTTCCTTCCATTCTGAATGATAAATCTCATGGAAGACACATATTAGATGAATTTCCACATTCAGCTTTTATATATTTCTCTTCTACTAAAATAAGAAAAGCCATTAATTCTGGTGAATTTGGAGGTACATACTTTGTAGTTTATGTATTCCTTCTGGTTGTTTTGATTATTTTCTTTTTCATTTTATACTTGGTGTTAGTTTTTCTTATTATCAAATACTTGTGACTGTTATAGGATTTCCTACGCTGGGGGATCATAATTTGAAGGAGGAATCTCCATTTTCTCCTTCAAGAACCAAGTATGGTCACCATCCCAATAGATTCATGAGTTAGACTATTAGTACACATATGATACGTTTTAATTTTGAAATTTTCTTAATTTACTCAGAGTGGAAGATACGCACAAAGGTGGCCCTTCTGGCCGTTTAATGTCTAGCATGAACTCTGGTCAGATAAGATCTATCCTTGACTCCCTGTTTATGACTATCAAATAAAGATGATCTTGGACGATTCTCAGGTTTATTCTTTTGCTTTCCTGTAATTCAGATGTAGAATCTGGACTTCGCTCTAGTGGTGCAAACGTGGCAGCAGCAGCAGCAGCTGGTAACAAGAAACCATCCAACATGGCCCAGGTTAATGATGCTCCTGGTGTCATTAAACTGGAAGGTAATGCAAAGTTTCCACCCATAAATTGGTTATATGTCCTAACATAATTCGAAACAAGTTTAAACACTAAGGCTAATAAATGATGCTTGTACTCCGTCTGATTGGATTTGTGAGCGTTTGTTTTCAGGTAAATCACATGACTGATGTTCTCTAAGATGGAATCATGTGACTGAAGAATAATATTTCTTGTTTATCGCTAACGTCTACAAATCTACACATCTACACATCTACTATCTATATGATTATTAAGTTTAAAGAATTGGTGTGGGATCCATAATTTTATACGGTAGTGATGAACTCCCGAATCTTACTTGTTACTATTATTTCTGGCAGATCCTCATGCAGAAAGGAAAGGGAAGAAACCAAGTTCTTTGGGGAGTAAGGGTCCTTCTTTAGTGGAGATGAGTGGCTATAATGCCAAAAGGCAGGAGTTCGATCCTGAATACGATAACGATTCTGAGCAGCTATTGGCTGACATGGAGTTTAAGGATACTGACACTGATGAGGAGCGTGAGCTGAAGTTAAAAGTGTTGCGAATCTATGCAAAGAGGTAGTCGCTCACTAAGTTGCTTTTGGTGCATATTTATACTCAGATTAGTATATCATATCCATTCATTTCATGGAACTTGATGTAGCATAACGCAGGACAAGTTAACAATGAAGTGAAAAAAAAAAAAAAGAATATGAACTTCAGTCATTAATGCAACCGATGAGGATTTCTGTTTTGTGTGTTATTTTTTGGCTGAACTTCTTTTTTGTATTTTCGATGTACGTTGAGTTATGTACTACGTAGCAATATAACATGACTAGAAGTTGAGATTTGACGCAGCAATTATTGTGTAAAGTTATTGATGTTTTAACCTTCATGGGGATAATTTGTTTGCAGACTTGATGAGAGGAAGCGTAGAAAGGATTTCATACTAGAAAGAAATTTATTATATCCTAATCCTTTTGAGAAGGACCTATCACCTGAAGAAAGGGCTATATGTCGACGATATGATGTCTTCATGTGTTTCCATTCCAAGGAAGAGCATGACGAATTACTTCACACAGTTATTTCAGAGCATCGCACTTTGAAAAGAATTCAAGAACTTAAGGTATGGTACTTGGCTGAGAACAAACTGCTCTTGGATATTAATCCATTTTCATTTACCAATTGGAATGAGTTGTCCATTTTTCATGTAGAAGAGTCGATCTTTCCTTTCACATTATAGACATGCAACTCTGATCGTAAAAGTTTTAGTGCATAGTATCTAAATCATGTCCAATTATTGGTTTCTTTTTCCACTTAGCTCATCACACTCTTAATCTATAAACAGTTGTCTTATAGCAGACACGCACAAATACACGTGGATACGGATGGCTTTATTAAGTCCTTTCACGAATCTTGTAATATAATCTTACAGGAAGCCAGAGCTGCTGGTTGCCGTACATCGGTGGAGGCAGATAGATATCTTTTACAGAAACGAAGAAGGGAAGCTGAAGAAAATGCTCGCAGAGCAAAGGAAAGTGGGCAAGTTGGTCCAAGCAGTCAGGGAGGTCCAAATTTGTTCATCTCCTCGGAGTCTGTTGGCATTGGCAAGGACTCAAATATAAGGCCAGCTGGACAAGCCACTTCAGGCTCTGCCAGCGAAATGGATATAATGGGATTTTATGGATCAGATTTACTGTCCGAAGCTGTAAGTATTCATTTACCAACTTATTAGTTTATCAATAAGCAAGCACAATTGCTGCTTGCTCCTAATTTCGATACAGCGTGTTCTTTTATACTCGTTATATTTGTTAAAAGCCTTTTTTTTCTGAAACAATCATCTGTGTTTTGTGCCATGGCAGGAGAAACGCCTCTGCAGAGAGATTAGATTGGCACCACCCGTTTTCCTTAAGATACAAGAAGTTATATCAATTGAAATCTTCAGTGGCAGAGTCAGTAAACGATCAGATGTCCATCACCTATTCAAGATTGAACCTAATAAGATCGACAGGGTTTATGACATGCTCGTGAAAAAGGGTGTCGCTCAGCCTTGATCGTTGACGCTGTTGCAGGCTTCTTCTTGTTTTTGTTGTAAATTATGTTCATGTGTATCAGTTTGGTTCGAGAGAAATAACAAATTAGCAAATGCTACTGCTGCTGTATCCTCCTCTCTCAATTTCACAAAAATTTCGTAGTGATATGAAAGATTGGTAGTCTCTACTTTCCTTATATTTACTGGTCATGTGATATTTCACTCAGAGTGCTACGTTCGTAATGAGGTTACGGACATAGCACTTGTGTGAAAGCTCGAAAGGTTAACATCTTAATGCGTCAATTCTTAGCTAAAGAGGTCTTAAACTTTATAAGCTTTACAAGGAGGGAACTTTAACGAAAAGCACTTGGTACTGTTCACTTTAACGAAAAACCGTATTTTTACACTAAAAAGTCAATCCTGGTACTATTCACTTTACCCTTTATTTTGTCCTTATCATTAAAACTCAAAGTTTTCAAGCCCTTTTCATTAGTTTTCCTTTACAATTACTTCTGAAGACTGAAAAATATGACTCAAAAGATACTATTAAGATACATATATAGGGCAGTTTTCAGAAGTTGCTATACAAGGCATGGGTGCAAAACCACACACCAATTACTCCTGCGAGTAAATTGAGCAACTGCCTAACATCTGATCACCACTGGATGACAATTACTTGGAGCACTTGGAGTTAATTAATCTATCAGATATAAAGCTGTACACCTTCCAATTCCATGATGTTAGAAACTTGATAGTTCTTTTCCTCTATGCCTACAGTTCGTCTTATCTACAAGAACCAGGCCCCTAAACCTTCCACAATCTTATCAGCAAGGTCAAAATTCTCGACCTCAGCCACGAGCAGCCACTTCTGTAGCTTCTGGTGCTTCACATTTCTCCGTTTTGTTACAGGCACAATCATCACTGCCATTGCCATCACTTGAATTATTAATTTCGTCTTCATTACTGGTACAAGGCTGCTTCCGCAAATTCACCCTCGTTACCTTTCCCGAGTCCTCATCCGGTGGGGCTAAATCCGGTGACTCCTGTTTCTCTTCAACAGCTTCATGTTTAGAACAAGTTTTTGCCACAGAACTAGCAGAGATTGATAAGAGCTTCATGCTAGAACTGATATTTTCAGATACGTAAGAGAGTATATCAGGCTTTGCCTTCACATCAACCCATCTGTTCTCAATCCAGTCTTTGGAAGCCCTAACATCCTTTCTCTGGAAACTCATCAGCTTCTCCTCACCTAGGATACATTGAAAGAAACATCACTCATCCCGATAACCGATCGGAAACCCAGATAAAACATTTTACCAGTTTCGATAGGTTTAAGTCTACTAAACAAAGTACTATCTGAAAGGTAAGAAACATAATTTAAATCAAATACAAAACAGCTTTCCATCTGAGAGGATACCGGGGAAGTAGACTTGTATAGTATCAGCCCCAGAAATGCTAACTCCAGTAACAACTCCTTCCCACCAGCCATCACACCACCACGCATCAACTGCTACTCCAACCTCAATACAACACTCTGTAGAATCATTGAGACGACAGGGTCGGATTGTCAGGCGACCTGAGCATCTCATGCCTAGTTTATCTGGAGCAGCAACTTTAAAGGCAGGGACCCACTCCTACACATTAAAAAAAAATGAAGGTCTAAATTCATTCAGCGATTAGTTTACACAAACAAGCCAATTACCAAAAAGGTAACATAACATTTCTTGCAAATGCACATACTAGAACACAATGTTAACTTACAGGCAATTTGTTAATTCAACTCATACTCATGCATTCAAATCACTTCGAATAGGCGAACAGCAACCAAGCTACATGGTAATATTTACTTGAAGAAAAAAAGTGACTACAGATTTATTTCTGAGGCAATGTCAACAAAATATATACCAAAAAAATGCTTTCCCATGCTCCCTATGTTCTAATATGAGCCAGAAAAGAATTCAAAATAAAGATCTCTAGAAGACCACATACCTCGAGATTGCCAGATCCATCTACATCTTGCAAATCATCATATTGAACTTTGAGAAGCTTCTGAGATGTCTGCAAGACCTGACAACTGAACCAACATCCTCGTATGCCACTATCTTGACAGAGCAACTCTATCTTTTCATCAACCTTAAAAGACACTGGACATAGGGGCTCTGAACCAGCAATCTTAACTCCCATGGTTTTCCTTGATAATTTTAATTTCAACTTTGGGTATGTTGGAACGCAATTTGGTAAATGATTCCCAGTGACCAAATTTTTAACACCAGAATGTCCCTGATTCACCTCGCTGCTTCTGTTTCTCTTAAGGCTCACCCTCATAGGATCATCAGGTGCTAACTCTTCCTCATCTTCATAACCAAATTTATGGTACTTGGCTTTCTGCTTGGAGATGTGGACATCTAAAGAAGACAGAATTGCTTGATTAGAATACCCCCGCAATTTAGCAAGACTGAAGGGCTTAACCTTGCAGTCCTCAAATTGCCGAAAGCACATAAATATTCCAGAGGAAGATTTTTGAGCTACAACAGCCAAGCATTTTTCATAGTGCTTAGGAGTCAGAACTGTTGCAGGACCATCAACACACTCAGCACTGATCACCTGAACATGAGGTGTGATAAAAACTTCTCTGGGGTGTGGATTCAGAGTAATCACATCCATGACTTCCCGAGTGTGGTGAAACCAACGCACTTTAACCTTTTTCTGCCCTTTCTTGTCTTCATACATGTCTTCCACGTAACCTAGGTAATGATGTTCTTCTTCCAAAGCCATTACAAATACAAAGGAATGGACCTGAAAATCAGGGTCACAATAATAAACATTACACCACGTATCAATGAAAATTAAAAAGACGCTACTTAAGGGAATAAAGAGCACCACTAAATGTAGAAATAATAATTTATACAACAAAAGAGGTAGATCATCTGATGCTTACAGAAATGGTAGTTTCATTCTTGTAAAATGCTGGATAATGCTTCAGCTGTTTGGCACAAATCCAGGCAACACCAGACCATTCAATGTCTAAATTGTGAACTTTCACTTTCCTCGGAACCTTGATGGGAAAGGGAGAACTTAGTAAAATGTATGTATGAACCCAAAATCCAGACTTAGCAAATAACAGCATGTGAATACCGTGTGATCAGGCAGAGAAGTTTGATGAGCGCCGAGTCCAGTAATTGGCAATGGTTGTGTTGCTTCATCTGTTGGAGAATCTGTTATAGAAGAGTAGGTTTGCTTTAAATTTATACTTCAAACTCAAATGAGCATTAGAGGAGTGAAAAGTGACAAAAGACCATACATGAATATAGAAGCATAATGCAATAACTGATCTTGGGAATTCAAAAACTCAACAGTTAAAAAAAGCTTATCAACAAGTGACAAAGAGGCAAACCATGGTATGCATTCCAATCCTTGCTAGTCAGCACAGAATTTTCAACCCATAAGAAGAATTTTACCCATAGCAGGCTGCCCAACTTTCATGTATTTTCTAATTGAGAATGGACTAAATACAGGAACATAATCACCTCACCAATTGGCCCAAAGAAGGTATTCATGATGCCTTATGGTAACATTTGGCTCATGTTACGATTGGAAAACACTAAATTAAAGCTAACAAAGATTAAAGATTGAAAAAGATAGATGACAAAGAAAGCTACTCAAGCAGCCAGCTTACTGAACTTCGTTTAATGATCAATGACCAAGGTGAACAAAATGTTAATTTCACAATATTAATAGATTAACCCTTAGAAACCCCTGTAACAAGAAACAAGCCTTAGAAAACCCAAAATATGAGAAATCATTATTCAAACATATTAATGTCCAAAATAACTTAATGCTTCCAATTAAACTTATCGCTTTAAATTTTCATTTTGTACAATACCAGAGGTTGACAAATTACTTTCCTAAGCCAAAAATGAAAGCAACGAAACTATGGAAAGAAAAAGTTTATGCAATTTCTCCAAATCAACAGTTTCACATGTTACTCAAAACAGGAATTTCAACTTAAATATGCCTGTTTGGCTACAATTTCACATATTGTGTTGTATGATACATTACACTCGCTACATAGTCTCCGTTGAACAGAAGCAAGGACTCCATAGCCAGATTCTCAATTCCTAGGGGTGTAAACAAATAACTACTTACAGGAACTAAAATCTTCCAAAATTTCACACGTGAGAAACAAAGGCCACAAAATTAGGGTTTTAAAATTCACCACCCGCACCTCTTCCAATCACCCCCAACCCATAAAACAAAACAAAAATGAAAGAGAGAATAAATAATTCACATCCAGCTAAAATTTCAAAATGTTCGGTGAGCAATCAAATCGTGGTTCTAAAAGGTAAACATGTAATAAACACGAAAGAGAGTGCAAGACATGAAGAAAAAGAAATTAGTAGGCATAAAATTTAAGGTCTGATATGGGTACCCATTCTATCATTAGAGGTTGAAAATCCCATTGACGAACTCATACTAGCTCTCCCTCTCTCTCTTTCTCCTCCCTTCCTTAAGTGGGTGCAGTGGATTTGTGAAGATTGAAGAAGTAGAAGGCAAGGATGTTTAATGTGACATGAGAACAGGCCGGCAGAAAGAGCTTATAAAGAATGATGATATAGAGACACGTAACAGCCAGCCTCTCCTTTCTGGAAAGATGCTGAAATATAATTGGCTTTACATATTTCTTTTCAAAAAGTTGGATTTCAGTTTATCAAAGGAAACCAAATTAATACAGGCAATCTCCTCTAACCATAAATCACTAACGTATAGTATTAACGATTAAGTTATCGACTTTTTTTTTGGATTACAAATCCAAAATAATTTTCATTTCTAAGAGAAAAGGTGGCCAGAATACTCCCTCCATTCTCATAACAGAAAATATTTGAAAGGTAAAATTTATCTAATGCAATTATTGTGGATTAATAGGAAAGGAATTATGTATCCGCCCAGATGTCTTCTGATTACGTTACATTCCTAATGAAAAACTTACTTGATTTGATTAAGAATGGTTTACTTGGTTTTAGAACTATCGACTACACCATGTGCAGAAGCAGACGCTTAGAGCTACATGTAAGATTCCTAAAGAAAAACTTAACAGTGGCAAAACCCAATACTGTGGTATGCTATAATAGGTTATTGTAAGAAATTCAAAGGCATTTAGCATGCCTCCCAACTCCCAATTAGATAAATAATGTAAAAGAAATTGCCTCACCAAAGCAAAGGCAAACTGTATGCTATGTATAAAACTGGAAATGTCTTTTGCCATATATAAGTGGGACTGTTGTCAAAACATGTTGGATAGAAATACCTTAACATATTAAAACTAAGTTGTTTCAAAGAAAGTTTCTTTCCCATTTTTTTTTTCCTTCTTTCAATACTCTGGCCATCTGCTAATGGAAAGCACATGAGCTTAGAATTACATCCTAATGAAAATATAGCACCGGCAAAACACAATGCTTTGATATGCTAAAATAAGTTCTACCAAAGTTCAAAGGCAGGTTCAAGTATGCCCCTTATACGGCCACACCCAATTACTAAAAAAATGCCCCCTAAGGCAAAGGCAATATAACTCTTTATCATACATAAAAGTAGGAATGCCGTACAACGGTAGTTGGACAAACATCCTCATTAAGACTGTTGTTTGGGGAAAAAAAATTATTTCTTTGTCCTTTTTTGCCTCCTTTCCGTATTCTTGCCTTCCCTTTGATACGTATATTTTATTTCTCGGGAATATAAATTATCACCATGCCATCTCTCTTAAGTTATTAGTTCTCAGTATTATACTCACATAATTAAAGCTGACTATCAGAGCAATTTACTTAAGAACATATATCCAATATATCTCAACCTTGAGCATCCAATAAATTATTTATTCATTAAATCAACTCCATACATTTTAAAAGTTTGAAAACCTCGCATACCATTAACATAAGAATACACCACCAACATGTTTCAATGTTCAGAAATAAAATCATTCTAGTCTATATTTCACGTACAAAGCACACATACGGATGCAAGCACATGCACATGCATGCTCACTCACACTACAGAACCTAACGTATAAATTAGAGAACATACTTCCATTACTTTCAAAACTTCCTATGCTAGTATAGATGAAACCATGTACTCTTTCAAAAGTGCAATTCTAGGGGAGGATCTTAGGCAAATATCATCTCAATTTACGGTTCCAAATATGTTCAGAGCTAGAACATTTAGTGGGGAGACAGACATGAATTAAATAAACAAATTTTTCATGTTGCTGTGGATAGCTCAACTGGCATAAGTTGTTCACAAACTAGTATAAATTTCAACAGCTTCTGAGGCAACAACAGACTTAACTAAAGAAATTCTGGATAAGAACTTCCTTTTTTTTTTCCAGTTATTCACCTCTGACTCTAAACAAAATGAAACAAACGCACAACATTGAATGTAATTTTTCTTAAAGTCACCTACTTGTGTGAGACTTGTTAGGGTAGCGTTAATATCAAACTTATACAAAATGTTCCAATTCATTTTAAACTAAAGCATTATGATAATCAGTCTGCAAAATTTAAAATCCAAGATTCTAATTATAAAGATAAAAGATGCAATGTTGGAGGGACCTACTACTGCTTGCCCTACACTGAGAAATTTACATCAATGCAACACAAAGATGACTTAAGTCAATCTCACAAGTATCTCCAATTCAACCTTTACATAACATATCACTACCCCTTAGTAAAGTATAAGTATAACCATACTCATGAAATTTGTTATTCTAAACATGGTATGTCAAGGTCTTCTTCCGTATTGACATTCTATTCAAAAAAGTATATTGAGGCAATGCTTATCATAACTTGTATTCATAAGCTTAAATCCACTCACAAATCACAACAAATGACAATATTATTCATCATACTCAGCCAATGCCATCAAAAATTCCATAAAGGGAACCTGAAAAGTGCGATATATAACTTAACATACCAGGAAACTCTGACCAGCAACGCCTCGAGACCAAGGAAGTAAGCCATTCTACAACTTCTCTTCTTGCTCTCCATTTGGTACACACATTAATGAATCCCTTGGACTCGTAAGTCTCCACGAACTCATCCGAAAGAACATACACCATGTGCCTTATACTCCTCTCAGTCCCTACAACAGCAAGGACTAATTCCCCTGATGCCTCCTTCAAGTAGTAATGGACCACACGGCTACCGCGCTCTTGACACAGAGTGTGCTCCTCCCACGACACAAAACTATGAGTATTCGTCATCATCTCTATATTAAGACACCCAAAATCACAGAACAAGAAGCCCCCTTTTATCACATTACCTGAAACATCACAACTTCACAAGAAATAAGCTTTTTGGTACTCAAATAATAACCCAATGACCATAAAACCCTAACTTAGAACTTGGGTTCTCATAAAAACTCAATCCCATTGAAGAAAAAGCACAGTAAAGTTCAGATAAATAATAAACAAACAAATAAGAATGATAGGAAAGAAAACCTACCATTGCAGGTATACTCAGGGAGCGGAAATTGCTGTAGCCAAATAGCCTCCAAAAGAAAATAAAAACTGCCCAATAGTAAAAACAAAGAGAGAGAGCTAGGGTTGCTGTAAAACCTAGACCCAATTCAAAAAAGACGAATTGGGTATATCTCACTCTCAGCTGGTTTCAGCGAAAACAAACAGAAGATTGAAATGCCATTGACGGCGAGGACGACGAAGAAACCCAAAGAGCGGAAAAGTGAGAAACAAACAAAAGGTGGGGGTTTTCAGCGGGTTGAAAGGTGAAAGCAGAGCAGAAAAGGAGTGAGCTTTTTCGTGAAAAGGGGAAGGAGGAGAGAGAGGGAAGGAGGAGAAGGCTATGGAAGACGAGGGGAGGGGCGGAATAACCTAATGTTTAGAGAGGGAGGGAGAGAGAGGGGCGGCAGCGGCAGGGCATGAGTCGGGTTTTGCAGAGCTTGGACACCAAGGCAGCCCATGACATCTGGTGACTGGTGAGGGAGAAGTGGTAAAAGCCAGAACAGGGAGACTACCATTGACTTAGGTAAGTGATTTAAGCTGACCAATAAAGAAAATACCAAGTAATATAAGGTAAATGATACCTTTAATTTTCATAAAAAAATTTAGGATTCATCGATGAAAATGCAACTAGGTTATTGATGAGTAGATTTTATATTATATATTTTACCCTAATCTTAGTATATTTTGGTTAATATATTGGAAGAATTTTGATACTTTGAATTGTATTTTCAATATAGGACTTTCGACTTCCTCTGGAGCAAAACAGGACCAAATGGACGAATTTTGGAGTAATTCCAATTGGAGGACGTTCGTGAGTCAATTAGCTTGATCGTATCAAAATTTGGGATTTTTCCACCAAGCAGTTATTTTCTGGCGATGAAATAAAGAAGCCGTGCGCAGTGCTGGAAAGTGACGTTTTTGGGCTTAAATGACGTTTTTGGAGCCCAAGATGACCTCGGATGGGTTCGTGGCCTTCTGGAAAAGTGTTCAGAATATTCCAAACATCAAATCCAGCTATATTGGGCCAGTTTTGGAGCAGCTTTTGGGCCAAAACGTGGCTGTTCAGATTTTAGACGAATTTTACTATTTTTATTTAGGGTTTTTATTAATTTTAGTTGGCTAGGGTTTTTGTGGTGGCTTAGCAAATATATTGCTTAGCCGTCTACAGTTTTAGGGAACGCTTTATTTTATGCAATACTGGAGACAAAGAGAAGTTCTAGGGTTTTGAAGATTTTCTACTTGAAGGTGTTTTCAATCATTTTCTTAATAGATATTTCTATGATTTCAATTATGAATATGCGGAACTAATTTCCTTTGCTAGGGCGAAGCCTTGAGCCTTAGCATGAATATGTGATTTTTATTTAATTGCTTATGATCGATTGCATGCGTACTTTGAATTGTTAATCACCGGGATAAAAACTGTCTAATTGTCGTAATGCCTGATCACCATTAGGATCTTTAGAAAAGTAATTTGATGCAATTTTGGTCGGAAGGTTCCCTGAAATTGACGCTGGCTTCTTGTGATTAATAATTGTAATTTCTCTTAGGATGAATATCACGTCTTAAGGATTGCATGGTTTTTCAAAGGATTTTCATAAAGCATAATGAGTCTTTCATGTTCATATTTGATCCGAACGTCCGGACGGGTTGCATGTTAGATATACGTTCTACGTTGGAGGTTCCAAGTAGAATATGAATTAGGAAAATCTAACCTTCAAAGTGGTATGTGTAGATCATAAGTAATGGGTAAAAATTCATAGGATTACTAGGTGATGGTGGAACCCTAGTGCCTTCTCAATTTGATTTTCTCAAAACTGTTTTCTTCTCTAGTCCTAATATTGCAGATTGTCTTATCATTAATAGTTAAATTCGTTTTTAATTTAAGTAGGTTATAAAATCAATCATCTAAATTTCTACTTTACAATCATTAATTGAAATCTGATTTGTTTCGAATTATTTAATAATCCCTGTGGAGAATGACCTTGCGAGATCCGTTTATACTACAATAACCTTGTGATTCTTGCAAGTAAAATAAGAGGTTTTTATCGCATTCACATAAGCAGTAAAAATCCTATCAGTTATAATTCAGTTACCGCTGTTGTAATATAGCCAAAGAATTGTTTTAATTGAAATGCACGTACAAATTATAGGTGACGAGAATTTACATACAAATCAAAAGGTAACGAATATTATAATTTAGATATGATTGAAATCAGTTAAATCTAAATCAATAACTATTAGAAGTAAGAAATAATGATAAGTGAAGTAACTTTAATTAGAACAACGACACATGGACATGGTGGTGGCTATTGCATAGCAACCCAAGAAGGAGAGGTAGCCGAATTGGGAGGATATTTTTTTGGGAACTTTAACAAAAAAATTTATGTACTGTTTATTTTTACACTAAAAAGTCAATCCTGGTATTATTCATTTTACACTTTATTTTGTCATTTTCGTTAAAACTCAAAGTTTTTAAGTCATTTTTATTAATTTCCCCTATTTTTTTAGGTTTATTCTCTAGAAGAGAATCATTTCCAGATTTACTTTGTGGGGATTCTAGGGATCTCCACATTGTAGTCGTTCATCGTACATCATACGATCAATTTTCGTCATGCATTATTTATGTTTAATTTTAAATAAAAAAATCAAATGATTTCTGATTGCAGGATGTATGATAAATGACTAAAATGTAAAGATCTCTATGATCCCCACAAAGTGGATCTAAATGGGATCCAAATCCTTATTCTCTCATCTTTATTGTGGAGGTTGATGCTGCTTTGGTGGTGTCTCTAATTCATGATTTTTTTTAGCCTTAATCACTCTCTATGATCTTGTCTCAGAGTGCAAAAGGTTAATCAAAGAGAATTGAAGTTGCAATTTGCATCATAATCATAGAGAGCATAATTTTGCAACCGACGGGTTAGCCAAGTTTAAATAATATAGCGAGATGAATTTTCAAGAGCTTGCAGAGACTCCTCATTGTTTAGTTTAAACTCTTTGTTATGGCTGCTCTTGAACCGCTAGAGTTAGACTAGTTGTTCATGTGTTTATTTTCTCTTTTTCTTCCACATTACCATAAAAATAAAAATAAATTAAAAAAAAACTACAATGAAGAAATCATACTCTTGTATTTTAAAATTGATATATTCAATCAAGATTTAGTTTAATTTAAAAAGTGAACGATTCATAGTGTATATTAAGTTTTAACAAATTATGTTTTTTCCCTTGAGATTTTGGAGAAATTTACTTGAAAACTCATACGAAAATTAAGAAAATCCATTAAAACTCCATCAAACTTTATAAATTTGTAACTCTTAAAAAATTACAGAGGTTAAAAGAAAGTTTGATAGAATAGAGAGAGATCACAAGATTTTCGTGCACATCCCACTCCATTCCCATTTGTTTTGGTGAGGCCTTGAGGGACCCAATAGGCCAGTAGGTCCATCTACATTGAATATTCAACCTCCTCTTATCAAAGTTATCTTGTTTTAAAGAGATAAAAGGCCATGCAACCATGTCCACAAACTTGGAATATCAGAAGGATAATAGAGAACGAGATATCTTGCATAGCTTTGAGACTTTGGAGTGAGAGAGCAGAAGGTGCTCTGCTTGAGAGCTCCCAGAAATGAAAATGTCTACACTGAGCTCCCAATTCCACCTCCTAAAATACCCCGTCAAATATCCTTCATATCCATCCTCAAACCCTAACTCATTTCTCATCCCCGTCTCCCTACCAAAACACCCTCAACATCCAACCATATTATCATCTCTCCCTTCCGAAGCCACAAGCAATAGTCCTCCACCAACAAGAGCATCTGCTACAAAATCCAAGTTATATAGTGTAACGCTCGTCCGGAAAGAGTCTGTCAACGATACTTCCACCCCAATAAACTCTAGTGGAAACAACGCGTCAAGGTTTTGGATAATGGGAGCTGTTTCCGTAGGAGTTATGGCGGCGCTGATGGCGATGGATGAGCAGAAGGCAATGGCATTGGGCCCCGAAGGGCCGCTGATGGAAGAGTTTTGGGACAATGTACGGAGATATGGACTGTATGCTCTCACGGTGAGTACAGGTGCTCTGTACGCGACCTTCGCGCCTCTATACGAGTTGTTGAAGAACCCTATCTCTGCAGTTCTCGTTTTGGTAATATTAGGGGGAGGTATTTTCATCTTCTCCCAAGTGCTTTATGCCATGGTTGGTGTCTCAGATTTTAGTTATGATTATGGATATATCAATCCATGGATTCCTTCCATGTAAGTAAAGACTAATTAAGTAAAGAGATTACTACTTTTTGATCATGCCATCCTAGAGCAAGGAACTTTACTTCTATATATTACACTTGTGTATAGAAGCAAATGGGGAGCAATTTAAAGTTAAATTCTTCCTTGTACTTTTAAATATTATCCAAGTTTGGCAACTAGTAATTGTTGGCATTTTGCTATCTTTTTTTATTCAATTCCACAAGAATTCTCCATGCAAGATGTATGTTCTATATTAAGAAATGTTAGCGGTCATTGATAATGCATTGATATTGTCAAAAATGCATCAATAACATGTTGGTATACATTTTGTTAGGGACAACAAAATCAACACAATGTATTATTGTCCATGACATTGTTCAAGATGCATCAATAATATGTCGATGTACGTTTTTGTTGGTCATATAGTATCAACATATCGTCGATAACATCGACACCATGTACCGAAAAAACATTCATTTAATAGCCCGACTACAACTTCCACTTTCCAAACTTCAAACAATAGTTCATCCTTGCACACATATAGGCCAGAAAGCGAGTCTATACTTAAGAACCGAGTCATATGTTTTGATTGAGTTTGAACAAAAGATTTTATGTAGCTAGGCTAGCTTTGTGAGTTGATCAGCAGCAAACTACAGATGAAACGGATAAAGGGTAACGGAAACTGTTGGCATACTGGAAAGATAGGGTTTCTCCGGGGCCAAGAGCCTCACCATCATTGACCAGGCAGTCATCGTAGTCATTGCGCCTGAACACTCTGGGATTCACCAGGCGGGCGGAGCTAAACCATCCACATCTGACGTGAATGTCGGATATGCTGCAACCTGAAACGCAGGCGTTGAGAATCTGAACCGTGTAGGTTGGAATTCCATTGGGAAGTGGGGCTGTTTGGCCTTGGAATATTACTATGTCGTCCTTTGAGCATGACGTGCCGATACGATTCACGTCTCCTCCTGGTCCTCCATCACCACCCTCGTCTGCATCAAGTAATTTTATGCAAATTTTATCTGTCATTTCCTCTCCAATGTGATGATTGTACAAAGAGTTCTTATAAAGCCGAAATTCCCACCTTAACCTAATTTAGAATAAGCCATGAATGATTATTTTGTGTGAACTATATGTAGTTGTTGGGTATGACTTAAACAGCCTCTCTTAGTGATCTCATACTTAGTTGTTCAGGTGCTAAAAATCTAGGTTTTCAACTTGAGATTCACTTACTTTTTCATTTATTGTGTATTAGTTAATGATAATTGTTTCTTACACATATCATTCCATTTCTTTTCTTTTTAAAGAAGAAGAAACGATAAACACAGGTCCATTTTTGTTAAGTAAACATGCAAGTGATATTGCACACAAGGGTACAAATACAAACTTTTGGATCCATGAGTAAATGCTCAATTATGTTAAAAAAATAGTTTAATATGAATAAACTAGCTTTAGTCTAAGTCTAACATTACTTCTCTGCTTAGTAATTAAAAATATATCATTTATTCAAAATAAAATAAAAAATAAAAAAAATCTCATAGTTTGGTATGAATTGTGAAGTAGTATTATAAAATTATTATAATGGGCCAATGACTGAGCATTGTATGGGCCTCCTTTGCCCAAAAATCAATGAAGGGTCTCGACCCATGGTAATTTTGGACACGTCCATCACATTCTAAGACTGCATAAATTATGCCGGGTCAGAAATGAATCTGAAGGTCCACAGAACCACAGCCCATATGACCTATATTTGATAAGGCCCAATCATGTCGAACCAAATTGATGTCAAGCTTTCTGATTTACTGATTTTACTGCATTGACATCGAGAAAGTTTCCGCTTCCAATGTATTATGACAGGCATATTAATGACCATGCAAAACTCGATGAGTAACGTGGAGTAAAATACACACACACACACACACACACACAAAATAAACAGTATTTAGCAAAGTTCCCTTTTAACTGATGTGGATGTTGAAAATTGAATTATGATTGAAGTGTTTATTAACATGCTTATTTCTTATTGGTGAAACATCATTTGGTTTGTCAATTTAATTTAAAATTTTTGATCTCTCTAATATTATCTATTATCTATTATAACATGAGTGGTGTACCGTCTTGTATTATCAGTACAAGCGTGGAGAAAGGGGTTTATAATTACCACCTGACTGCTGCAGCTTCCGGCCCAGGCCTGTAGTGTGGTTTTCATTGGAAAAGACCTGCCTATTAATGCCAGCTGCTGCTTCCCCAACACTTCCCAAATGAATTAACTCCACAGCTGCAATTCAATAAATACGTACATGTTAATCAAAACCTCTAATTAGTAATTAATATTTCAAAAAATATTAGAAAACACTTGCTTTAGAAAGCCAATTAAGGTAATGCTAGAGAAATCAAAATTTTAAAGTATTTTTTGTAGATCACATGATGTGGTCTATAAAAGATGCGTAAAAATTTGATCTCCTAAACAATTTCCAGTGAACTAAGGCTGGTACGCACGCAGTATTTAATTAACTATTTGGTTGATATTTTTATGAATATGTAAAATTAAGACATGCAAGTAAATAACTAGCTAGATTAATGGAATGGATCATGAAGAAAGTGATGGAGTAGAAATAAAGTATCTATGAATGAGCTTAAACAATTATATCCCTTAAACAAATGAACAGTACAAATAGATCCATCGTTATTACTATATCAAGGCAGGCAGGCAGGCAGGTATGCATGGTCAAATTAATATATATTATCGATCTGGAAACTAATGTAATTAGTTTTCATAACAGAATCAGGATATTAAGGGTAAAGGGTTAGATCGATCCATGCATGATGCATGTGGGGAAGGACGAACTTAAGTTGTAGTACGTAGTAGGTATACCGAAGAACAAAGCAACCACAGAATTAGATATGCAAAGTTTCCTGCAGCCATTGTCGACGGTTCTCAGTAGTACGCCTCCTCTCATCACGGTTGATCAGTTGCTTCGAAATATTGTGCCTCAAAATAATATATATATAACTGCACTTCACTAACTACCAATTTATCAGCTGTATGCACTGTAATTATATGTATATATACATATATATCATCAGAAAGAATCAAAACAGTCTCAGAAAATTATTTCATAGAAAAATAGTGAAGCGAAAAGGACTAACCAGGTATTTGAACCTTGCTCTTCTGAGAGACGGTCACTGTGCTTTTCAGCGGGATTACTTCAAGACTCAAGAGGTAGATATATTTAAGATGATATATATATATATACATGAAAAGATGGTGGGAGAGGGAGAGAGAGAGGGCGCTTGAACTGTTGAACACATGAACTTATAATTACCTCGTTCAAAAAAAAAAATTACGGATAATACTTAATTGGACTTCAATATACAATTTAATACACAACTAACATTGCTTTTGGGGTTTTGCATGGGAAATGTTGACTGGTTGACTGCAGCGCCTACCTATGCCCCAATCAATTTCTTTTCTCCAGATTCCAGCAGCACTAGCAGGGATGGAAAGACTTTCCGGATCCTTTCTACCTAATCTATCAAATCAGGAGGATCTGCGCGTTGAAATTTGATCCAATAACTAAAGTTATTATAACTTTGAAAGTAGCTCGTGTTTGTAGCTATTTGATTAAATTTCAACGGCATGAATTTCATGATACAGTGAACTAGGAAAAAGAGATTTGGAGAGTATGCCTTTCCAGAAGGGACTGCACACGGCCGGGTTTGAAAAGTTGGAAATTAAGAAAAGAAAGATTAAATAAACAATAGAAAGAAAACTGGGTACTTGATCCGGAAACACACACATATATATATATATATATATATAAAGATAATGTAAGTGAGAATAAATTTTTAAATCAAATGATGTGTTATCAACAAAAAATAAGTATGTTAGTTAACACTTATCATAAACAATTATATCATTTGGTTTACAAAACTGATTTAAAATTTTTGATCTTACTAGCATTACCCAGTAATTAAGAGACATATATGGCGTACATATGGTTACATGTGCATGAATTATGTACACACAAATGTTCTTTAGTTTACATTACTTTCGAATTTGGACCATAAGATTTGTTACCTAAAGCTAACTAACTAGGTGACCATATTCTCATCTAAAGTTAAGTCCAACAAACCTTTAGGAAACCGGCAGCAAAATCAGGAATTAAGTTCACATCAAAATGATTAACCCACTGAGCTATAGTTTTAAGTCCTTCTTACTCTTCTTATTAGCTTTAGAGTAATAATATATTGTTTGTACTAAAAAATTAATAGATTGTGTGGTTATTTCTTTTTCGATCTCTTTCTTTTTCTCTTAATTAACCCAGGTATATATATCATGATCCAGCTTATTATTTTCGATCCATCTTCTTTCTTGACCAACCAGTTAGGGTTTAGTACTTTACGTACCAAATGATCAAATACTGGGTTATGGTTATGCAGTAAAAACATTCCTGATGACCCAGCTAGCTCCTCGATCGTTAAATGTTTTTACTGGTTCTAAAGTAGTTGTGCACGTACACGAATTTGTAAATGTACAATAATGATGGACATCAGCCTTTATATTTCCCAAGGAATTGAACCCGATGCAACTTCATTAAGGCAAATTGATAGATTAAGAGGGTGTATTCAATTGAGAATGTGAGAGATTTTAATGGATTTATAAATCCGTGAATTTTTATGGAGTTTAATTGATTTGTAGAGATTCCATATAAAATTTTGATTCAATTCCCTCGAAATCTCATGGGAAGAGGTGAGATTTGTGGATACTTAAAATACATTGCGAAATCTCTTAAATTCCCTCTAATTCTTCAACTTTCTCAAATTCTTTAAAATCAATTTCTAATTGAATACACATGAAATGTTATAAACTTCTTTAAAATCCTAATTGAATACATCTGGATTTCTAAGGATTTTAATAAACTATTTTAAAATTCTAATTGAATACAGCTAGAATTTCAGAGAATCACTTAAAATCTTAATTGAATACCCTAGAATTATTAATTTCCTGAAACTCTCTCTCTCTCTCTCTCTCTCTTTCAGAATTCTAATTGAATACTCTGTCTTGAGTTGCGTTGAGTTGGCAACTGTTGTCCTCCTTCCCCCGATTTGCAAATCTTAAAGAATTTGGTTTTAGGTGGGTAAGACGATTTCGTCCTCCCCAGTCCCTCCCCAGTCGAAGCCGTTCCTTCCCCTCTCTCGCCGATCTGCTTTTCTCCTTGATTTATTTGGTGTTGTCAACAATTTGGCAATCAGAATATCAACTTTTGTCAGCTAAGTGATCCAGGTACAGAATTTTTTTTATTTTTCCTCTCTTGTGGCTGTTCATATTTGATAATTAATTCTTGTTTATGTTATATTGTATCATAATTAATCATCATGCTATTGCTATTGTTAAAAACCAATCAAACCCATCAATTCAAATCTCAATGTTGGGAGGGAGGGAATTAGGAAACAATCAAGCTTGTCCATACCCTACTGGTACAGGGAACCCAAAAAAAAAAAAAAAAAAAAAAAAAGGAATCCAAGCCCTGCTCGGAGGGAATTAGGAAAACAAAGAATACACACAGACAGATAGCATAGCACATACCTAGGAGTCTGGGACTGGGAGGGAACTAGTTCAAGTTCTAGCCCTTATTTTAAGTTTATTTTTTGCTCCATTTTTAATTTTAATTTTACGTTTTTTCAACAACGGCAGGCGATAAAGTGGTGGTGGGGTGTCAACTGATTGGTATATATTTCTCAGGTCTTGACTCTTGATGGCTGACTGGGCGGGTCTTCCTCGAGAGCTTATCTTGTCTTTAGCTGAACGTATGGGTTCCTTGGAGGAGTTCATTGTTTTTGGTGCAGTTTGTAAATCGTGGAGATCAGTTGCGACCAAAGAAAACTACTTCACTTGTGAATTAGGACCGAAACATCAAGTCCCACTCCTTATTCTTCCACAGGAGAAGGGTGCTGCCACCCGCAAGTGTTACAACCTGAAGAAACGTAAGATTTGCCAACTAAATCTGTCCGAACTTGAGGACAAGCTTTTCCTCTCTTCTTTGGGATGGCTGCTGACCGTATCTAAAAAAGATTTGAAATTTTGTTTGATACATCCTCTAAATCATGCCCGGATTGAGCTGCCATGTCCGGTGCCTAATATGGCACCCAGCTTGTTGTCCAATTTTTCCATAAGGAAGTTTGTCTTATCAACCAGCCCGTCTTGGACCTCAAATTTCATCGTCATGGTTTATCAGTCTCAAACTGTGTCATTTTGCAGACCAGGACACAGTGAACATTGGATAAGTGTATGTCTGCACACACCAGGAATATTAAATGATCTAACTTATTATGAGGGACAACTTTATGCCGTGAACTATTATGGTCATGTTTTTATTTGTGATATTGAAGATCCTAAGCAAGCAGAAGTAAGGATTGTTGCTCCACAATTTCCAAAGGAATATTTGGGTCCTATGATGCAAATTAAAGTAGCTTATCTGGTGGAATCAGCCAGGGACCTGTTGGTGGTTTTGTGCTTTTTCAACCCGAAGACAAAGTTCCATGCAACTACCGGCTGCAGAGTTTTCAAGGTCCCATTTAGTGACGGCAGTTCATGGTTGGACTCGGAGGTAAAGAATCTGGGTAATAGATCCCTGTTCTTGTGCAGAAATGCTTCTTCTTTCTCTGTTGAGGCCTCCGACTGTTCTGGATGGAAGCCGAATTGCATTTACTTCATGAATAACAAGCGTGCTTCTCTAAGAGTAGATATGGACATGGGTATCTTTAATATGGATGATGGACAAATCGAGCGGCCCTTTGATAATTCCTTTAATATCTGTTATAAAGGAAGGAATTATGAAACATCACATTTGTGGATTGAACCAAGTTTCTAAATAGGATGTGCTAGCTCGCTTCTTGTCCATCATCTTTTATTTATACTCAGGGCGCATATGGATTGCACCAAAGCGTATTCTGTTTTTCCATTTGTTTTATTTATACTCAGGGCACATATGAATTGAATGATTTACCAGATTTCATTCAGATAATCAGATTCTTTTATGGAAGCTCAGAGTTGTCTAATGAAACTTATTTTTCAAGTCTTTTGTTGAAAGTATATGCTGACTTATGCCTTATAACCGATAATCTTGAATGGCATTCAATTAGTAGTACTTTGTGGAGTGGTGACTTTTCAAGTCATAGTTTTACTTTGATCTTATTGTATGTTTTTGGTGATCTAAGTGGTTTGTGATTTTTTGGAATTTATGTCCCTTGTTATTTGGCTTCCCTAAACATATCCATGGTGCTTCTTATTGCATGGGTTGATCGCCTCATTGGCAAAGACCATCTTTTCAAACGTAATAGCATACTAATTAAGGCAAAGTGCTATTATGGGAGCCGAATTCTTGGTGCCATCATGTTTTGATTTCAACATATGCTTTGGAGACTTTGGTTCTGTATATTTTCCATCTCATCCATTCATCTTTGAATGGTCCTCTAGCGGTTAGTGCTTTAACGATTTAGCACTAGTAAACTAAACCGAATCAAATTTGTTTGTTTTTTATTTTTCTGCTTGGTTGATGAGAAATGATGAAAAAGTTGGTACTGAAATCTGTGTGAATTAGTGTATCTTGATTGGCACTTTGATGAAATTTGATCTGACAATACATGTTGCAGTGGAGTAGAACCACATGCTTGAAGAGGAAGGGGAATGACCATAATGGATATAGCAATCAATAGGCTTATAAGATGTTGAGGGTATCCGCCAACAGGAAAAGCAAATCTAATGCATCCCATGCCGATCGACGAACAGTTCTTGTGGGTTACATTGGACCTCCATGAGAAGTGAAGCTATACAGGCAGCAGGCAAGCCTTTAATCTTGTGCTTGTGGCCGTTCTCAGCTCCTTGGGGTTCTTAGGTTTTGTCTTATATACAACATTCGATTATGTAACAAGTAGAAATGTCTTCTACAAACTGGTTTCTTCTTTCCACAGGTATTGAATTATGTGTACAAATTAGAGCTTGAGCATCTAAAATTGATATTGCTTTCCGGACAAAATAACACACTATTTCTGGAACTATTGTAAAATAACCCACACTATTTCTGTAACTATAGCAAAATAATACACACTATTTCTGAAACTGAACCAAAATAATTGAAATGTCATTCTCCACTCACTATTTTTTTTTAAATGGTTATGTCTGAAACTGGACATGGGTACTATTTCTGAAACTAAACATAGATACTACACTATTTCTTAAATAGACTATTTCTGAAATTAAACACGGATAGTACACTATTTCTTAAATTGAATACCACTATTTTTGAAAACTAAACACGAGTACTATCACTATTTGTTAAATTGAACATTGACTATTTATGAAACTAACACGGGTACTACACTATTTAAAAAACTGACACGGATACTACACTATTTATTAAACTGACTGACTATTTATGAAACTAACACGGGGTACTACACTATTTATTAAATTGACTGACTATTTATGAAACTGACACATGTACTACACTATTTATTAAACTGACATAGTCAGTATTCAGTTTAAGAAATAGTGATAGTATCAGCGTTTAGATTAAGAAATAGTTAGTGTTCAGTTTAAGAAATAATCATCATTCAATTTAAGAAATAGTCAATGTTCAGTTTAAGAAATAGTGATAGCATCGGTGTTCAGTTTAAGAAATAGTGGTGGTATTCGTATTCAATTTAATAAATAGTCAGTGTTCAATTTAAGAAATAGTAATAGTATCAGTATTCAATTTAAGAAATAGTGATAGTATCAGTGTTCAGTTTAAGAAATAGTGATAGTATTAGCGTTCAGATTAAGAAATAGTCAGCATTCAGTTTAAGAAATAGTCAATATTCAGTTTAAGAAATAGTGGTAGTATCGGTGTTCAGTTTAAACAATAGGGATAGTATTCGTGTTCAGTTTAATAAATAGTCAGTGTCAAATTTAAGAAATAGTGATAGTATCAATATTCAGTTTAAGAAATAGTGATAATATCAGCGTTTAGTTTAAGAAATTTGTAGTGTTCAATTTAAGAAATTGATAGTGTTCAGTTTAAGAAATAGTGATAGTATTCATGTTCAGTTTAATAAATAGTCAATATCCAATTTAAGAAATTGGTAGTGTTCAGTTGAAGAAATTGTCAGTGTTCAGTTTAAGAAATAGTCAGTGTTCAATTTGATAAATAATAATAGTATTAGTGTTCTGTTTAAGAAATAGTGATAATATCAGTGTTCAATTTAAAAAATAATGATAGTATCTGTGTTCAATTTGAGAAATAGTGATAGTATCAATGTTTAGTTTAAAAAATAGTAATACTACTATTTGTGTTCAATTTGTGTTCAGTTTGTCATGCTACTTTGAACTTTAGATTGAAACATGACTTTTCAAAGATGTCATGTTTGTCCTGAATCCAACAGAGGAAGGGAAAAATGAGAGTACATAAATCATTTCTATATTTATAATCATTTGTAACGGCTCGTTTGTACAAATAATAAATAAATAAAAAAGATGGTTTGGATGTCTCTGATCAATTAAACACGGTACATTAGTCGAAAAAATGGATATAGGTACATGTAAGCAAGCAGCAGGCGCACTGAAAGTAGCAAAACCAGAGGGAGAGAGAAACAAATTCAAAGCCGTCACCAAATCATTACGATGTTCAACCTAGCTGCTGCCAAATGTTGGCATAGCCGATGATGCTCCTTCTCCGGATGCACTCCCCGGACATTCCATATGCTTTTGCGAATGGTCATTGAGGATGCAAACCGCAGGCCTCATCAAAAGTACCCTCAGATGAGGTTCTTTCTGCATTGGACACCAAATTCTTAACCATGTACATAATCATATTTGAAAAGGATCTTGTTGAATTAAAAATATTCAAAAATAGCATAACCTCCATAATTTACTCTTACGGGTAATTCAACAAATTGGGTTTCGCATTGATCATAAATACACTAAATTTCATACCAATTTGAAATCTACACAACAAACAATACAGATTATAGTTTCCTATGACACAATAAGCATCTTACATCACTACAACAACTAAAACGCATTAAATTGATAATATCATGAATTCGAACAACGAAAAAGGAAATCGAATTCGGTTACTTGCCAACCTCTTCGCTAACTTCCTTCAAATCACCCTTTCTGAAAATCAGACCGACGTTGCTCTAAATCCCAAAAACAACAACAAATCATGGAGGTTTCGATTTTTTGGTACGGTGTGAAGAGGTTGGTGAACATTAATGGCATTGAAGGGATGATGAATTTTAGTAACTGCAACTTGGCTAACGGGCCTGGTTTAGGCTCTGTTAGGGGCAATTTTGGAATATTAATTGTTATGTGGTTTGGGCTTTTTGTTGAGCCCGTGTGTTTTAGTTTTTGTAGGGCCTGAGATAAAAGTTTTGTGTTCTTATGATTAAAATTTAAACCTTTTTTATTAAATAATAGTTTAGGGTAGTTTTTCATTAAATAAAACTTTACCCAAGCTCTTTTCGTTAAAACTCCCTTAAAAATTTGGTCTCTTATGACTAAAGCTAGGTGATACTTACATATATATATATATATATATATATATATATATATATATATATATATATATATATATATATATGAATCATGTCTCTTGAGTTTGATTTCGATAACACTACTACAACTACACTAGTATGAGTTCAAATATTTGATCAATCAAATATACACATAAAACAACAAGAAATAGATTAACGAAACTTTGAACGTAAAAGTGAGGTGGTTCACCGATTCCGGAGGCTCGCCGGTGACTAGAGCTGAGAGGCCTGCCTTTAGCTCCATTTCTCTGTTCGGGTTGACTTCTGAATTTGACCCAGAGAAAGCAGAGAGAGCGTATGGAGAAATGAGCAAAATAATTCGACTTCGGTGCTTCTTTTACTGCCGTTTCATTGCTTTTCTCATCATTTCCTAGTGGCGCGATTTGTTCGGTAACGCACAAAAGGACAAAAGGGAAGGAAGGGAAGGCCGGCCTCGGGAGGAGGGAATTATATTCAATATTTTCTTTTTTTTTTATTTGAGAAGAGGAATTATATTCAATATCAACTATCAAAACCAACCAGAATACTCGTCCGTCCTGGAAAAATGAAATGGAAGCAACAATTAACAAGGAAACCAGACAGAAACATAAGCGAGTCATGAAAGAAGAAATGAAAAACAAATTCAGAGCAGAGCACAAAAAGAGAATATCTGTTAGTTGTTAGCGACAGTACAAGGACTCCAATGTGACTATCCCACCTCATTTGTTTTTTCAACGTTTTTCACAAACAAAAAATTCCTTACGACCAATTAGTAAGTATTATAATGTTTGTACGACACTAGCTTCTCTTATTCACTCAAAATTATTGAATGTTGTCATGTGCATTATACTGATGTTATGGGAACATGATTGCAGAGAGTCCAACTCCAACTCCAACTCCACTTGTTCGTATATGCCATGACCTCATGCATTCTTCGAACCACCCTATAAATGACATGACAACTTTTCTACGAAACATCAGGACAATCGGTAAGGTCCGTAGGTTCACCACAGAACATGGTTCTCAACAATGTCTCCACCTGGTGGATTGTTCGTAGCTTCATATACTCTAATAAACCAAAGAAAATGTGTTCTCAAACTCAAATTACCTAATTCCATCTACAACTGCAAGAGACCGAAAGTGGGGTAAAGAACCCTGATACAGTGACAGGACCTGATGTTCATATCCCCAACTAACATATGAAACAGAGAAGTTGGGCTCTACAAACCATTTCATCTCAGAAGCAAGAGATGATACATAAACAGGTCATTGCTACATGCATAACCATTATACATATGCTCCATTTGGATGGTGTCAAATTGCAATACAACAAAAACTAGAAAGTATCTTGGGTTGCAATACCGAAACGAAAAAGAAAATCAGTCTTACACAGTAATCTCTACTTGTCGAGTCCTTCAGTTGTCAATAAATACACAAACAACATAGAAGATGCTTACCCAAAAGCAACAAAAATTTCAACTTTGTTAACCTTAGCATGCTAATCAACCAAATTTCAAATACCCAATAATAAAATGCTGAAATTATTGACAACCCCATCAGAGATTTCACAATTCTAATTTAGGGTCCGTTTAATTTCCAAGGATTTGGCATTGCAGTGGAACCTGATTCCTTGCAACGCCGAATCCAAATGCGCCCCAATATATTGGGGCAGAGCTCAAAATTTTCAAATTTCATATAGCAGATGGTTTTGAAGGAAGTCTACTCACCCAAGATACCTCCTTTCAATCTCAGCGGCGGCGATGGGAAGCCTGAAGCTGCTCAAAAGGGATAGTTCTCGCGGAAAAGCCCTAACCCAATAAATTGCGATTCCGCTCTGGCTCTCTCTCCCTTTGTGCTCATACAACTAAGGAGGACCACCGCTCATGACTGTCATATGATACGGAGATGGTCGGCAGAGGACGACGCTCTGCAACCGCAGCCTCAGTTGTAGATTTCGGGTTCCTCCACTGCTTTAGCATCTTATGGATGGTGTAAAACTGAGTGTCGCTTAGCGCCCAAAAATAGAAAAAAGAAAATGTTCCAAAAAAAAAAAAAAAAAGAATAAATGCACTGCACATGTTTTTTTTTTTTTTTTTAAGTTTTTTTTCCTTTTTGCCTTTTCAAATTATGAAAGGAAATAATCAAATTAAATGCAATTTGATCCTTTGCATTTTTAAAAGGGTAAATGAATAATTTAAACTATATATTAATAAAACATGTTTGTCAATCATGTCACTCTATCAATACCTAAACTCACTCTCTCTCTCTCTCTCATTTGCACTCACGTCTATTTTTTTCCCACTTTTTCAAACTTCTCCAATCCACTAATTTTTTTACAGATTAAATTTAGGCCTTTTTAAAATTTTGAATCAAACACATAGTGTGTGTACTGTATCAAGTGATTAAAAGAAATAACAATCATAGTTAAGTGTAAATAATATCATTTTGTTAAAAAAAAAATCATAGTTTAGCGTTATAAAATAAGTGAGATAGAATTTTCTTAGTTCAAATGCTCATAGGCGCATAAAATAATTTGAATACATTCTTAATTTAGTTTATACACATATACAAGTAAAATCCATTTCTTTTTTTATATGTTCAACCATGACAATATTTCAAATCCTTCTCTATACTCACAGCCGTTACATACACTCCAGTCCATCCCTTAAAAGGTTTTCTAAACTCTTCCCAAGCCATCAAGTTAGATTACATAGTTTCTTTGTTGAATTACGAATCTATCTTTTTCTCAATTAAATCAATAATGTAGGTATCAACGGTGTTGAATTATGAATCAAAAGTTTTAAAATCCTTATCTTGATATTTCATTATTTCTCAAATCCTTCTCCATATACACAACTATATATCCAACTCCATCCCCAAAAGGTTTACCTCTTCCCAAGTTATCAAGTAAGGTTTCTTTTATTATTTTTTTATTTTTTATTATGAATGTGTTAGCCTTAAAAATTACAAAGCCTACATGGCGTACAGGGCAAGTAATTAAGTTAAATAAGTCCTTCTTGTGAATGCGGGTTTGCCAACTCGCAATAGAGCTCGGTCAGGAGAGTAGAATTGAGGTGGTAGTGGTGTCGAATACGCTCAAAGGAAGGAACACATCTCGTCCCTTGGTTCTAGAACTTGAAGATGAGGTTACTTGATCACTACGAAATTCAATAATTGGTTCGGTTTTCATTGTGCCGAACAATGAGTAACTGGGTATTGCCTTACTTCCCATAAGCTGATGAGATTACCTCTTGAGACTAAAGAATAGAGAATTCTTCGTCCATCAATACTAGATAACCAACCAACTAGTTGCAATGATGTTCACTAATCTGAATTGATGTTATCAGATCTTGCGGAATACAAGCTCTGTGGCGATCCACCAAAAAAATTTATGAGTCTTATCATTTTTGTCTTTAGGTTTATGCTTCTTATTGTCCTATCTGTTAACTTGAGTTCAAGAAGTTGGAGTTTTAGTTTTCGTTTATAAAAAAGCTTGGTAAATTTAAGTATACCATATACTAGAGGTCTGAAATTCGGGAGTGAATAGAGTAAACAGAAAGGTTTCAATTAAGCCCACTCGATATAAATGTATATACCCCATGCCCACACAGAGGCAGATACATGTTTTAATAACTTTAAAAACTTCAACGAAGTGGGACATAACTTTAAAAAAACTTCAAAGAAGTGCGATGTTTATTTAATGTGTAAGCCATCGATATTTTTCTTTTGTTACTCGGTGGTATTGTTCATCCTTGTTATGCTTCTCTTTCAAAATCTTGTTGTAATAGAAACTAAATGCTACTTGTGCTAGCGAGTTTAGTAGGCTTTGATATCTAATTATCTGATCTGGGTGTTCCATTGCATGCGTTTAAATTTTCTCTCATTGAAATTTACTGAGGAACTTGGCCATACTTTTCACAAATAAATTCAGGGCGTTGAGCTACAGCTTAAGCATGTTCATGCTGTTGGTATCTATGGATGGGGCAGTGTATGTGAGACAATTATTGGAGAGTGGCTAGAAGAGATTTCTCAAAATCAGGTTTTAGTGGCTTTATCCTTATGGAGTTACTAGTATACGCGTGATTTGCAATATATTTCTCATCCCCCTCTCGCACCTTTCTTTTTCCTTCCTTTCAGTATTCACGAATTGGGCGAGAGGAACTTTGTTGAGTTGGAACTGTCTTACAGACCCTTCAGAACCTGGAAAGGTCTTAAAGGCCAACGTCAAAGAAACTTAAGAGGCATACGGATCCAAAGATGTTAGCTTTCGAGAACTATTTCTTAGATGGTTTTCTGCTGCAATTGAATTTGATTGACACTTGTATCACTAGTTGAGAACACGAAGAATACGAAGAAATTTGGCTTGTTATAGGTTCCGTACCAGATTGATCTCTTGTATGGTTATAAATCAGTTTTAAATTTTGTAAAGATTGTAAATGCTCTAACCAGTTTGGACCTTGTTTCCCATACATATTTGTAACACCTCTAGTCCACCGTTATGGGAAGTTGCGTTATCTTCTCTTTTGGTTCTTTGCATTACAAAGACGTTTTTAGTGGTGTTCAATAGAAACAAGGAAAGGGCTTCTCAATTATGTGTACCATTTCGTAGGCTCTTATCTAGAAAGCACTTAAATTGGATGTGCGTTTTTTAGAATCACTCAGGATTTGAATATATATTAGTTGTTCTTTTAGTAAAAGCGCTTATAACTGCTTAACTATATAAATAGGAAAAGTGCTTCTGAATTCTATGAACATAGTAGGCTCTTCTCTAGAAAGCACTTAGAAGTGTACAATTTCAGAATCACTTGGATTTGAATAAAAATTGGTTGTTCTTTTAGTAAAGGGCTTCTAGCAAAACTGCTTAATTATAGAAGCAATTTCTACATAAACACTCCTAAATGATAATGTTGTTGTGACCTAAGTCTAGAAACGGAAAGCGAGATGGTGTGGCATAGAGAGGAGAAAGGCTTGAGGAATGTTGTGATAATATTTCTCATGCCTAGTGCCTTTGCTTATAGTAATGAGGAGAGAATAACTTGCTCTTCATGTAATACAAAGTCTAATAGGAAATATCTTTTAATTCCCGAATGATTCCTAACTTATCTCTAATTAGGATTTACACAATCACATTATATGAAATATTAGTTACAACACTCCCCCTTGAGTGTGTAAATAATCAAGCAGTAGACGCATCAAATCTTCAGGCAAATATTGAAGTAGTTGATGAAGTCGTTTTGTAGGCATAATGAGCGAATGCAAGTCTAAAAAACAAATGGAAGAATGCATAAGGAGAAACTCGTAAAACCTCGCCATCGTAAATGGCCGCCACTTGGCCCTTGTGGTAGACAAAGATCCACCGTTGGATCGTCATATGAAATTATAATATTTTGTAGTGGAATTATTACGAGATATTAGGAATTTACGGTTAAAAATCCGATGTGTGGATCTTTCGAATTGGATTACATAGGATGGTTGACCCTACTGTCACCCATGTCGACCGATGGTTGACTTTTGGTCAACATGTCCTGAATCGTTCTTAAATACTGAAATTAGCATTATTAGAGACTCGATAAAGCCTACTGAGCGTACTTTATTTGGCGTGCCATCCTATGGAAAGCACACCTCCGTTTGCGTGTAAGTGATGCCTTATCGAAGATTCACGTGGTTATGGGGCTTCTATATGTGAGTGATCTTAATACATGTGGTATGGTTATTGGGCTTCTACATGTGAGTGATCCAAATGTTTCTCACATTTGATAATAAATTCTTGGGGTCTTACAGTTATTCCGGACATTTCTTGTTTGCAGATGACTTGTTTTTAAAGTTATTCCACACATTTCAACTCCCCAATACGCTTAAAAGATTTTTTTTTGGACATTTTAACTGTTTTATCGACATGATTGACTACGTTGAATTCTAAAAAAATTGCAACTAACTAAACTTCACGTCACTGAGCCTAATATACTTTTTTTCATTATCTTACTTAAAACTTTTGAAACGAACGCAATATGGTTTTTTTTATTAGCCAAAGTTCTTAACTTCGTACCATAGAGAACTTGTGAAACATAGGTAAGAAAACTAAAATCAAAATTTATTTCCTCACCCCTTAAGAAAAATATATCTTTGTATTAAAAAATTTAAAATAGAAATAAACTGGTGAAAAAGAATAATTTGGAAATTGATATAACAAATCATTTAAAATTTTAATTTATAAGGTAAATTGAAAAAGACTATAAGTTTGTATCACATTTAAAGAAGGGATATTAAAAAAGTTAAAATAATAAAATAATTTTCCAACAAAAACTCTTTGTGCCTTTATATCTCAACAGCTTTTCTCCGAACCGATTTTCAACTTGGTAGTTTGAACAAGGGAAGACAAACTCTTTATCTTTATCCTAAATTATAATATAAATACTACCATTTCATGCTATTTTCATCTAATATTTTTTCACAATATTTTGCATTGCGACCCTCAGAGTTAAATCCCGAATCCGTCACTGTTTCCTTAAAGAGCATGTGTGTGTGTATATTTACGTACATATGCATGCAGCTGTGAGCTGTGATGGATTTCTTTTCAACTGAAATACGAGCAAGCATCAAGCATGCATTGTATAATTTATGCGTGAGAGAGGAATTGAAAAGGTAAGTTAAAAGAGGGGGTCGCCCGTCAGAGAGTGAGCCGCCAAAAAGCAGAGAGCAGGCGAAAGCTGCTGCTGCGTGGGCTGGCTTTTCAAAAGCGCCGTAAATTGCTCGGATGTCTCCCCGACCGTACCCTCTTCATAAGTTCATATATAATAAGTTAATATATTGTGCACTGCCAGATAAACTAGAAAAAGTAAAGATCATGCGTGCATTTTGATTACATGGGGACTTGCTTCCTATGCGACTGCTGCCCATTTTGGCTCTTCTCTTTTGGCTCAGTTGTTTGGAGTTGGTTTATTTCTCTTCCTTGCATTGGGGTTGAGTTTGTTGGTTAGACCCTTGTTTCATCTGCCTTATATATATATATTTTCTTTTGTAGTTAGAATTTTATATATTCATTCATTTACCACAAAAGGATCATACATTTTAATTATAAAAAAAAAAAGTAAATTAAAAATCATGTGCACTCACCTGGGGTGGGTTCGGTAATTTTTTTTTTTAAGCAACGGCAGCAGTTTTTCATTGATAATAAGTAACCAGTTAGGCCGGCAGGGTAAAGCTGCCAGTCATCACATTCAGACGAGATTAAAAAAAATGCATGCATGATCTTTACTTTTTCTAGGCTAGCTATAAAACTTAACTTGAACCATCAAAGACAAAAACTCAACCGGCAGTCACCGATATATTATATATACATGACTGCATTCGCATTTATGCAGCAAAAGCATTCAAATGTAAAGTAAGTACCTGTAGAAATTTCCACAAGTATCGATCACGAGGTTGGGAATCTCACCTGCCGTGCTATTTTGATAAGTATTGCCAAAATCTCATCTTCCTTTTTTTCCATTTTGATAGAAATGGAATGTTGGCTTGCTGCAGCAAAATGGACACATAAAATCAGGTTTTGACATTTTTTGTATACAGTAAATTTCCGAGGTCAATCAATATTGTTCTACAACTTGTAAATGTGAATAAAAAGTAGAAACATTTTTGTGATCAGATTATGAATATTTGTGTTTAACTTCCTTTGCATTCTTCTTGAGCTATAAGCTCTGTTGCTGTAGGATTGCAAGATTGAATCTTGGAAGAAATTGGTTTAATTCCAGTTTTTTTTTAATTATTGGTTAATTAAATGGGTTTTAATTTAAATTAAATTCTGATTAATTAAAATGATGTGGTTGTCCACATCAGACGCTACATAAGGTGGTATATAAATGTGATATAAAAACATGGTAAGAATAGCATTATTGTTACCATTATATGTTGGGAATGTCGAATTATGTATTTTTCTAGCTAGTTTCGTGGAAAATTTGAATTTGCATCAAATTTGTTAAATTACCCTAATTTACGAAAAAAAAAAATTCAACTTTGGTGTAAGGAAGAGGGCATGCTATCCAAGCCAACTCATCTAGTTCACATATGCCTCGTCAAGCTACCTTTTTGAATGACTAATAGCTAACAATATAAGTTATGCACTAATAAAAGAAAAAAAAGGAGACATTTATTTTCTTCTAATAATTATATATGTGATTATAGGACACCATGGAATCGCCTCCATCTCAAATTAGAGTGGTGTGTCAAGCAATGCGGATCTTAGGGAAATAAATTTGGCATATACTGATTAATATCATTTATACATATGCATAAAATAAACTTTGATTCGGAAACAAGCAATCTGAAGTTCTGGCACAAACCAAACTTATCATCGACGTCACGTGTCAAATGTTTTGTGTGTTTGGAAGTTTTTTTTTTTAAATGATTGAAAATGCTGGAATCAATCTTATTAAAATGTAAGTAAATTATGGAAAAACAATTGGAGTACTTCATGCAAGAAACACTAGTTATATTATGTTTGAATGAGAGAAATAAACTTGGAATTTGGATTAAACTAGGAATTTATAATTAACATGCACATGTGCCAATTCCTTTGTTTGGATTCATAAACATAGAAATTTAAAACTTTCGCGTGAAAATTTTTTTAGAAATTGGGACCTCTAATTCTCAAGTTTAATTTTCATGTAAATATGTGTCATTTCCCAATTTATATGATTGAGAGTTTAAAAATAACATATTCTCTATTCAATTCCATTGTTTTTTTAGGTTAACCAAACAAGAAAATTTACAAATTCTAGGAAATAAAATTCACTGTAATAAGCCCATTAATTATGATAAATTCACCGTAAATAATTAACTCAATAAGAGAACCTAATTAGCGAAATTAAGGTAATGGAATCTTAGGTAGAAAGCCACTGAATATTATTGAGAAGATGATAATGTCACGCTAGGGTTGGTGCCTTAATACGCAACTCAATCATTCTTTGCTATATACTCATTTTAAGAAATAACAACTCAAGATAGGTTGTGTGGCATCCCAAATAGCCATCCATATGTACATAGATGTGTGTGTGTGTGTGTATATGTGTGTGTGTGTGTGTGTATATATATATGTATGATTGATGACTACATCTATATATCTCTTTATCTATTTACAATAAGAAATAAAATTCAAATTTTTGTACAAAGAAAATCTTATAAAAAATGGAAACTAAATTACTCACGCCAACGCGCCTAGCATATATATATGGAGGATAGGCGTACATAAACTTAATTTGCTGAAATTCAAGCACATAAACTTAAATCCTTGAATACTTGTCTCTCTCTCTCCTTTGGTTTGCGAGATCATCAGGAAAGAGAGTGAGAGAGAGAAAGAGAGAGAGAGAGAGAGAGAGAGAACATGGCTGCCTTGAATTGGCTTCTTAATTCAGCATGCCACGTTCTATTACACCCAATCAAGGACTCTAATATGGCGGGAAATCCAGGTAATCTTGATGGAGGTGATCACGGTGCGACTGCGATGGGGATGAGGAAGAAGGTGGTTTCTAATTGTTCATCAGGGTTTCAGATGCCTCTTCATTACCCTCGCTACACAAAGGTGGACTACGGGAAGATGGAGGAGTGGAAGATTGACCTGCTTCTCCGTCAATACGGGCTTGGTTTTGAGGGCAACCTTTATCAGAAGAGGGATTATGCAATGGGAGCTTTCTTGTGGCCTGATCAATGTTGATGACCTCAATAATCATCTCTCTAGCTAGCTAGATAGCTTGCTAGTTGGACACGTCACACATCGTAAGGGATCATAATTGGTTTATTTAACTATATGTGATGTGATGTGAGACGTGAGCGCATGCATGGCGTTTTATTATAGGGTTCCATTCTCTGTATAAAATAAGCATAAAGAGCCTAGTCATCATGTGAGAGTCTATCTATATGTAATGTTGATGCATTATTTTATGCGCTTCGGTGTGTGTATATGCAATTTGGTGGTATCTTGCACGTAGTTAATTACATTATGTATGGATGCAATCTAGTGATATACTAATTTATGTATGTAATATGGTAATTCCCCTACTAATTGAAACATTTAAGGTGGCTTTAGCTTATATGGTAATCAATTTCATGATTAATTTAGCTTACATGATAATTAGCATTATGCATATCCAAACCACAGCATCCCAGATCTTTCTTCCTTTCAAATTTTCAATTTTTTATTCTATCCTTGAACTTCAGTGTAGACTATAATCATGGCTAACTACTGGTAATACCATCACAAGGAAAAATAGATAAATAATATTTTGACTTTCCTTTGTTGTCAATACTAAACTTAAAATTTGAAACCGACCTCACAAAGAAATTTGAAAGAAGTAATCACGTTACAAATTCAAACTATGTGGTTGTGCGACTACACACACATAAAAAAAAAATCCCTCAAATCCCTTTTATCCCATTGATACACGTGAGAGTGACACCACATATACAACCGTTGTACACAAAATTTTCCTTGTGCAACTGGAGGTGTATTCAAATAATACATATACAATGAATTAAGGGTGCAACGACTGTATGGGGTGTCTAAAAATTCCTGGTCAAGCTTCTCATCTAGCTATAGCTTGCTTTTGTTAATCAACTTATGCCACAGAATCAGTGATGATCCCTCAAATTAGCTTGTATTTTGTTTTCCTTGATTTTCTTTTGAGAGCAAATATTAGTGGTTGACTAGAAATTTTTTAGCTTTTATTTGGGGTTCTATAACTTCTATTCCCATGTAGTGGTACTGGTGGCAGCTAGAAACTTCAGAGCAATAATTATTTAATTAACGCGGGATATCTTCCTTCTTTTATGTTTGATGCTTTCAGAAGGGTCTCGTGCAGGGCAAAGGGAATTTGATTTCAACTGATTTGGGTTTCCCCTAGCGCCCATGCATATATACATTAACCAAGGCCATTTTTGTAAATTAACTCAGAGCCGATGAAACTGTACCAAGTTTTAGGACTACCATAAATAGCAACCACAGTTCAAATCTGTAAGCAATCACACACACACACACACATATATATATGGATCATCAAAGTAGTGAGGATCAGAAGCTCCAAGCTATTGACAAATTCATCAACAATAAGTACCATGCCAAGCTGTTTATGATAAGGACATTGAAGTTTGTAGTCTCAGTGTCTTTGCTGTGCTTGTTTCTTTTTGTAACATCATCAGGTTTTTGTTTACTTCCCGATTCTTCCAATCAGGTCAATGCCTATTTCTCCACATTGCTTTTGTCAATCTTTACCCACACCCTTGACAGGAAGTACATGTTTCTTATTTGTAATGGAATCCTTGCTTTTCTTGCAAAAACTTCGATTAATTCTTGCGGTTGCAGTTATAATGATGAATCCGATGAGCTTATGTCCGACCTCGGTGGAAAGTCTTCAACATCATCATCAGTTAATTCTAACTTATCTGAGATTGGGTCGTCTCTCGGCCAGGATGACATCGCTTATGTGGCTGACGAAGGAGAAGAAGAACCAACGTCGACTTCAGAAGAAGAAGAAGTTGGACAACTACAAGATCTAGAAAAACAACAAAATGGTTCGTTATATACAGAGAACCATGAAGAAATGCAGCCTGAAGCTTTCATTGCAGCAGCAGAAGAAGTCGGTCTGTCTTTGATGGAGCAAGGAGGAGAAGAAATGGAAACACAAGAGCTAGCAACAAATGTTGACGTTGGAGATGATCAGTACGGCTCGAAGATGAGCAGTACAGATGAATTGAACAAGAAATTCGAAGAGTTTATAAGAAAAATGAAGGAGGAAATCAGGATTGAAGCCCAACGCCAGCCCATTATTGCCGCTTAATTAAGGGGATCTTAGTTTTTGTCCAAAAGCTGAAGCTGCATCTGTGCTGTAAGGCATGTTTTGTCTAGTTTGTAAACTGATTGCATCATCATCATCATCATCATCATCATCATCATGTTTAATAGTTTCCTTAATTATTGTATCTAGACTTGATAGTACTAGAACGTCCCTTTTATGTTCTTGTTTCCATCGTCTATTATATTATTTTCATGTTAATTAAATATGAGTCATATACCCTGGACTAAGTCTATCACCTCATATTGAACTATTTGAGTATATCTCTCGAATAAATAAATAAATTGTCTTTAATGTGTTTTTAGCCATTTACACAGATACAAATCCACTAATGAACTAATTAATTAATGTTACGAATTCCAAGTCTTTACATTTATCATTGGTGCATTTACACGCATTTAGACTAATTTTGGTCATTGAAATATTGCACGTTTGCACCTTATCATGCTGAATAAGAGAGAATAATATGAAGTGGGCTCATTCAGTTCTTTTGATGAATTGAATGGCCAAAATTAGTCTAAATGCGTGTAAATACACGGATGGTGAATGTAAAGACTTGAGATCCATTTATCATTAAATTTGACAAACTGGCAAATTATTAGGATATTAAATTATTAATGGATTGGATGTTAGGATATTAAATTAACGGATTGGATGGCCATGTTTTCATTCCATGGCAAATTGGTTTTTGCCTTTTTGTCATCTACAAGTTTTCGGAGTGTGAAAACCGACCATTCGATGCGCTTCAACTTTTGTGACTACAAATAATCAAATATACTTTCACTTTCGTTGTTGCTTTCTATATACACTGTTAAGATGACTAATATCACCGACACTTCGGACTCTCTCGATCTCTTCTCTTTCCCTGTAGGGTAGTGTACTGTACGTAGGGGCCCCTATCCAATGTTGATCGATGAAATTGGTTGGCGTCACCATGCCAATTCAATCAATTATGAAGGGAAAAACCTAGAACTAGATGGGGCAAATCATGAGTAGGAATGTCCGACCACAACAATCTCTCACAAGAAAAAGACTCCCTGCATTGGAGGTGGAATCAGCGTGGAGCTGGGCGGTAACCCGGTACAAGGGATCTCCGTTATTGTGAGACGATGACAAGATGCGAGCGGCAATTGCCCAAAAAAATGTGTCATGCCAGCAGTTCCAGTACTGTTTGCCGCAATCTATTAGTACAAGCAATTAGCTTGGTTGCACACTTGAGGCACCCACCATAATCAAATGTGCATTATAAACCTAAAGGCTTCGTAAGCTATCCAGAAAGAATGGGCAAGAGCACAAAAACTAGAAGAAACTCTGCTTTACTAACTAAATTTTACCAATGTATATACAGAGTACATCACCTTAGGTAAGTACCTCTCTCCACATCCTCTGTGTGTTGTGAATCTTATCATATCATACATCAGCAAGTTACAAAGTCTATTTTCAAGGTGCTTCTGAATTCTGATTATCCCTTCTCAACATGTTAACACTTTTCCGCTTGAAACAAGAGAAATCGGATGCAAAGTCATATTGTCCCATCGCCTTTCCTCGGGATCATAACTTCCTTACATCTGACTGTACTCTCAATTCCACAAAGCATGTTGCAGTTGCATTTGCTACCAATACAGTACACATGACCTACTGCAGCTTCAAATTAGGGGAAAATGTCAGATCCATAGCTACTCCTTCACATTCTGGCATATTTCTAACCTCATTAAGAATCCTTGTGAGCTGTGTTGTCAATTCCCTGCGAACATAATCAGAACGCTCCTTTGTAATTGATGATTCTGTTAACAGGGTATCAGTAAGGCATTGATAATCTTGAAACCATTCCTCATCACTAGTCCGAGCAATGTGGTCATCGTAATAATCAAGCGAGCCTTCTTTCCGCCATCTATTTAAACAGTATTTGTCAGGAAGCTGAAAGTAGTTCTTGACTACATACACACGTAGAGAATGTCTGCATAACAATCCTGAAGATTCAAACTCTTTAAAGGAACACTGGACCTGTTCCTCTTCTGGTATCCATATCACAAGACGCTCTCCCTCAATCTTCTTAAAATGCTGCACAAGATATGACCCATTGGCCATTTCAGATACAGCATATTGCATGGCGAGCACAAGTTCATGCTGGAAAGCATTGAAGGCAAAAGGCGTCAAAATACTCCTCGCGTGCTCTTCAATAGGAATGCTTGTTTTAATATGCATATACTGCATCTCTCGATGTGACTGATTTTGAAAATTGGCAGAAATACCAACCTACAAGGTGTTCAAGCATAAGAAACCATACCAATTAAAGAATTGCAGGCATAAATCAAGAATAAAAGTTATTAACCAATATACCTGCTCGAAAAAGCTACGCAAATATGTATGTGCACTGAAAATTCCTTTGAAAAATGCATCTACAAACTTTGAATATGTTGTCGTTGCCATACAAGCAACAAGTAACCCTTAATATGGGATTGAGCCCAGGATTCCCGGAATGAATAAAGTAAAGCAATATGTTTATCACTAGTAAGCCCAAACATTGAAATCGTTTGATTCCACTGAAGCTCAAAATCCTCTGTACTCTCCAGCCGATATAACTCATCAAACTCAGATTTAAATTCCATACAGCGTGGTCCAAGTGAAACAGAGAACCAGCTAGATATCTTGGGAAGAATATCCCAAATGGAAATGACATGCTTAGTGCCTGGTAATTCACTTCTTGTTGCATCTCTAAGCTCAGGATCGAGATCAGTTAGAACTGTTTGTGGGAATCTCCCTCTCATGAAATGAACAAAAGTCTGTATGAAAGAAGTAAAAAACATTGTAAGTGGACAGATACAAAGACACAACAATAATAACAACAACAAAGCCTTTTCCCACTAAGTGGGGTCGGCTATGTGAATCCTAGAACACCATTGCGCTCGGTTTTGTGTTATGTCCTCCGTTAGATCCAAGTACTTTAAGTCTTTTCTTAGGATCTCTTCCAAAGTTTTCCTAGGTCTTCCTCTACCCCTTTGGCCCTGAACCTCTGTCCCGTAGTCACACCTTCGAACTGGAGCGTCAGTAGGCCTTCTTTGCACATGTCCAACCCACTCATTCCTAATCTTATCCTTTCTCGTGAGCCCACACCCCCAACAAAGCATCATCATCTCCGCTACACCCATTTTTGTGTACGTGTTGATGCTTCACCGCCCAACATTCTGTGCCATACAGCATCGCCGACCTTATTGCCGTCCTATAAAATTTTCCCTTGAGCTTCAGTGGCATACGACGGTCACACAACACGCCGGATGTACTTTTCCACACAAATACAAAGACACAGCTAATCTAAAATCAGTAAAGTGGGTGTATTGGAAGCAAACCTGAAAAGCCCACGAGAAGGAATGCGGTGTTTCATCTTGCAAAAGAACACAACCAAAGAAAATGGTCCTTCCATGGTTGTCAATGCCAAGCCATGCTCCAAAAAGCACGCCATATGTGATTGACTGATATGAAGTGTCAAAATAAACTGCATCACCAAACATAGTGTATGCATGGACTGAATCACCATACGACCATGCAATGTGTTCAACCTTATCATTCTCGTCAACTGTAAAATCATAAACAAAATCTTCATCCGCTTCTTTTGTCCCTTTGCATGCCTCAAGAAGTTCCAATGTATCATTCTCCCGTTTTTCAGTGAGCAAAGCATCATTTTCTTGGACAACTTTCTTACGGTTTTGAACAAAATTTCTAACGAGTCCCTCTCTAAAAAGGGTAACTGTCCACCTTGAATCCCCTTTTCCAACTCCAACGCCTTCACTACGTGGTGTATGGGGAACCCAGCTTTAGAAAGTAATAGTATCCGCTCTTGATCAGCCTCATGAATTTTACAATAAGCAGGAAGCAGTCGCACTTGGTCATCTTAAAAAAATTCATGGTTATGGACATTACTGAATTGCACAACAAACCATTCAGAAACTCCATCAACGACCTCCTTGGACAAATACATTTTTACATCGCATCCACAGCGGACTGACTTCCTATCCCTGTGGTGCTACCCTGTAGGCTTCTTCTTCATGGGTGCAAACCCCGAACGATAACAAACAAAGTCACGCATATAAATATCCAATTGTGGGCTAAGTCAAGAGCGCTCTTTCCTAATTGAGAAACCGTTTTCCCTAGCGAAACTGCCATAATACTCAAACGCGTCATCGTCGCTCTTAAACACCATTCCAACATAGGGGGAAACCATAGCTTCCGATGCCATACTATCATTCTTAACCAATTGGGATGCTATGGATGATGCCTCTTCAGAGTCTCCCTCATATGTCACATAGCATTTCCAATCCCCACAGGGGCATTGCTGCCGCCTAATCCATATGTTTCTCGATGGGATAGAAGTCATTAATTAAACTTCAAAATCAACTCCCAGTTTCCCACTCCAAGACCCAACCTTCAGCTACTCTAAAAATCTTTTGAGTGACCCAGAAAGCTAGCTCGCAGTATAACCACAAACCCTTTAACAAAATAAAAAATTGAAAGCAATCAGAAATGGCCTCTTCTAATTGTTAGGATATACACTATAACAACATATGCAACCAAATGGCACAGAGACGGAAAAGGGGTTTAACATGACAGATTGGAGAAAGAAAATCAGACCCAGAAAACTAAAAAGATAACAATTTTGAGAAATATATCAAATGGAATAAAAGAGCAAGGACGGAAGGGGATGATGATGAATCACGTACCCAGTGAAAGAATGACTACGAGAGAGGGAATCTGTGCTAAAACCCTTGTTCCGTCTTCAGCTTCCTCCGCACAGCTGAGTGTCCCTGTTCCGTTCTCCTTTTTTTTCCAGTTGCGATGACACAGAATTTCACAAGTAATGAGAGCAAATTAAATGGGTCGGGCCTGTTTTCCAGTCTGAATTGGATCCGATGTCTTACCCAGCCCTTCTATTGTCTAATGACTGTTTCCGTAAGAGCAAACCAGCGTTTTCGGCTTAGTTTTTTTTTATATATTTTTAACAAATGATATTTTTTATAATTTATAGTAAGAGAGAGAGGATAGGATGACGAGAATCAAACTTAAGACTTCTAACTCTACTAGACCGTGCTACTAAGTGGTTCGGCCTCATTTGTTTGTGAAAAGGGGATTGGCTTGAATAAAATTATTAACTCTATTAAAAGATATTTTGAACAAATAAATGAGTAATAATTCATATTTTGTCTAAATCGAAGGTTATTTTTATTGAAAAAATGAATATTATTCGGTAATTACTTTCATTGAAGAACAAAAAAGAGTAAGTGAAGATAAAAACTAAAAAAGACAAAGGTATCAAACAATACCTTTGTACCTTTGTAAGACGAAATAAAGCGCTTGAAATAGAATAGTTGGAACAAACTTCAGACGTATACTTTTGGCGTGATGAGAAGTGGACAAGTAAGAGTCAATCATGCGACGCGTCCAAGTGGATTTGAAATGCCACTAAGTCGCTTAGCGGTCTAAATCCACCCAGGTGGAAGCACCAGAGTGATTCTTGGTTGCTTCTTTGCCACTGTGTAACTACGAAACAGAAAATATTAGTAAAGTTTCTTGCATTTTTTCTTTGCTTGGTGATTGGTAATGATATGTTCAGCATGCATTTATTTTCTCAGTTTCTTCTTTCTGACGGGTATCCAATCATTCCGCGTTTCTTTGATTGAGGCAAATATTGGATTAAGATCTTGAGGCTTCTGAGATACTTTTAATCGTCTTTTTCTTTCTGCTCAGTGTCATTTAGGTAAGGTAGCAAGAAATTGAATTTTATTTTTATGTCTTTAGAAACAGAATGTCATTCGATTTTTACAACCAGGAGAGTTTAATTGAATTTTGAAATGGACATTTTGTTTGATCATTTTCCTTATGTGTTTCAATTCATATTAAAGAATTTGGTTTGGGAAATATTATGTCGTTTTGATTCTGTATACTGCAGGTCGTTGCTAAACCAGATGAACTTTTATGTAATGCTTTAAATCTGATGGCTAGTGATTTTAGCGATGATGTTAAACAAACCTTACTTTCTGAAAAGAAAGATAATTCTCAACACAATAATGAAACGAATGCCGTCCAGAGAAGAAGAAATCGCCCATACAGCATTAGCACTAGTCCATGTCCATCATTCAAGAACCGCCTACAACAAAACGAAGTGGTATCTCAATATCCTGCAGATTGTGATCCAGTCTATGTAAAACCACAATTCAGTCTAAGGCAAGTAGTCTTGTTGTTGATTGCATACATTGGTGGAGGCACATTTTGCTTTTTCCTGATGAGGCATCAGATAAAGGGTAAGAAAACGAATGCAATTCTGGACTCCATGTACTTGTGTGTAGTCACAATGAGCACTGTGGGCTACGGGGACCTTGTGCCAAATAGCATGTTGGCAAAGCTAGTTGCTTGCGTTTATGTGTTCACCGGCATGGCCCTTGTTGGCATAATTCTTGGCAAGGCAGCAGATTACCTTGTAGAGAAACAGGAAATCCTTTTGGTTAGAGCCATACATTTTCGAGAAAAAGTTGGGCCACCGGAGCTTCTTAAGGAGGTTGAGACCGAAAAGGTTAAATTCAAATGTATTTCTGTCGGAATCCTTCTTTTGATTCTTATTATAGTAGGAACTGTCTTCTTATGTCTAGTTGAGAATCTGGAAGTTATGGATGCTTTCTATTGCGTTTGTTCCACTATTACTACACTAGGCTATGGGGACGAGAGCTTCTCAACGGGAGCTGGTCGTATTTTCGCTGTTTTTTGGATACTGAGCAGCACCATTTGTTTAGCACAGTTCTTTCTCTACCTTGCTGAACTATGCACTGAAAGAAGGCAAAGATCACTTGTGAAGTGGGCTCTTACGCGGAGATTAACACCCTCGGATCTTGAGGAAGCAGATCTTGATCATGATAAAGTCGTTAGGTATGAAATAATTTACAATCCTCATGCATGTTTTATCTTATTATTTGTAAACAATTAAGATATATCAATTCTCATGTGGCTAGCTTGTTGGATTCATCTATGACCAGTGCGGCAGAGTTTATCGTATATAAGCTAAAGGAGATGGGGAAGATCAGCCAGGAAGATATTGAACTGCTGATGGAAACGTTCAAGAAACTTGACATTGATCATTCAGGAACTTTGACGACATCTGATTTAATATCAATGTCATCTCAACCAACAACTTAAAAGTGTAAGTTGATATGCCTAGCACTGACATGAACTATGACAACTCTAAAATTCACATGGCGTATAGAGCCTTACTTTCTTTCTTTAATTATTTCTTTAATTCACATGAACTATGACAACTCTAAAAAGCTAGGGTTTCATAATAACGCATCCGAGCTACGTACAACATTAAACATTATGAGGGAAAAGTAAATATCAACGGAAAATAGAAGCTTTTCTCATACTACGTACTAAAATCAAAGTCAAGGGAAGAGTTGAACACACATCCTCCTTCCTACCCCTCCACCCTATCCTCTGAATCAATAAATAAAGATTGTGTAACTTAACTTCGTAGGACCGGAAACTTTGACTCGGTTTAACAGAAAAATCTAATGAAATAAGAAGATATACAAACAAACAAAGTCCTCTCCATTCAAGTTTGTTTGCTCACACAACTAACCATAAGTTGAAGCCTAGTATTAGATAAATTCCGCAACATGCACGTTACCATGTCTATATAATTTAAGCATTGAATTCACTAGTACATGCATACAAATTCAATAGTTGAAGGCACTTTCTTCTTCAGATGTTGCATCACATGATTTCTTGCTATTACTTCCTCTTTGACGTCTATCACTCCCCTATCCCTTTTACTAGGATGTGTTCGACTCGCATATAAAGCTTTTTCCTCTCCTTGCTGCTTTGCCTCTCGTTCCATTTTGGAGACCTAATAGATCAATAGGCCACCCCAAAAGAAAATCAATTACAGGGTAATAGTGTTCTCTCCATAATTTCATGATTCCATTAAGTAATTAAATTTACTTTATAGAAAGCACTATCAACAAATATAATAATGACAACATAATCAAGTTTACTCTTACATAGCTGTGAATATTTTCCCTTCTGTGTAATGATGCATTGATGGGGCATTTTAATTGAATAAGCTGTTCTTAATTTGACTATATTGATAAGTTTCTTAATTTTTCTTTTTCCATCTTTTGGCTGCTCAACTCATACAATTTGTCCAGTTCGCCCCTTTCGATTTAGCTAGGATTTTTGTAACTTGACAACGCTGTGGTTTTGGAGGAGATAGTTGCCTTTATTGATATTCTTCATTTCTTTGTTATCTCTAGAATTCCAGGAGGGAGCTCGTAAAATGAGGAAGCCCATTGCCACGCAAATTTATTTAGAAACTTGAACTACTATTGAACACAATTGCACGTACTGTAATCTGTAGACTTGAATTTTTCGCTTGGATTGTAAATTTCTTTTGGATGACTTGATTTGATTACGAGAAAAGAGCAGGAGGAGAAGATTTAGAAGAATTTTAGAATTGTTTATTCTTGAGATTGGTTGATTGTTTAATTAGCTTTATTGATCTTTCGAACTTAAAAGGAAACACGAATAAAAAATGATCTCTCGACTTCTTCTTAAACCATTTGTCTCGATTTTTTTTGTTAAAGTTTTAGAGAGACTAGCTGCGGTTCACTATTAATAACTTGATACTGTCTCTATTTAATCACCCGTGTAATCAATAGATGTGGGGTTTTCATGCAAGGCGGAGTGAGAATACCAGAATAATGAGTAAGTCACAAGTTTCATGCATTCACTAGTTATGTTGCTGCATGCTACATATGATGAATATAAATAATGAGTAGGTCACAAATTTCAGCAGCCTCATTTTTCAATCGCGTATGCAACAAATAAGTATTAAGTTATTAACCCAACTGCCTTGGACTATTACTCCTGAATATACATTTTAATTGCATTGAAATTAGATTAATTATCAGAAATATAAATATTATAAACAGCTTGAAACTAATTTGTGTAGTCTGGCTGCCCAGCAACATAATCTATGATTCCTTGACCTTGTGCTTCACCGTGTGATTCTGTCGACAGCTGTGAAACACCACCAAAGGCGATTACTGCCACCAAAAATATTGTTGTGGAGGCAAAGAGAGGCCAAAAGTAACCCAAAATGGTTAGAATCCTAGGGGCTGCATACAACATTAAAGAAAATATTAGCGAAACAAAGATTGCTATGACAAAATGATATCGGTATTGCAGAAGTTGTGGCGAGATATCCATTGCGGCCGGCCTTGGCTTGCTTTCTCAATAACAATCACAACTTTCAACTCTAGAGAGAGAGAGAGAGAGAGAGAGAGAGAGAGAGAGAGAGAGAGAGATTAGGGTTATAACTCAGGTTCTTGTCGAAGAATAAGAAGCATGTGGTTATATCTCTCAAACTTTGCTTCGTCCTTGAGTCTTTCCCAGAATATTATCCTCAACTGAGTTCATAATTCTCATTGTTTCTTTTATTCCAGGATTTGCCCCCCTCCACTCGATTAATCGACATCATCTACCTATATGAAAATGGGATGTGAAAATCTGGTGGAAGGGCACATTAGTCATTAGGCACAACAATTATTTTGACATGGATGCTTTGTCCATTTATTTGATTTGTAGGTTACTTTTCGCATGGAATGATGATTAGTAACAAGGAAAGGAATGGCATCTTTGTTTTTCTCCTTTGTGGTTATGCCTTTCATGAAAGATTATTGTTATATATGGGCTGGCTAAGTTGATTCTCTTTTTATTATAAGAAAAAAATTAATGAAACATATATTATAACTTGAAGGCCTAAGGGGTTTCTGCAATTATACGTCATACGATTAATTAGTATTTCAAAATTTATGTTAGATGATTAAACATAACACAACCTTAATTTGTAATCACAAGCTATTCTCGAGTGAACTGGCGATAAACTAAATATTTACAAACTCAACCTTTGCAAAAGGTTGTACAGTTTTTTAATTGTTATATTTGCTGCCTGTGCCTGATTCATTTCTAAGTATTTGCTGACTGGTTGGAAATGGCCATACGTGACTCACATGTAGTCGTATATGTTTGTTTCATCGCCACATTTGAATTTGAACCTCCTAAACCTAAATCCTTCTTCAAGTTTCCATTTCCTGTTTAATCACTTTCACTTCCTCACCGACAGCGACAAACTCATTCCCTATCCCTCTATGGAGGAAGACTCTCCTCCCACCCTTTCCGCTCAACTCCTTGATGCCTCTGCTCAGGAATATTTGCTCAGGAAACTTCAAGTAATTTGACAAATGATGAAGCATGCCCGAAAGAGTGCGGGGAGAACATTAAGTGGAATCTGGTGGACTGGTGGTGGACTGGTGCCTTATGATCGAGATGTAACGATGGACATGATATGGTACTAATATTTCACTCGGATGTTACTTTATACTATAATTATGTTATTAAGCTGCCTGTCCAAAAACTTCATATCTCATGCATCAATCACAAAGTTTTAGCAGAGAGGCAACATGAGGCCTCTAGTCTAGTATTGGTCCTACACTATAACTTAAGTTCTTAACTTGTATTGCACGTGCACACACACTAATTATGTAATATGCGTTGTCCTAAGTTTTTGTTTTTGAAAAATTATTACCAGAGCAATTCGCTATTTGAAAGTTTCAAAACGTTCACAATATAAGTCATTTTCGCCAATGTCTTGTTTTTAAACATCCATTTTCATCAATTAAAAAGTTAATAAAAAATAGTGGGAGCCCGACACCCGCACACGACTTGTTCATACTTTCGGCCTTTGTTTGTTTATGACTTATGATCTCACCCAAAATTTGGATCTGTAATAGCACTTTAGCCTGACCCAAATCCATTTTATGCTAATGCATAAACCCACGCAAGTTGAAACCACAATGACCTACAAACACGTATTTGAAGTAAGACATTAGCCGAGGTAATCCATATTTTATTTTACAAAGTGATATTTTGATTTACGAAAATTGAGACTCAAACTTAATTGTAAAATATAAGACACATTACTTTAATCAACTGACTTAACTCACAGCAATAAGGCTAATCAACCTTTAGACTCTCTACATATACCATGACAAATTGTATAAAATTGATTAATTTCAATCCTCTAGTATATTGTGAACCTATCTACCTACTCCAAGTCTGCAAACCAATAAAGGAAAGGAACACACAACAACATAGTGAGTTAGAATTCAATTGAAAAATGATTCGCATAAAACAAAACTCCACACAAAATCATATGCTAATCAACAACCCTTTTGACTGTTTTGGTTGTATTAAGGATTTACTCATTTTGCATTGGTGCTTCTCCATTTTTTAAAAGGGTATTTTTAGGTGAAGTCTTCCCTTTGTTGCCTGATCAAAAAAATTATGGAAATGTCCAAGGTTGCCACATGGGCAGACGAGCCTAATTTATTTAAGTAAGCGATTCGAATACGAACTTAAGAGCAGAGGCATTGTCCTAACTAACTAATATAATCCACTTTTACCAACTTAATCATAATTTTTTAAGCAAAGATGCGAGGGAGACTTTCTGTAGGAAAAGGAATTTGTTTGTTCTTTCAAGCCACTTTAGTTGGTCCCTTTCAGCTCATGCTATCATCATGGTCATCACAACTACCTCATTTTCTTGGCCTATATTCAAGGCGTTTATCATTTATTTGCAAGGAAGGATTATATGTGTAAAATTGTTGGCAAGGTTTAAGCAAGTTTTAGCGCTTAATCAATTAAATTAGGCCAAAACAAGAGCTTTCCATCTTGTAGCTAGACCATGACAATCCCTAATTATTTTCCTTACTTGTTATCATTTGCAAACGACTTCAGAGGACCTTTGTAAAATGAGGTTTTAACATGTTTTCTTTTCGTTGCATAGTTTAGGGTACCTATTTTCTATCACCGCTTAATCTAATTAATCTAATGGATGGGTCATACACTTTAATCGATTTATTGATCAATCGGTCAATGTCTTGTTATTGGCTGTTGATCTTTCAACATAATAAAAGATAAAAAACCGCTTCAACAGATGAAGGTTGCACCAAATGGCACCAACAGATGCACTAATCACTCTTTGATTAACAATATGGTGTATGCCAATCCTTGAACGGTCCAAACGTAATTATAATCATAGATTAGGTGGTGGAAAATATAAATGCAACACTTGGATTAAAACATAATTATACATATGAGGAATTCACAGCTGCAAAGAGTAACCATCAATCACAAATCACAACGGTTGGAAATCAAAATTAAGAGATAAATCTCAAAATTAATATTATGTTTTTTTAAAAAGTAACCGTTACTGTCAAAATTAGGAGGGAAGAATAACAGCCGGTTTGGCCGGCCTAAGATTTGTGATTGTAACTTGAATATCCAAAATTTGGTTCCCAGCAAGGGAGGTCCATATCTCATCATCCCACTCTTTACGCTCAATTCCTTAGAACTCACACACCATCTACTCATTAAAAACCACATTCAATCCCCCACATTGTATAATATCCATCCCTAATTAAGCTAAGCTTTGGAGATTACAGCTCTTTCTTTCTTTCTTTCTTTGTCTATCTATTGCTAAACTGCCTAGCAAAACATAAGCCAATCGGATATCGGAATGGCGGGTTATGATGAAGAACAACTTGGAGTTGGAGGAGTTGGAGGAGTTGGAGGAGATGAGCTGTCCCTTGTCCATCCAGACCCTGTTGTGTTAGAGCTCAATCGGATGCACAACCTACTCAAAGGTCCCTCTCTCCTCCTCCCGTTTTCGCACTTTTTCCGGACTATTTTTGCTTCTTCTGTAAACTGAACTGGTTTTTCATATATGATATTGAATGCAATTTACTGAGTTGAGTTTCAACAGGAGGAGCATAGGGTTTTATAAGAAAGCCATATTTACCTAGTAATAAAGATATGATGACTTCTAAATTCCGGGTGCTGAAAATGACTTGAGCTTATTGTTTTCTATTTGTTCTTTATCTTTATGTACATATATAGTCCCGTAAACTTCTCTTTATATTCCTTGAATGAACATTGTTTTCAAAAGTTGATCCACTGGTCTAGTTATATATGTGATACCTTACAAGGACTATGAATACAAAGAACAATTGTTAGCCTCAAAGACACTAGTATCAAAAGATTTGATGGTTCAGTAGTTAAGTGTTCTACGGTTACCAATTCAGTCTCTTGGTATATGATATGCTTTTTCCTTCTACTAAAAGTTGACAAAAAAGTCTTCAAATACAAATTTAATACGAGTTTGTTAAATTGAACTTGCAGAAAAGAGTCGGGAGTTGGGGATTGCTCAGGGTGAGATCAAGGCTCTCAGAGCTACCGAAGTTCAAAAGGATAAGGCTGTAGAAGAGGTACTGAAAGTGAAAGAAATATGTACAGACATGTCAAGTCACTGAAAACGCACAAACACATTGAACTTACTCATTAGAAAACGACTGAATCCTTTTTTCTTTTTCGTTATTACATTTTCCAGCTCAGAAATGAAGTACAGAAATTGGACGAAAAACACCGAGTCACGGAAAGTCTTCTCCAGCACAAGGTGTGTTTGATTACTGAGATTTTTGAATTTCGGGTATCCTTATGTCTGATGAATTTTTGTCACTAATCACCCTACTATGTCATGTCCAAAACCAAATATGATAAAATGCAGAATCTTGAAATCAAGAAACTAATAGATGAGAAGAGAGATGCATTGGCTGCACAATATGCTGCTGAATCAGCTCTTAGAAGGGTACATGCAAATCGAAGGGACGATGAATCTCTTCCTCTCGAGTCTTTCATTGCTCCTCTAGAGGCTGAAATCAAAATGTACAAGAATCAGGTAGAAACTCAGGAGAATTATTCCCTAAACTAACCCCATTTGATTGCTCACACCGGAAGGATTTTTCCTCCCCTTTTCACCTTTTCAGATTGCAGCACTTCAGGAGGATAAGAAGGCGATGGAACGCCTCACCAAGACAAAAGAGTCAGCTCTTCTTGAAGCAGAGCGGATATTGCAAAGTGCACTAGAAAGGGCTCTAATAGTTGAAGAGGTTCAGAACCAAAACTTTGAATTGAGGAGACAGATTGAGATCTGCCAGGCATGACTTTGCATCAGATCCTATTTCATTTCTCAAACATAATTAAGTACGAGTATTCAATCCAATCAATGTACCATATGCAGGAGGAAAACAGAATCCTTGAAAAAACAAACCGCCAAAAGGTTTTAGAGGTTGAAAAGCTTAGTCAAACCATTCAGGAACTTGAGGAGGCCGTTTTAGCTGGTGGGGCTGCAGCCAATGCTATTCGTGACTACCAACGGCAGATGGAAGAATTACATGTACGTTTCATGGGTACATATGATTAATTTGAAGGGACATATAAACAAAACATATTTACTTCCATGACAATTTTGGAATTTGGGAAATTAATCAAAGCACTGACCATCGTCTCATGGAACTACACAGGAGGAGAAGAGAACTCTGGAGAGAGAGCTAGCAAGAGTTAAAGTTTCAGCAAACCGGGTAGCAACTGTGATTGCTAATGAGTGGAAGGATGACAATGACAAAGTTATGCCCGTGAAACAGTGGCTGGAAGAGAGAAGACTAATGCAGGTATTTCCTGTTCAGGAAAGAAAAGAAAATGCCAAAAACTATAAAATAAAATATTTGAGGACAATTATTGCTTTGCATATGCAGGCAGAGATGCAACGGTTGAGAGACAAGCTAGCTATATCGGACAGAACAGCGAAGGCAGAAGCACAACTCAAGGTGAAAATATAATCTTGGCAATCATCTTGTTACTCCATCTAAATGCTTTGCCATTTATCCACCTGAATCTTTCATTCTTCAATTCTAATGTTACATCAGGAAAAAATGAAGTTGAGGTTAAAGACGCTCGAGGAAGGGTTAAAGCATGTTTCGAGCTTCTCCTGTACTCCTAATTTATTTTGTGGTTCCCCAAAACCGGAAAAATCTAGTAACTTCTTAGGATTTCTGACAAGCAACGGTGGTTCAGCAAAGAGATCGACATCACAGCCGAGGGGTTCCACCGTCAGTAGAAGCTCTCCACAGCAACAGCCACATTCAGACAACGAAACAGCTGGAGGGCTAAAAAGAGCGAACAGCTTTAGAAAAAAATATGGTTCTGGAGAAAATATGTTGAAGAAAAGCTTATGGGCATCTAGAAGTAAAGTTGTTGATAGTGGTGAAAAGGAGAACACAGAAATGAAGGAAAATACTAATACTGATGCTGAAAACAACAATGATAAAACTGCTGCCGCGGACATTAAAGCTGCATATGGTGGCAATGAGGATTCGCACAACAAGATAAGTACCGATCCTGAAAGTGAAGATATGGTCTCCGGGTTTCTCTACGATAGGCTTCAGAAGGAGGTCCTAAACTTAAGGAAGCATTGCGAAGCCAAGGAGAGCGATATGAATGCTAAAGATGAAGAAATAAAGGTGAAATTAACAACACATTCCTCCCATGCACCCCCTAATTTGTGTCTATTCACACCATTCATGTACTGAGTGCATGTTACGACTGTTTTCTTAGATGCTGATGAAAAAGGTGGATGCGCTGACAAAAGCCATGGATGTAGAGTTTAAGAAAATGAAGAGAGAAGCAGTGGCTAGAGATAAAGAAACTGCAGCAGCCAAGTATATGGATGATAACAAAAAGAGCAGAAATATAAACTCCTCTAAACGGTGCGTGACAAATTTGTAAGAGCCTCAATTGTATACTTGTTTCCTCCTTTTCAGCTAATTTGATCGTGAATTTCTAATATTATGATGATTAACAAATGCATCTTGAAATTTTTGTAGGGTAGCAAAAGCATCTTGAAAGAAAGCAGGGATTCACCAATGAAATAGCTACTTGAAATAATATTACGATCCTAAAAGGAGTGATGAGTTTGTTCATTTTAGGTTGGTGTTTATTGTGTTTACCTATGCTTGATGAATTCTACATAAAGAAAATCCGAAAGTACATTTTACATTAGAAGGCTTGGCTGCTCCTCAATATACTTTGTGATTGATTCATGAAACTTCATGTTTATAATTAGAACTGTTCATATTATACATTGCTCTGTAAATGTCATCGTTACAAAAAAAATCAATTTAAAGTAAGATCCTTTTTTATTGTAAGTAAGATTATTTAGTCAATCAACAGTAGCGAGTAGATAAATGTTTCGTAATTCTTTAACATGATCAATCTATATGTTTTTATACATTCAGATGACTAAACGATCTTATATTTTATTAACATTTTTTTACGTAAAATGATCTTGAGGAGGAATTGTTGAGCCAAGTTAATTCCTTTACGTTATGAATCTATTGTGTACTATTGTTATATATATATTAATGGACCAGACGACCATCGGGGCACTTATGTTATAAAACATTTTATAGGTTGTCTTTATAAAACATTTTAAGGTTACTTTTGAGTTTCAGTATAAAGTGGTATCGAAATCGAGTTTTATGGAACAAAATGACGACTTTAAGTTTCAAGGAGTAAAGTGGGATCAAAATCGAGTGTCATTAAAACGTGATGGTAGTAGCATACTTCTCATTTAAGTTACTTTCACCTTAGAGTAGTAATATTCCTTGTAAAGGTTTCTAATGTAATCTTTCCGTTTGTGGCCTGACAAAAAAACACTCTGCATATTTCTAAGTTTATTTGAACTTGTGTATCATGAGATGGATACATAATCCTGATCAATTGGTATAAGAGCACTCTCACGCTACTAAGGTAATAATTGCCCAGGTAATTAGGCAAAGACAATGATTGCCTTAGTAAATAGTAATTGTTCGAATGCTAGTGTCTTTCAGATCTCCTATAGAATAATAAACGTTGTATTTTGTTGGTTTCTCAATTTCATCATCAACATTTGTAGTTATAAACCTCAAATCGGATATTCTCTCTTTAAGGCCATTAGTAAACGACCAGAAATTGCTCAAGTCAGGTTATTCATTGAGACTAAATTTTTTTTAGGAAACTTTGACAAAAAACTTCGAGTACTGTTCACCTTAATGAAAAACCACATTTTTACGCTAAAAAATCAATTATGGTACTATTCACTTTACCCTTTATTTTGTCTTTATCGTTAAAACTCAAAGTTTTCAAGTCATTTTCATTAGTTTTCCTTTTTTTTTATGTAAAACTTATTGTCTGAATCAGTAGTATAATAATTTTAACATGTCATGTTATCGATGGTTTAGGGTATAGTCATGTTATTAAAAACAAGAGAATATGTTGCATGATACTTTATAAGATACGTTAAACTCTTATTCAACAATACTATCTTTGGGCCTAGGGGGAGATCCGTCATTATTATTGTCATTTTAACTATTGCATGGACTTTCCATATCATTTGGGTTACAATGAGCCAAGGTTCGATTTCACTAACTTCTACAAGACTTATCTTCATATAAAGCGGTAAACAGATGATGTAGGTTGAATGATATGCCCCCTCCAAGATATTGTTAAACTCTTGTTCCATAACTGCTCCCAATTTGATCAACAAGTCATCTGCATCTTCACACTACGTAATTTCCCAATGGTTTATAACTTAGGGCCCATTGGTGCATGAAATAGGATGACGCCTACCAATCTAGGGATAAGTGTGGGTTCAACTACAGTTCTACGTAGAAGTTCAAAGACAAGAAACCAACCAATTTCATTATGCAATTATTCCAACTTCGTATCAATTTCCTCACCCAATGTCATACTAATCGAGAGGATGAATATTGCTGGTAAGCGCACCAACTCATCTCACACTCGCTCATCTAGTGTAGCATCATTGGGGATTTACTCAACATCAATATGAGTGACAAAATCAATTAGACCATAACCAACTATTGGAACGGGTGCTCCTACTCGTCCCCTATTGTCATCATCATCGACATTATTGCTTTGTTTTCCTCTATTTCACCATAAGCATCTCCTTCAAAGTCATCATCATCGATTATCATGCCTTCATTTGCATCTTCACACTACACAATATCCTAATGGTTTATAACCTAGGACTCGTTGGTTTTTGTGCATGAAATAGGATGACATATACCAATCTAGGGTTAAGTGTGGGGTCGGCTACAATTATACGTAGAAGTTCAGAGAAAATAAACCAACCAATTTCATACTGCAATTCTTCCAACATCATATCAATTTCCACATCCAAACCTTGTTGCACCATATATATAATGTCATACTGGTTAGGATGGAGGATATTGATGGTAAGCATCATCGAACATTATTGCTTTATTTTCCTCTATTTCATCATCGGCATCTCTTTCCAAATCATCAACAATTATCACGCCTTAATCATTACCAGCCCCATGCCAATGACTAGCTCTCGATGACATCTAGTCACTTTGAAGTCTCCAATAAAAAAATTATCTTGATTGAAGATTTAGAGAACTCATATTGTACCATATATTAAGTCTCAATATTTGGGCTTCATTACTTAGCCTATTACTTTAGTCTAAAGAAAGCATGGAAATGGCACTATAGAAATGAATAGTGTTAGTTTATTTACAACAATGCCATTGCTTTAAGAATTTCACCTGGGTTTTTTTTTTTTTTTTTTTTTTTCAGGTTTAGTTGTATGGGCTTTTGCGGGTTTGGGCTGTGACTGGGTTGGTGTGTTTTGTTTGTGGTTGGGTTGTTCGGATGGATGGCCGACACGGGCAGGCCTAGCCTGCAATGAAGCCAATGAGAAGTGAGGGGAGGTGTGGTGCGATGCGAGAGAGAAGAGAGAGAGGAGTCGTCCGATGGCAGAGAGACGAGAGGTGGGTCGTGCGATGCCAGAGAGATGAGGACTTCTAGAAGGAAAAATTGGAGGAGATAGGGAGGGGTAGGATGAGCAATGCAATAGGTAGGGCTGCTCGAAATTTGGGTTTTGTTTTTTTCTTGGTGAGCTCTGCTTTAGATAAACGGTGAGGCAGGATGGGACGCCTAAACCTAGGGTTGGTTTCAGAGATTTGGTTCTAGCTGGAAGCTATCTCTGCAAGCATTGATGAGGATTTCTCCCAGCTGGCAGCTTGAATTTCTTTCAAAGTTAAGTGTCCCTTTTGAACTGAATTTTCCCTTATTTCACTGTTTATGGTTTGAACTTGCTTAGAAATCTGTTGTTTTTTCCTGCTTTCTTTTCTGTTTGATTATGGTTCGGTTCTTCAACTTTTAGTTGGGAGTGCAAGATTTGATTTTAAATTACTAAATTGGGACAGCAAAACATATATTTTTTGCTGCTTTCTTCACTGTCTGATAATACCACTTCCTTTTCATTTCTCTTTTTCTTCCTGTTGTGTTGGTCTTTCAGTGTTTATAGCTTCTCTGCCGAAATAGGTTTTCCATTTGTATAAACCTAGGGTTTTGGGTGTTTTGTCCTAGGGTTTGGGTGTTTTGTCCTCTGTGGTAAAATTGCTTCACACAATTTCTGGGGTTGCGACCGACAGTGGTATGTGCTGTGTTTGGTTTTTCTTTTGCGTTTTGCTTGATTTGGATGAAATTGTAACCATTTTGTTTTGGGTTGGTTCTGATCCTGTGCTAGGTTTTCCTCGTTGAGAGGATATTTTTCATTTTGGTTCCTTCGTTGATCAGTCGCAAATTTGGCAGTGTCTCTGGCGGTCCTCTTATTTTTTGGGTAAATCTCCTTCCGCCAAAAACAATTTCCTTGCTATTTTTAGTACTTCGTTCTCCTTCTTCTTCTTTATTATTATATACCTTCTGTTTATTTAACATGTTTGTAAGATTGGTTTATCATTTATGCATGTTTTTATACAATTGTTGCATATTTCATTCATATTTTACATATGTATATGCTTCACTTTTATCAAGTACGTACTTGAGAGATTGGTAGCTTAATTTTGGGGTGACTTTTTGTCATCGTTTTTTTTGTACGTCTGGGAACCCGTTATATTAGAGTGTGTTTGTAATTTTTTGGAACAAATCAGAGGAATGATTGGAGTTTGGGTAAATTTGATGTTAGGTTAAAATTTCTTTGTAATTTTAGTCTGCTGTGCATTACCCATTCGGAAATCGCGCTTGAGCAGTGGTGTTGCACCATTGTGCTATTTTGCAAAGTACCAAACCAGGGGGAAGAAGATCATTAACACTTTGTTTAGACAGAACCGTTTGTTTTGGCCAAAATCAAAAGGAAAAAAAATACTTTTAACCAAATGGTATGTTTTCTTTCTTCTTTGTCCATTTTGCCTAAAACATTTAACCAAAACATGACAATTTCACTGAAAAAAATCCCATTTCCCTACTTTTAAATGAATTAAGCATGTCGTTTTACCACCTCCTATAAAATATTTATGTAAACCAACAAAAAATTTGACTTTTTTCCTACTTTTGAATGAATGAAGCATGCAATTTCAATTTTGTCCATGTGGTCTAAACTATTGAATCAAAACATGACAATTTCATCGCAAAAACCCCATTTTTTCCAACTTTTGACTGAATTGAGCATAACATTTTAAGGCTTTGCATAAAAGATTATATGAGGCAGCTAAAAATCCTATTGTTTTTCTACTTATTCATTGTATCAAACATGCCATTTCAAATTAGTAGCTCAATTTTCTTTCTGCTGTTACAATTAGTGGCTTAAGTGCCCCCATTTTTTCCTACATTTGAATGAATTGAGCATAGCTGTGAATCGTTTCCTAACAAATCTGTTGAGATATGTTATTTTTGGTAGGAAATTATGGTTGTTGTTGTTAGAAATAGATTGAATTTTTCTGTTTGGTTTTGATTATAGCTTATGTCTTTGAACAAGCATGTTTTTAAAGTTGCTGCAAAGTGTTTCCTCCCTTGCTTGAATAGGTAATACAATGTTTCCTCCCTTTATTTCTCTGTTTCATCTACTATATCCACCAGCCATAAAGCACAAAAGCAGTTCTACTCAACACGCACACACACACCCACTTTTCCAACCGTCCAAATCAACCACTTTTCCGACCCTTGAATGTCTTGAGGTACTTTCTGTTTCTTTGGGTTTTTATGCCAAATGTGCTTAAAGATTGGACATGTAACTGAATGTTAGCCATATAGTTTAAATTGGGTATGTGATTGAATATTAGGTATTTAGTTTGAATTGATTTGAATGTGTGGTTTATTGAATTGGAATTTGGATATGTGCTAATTGGAATTGGATATGTTGAAACTTTATATATATCTCAAAAGAGAATAAAAGGAATTCATTCCACATACAGAAGCAAATGATCCAACAATTACATATTTAATTAGAACTCCATGAGTGTTTTTGTCAATGATTTGTTGATTTTGTGTGATTTCGGTTGGATGGCTATCATAAAGTGAATCCTCAACTTTGTTCGTGTATATTGAGAGTAAATTAGAGAGCTAAAAGGTAGTAAAGTTTGAATATTTATGTTTAATGTTGTTTTGAGTTTGGATTAATTTTGTTTGTTTGATATTAGAAATTGAGTGATAGGGAATTGGCACTTTTCTCCATTTTGAATAACGTTTAACTCAATTCTAATTTTCTGTTTGGTTTCCAAGAAAATTGAGGGAAAAAAGGATAGAAGAATAATGAATTCACTGAATTGAGTGCTTTAAGTCCATTTGTGATTGAAGTTATTCCCTTTGCTTTCATTTCTGTTTTTTTTTTTCTTTTGGGTTTCCAGCACGTTGAGCATGGTAAAATAAATTATTTTGATTTTGGAAGTCTACTTTGTTTTTCAGCTTTAGTTCTTGGGGGAACCGAAAATGTGATTATATGTATGGTGGTTGTATTTGTCTGTCATTTGAAAGCAATTGAAACAGAGAAAGAAGGGAGAGGAAAAGGATTTGGTCCTTATTTAATTCTTCTTCTATTTCATAGATTCAAAATGTGTTTAGTATCTTATTTAATCGGTGTACCTTTGCTCATTTAACTCAAATTTAATATGATTTGGTCCTCCAATTTCTCTAAATTGCTAACGGATTTATTTTCTTTAGAATTTTCATGAACTCTGGTTGTGGGATGATGCTTGCAGGTGAACTATATGCACGGTTTTCTGGGATGAGTTAGGAAGATCCACCTGAAAACAGCATATAAGATAGAGAACTGGTACGTTGCTTTGTGTTTCTGTTGGATTTTGATGTTTATATGACCATTGTCTTTTCAATTGATAAAAAATCTTCTGTAACTTCTGAAAATTCATCGTCACCATTGAAAAAAGTGTGATTTGTTCTTGGTAGATCGGGTAGTTCGATAGTTGATGGATTCATGCCTAGAATCCTACTACTAATTTTGGGCTACAGGCTTGACCATTATTTACAGCAGAGATGTTGTTTTGAGATTAAGAGACCTTAGGAAACTATCATACAAGACTATACTTACAATTGAATATCGTTTTTCGAGTTCATAAGAGGAATGTGTTTATGGAAGTTAATATCTTCTTTTTCTTTTGGTGGTTTTCTCACTAGGAAATGCTCAAGTTCTATCATATATTTTTTGTTAATTGAGTTTTGATTTTCACAGTAATTGTACAACCCTGTTCCATCATGATTAAATCTGCGTCGCAGATCTTCTTTCTGTGCCTTCTTCAAAACTCCTATTGTGAGTTCCAAAATATACCCCCATTTTTATTTTCTCTCTCTGTCTGCGCTTTTGGAAAGTTCCAATTTCTTGCGTTCTTAAGCTTATGCCTCCGAAGGCACCTTAATTTTGTGTTTAATTTGGGTTTTCTTTTGTTATGAATTCTGAATTTTGTCTTTATTTTGGGTTTTGTGGGTTTAGAATTTAGAATTTGTAAGTAATTAACTTTAATTTTGTCTATGTTCTTTTAGGTTTTTTTGTACTTCTTTCGTTCAATCCTCATCACTCTCTCCTCTATGTCTCTCACTAAACAATTCCCAATTGGTTTTTAGAGAGAGAAAGTGGCAGCAGCAGCAGTGGGGAAGGAAGAAGGACTATTCCTGTTTCTTTGATCTTTTCTGCCTTTCGAAGCTCTGGGTTTTGGCTTTGGTTCCATTAGCTGTTGAGGTAATTATTAATCCATGCTTTGATTGCAATTTTTTTAATAGCCATATATGTAATCGCTTTAAGCAATATATTTCACTTTTCACATAAATTGCCCGCAAAATCCAATACAAAAGTGACAGAGAGACCACACTCCCAACCAAAGTCAAAGGTATGATCTTACAAATAGTTATTCTTTTAAGGAGAATAATATTATACCTGTCTAATTCAAGTTTTGTATCAATGTTCATTTGCTATTACCCTATGAGTTGCTATACGACTCAGAGAAAATTTAACTATGTTATTGGTGATTAGAATTATTGGCGAGAGTACCAAAAAAGCAACGGTTGTGGATCCAATTGAATATGAGAAGGTTCTGAAAGCAGCCCAAGAACATGGTGTCGGTATCAAGCTCATCCTCACCACTCGCCATCACTGGTATGTTTAGACTTGCTCATCCAATTTACCATTCAATGCCTCATATTCATGCTGATACAACACACACACATATTTGTTTTGGATATTTTAGTACTTTCCAGAAATGGATTTATGAGGATTTATATCGTAGTTGGGTACATGATGCGGATTCATATTCAAAGAAAAATGATCCCCGCTCTTGAGGTCTCTTTCTTGATTCGTTTGATCGTTTTGCTAGGGTTTCGAGTTGTTGCAATTAGATCTTGAAATTGCATTGTAGAATTTATTAGCATAGTGGTCTTCACAAATCACCATTGATGCAGCACCTAATTAGGGCGGGAAGGAAATTAGATCTTGAAATTGCATTGTAGAATTTATTAGCATAGTGGTCCTCACAAATCCGCCATTTCGGACTCCTACTCTATACCTGTTAGGGCGGGAACCCAAAATTTTCACCCAAAACTCTCTCTCTCTACTTTGTCCTTCTCTGTTTCTTTCTAAACCTCTCACGATTTCCGCTCTTCCGCCGCTTGTCGTCTTCTCCAACCGAATTCTAGGGTTTCTGGTTCTCTGTCAGCAACTGAAATTTCCCGCCGGGGGTCCTCCGAGATGAGCCTCCGCCGGGGCTCCAAGGTCTGGGTCGAGGACCGGGATTTGGCCTGGGTCCCGGCTGAAGTCGCCGACTGGAAGGGGAAGCAGCTCCAGGTCGTCACCGCTTCGGGAAAGAAGGTGAAGTGAAACGTTTGCCCTCGGTTTTTGTGTGTAATTACTGATTAGTGTGTATGAAATTTGGGTATTTTTGTGTTGATTGTGGGGGTTTTGGGAGTGTAGGTTTTGGCTTTGCCGGAGAAGCTGTTTCTGAGGGATGCGGATGAGGACGAGCATGGCGGAGTGGTGTATAACCTTCAGAGGGGATACGCTCTCAATGATATATATGTGAGTCGATTTTTGTGTGCAATTTGTATAATTGGAGTGATACGGCTAGTTTGTGAAGGGGCTTTTATGTGCCACATTGTGCTATGTCATCTAGGATTGATGATGATTTGTTAAACCGTGGATCGGCTTAAATGCTTGCGAAAATTTTCAAATTGGCTATTGATTGTCTCATTGATGGCTTACACTTGGCGTGCTACTGGTTCTCCGTTAGCCCTGGATGAGGCTTACTAGCAGACGAGTTGACGTGAATTGACCTATTCTAGAAATGTTAAGTATAACCCCAAAATATCCTTGATTTCAACCGGAGAGTTGGGAGGACTTAAATTGACTGCTGTTAAATGTATAGGAAAGTGATCATATTGAGTGTTATAATGGAATTGGTATTTCACTTGTCATGTTTGACGCCATCATTTCTAGATGAGATAATGATAAATTGATAATATCATAAACCAGCGTAGAAAATGTGGTATACTAAAAATTTTTCCTTTTATATTTTCATATTATTAAAATTGGTTTACGCGACCTACTTTCGGAATTGAAGTGATTGTTTTCTTTTGTCGTTGGTAGACATATACAGGGAGCATTTTGATTGCGGTTAACCCATTCACAAAGCTTCCCCATCTATACAATGTCCATATGATGGAGCAGTATAAGGGAGCTCCATTTGGTGAGCTAAGCCTCCATGTTTTTGCCGTGGCTGATGCGTCTTATAGGTATGCCAATTTTATGATAATTGAGTCTTGACCTTTTTTGTACTTTGCTATTCCATTGAATGACTCAAGTTAGCTTTTCTGGATTTTGTAATCCAGAGCAATGGTGAATGATGGACAAAGCCAATCAATACTGGTCAGTGGTGAAAGTGGAGCTGGGAAGACTGAAACGACGAAACTGATTATGCAGTATCTTACTTATGTAGGAGGCCAAGCTGCTGGTGCTGGTGATGAGAGAACTGTTGAACAACAAGTTCTTGAAGTAAGATCAACCTCCATTCAAACAAATATCAACTCTGAATAAGAGTAGAAATAAATTCACACTGTTATAGATAAGGGTTTTTCATTTTGCCACTAAATTTTGGCAGCGGAGAAGTTATGGTTGAGTTAAATAATTTTTTTTTGACCAGTTTGGTCTTCGTCATGGTCCAACACTTGAGAAAAAGAATTGATCTTCTTCATTTTTACTGAGAAAATTGGTCAATTTAGTTTTTTATATTTTTGTTAGAAATTGTTTTTAAATTTTATTGTCTTGTTGCCTTTAATGTGTCACTGATTCTTTTTGGTGCATGGTTCAGTCGAATCCCCTTTTGGAGGCATTTGGTAATGCCAGGACTGTTAGAAATGACAATTCAAGGTGTGCTATATGTTTATTCTTCTCCTGAAATATCACTAATTTGGTATGTAAAAATTTGAAATTCTCACACTTTCGGTTGAGGCACATGTATGCTTTCTTGATGATAAAAGAATGGGGTAAAAGTTATGCTGGTTAGTTGAAAATTGAGATCAGAGAGTGAGGGCAATGCAGGAAGAGTATGGATTAATGAAAAGAACTAGGTCTTGGCTTTTACTTAGTATAAAGTAAATACCTTGAAGGTAATTATAATTGGAGGATGTAGGGGAGGATATAGAATATAATTACTGAACTGTTTCTGCCCTTTTTAATAGATAACATTATTCATTAATGAACTTGTTGTTTACTGTATCCAACAATAATTGGGATATTTATTATTGTAATTGCTAATCAGTTTAGTAGTATATCATTAACTACTAATAATGATTTTAGTTTTTCTGGCAATTTGGTAAATGTCATGCTTATTTTCATTTTAGTTTTTGAAGTGAAAATGATTTTCCTTCAATTGTCATTCTTCTTTGAGGCAGTCGTTTTGGCAAGTTTGTTGAGATCCAGTTTGATGCAAGTGGTAGAATATCTGGAGCTGCAATTAGAACTTATCTACTGGAAAGATCCCGTGTTGTTCAGATTACAGATCCTGAAAGGAATTACCACTGTTTTTACCAGTTGTGCGCATCTGGAAAGGTACTCTTTGTGTCTGTGATTGGATGGATTTATCACACAGTTACCATTGTAAATATCTGAGCATCTATAGTCAATTAGCTGTTTATCATTGAGTGTTTGTGTGTATACATGCGTCAAGTTTTCCTTATGCATCCCAGGATGTTTCAAGTTGTGTATGTGTATACATGTGTTTTTTACACCCATTTCTATGTATCATCATGGTTCACATATGACCATCAGTCGTGTACTCTATTGAAGCTCATGGATATTGTTCTCTGGATTCTCCATACGTATAGGATGCAGAGAAGTACAAGTTAGACCACCCAAGCCACTTCCATTACCTGAATCAAAGCAAGACTTATGAACTTGATGGAGTGAGCAGTGCAGAAGAGTATACGAAGACAAGAACAGCAATGGATATTGTTGGTATCAGCCGTGAAGATCAGGTTTAAAACTTAATCCAAGTGGATGGCGCTTTAAGATGAATACTTTTTTTTCCCTTCACTTCCGCTCTTGGGTGTTTCTGAGATTCATTTTTCTACCTTTTTAGGAAGCAATATTCCGCACCTTGGCTGCAATTCTGCATTTGGGGAACATTGAATTTTCTCCTGGGAAAGAGCACGACTCTTCAGTTCTAAAGGATCAGAAATCGAACTTTCATATGCAGATGGCTGCTAAACTTTTCATGTAGGTGATTTATATAGCTTGAACTTGAATTTTTACTTTCCCTTACTAACTTTGAACAAACTGAATGGTTTAATATCCTGTCGGTTTCTTTAATATTTTATGAGTGAACATTCAATTCCGAGATTTTTTGTTTTTTTTTTTGTAATTTACTGAGGGAGTATCTTCATGGACTATATAATGCAATCCGTGCATATTATGAGTCAGGAGATACATCTCTAGAATGTTGCCTGTAACTTAATCACTCTATTGCATTTTGTGATAGGAACATGCTAAAGAAAGTTCCTGCCCAAACTATCTCATATATACAACTTGCATTCGATAATTTAATTTAGAGTTGCTTAATAAATCAGGTGTGATGTGGACCTCTTATTAGCAACACTGTCTACTCGTACAATCCAAACTCGTGAAGGAATTATTGTTAAAGCTCTCGACTGTAGTGGTGCTATTTCTAGTAGAGATGCATTGGCAAAGACTGTTTATTCTCGGTTGTTTGACTGGTATGGTTTCATCAACATTCCCCACAGGAACTTCATTTTCTTAACTCGTCTGGGAAGATTCTTCTTTACCTTATTTGGGTTTGGATATTTTCACAGGCTTGTTGATAAGATTAATACATCTGTTGGCCAAGACTCGACTTCCCAAATGCAAATAGGAGTCTTGGACATTTATGGTTTTGAATGCTTTAAGGACAATAGGTGAGATCTTTACCCATATCTATTTCAATTTTAAATATACGAGTCTTAAATTTGGATTTGGAATACTATCTAAGTGCCATTGAAATTTTGTATAGTAAGTGGTCATGTCGCTTTGACTTGTCCAGAGGGTATATATGTGTATTGTAAATGAGTTAGTGTCATGTGTGTTTCTGCTTCTTGTTTGTCACTGTAATTCATAAGGTGATTGGACTTTTGACATCCCAGCTGATCTGTTAGTTGGTGATAGTCATAGTCTCTCTCTACTCAAGTTTTACTCTTTCAACCTATATCATCCTTATTATTATTGTTTTATTTCTGTCTTGTCAAAAGTCAAACTCTAGTCTATTATTATAAGAGTATCCTTGCGATTGTACATTATTCCTTTGGTTAATTTAGGTTTTCCTTTTCCACAGTTTTGAGCAATTTTGCATTAACTTTGCAAATGAGAAGCTACAGCAACACTTTAATGAGGTGTGCGGTGCATTAATGTTTTATGAAATTAACATACTCTTATCATTTTATGTTATTAATAATTATTGTATTCTAACTTCGTTCCCACTTGTTCCAGCATGTGTTCAAGATGGAGCAGGAGGAGTATAGCAAAGAGGAAATTGATTGGAGCTACATTGACAACCAAGATGTTCTGGATTTGATTGAGAAGGTTTTGCCCATTCTGTCTCCTTTTTTTGGTTGACAAATATTTATGAAATGCTGCAAAGCCATCTTCTTCTCCCCTCCCTTTTATTATATGATTTTAAAAGGATAATTAGTATCCTGGATTGATTTCATAGTAGCATGTATGCAAGGAGTTGACTTACATATACATAAGTCAAAATAAACAAACAAGAGGGAGCCTTCACAAAGGTTGCTTAGGAGAAGTTTTAGCAGTCGGTAGAGCCCCAGAAAGAGAAGGCATCGGAGGGGGATCATTCGGAGCCTCAGTACTGGACAAAACCCTAGAAGAAGGAGGTATCAGAGGTTGATCATTTGGAGCTTCATTACGCGGTACAGCCCCAGAAGACGAAGGCAATAAATACTTTTGGAACAAACCCACAAACCTCTGATGATCAAGTAAAACTTGACTATCAGATTCCTTCATCTGGTCAAGCTTCATCTTTATGTTTGTAGCATAGTCATGTGCGAGCTGGTGCAATTGTTTATTCTTATGCTTGAGCCCTCTAATCTCCTGTTTGAGACTCATCACTTCAGCCGCTAATGATTCAATTTGGCGAGTTCGAGCAAATAGGCGTTGTGCCATATTAAACACAGAACCTGCACACTGAACACTGAGAGCCAGAGAATCCTTAACAGCCAACTCATCAGACCGTTTGGAAAGTAGTCTGTTATCTTTGGGAGTGAGAAGGTTCCTGGCCACCACCGCACCGGTTATATCATTCTTCATCACGGAATCCCCAACGGTAAGTGGACCAGTAGGGGAGACGAAAGATGGGCGCCATATGTTGTCTGGAGAAGGCGTGGCTGCCTCTTCAACAAGGTTCAAGTCAAAACGACGGTCGGAGGGGCCAGACATTTTCAAAGGTGTTGAAGAGAGAAGAGGTCGGACAAATCAATATCTTAGAAGTGCAAGAATGGAGCTTCTACTGGTGGAGATTCAAGTGTGCTTTGGAACTTAATGCCAGCCTCTATAAAAATCCGATGGAGCTTCAGAAATCAAAGAGGCGTTTGCTTTATCAAAAGCTGGGCTGCTCAGAGGCCACGAGGGTCGATCTCAAAAATCGATTTGCTTTCTCAAAAGCTGGGCTGTTCAAAGACCACGAATGCCGATCTCAGAAATCGAAGAGGCGCTTACTTTCTCAAAAGCTGGGCTGCTCAGAGACCACGAGGGTCGATCTCAGAAATCGAAGAGGCACCTACTTTTTCAGCCCTGTCAGCACCTGTCACATGCACACTCAACTTTGCGGAAATTATGGGCATTCTGTCGAAGATTTCTGGTGAAGTAGAAAACACATGAATCTTACTGTTCAATCACTCACTTCCCACATGCAACATTAGCTCATGGGTACCACAGATAACTTTGCCAAAGTTCTCTGACAAAGTTGAGACACGTGAAGTTTGCAGCTCCTACTACATCGCTCTGACCAAGAAGGGTAGAAGAATAGTAAACAAACAGCACTAACAAAGTTTAGACACATAAATTTTGAAGGTCTAGCTACCATATTATTACCCACAAGGGTAAAGGAACAGTACCACTGCTGGATAATTGGAAAGTCCTTGTGTGTCAACCTCTGTGCTCCGTGGCAAGGTAGACTAGCAAACATGCTCAACCTTTACTCACATTCGAGAAAACACTCCCAACAAGATTGCTTGCTCCAAAATTGAAGAGGCACCGCCCTTTGAATCTCGAGAGCCAGACTCCCAACATGATTACTTTCTCAAAAATCAAAGAGACACCGCTCTCCGAATCTCGAGAGCCAGACCCTCAGCAGGATTGCTTTCTCAAAAATTTAAGAGGCATCGTTCTCCGAATCTCGAGAGTCAGACCCCCAGCAGGATTGCTTTCTCAAAAATTGAAGAGGCATCGTTCTTCGAATCTCGAGTCAGATCCCCGACAAAATTGCTTGTTCGAAAACCGAAGAGGCACCACTTTCCCAACTTCGAGAGCCAGATCTCCTTGGATAAAGCTTGTCTGTAATCTTCACACGCAACATCAACTTTCCAGATACCACAGACCACTTTTTCCAAGTTCTCTGACAGAGTTAAAACATGTGAAGCTGGCAGCTCCCATTACCGTGCTATGACTAAGCAGGGTAAAGGAATAGCATTACTACTTGTTGTTAGGGAGACTCCTATATATGTCGACCTCCATCCCCAACGGACAGGCAGACCTGCAAAAATGCTCAACCCTTCCTCGTATCTGAGAGGGCACTCCCAACGAAGCCTTTCGAAATATTCAGCTTTCTTTCCTCCCGATAATACCTCTGCAAACAAGCTATACCAGAGCAAGAATATCTCATATCATCAGGGTTAAAAGCAAAAGTATCCTATATCATGCTTTTTCCCTGTCTTTTCCTTTGGCCTTGTTCTTACCTGCAAAACAAGGAGAAAGAGAGCAATCAGTCAGCACTTGGAATTAAGCTTCCAGTCAGGAACTAACTGCCTGGAACCTCTTACCTGATTACTTACCTGGCATTGCTATCGAGTACTCATTTTCAACATCTTATGCTCTTCCAGGGAAGATACCGCATTTGCCTGAGGAACAGATAGGGCAAGTGAGAAGGATACAAGGAAGCATGTGGAGACAAGCGTAACAGCACACGTGCTGATACATCCACTACTCTGTCAAAAGCAAAAGTATCCCATATCAGCAGGGTCGAATGTACTCTAGATTTGATGGACTTGTTTTGACCCTCAAATTTTTCAGTCGGCCTTATACTTTGGAGGAAACTAGAAAACCCTTCAGCCCAGTTCAAGAATAAGTCTGTGGAAAGTTACTTCTTCAAAAGCAAAAGTATCTTATATCATCTCTTCTCGTCTTTCTTCTCTTTATCCTTCATGCTGCCTGCAAGATAGGGAGAATGAGAACAATCAGCCGGAACTCGAAATCAAACTTTTGATTTGGGACTGATTGCTTGGAGCTCTGATTGCTTACCTTGTCTGTCACCTCTTTCAGCAGATTCCCTAACTCGGCGACTTGGGGGACTCTTACTACATGGTTTGTATCGCGCTTGACCAAGCTTGAAACTACAAGTAAGCTTCAAGTGAAATTGATACATTACCTTGTGCATCTCCACCAGTTAAAGATACCACCCCTGGATGGAGGAACAGTACTTCCAGAGAAGATGCCACATTTACCTATGAGACTATTAAGGCAAGTGAAGATGATACCACACTTCGGTACTTAGAAGTTTCGTGATTACGAGATCATTTTCCCACAATATTTCCTAATGTTATTTGTACTAAATCATTCACTTGTACTCACTAAAGGAGAGCTTGAACCTATGTACTTGTGTAAACCATTCACAATTAATGAGAACTCCTTTATTCCGTGGACGTAGCCAATCTGGGTAAACCACGTACATCTTGTGTTTGCTTTCCTGTCTCTATCCATTTATATACTTATCCACGCTAATGACCAGAGCAATCTAGCGAATATCACAAAAAGCGATCGTTTTCGCTACCTAGGATCTATCTTGCAAAAGAACGGAGAATTAGATGGAGATCTTAATCATAGAATACAAGCTGAATGAATGAAGTGGAAGAGTGCATCCAGCGTGTTCTGTGACCGTCGTAGGTCACTGAAGCTCAAGGGAAAATTTTATAGGACGACAATAAGGCCAGCGATGCTGTATGGCACAGAATGTTGGGCGGTGAAGTATCAACACGTACACAAAATGGGTGTAGCGGAGATGAGGATGCTTCGTGGGATGTGTGGGCACACGAGAAAGAATAAAATTGGGAATGAGGATATCCGAGGTAAAGCAGGAGTAGCCGAAATTGAAGGAAAGATGAGAGAAAATTGGTTACGATGGTTTGGACATGTGCAAAGAAGGCCTATTGACGCTCCGGTTCGAAGATGTGACTACGGGACAGAGGTTCAGGGCCGAAAGGGTAGAGGAAGACCTAGGAAAACTTTGGAAGAGACCCTAAGAAAAGACTTAGAGTACTTGGATCTAACGGAGGACATGACACAAAACTGAGCGCAATGGCGTTTTAGGATTCATATAGCCGACCCCATTTTGTGGGAAAAGGTTTTGTTGTTGTTGTTGTTGTATGCATTTGACTGAATCTGGTAGTTGGGATTTTTTTTTTTTAACTTTTTATTTTGTCATTTGTTTGCCATCACCCTCTCTACTGAGATAATGACACAAGTGAAAAGTGGTGGAAAGGGAAAAGATTTGTTGTTAGAGAAAATATGTACTGTTGGATTAGGAATTAGCTGAGATAGCTGCAATGTGCACAAAAAGATTTGCTTTCCTATTTATTGCAAGCATCTCTTTGCACTAAATTTACAAAAAGGATTGAGCTTAAATATGCATGATACTTTTTTTTAGCGATTAATATTGATGTTTCATTGTAATATATGCATAGGATATATGAATGCAATAATAGGGATTGAGTTTCAAGGGTGTGTGCTTTGTGCATCCCTTTAACCACAGATACTATTTTTGGCGAGTTTATTTTAGTGAGACAATGATGTTATTATAATGCAGTTGGTTATTCTTTTTTGTAGTTGATCAAATCCAAATGTTTTCTTACATGCCCTTTGATATAAATACTCACAACTCTCTCTCTCTCTCTCTCTCTCTCTCTCAGCTCACACACGCACACAGAAACTACCACATTGCTAGAAAAGCTGAAGAAACACTAGAATTTAGTGAGTCTGAAACGTTGAGGTTGACATTTAGGGATGGGAAGTTTTTGTTCATTCTGTTAAGGTGAGCGTCTTGGAGGTATTGTGGATATATTGTCCGAATTGGGGTTTTTAAAGTTGAAATTTAATCTGGGATTTTGAATTTTTTTTACAAGTTAGTAATTTGTGGAGTTATTCTTAGTTTTATCAAGAAATTTGATTTAGGTTTCATATATTTTGTGAAATTAGATACTTTTTTTGTGAAGATTTTTTTTATCTGAAAATGCTCGAGAGTTGAATGTGACAAAGTAAGCAGATCATCATGTAAACCAGAAACCAAGAAGCTCAAACCCTGAGAATTCAATGGTTAGCCCTGTTTTCAGATTTGTTTGCTTCAGTTTATTTTGTTGTAATATAATTAATAACATATTAGAGTGAAACCCTGTTGGTTATTGTGCTTTTTGTATAGGTAATAACATGTATTTTCTCTTCTTTGCATTTAGCAGTAATCAACCTTAGTTATGTGACTCAAAATCTGAGGCAGCCTCTGGACCTTATTCTGAGGAAGGTAGCATTTTCCACTTTTTCAGTTATTTTTTGTTCGGTTGTTGAGAAAGTGATGGAAATATAGTTATCTGTGAATATGGAAACTTGAATCTGTGTAGACTCCTTGGTTGTGTATTGGGTTATGTGGAGGTTTAGGGTTTTAATTTTGAACGATTTGTTCATAATTGTGTTGAATTTATTCAACTTAAATGTGTTTTATTCATCCGATTACGCTTGAAACAGCTGGTTCCCAGCGCGGGCGTAATTTCTAGTGATATCTATAAAAGGGGAAGGAAACCTTGTTTTTATAAAAAGGATATTTCACCCTCACTTTAGGAGGATGTCAAACCCTAACATCTCTAGTAACAAGCCTCTACGTAAAATGTAACTCTTATTTTATATGATGAAAATTGACTCTACAAACCAACAAGTTTCATCCTGCAATTCTTCCAAGGTCATATCAATTTTCTCATCCAAACTTTGTTGCACAACATATATAGTGTTATACTAATCGGTAAGGTGGATATTGTTGGTAAGCAAGTGGTACATCAACTCATCTCGTGCTTATTAATCTAGTGCAACATTATTGATGATTTGCTTAACATCAATATAAGTGACAAAACCATTCAGACCGTAACCAACTAGTTGAAAGGGTATGCCTACTTCTCTTCCATTGTCATCATCAGCTACATTATTGCATCTTCCTCCATTTCACCATCGACATCTCCTTCCAAATTATCATCATCAATTATCACGCCTTCATTATCGTCGGTAAATTATCAATTATCACGCCTTCACCATCGTCAAGATTTCTTTCGTCATTTGGATGAAGCGATAAATCGATTATGCTAAGTTGAATGAAACTCCACCTCCATTATATTGAACTATTGTTCCAGAACAACTTGTAGGTCGAGCAGCAGGTCGTTTGCATCTTCACATCGTGTAATGTCTAATTGGTTTATAATCTAGCGATATGGACCATGATATGTGATGACATCTACCCATCTGATTTATATTCCTAAACCACGGAGGAATATAGGGACTAGAAACCAAACAACTTGATCATCCATTTCTTCTAATGTCATAACGATTTAATGCAGACCCTATTGCACAACATAGATAATGTTATAGTGCTCAGGCGGGTGGATATGATTGGGAAGTGGGTAACGAACCAACTCATCTTGCACTCATTGATCTAGCGTAGCAGCATTTGGGACTTGTTCAAGATCAATATGAGTGAAACTCGTGCATACCATAACCAACAATTTCAACAGGTAGTCCTACTCCTCCCCCATTGCAATCATCACCATTATCGTTTTCATCTTCTTCCATTTCATCATCGGTGTCCCCTTCCAAATCATCACCATCAGCTTCATCTATTAGCACACCTTCATCATTAGGGTCTGCGCCGGCAGGGTCTGCAAGGCCAGCTGTCATTGCCACGACAGCTGCTGCAGCGCCTATGGCTGCAGCATAAGAGACGAAATGCAAAGGCTTTTCAACATTGCTGCTAGATTTTGACTTGACATCCTCATCTCTATGCACCAACTTAGATAGAATTAAGTTCAATTGCCTGAAAGATACAGAAAATAACAACTTAATAGGAATGAGCATTACTTAGAAAACAATCATACCATAACCAACTATTTGAATGAGTGCTCCTACTTGTCCCCCGTCGTCATCATCATCGACATTATTCATTTATTTTCCTCTATTTCATCATCGCCATTTCCTTCCAAATCATCATCATTGATTATCACACCTTTATTTGCATTTTCACACTATGTAATATCTCAATGGTTTATGACCTAGTACCCACTGGTTTTTGTGCATGAAACAGGATGACATATACCAATCTAGGGTTAAGTGTGGGGTTGGCTACAATTATACGTAAAAGTTAAGAGATAAGAAACCAGCCCCACACTTAACCCTAGATTGGTATATGTCATCCTATTTCATGCACAAAAAACCAGTGAGTACTAGGTTATAAACCATTGAGATATTACATAGTGTGAAGATGCAAATAAAGGTGTGATAAACAATGATGATGATTTGGAAGGAGATGTCGATGATGAAATAAAGGAATAATGTCGATGATGATGACAACGGGGGACGAGTAGGAGCACTCATTCAAATAGTTGGTTATGGTCTGATTGTTTTATGAGTAATGCTCATTCCTATTAAGTTGTCATTTTCTGTATGTTTCAGGCAATTAAACTTAATTATGTCTTAGTTAGTGCATAGAGATGAAGATGTCAAGTCAAAATCTAGCAACAATGTTGAAAAGCCTTTGCATTTTGTCTCTTATGCTGCAGCAGTTGTGGCAATGACAGCTGGCCTTGCAGACCCTGATGATGAAGGTGTGCTAATAGATGATGGTGATGATTTAGAAGGGGACGCCGATGATGAAATGGAAGAAGATGAGGACGATAATGGTGATGATTGCAATGGGGGAGGAGTAGGAGTACCTGTTGAAATTGTTGGTTATGGTATGCACGAGTTGGTCGCTCATATTGATCTTGAACAAGTCCCAAATGCTGCTGCGCTTGATCAATGAGTGCAAGATGAGTTGGTTCGTTACCGACTTCCCAATCATATCCACCCGCCTGAGCACTATAACATTATCTATGTTGTGTAATAGGGTCTGCATTAAATTGATATGACATTAGAAGAAATTGATGATCAAGTGTTGGTTTCTAGTCCCTATATTCCTCCGTGGTTTAGGAATATAAACCAGATGGGTAAATGTCATCACATATCATGGTCCATATCGCCAGGTTATAAACCAATTAGACATTACACGGTGTGAAGATGCAAACGACCTACTGCTCGACCTACAAGTTGTTCTGGAACAATAGTTCGATATAATGGGGGTGGAGTTTCATTCAACTTGCATAATCGATTTATCGCTTCATCCAAACGACGAAAGAAATCTTGTAGCTGATAGTGAAGGCATGATAATTTACTGACGATCATGAAGGCGTGATAATTTGGAGGAAGATGCAATAATGTAGCTGATGATGACAATGGAGGAGAAGTAGGCATACCCTTTCAAATAGTTGGTTATGGTTTGATGTTAAGCAAATCATCAATAATGTTGCACTAGATGAATGAGTGCGATATGAGTTGATGTACCACTTGCTTACCAACAATATCCACCTTACCGATTAGTATAACACTATATATGTTGTGCAACAAAGTTTGGATGAGAAAATTGATATGACCTTGGAAGAATTGCAGGATGAAACTTGTTGGTTTGTAGAGTCGATTTTCATCATATAAAATAAGAGTTACATTTTACGTAGAGGCTTGTTACTAGAGATGTTAGGGTTTGACATCCCGAAATATCCTTTTTATAAAAACAAGGTTTCCTTCCCATTTTATAGCTGATGATGACAACGAAGGAAACCCTTGTTTTTATAAAAAGGATTTTTCACCTTCACTTTAAGACAATGTCAAACCATACCCTCTCTAGAAACAAGCCTTTATGTACAATGTAACTCTCATTTTATATAGTTGAAATTGGCTCTAGAAACCAACAAATTTCATCCTGCAATTCTTCTAAGGTCATATCAATTTTCTCATCCAAACCTTGTTGCACAACATATATAGTGTTATACTGATAGGTAAGGTGGATATTGTTTGTAAGCAAGTGGTGCACTAACTCATCTAGTGCAACATTATTGAGGATTTGCTCAACATCAATATGAGTGACAAAACCATTCAAACCGTGCCTACTCCTCCCCCATTGTCATCATCGGCGACATTATTGCATCTTCCTCCATTTCACCATCATCTTCTTCCAAATTATCATCATTGATTATCAAGCCTTCATCATCGTCAGGCTTTACGTAGCCAAATGGAGGGTGGATATTGTTGGTAAGCAGGTGGCACACCAACTCTTCTCGCACTCGCTCATCTAGGGCGAAATTATTGAGGATTTGCTCAACACCAATACAAGTGACAAAATCATTTAGAACATAACCAACGATTCGAACGAGTACTCCCACTCGTCCCCCATTGTCATCATCATCGACATTATTGCCTCATTTCCCCCACTTCATCATCGACATCTCTTTCTAAATCATCACCATCATTGTCATCATCGATTATCACACCTTCAACATTATCAGGCTCAACGCAGCAAGACCAGCTGAACCTCAGCAGCAGCCACAACACTTAGGGTTACAATGTAAAAGATCAAAGTCATAGGAATTGATGCATGTAATCCTTGAAGTAATCATAATTGATTATCACACCTTCATTTGCATCTTCACACTATGTAATATCCCAATGGTTTATAACCTAGGACCCACTAGTTTTTGTGCATGAAATAGGATGACATATACCAATCTAGGGTTAAGTGTAGGGTCGGCTACAATTATACATAGAAGTTCAAAGATAAGAAACCAACCAATTTCATCCTACAATTCTTCCAACATCATATCAATTTCCTCATCCAAACCTTGTTGCACAATATATATAATGTCATACTGATTGGGATGGTGGATATTGATGGTAAGCATCATCGACATTATTGATTTATTTTCATCTGTTTCATCATCGGCATCTCCTTCCAAATCATCATCAATTATCACACATTCATCATTACCAGCCTCATGCCAATGATTGACTCTCGACAACATCTAGTCACTTCTCCAGCCAAAAGATTCTCTAGACTGAAGACATGGGGGACTCATGTTGTACCGTATATAAAGCCTCAATATTTGGGCCTCATTACTTAGCCTATGACATCTATAAAAGGGGAAGGAAACCCTTATTTTTTTATAAAAATGATCTTTCACCTTCACTTTAGGAGGATGTCAAACCATAACCTCTCTAAAAACAAGCCCTTATGTACAATGTAATTCTCATTTTATATAGTGGAAATCACTCTACAAACCACAAATTTCATCATGCAATTCTTCCAAGGTCATTTTAAGTTTTGAGTGTCATTTTAAGAATGGAAAATAGCACCCGAAGCAAGTAATTTTTAGACGGGAATCCCGGTTTCACTTCTTCCCCTCACTTCATTTGGCAGGCAGTTTGTTTATGACAACTTAAAATGCTTCTTTTAATTCAAAAAACTCTACGATGTTGTCAAAGTTAGAGCGTCAAACCCAAAATATTAAAAAATGCTTCTTTCAAAGTTTCACACTTTCCTCATCGTCTTCTAGTTCTAGCTACTTCTTCTTCTCCTCCTCTTGCTCAAACAACTCAAGCATCAACTTTCCAGCAAGAGAAAAGAAAATTATTTTTTAACGACAACAACATACAATTTTTAAACATTTAATCTTCAGACAGCAAAACCATAACGATAATGAGCAAATTCCGCCTCAAGATACAGAGCACATACCGATCCAAAGAATGAAAAGACGACAATGTAACGTAGAGTGAAGGAAAGAAATGCACAACCTTTAAAGCTTCATGGAGCACTGCCTCCTCCTCCTTGAGCTTCTTGGACCCTAGTCGTACAAACCATTTCCTTTCTTTTGTGCTCATCTTTACACACCCTTTTCTCCCTTTATGCACATCCTTGTTTATTTATGACCATCATATCGAAAACTTTTGTGCACATTCTTATTTATTTATGACCATCAGATCAAATTGTTTTTTCATGACCATCACATCAAATTGTTTTTTTATGTCTCTTGGATCATATAAAGCAAAGAATAATTTATAGACATAAATAACCAAGCCTTTGCAACTAATCATTTTCCAAATATTATTTCCAGCAATTTTATTACAAGCCATGTGTTGGGGGAAACAATGTGTAACAAACAGAGAAAAATGATTGAAGAATTAGTTATTTTAGTTAATTTTAATTGCTTACCATTATTATTATTATTATTATTATTATCATCTTTAACGCTTTGATTTTTTGTTTTTTTAGTGGCTTTCTTTTCTTTTCATATGTGCCAAGCTCAACATTAAATTTTATTTTTATAAATGACGAGTTCGATGTTTAATTATATTTATTAAAGCTAAATTTATAATCATACGAAACATTTATACAACAGCTTCCATCCTTACCAATGATATTGAAGCTAAATTTATAAAAATACAAAAACAAAAGGTGATTTTCATGTACCTTCGTCAATAGAATAGGCGATCGACAAATCCATGGCTAGATTTCACTTCCAAGTTACCACTCCAAAGTTCAGTGGCCTTCGATAACTATTTCAATTTGAGGTTTCAGCAACTACATTCCGTTTAAAAATAAATAAAAAAGAAAGAAAACGAAAGCCAAAACCCAAAATCCAAAATTTGAAAACTCCTTAATAAATAGAGAAATGACACAAAATGGATAAGTTCAATTAAGGGGCTATTCGTTTTTAGTTTTCAAGGGCCGTTTGATAATAATTTCATTTTTAGTTTTAAACTTTACCCTAAATTGAATGAAACCAACCGCTTTCTCATTTATTTTGTATTATTTTATTTTACACATATAGTCCTCTTATTCACTAGTAATTATACAAGGATGTTGAATTTTAAGATTGATGGAACTTTCAAGTCTATGAATACCCATTATATATAGTACCGAGTAATCTGTTCTACTATTCTTAAAAATGTACAAATGACGCTGGAGGGAGAGATAGAAATCCAAAATCCCATCATTCAAAAGAACGATGGCCAAAGAAGGCTGCCATTTTGGAGGCTCCAGCCGAAACCTCCCTGACAATCGAACACCATCTTCTCTCGACCGGAGCTTGGTCGCACTCTTCAACAACTCCAACTGTTCCCTGGTCACCACGATCTTAATCTTCTTTCTTTTGCATCCTTCTTGGCGGACTATTTTTGAAGGAACCAAGGGGTTTCCAAGGAGACCTGCAAGGTCTGGCACGAGATTGTAAACCTCACCGGGTTCTAGCGTAGTGTCGGGTGCCAATGGCATATACGGTCGGGCGTTGTTACCCGCTTGCAGCCAGTGTGAAAGCCAAATGTAATCGTCTCTTGGTCTTGGGGCAGATGGAACATAACATTTAATATTTATGCAATTTCTCATTGTCTGGTATAAACTTCGCACAGAGAAATACAAGTGATGAAATTAGGAATTCGGACTCTCATCGAACTTTTAGTGTTGTGTGGCTTTGATCATTTCATGTGTGAGGAAGTTTGACGTGCAAGCCAAGACACCGCTACTTTAGTTATGTTTTATAATCTAAATACCTTGAAGTCAATGGTCTGTGAGATTCTTCATTGCACCACAGCCTCAACAGTATAAAGTATCGAATGTCACCTCCAAAAAATATTGAACTTCTTTCCGTTTTCCTATAAAGGCAAAAAATATTGAACTTAACTAGATGTTTTATGTCTTTATTAAATACATGTAAATGAGGCCTCGAATCGAATCACATAGGAAGCCTGGGTCAACTAGCCACAAACTAGATTCGGCTCTCGAATTCAACCAAAAGAGATGCAAAAGATCAACTTTCTAATTGATCCTATCGCAAGCAAATAACATGCCATGTACCTAGAGAACCATACTAGCGGAAATAAGCCTCATAAAGTAAGCACCTAAGGTCACTTCAGTCTGCGACAATGCCAAATTGCCAATTGCCCCTTCATAGACGTTGGATGGTAACACAAGTTAGAACAATGCACTTGTTTTGTACCCCTTGCCATTCTCATGTCACAATACCTCCAGAATGGCTTTGATCAAAAGGAATTTTCAGAACTTCCGTAACATGCAAAAGGAAACGGACTTTTTTCACTTATTTGATTTCTTAGAATTCATTTAGCAATGCTTTAACTGGATCTAATTGATACCATCACTCAAATCACAGCACATATATAGGTACATTAGTACTGAGTAAGATGCAAGAATTCTAAGAACTTCATTAACTCTATAAGACTAGTGAAAGTAGATTTCATAGTTGAATTCTAATGGTACAAAACTGTTCTCTACGCCAATAGCGAAAACTTCAGAAGCATATAAATAGAAAACTGAGAAGCAGCACATACCAGTTTTTGACGTTACATTTCAGTGTGATGAGCTTTGTCAGTAAACTAAACAGCCGACATCTAAGCAGTAACTAACTCGGATGAACTCCTAGACTCCAACCATGACTTGATTGCAACCTTTGTCGTCAAAAACCAGCCAGCCTTGTCCGGGGCCTCATGGAATGGAGCATTTAATTCCTTCAAATGGGACTCAAATACACTTGCCAGACCCTTGTCTGAATACTTATGTTTCCCATGTCCAGTATTGATTCCAAGCAACGGTGGAAGCTCCTCAGCAGAGTCCAATACCCGAGATAGGTCATTGATCCAAACATGTAATGCAGTCAGAGCGGCCCCAAGAGACAGACCTTTGAGATACAGAGACCACTGGGTTTGAGACCTTGACTGTAAACCTATGTATATCTGAAGTGTAATCCCCAAGTCTAATAGCTCACAGGCTCTCTCCAATAGATCGAGGTTCACACAAAGATCAATCAGGCAATTGCAATAAGCCTTCTTTACATCCGAACCGATTGAGTTGAAAAGTTCTGATGCTTCATTCTTGAAGTTTTCACTACTGTCTTGCTTCTCCACCAAAAGTCTTACCACATACCCTAGTTTTTCATCAGCCCTCTCAATGCAATTGGCAAGCTTGCAAAGTTCTTCCTTTGGTGTTTGAGTCATCACATTCAGGAGACAACCACAGAAACGCTCATCTGGTGTTATACCCAAATCTAGGAGTTGATTGAATATCCTAACAACGTCATCAGTGCGTTTTGCCTTCCCGTAGCATTGGATGAGTGATGTCAAAATAAAGATATTAGGTTCAAAACCAGCCTCCAACATCTCATTCAATGTTGCTTCTGCCTCTGTGACTTTCCCGCTACAGGAATATATGGTGATCATGGATGAAAAGGTCCAACTGTCGGGCTTCAAGGTTTCAGAACTCTTCATTTCTTCAAAAATGTCAACGGCTTCGTCAGTGTTACCAACATCAGCACACATAGCTAAAAGGGTGTTATAAAGAATTACATTTAACTCTAGCCCCTTCTCCTTCATCACTTTATAAACATTAAGAGCATCATCACTGTAGCGAGCTCTACCATAGGCCCTTAAAAGAGACGCATAGGTCACCCAATTTGGTGAAAGCTCTCTGCTGATCATCTCTCGGTAAATTTTCTTGGCCTGCCAAGGCCTCCTAGCTCTTCCCATGGCATCCAGCAAAGTGTTATAAATAACCAAGTTTGGCTTAGCCCCTATAGCTTTCATTTCCTCATAAACATTCAAGCACCCATCAAAATTCCCCGATTGCCCGTGAATTTTGATCAATGTAGAAAACGTCACTGGATCGATGCGCCACTTCTCAGTCCTAGCTCGGTCATACAAACTGAAAGCCATTTCAACCTTACCGGCACGCCCATAGGCGTCAATCATAGCCGAATAGGTAACATCATCCGGATTACACCCAAAACTGGGCATCTTCTCAAACCACTCCACAGCCTTATCAGGCAAAGAACACATCCTAGCACAACTAATCATAGTCGAAAAGGTAACATTATCGGGTTTAACACCTCTCTGGAGTAGTTGATCGAACAGCTTCTCTGCTCTATCCAAATCCTTACCCTTCCTACACACTTTCAAAGTCACATTGTACAAAATCACCTCCCTCTTGGGTTTCAATCTCTTGTGAAAGTAGTTAAGCGCAAGCAAAGCATTTTCCGGATTGTTCATGTTATTAAGAACAACCACAGCGTCTTGTTCCAAAATATTATCCCCTAAACCCTTTAAAGCTTCAGAAACATCACTTTCAATCGGAGCGCAAGAGTTCAAATACTCAGCTACTTTCACCAAAGAAGCGTACCTGGAATCGTAGGACTTGTGCCGCAGCTGTGAAGCTCTGGGGCTCCTGGGATTGACCCAGACGTAGCTTTTCGACAAAGACCCGGAATTTCCATCTGGGCTCTGAAGACTTTCAATTTCTGAGTCTTTGGGGCTCTGGGCTTCTTCTGCAACCTGGTCTTGCAACGAAACACGGTGTATTTGCAGAGAGGTTGTTGACTGAAATTGTAGCGGAGGAAAACTGAGTCTGTGGGTGTGAATTGCAGAGCTTCTGAGTCGAAAATTAGTCGGGGAAGGAAAAGGGAGAGAGCGGGAGGGAGTTCGGGGGTTGTGGAAGAGAGAAGAGGGCGAAGAGCATAAGTGATAAGCCATTTTCCCTCTCTGCAAGTGTTGACCTCACCCTGTCTGGGATTATGGAAAGGAGGGGCTTTCAGCTTTCCTTTGCTCTGCGTTCCAAACCTCCAATGGATAGAGGGAGACTTAATTTACTATATTAGCCTTATGAGTTTACGGACCCTCTAATATTTCATAGCGGGCCTGGAAGTGATTTTCCGGGAACGGGAAATTTCCCAAGCCCAACTTGAATTTCCAAAAGCCTTACGATTATGTTTAAAGTTGGTTCAAAAAGGTCTTATGATGACCTCGAGGAATCTGTTCTAAGCTTTTTCATAGCAGTCTTATCATCCTTTTACAGGTCTAAACGTTCAGAAGCTTTTTTTACAAAGTGATGTTCAAAAGCTTACGGTGTATGAAAAATGGCATAATATAAAGAAATCATAAATCAATAACGAATTGTTGAGTGTTAGCTCACAACTATTCCAGAAAATGTAACGATGGAGTTTTTTTAATACAAACAAAATTCTATGCTAAACGATAGGGGAAAGAGTTTTAAACCTTAATAAAATAAAGAAGAAGATCTTAATCACCATAACAAATCACCACTTACTGTAAAATCATTTTTTATGAGTTTTTAAACTGAATGATGCTTTATGGTGGGTTTCGTAGAAACGGTACCAGCCTGAATGCAAAGTTGATGTTGGATTAGACTCGTCGGCTTTTGGTATTTGCCGATTTTTGTATAAACATATCAATCCCTCTCCTGTTGTTGACATTGGACTATTGGAGGGGACGACGGATCGAGGGTTGTTAAATAATCTAATGTGTTTAAATGAAATGTGCGGATTGAGAACAATGAAACAATCATGTGATGTGGATGAATAGACTTGCCAATCTTATACGCTCACCGCCAATATATTATCAGCATCCCACCCAGTTTTAAGTTTTGGCCTCTTTATCAACATAATTAATTAACTCTCTAATATTAATCCTTTTAGTACTCGTAATAAAAATTGGAGTAAGAAATTGGATTATGGGTTAAACACCGGCTTAAGTTAATATCTAAATTTATAATTTTACACACGAATTTTAGTAAACAATTGGAATGAAAATCCTAATTCTCACTCCTTTCGATTCAACTAGTCACACCAATTAGAGAATAACTAAACTTTTATTTCATTGAAAATTGTAGCAGCCAACAACTTCATCTTCATGATGTCTCTCTTTCTCTCTAGATAATCAATTATATAATGGACAGATATACGTGATTGTGACTTGACCACCAACATCATCAACCAACTTTATTATTCACTTAACAATATGGTCCTCTGATAATATTAAATATTAAACCAACAAAGACTACTAAAATATTAATCCAAGATTGAACAAGACGTCCCGGTTCAAAGAAGATGATCGATGATTTACATGACTGTGCAAGCTGAGGGATTTTCTTCACTGAAACAATCAGGGCGGGTAACACAGTAGCTTCTGTTTCCACCGCCGTAACTGTCATACACAGGTCTTCCATAGTAACCATCATATTGTATGTATGGGGCAGGCCCACCGCCATAACCATTGTAGCATGGCCCACCTGGATGCCCCTGGTAACAATCCATACAACACGCGTTTACTTGGACAGGCGGTGGGTACCCTGGCACAACAGGACCCGGCTGCACTGGAGGAGGAGAAGGCTTCACTGGCTCAGCCGGTGGCGGTGCAGGTTTTGGCGGTTTCACTGGCTCCGCTGGTGGCGGTGCAGGTTTAGGATTTTCAGGTTCCTTGGGTTTATCTGCCGGTTTAGGTTTTTCAGGCTCTTTGGGTTTCTCTGCCGGTTTAGGTTTTTCAGGCTCTTTGGGTTTCTCAGTCGTCGGTTTAGGTTTTTCGGGCACTTTGGGTTTCTCTGCCGGTTTAGGTTTTTCGGGCTCTTTGGGTTTCTCGGCCGGTGGTGGCTTGGGCTTCTCTGGCTCTTTGATCTCAATGCTTTTTATGGCACCTCCACCTTTGCAGCAAATCTTGTCCCTTATCTTTTCTGGACTACAGCATACCACTTTGATCACCACTTGGTTTTGCTTCTCGTCGTATATCTGGTCTCGTATTTCTCTTGTTCACAAACACACATTTTATTTACTTAGTTTACGTTTTATCCAAAATTAATCTTAGTTTCCCAAAAAGAAAGAACTTTAACTCGGTTGCTCATCTAGTAATTATAGACAACTCAAGGAGAAGAGAGACTCACGGGGGAATTTACAGAGAACTTTTTTGACCTTCTTATAGCATTTGTGACACCCAAGATCCACCTTCAACACCATAATCGTAACCTGGACTACCCATTTTTAATATTAATGAAAAAAATTTGTATATATATTAACCAAAGATTGACAAAAAAAATTCATATAATATACAGATGATTGTTGTGCAGAAGTGTAGACAAAAAGAAGTGGAATATAGTGCTGCTGCAGAATAGGGTTCTGACTGACAAGGAAGAATCATGGTGAAATAGTATGTGGCAAAATGAAGAACATAGAGAGAGAGCGCGCGAGAGCCAAAAACAATAAATTAAATAGCAGAGCAGAGGACTTGGGATTCTTATCAGGATACAAAAAAATAGGAACCACAAAAAACAAATAAGAGCTTAAAGTCTTTTAGTTTTCGCCATGCAAATCATCATTGGGTAAGAAGAAGAAAATGAGCAAAGAACACAAACTTTACCAAATATTACGTACCTTTTCCTTTTCCCCCATTGCAGTGAGTAGCGGATGCTTTCAGACTCAGATCTGAACCAGAACCTCTCAACTAAAATGACTGAATGGGACTGCCCTCACTGAACCAACTTTTATATCTATACATAGATATATAATTCGGTGGAACAAACTACAAAGCAAAGGGAGGAGAAGAAGAGAGGAATATTTGATTGAAGAATTATGGCAAATTGCTTCTTAAGAAAGAGTGAGTGAGAGAGAGAGAGAGAACAATAGTTCTGTACACAAATGGCCAATGACATGCGAACACGTTGATATGGGAAGATTGATTTCTTGGTATGATGATTGAGGGTTGTCGTTATATGAAGGTAGTGGCTTTCTGAAGATCGCTAAAAGTTGCAAGTTTTTTGCATATGCATGTGCTGGCTTCGATTCACCCACGTCACCTTCCATACTTTTTCCAACGTCCTGCCAATATCAGTTTAAGTAAATGATTCATCATGATTCCATTATCAAAAGTAAAATTACATCCTAAGCTAGCTAATTGTAATTATTAAAGTACAGAGTTTGGTGTGGAGGAGAAACTGCCAATATTATTTCATGATCATCAAGTTAATTGAAATAAACTATATTCCAAGGTCGATAATTATGGATCATGCACCCCCACATGGCACATGGAAATTCCTCCAATTGTCCCTAGATCTAAGTACCCGCTGCCACCCATCTTGAAATTTGGTTTGTTAATCTAAACCGGTGAAGAAACGTCTAGTAACTCGATGCAACTGGGAAGCCATAATTGCAATCCATCTTATATTGTCACCATTAAAAGTTAAAATATTTGACAGTGTGGATACGTTTGAAATGCCAGTTTTAACTGTTTTTTTCAAACAAGTGATTGCCTTAGACTACCGACATATATCATACATCATCTACATGTGGAATTCGGTGTATTAAAAAAAATGTAATAAGCCCTATTATCTACAATGTACCGGAGAGAAAAACGGATGATCGAAATTCAAAAACCATGGGCTCCAGATGACAAGTGTGGCTGCTACCTCAGAAAACCGTTCATATGTAAGTCCTAGTTTCATAGAGGTGGGTCTGCCTCATACCTCACACGATAGTGTTTGATCAATCCGATTTGATCTTTTCTTATTATTTTAGGGTTCAGTGGTCCATTTATTTTACTAAAATATATAGCATACAATTAAACAAAATGTGAGGCTATATATGTACCTTCCAGATTTGTTAAGTGCATAACAGCTCATTCATTTTTACATAAGACTTGATATGTTTCGTTTCGATGCAACCGATATGGGTTGGATTAGTGGACATAAGACTTTGTATTATATTATATTTTATTAGTAATTTACTTAATTATCTTTTTGGTGCAATGAGATTTGGAGACTAGAAAGTACTACACTACACACCCTAATAATACTCAATAGCACTGTGTCGGTGGTGTATATTGCCTGGTTACTAATAATTCACAATTTGTGGTTACGAAGTCGCTTCCGGGATTGCGGTGATACAAAAAGTGGTGAATTATCTATACAACATGCATGGATGTGTGCTGAACTTAGGGTTGAAAATCGTCAAGATAATGATGTACGTAATACGTGCCGGTTCAATTAATCTTCTTATTTTATACAACACTAATGTGTGTTGTCTTGTTATTTGATTGAATAATAAAAGTTATTATCATTTCCTAATATTTGTGACCTCAGCTTATCATTCAAGAAATATAATTTTATACTAATAGTTTTGTTATCCTTTGGCTCTTTATTAAGTGCGTTACACTTTAACTTTGTCTCCTTGATTTGATTTTATTTATTAAAAAAAATTCATTACAATTGTATTTTGAACATATTTATGTTTTTTCATTCATTTCTTTTTTAATTTTTACTTTGAGTTTCATTTTTTTGTTGTTTGTGGATGCACGGGATCAGTTGTTGAAATTATTGAGATAATCTCACATCAAGAAAAAATGAAACTTTATATACGTTTATAAGTAGTTAAACCAGTAACTTATAAGAAAAATTAATAGAAAAGAAGTCAAGAGTGTACCAATATGTTGTCTTGTGTTTTGAACTTGTGAGTACCAAAGTAAGGTAACTCTCATGGACTTGGCTTCTCTACCCTCCTACTTCTCATACACTTTCATTTCTTCCTATTTGTACGATCACGGTTAAGTCACGTCAACATTATATATTACTATTGCTTTTTGTTTTTATCTCTATAAAAAAATAAATATAAAATATTAATATAACTTAACCGTAACCGTACAAATAGAAAAAAATGAAAATGTATAGAAAGTAGAAGAACAGATAAGCCGGTCCAACTCTCATAATAATAAGCGCAATTGGACTCGGGAGGGTGTGGTATTAAACTATATATCCACCCACCAATGATGAAAAAAAGAAAGAAAGCCGTAGGATTAGATTAGGGTTTGAGAAATGATGAGTGGTGGGGACACAGCCTTATCCAAACCGTTAATTTTTGGTGCCGACACTACTTTACTCCACCCATGATTGAATGGGCTTTGGTAGCTTCAACACGCACACCAGAGGCGTAACTTTGAAAGAGGCTTATTATATAGATTACAAGGAGTATTTATCAATATAGAAAAAAATTAACGTTTAATTTTAAAAATGTCACATTTTATAAAAAAATTTTAAATGTATTCAAAATTTCACTTAAATAAACATAAATACCTTCAAATTTAACAATTAAATAAATTAAAGGTTTTTTAGCTACTATCGCCTTAAGCTCCGGTCCAACTTCACCCTTGCTTCTACACTCCACCACCACAACCCTATACCCTTTGACCCCCTCATCACCGACATTGAGCGGCGCCGCGGTTACTACAAGTGGGAGGAGCATAATTTCAATCATGCATTCAACGTCTTTTTTCTTAGTAATATCATTTTTAGTTTTAAATATAAAATTAGTTTTTAAAGTTAATTTACATGTCGTTATATGATTGTATTTGTGAGACCCACGTGGCACCACATCATCACACTAACAGAACAATTGACAGATTTTTCACAAAAAAACTAAAATGATCACGATGGACAAATTCAAAGAAAGACTAAAATGATTCACGATAGACAAATTCAAGAACACTACTATTGATTATCATTAATTATTAAAGACCAGATTAAGGAGTTATGACAATATCACGAATCATTTTGGCTAAAAAGCCTTTAATTTATTTTATTGTTAAATTTGAGAATATTTGTGTCTATTTAGGTGGAATTTTGGATATATTTAAAAGATTTTATAAAAAGTGATATTTTTGAAATTAAGAGTTAATTTTTTGCTATATTTGATAAACACTCGATTACAAGAGCGTTAATGTACACTTTTGATAGCATGAGAGAAAATTCAAAGTTAGTAAATAGAAACTACCATGTTGAATTTGGGCCGATGCTAAAATTGTGGAGCCCAGATTTGTGACAATTTAAGATGGATTTGAGTCACCAGACTGACATAACCCAACAGAGTTGGCAACGAATACAGTACAACCCACCTACCTAACAAAACCCTAAATCTTAACGCACAAAACCCTTTTAGGATTTGACCCTTTGGGTCGAACAGTTTAATATAAGCTTCCTGGCTCAAAAAATGATAAACCATGCAACCAATAACCATATTCTCTTGTATAGTGCACTGTACAAGGGAATTATCAGCGCTGTCTATACAGTCTACAGAACACATTATAGTTAACATATATTCCAGCTCTTTCATCTCATCTCATTCTTATAACAGATCAAAACGTTTGTGTCCCATATAAGAGATGAATGGTGTTGGTCTGTCCCATATACTGACCCCATTCCCATGGGAGAAGAAGAAGTTGATATTGCAATTGATCAATTCAGCAGCTGAAGGGAAAAAATTCACAGAGAGTAAAATATCATTCCCGACACAAGTCCAAATGATCAAACCCCAAAGGTTTGAACATAGGGAATTTGGAGTGCCGTGCTAGTGCTCCTCGCTATAAGCTACCCTACCATAACACATATCACATACGAGTAGTAGATGAAGAAGTTATTTCGGGCTTCTGTGTAGTCAGGTTTTCGGCTTAATGGCCTTTTGAATTTCGTTGACACATTTCATCTATTAAGTTGCAAAGGACCGCTTTCCAATTTATGACAGCATCGTGGAATTATCACGAGCTTTTGCTTTCAGGATTCTAATATCAGATATCAGAATCATCTTTTGATCCATCTAACGCCCAACCGCTTTCCCCTTGCCTTCTTTCTTCTTTACCCTTCCTTGTTTTTATATGCATATGAATATAGCATATAACTAAACTTATTTCGGCTATATATTCGTTTGAATCACATAAGGCTCTAAATTGGAAAATTACTGAAATTTCTAGTTGGTAATTGTGCGAGTTGAATCTAGAGTGCCACTTTGATCTGCTGGTTCGCCTACTACCTGTTTAGGTTTCTTTGGTAAATAGATACCAGTTAGGGTTTGCAAACAAATTTTGGCAAACGACTGATCTCCCAACGCTTTGTTGCATGTTTAAATGGATTATATACTGATCTACAAAGTTTGTTAATTAGTACTTGTTCATTAATTTCATTCGTATCGATTTGGTTAAATAAAGTGAGTGCATGGGATATTCTTTGGTGATTGATTGGGTGCCAAGGGCCAACTTGGTTACGTGAAGACAGGAATCCTTCCCTCTCCCTCTCCAAATACCAATCACCTTTTCTTTTCATCTGCCTTTTCCTTCCTGGTTTACTGCTACTTTCATTTCATGACATGGGAAACTAGATGACGATAATGTTTATCATCACAATTCACAGAGAGACACATAAAGACACACAGAGAGAGTCACAGACATAACATAACCCTCGAAGAGTGAGCGAGTGAGTGGTTTCCATGAGATGGGTCCCGCTGGATTCCACTACCTCTTTCCAGATGTTGATGGCCTTCCCATTTCCCAGGGCAATCTGATATGAAGAGATTTTTCAGTATGATCGACACATGTACATCACGTGTTATTATACAAATGGTAAGATATGTGTGTTAAAAAGTTAATAACTTAAAAAGTAAAATTTCTCATTATTTACATAAAAATACGTGGTGTATCATCTGTATTCCCGTCATAATAAAAATTATATATCTAATATGGGCTTTTAGTTTAGTCCACATGATATTCACTTGGGAGCTTGGAATCCAAAACCCTGGGGACCCCTTGGGCTCCATCCTATTTCTAGCTACACACAATTTTATAGCACCTCTTAACAAATTGAGTGAGGAGAAGAGCTGTGACAGCCTTATTTTCCTGCTCCACATGTATAATCGTTTTTCTTATTCTTTATCTTTCTTTTTTTTTTTTTTTTTTGTGCTGATCGATCAAGAGAACATAATGCTTTCTTCTTTTGTCTTTCTTCTAAATAATGTAATCAACATTCCCATCCTATTTCTAGCTACACACAATTTTATAGCACCTCTAACAAATTGAGTGAGGAGAAGAGCTGTGACAGCCTTATTTTCCTGCTCCACATGCATAATCGTTTTTCTTATTCTTTATTTTTTATTTTTTTTGTGCTGATCGATCAAGAGAACGTAATGCTTTCTTCTTTTGTCTTTCTTCTAAATAATGTAATCAACATTCCAAACATAATAATCAATAAACTCCCATTTTCTCCTAAAGCGGAGAAAAAAACTAATTTTTTTTAATTATTATTTGTTGACCCTAAAAACTACCAAGCCTACGTGGCGCGCAGGCCGAGTAATCTATAAGTTAACTACGTCATTCGATGAATGCGGGGCGTGCCAACTCGTCAGCCGAGCTCGGCCGAGGAGTAAATTTGTTGACGTTGCGTTGGGTGCGCGGCTGACTTCTGCGTCTTGCGATTGCGACCGAGGAAGGAACATGTCTCGGCCTTTTGGGTTCTCGAACCTAAAGACAAGACTATTATTCTTACGAAGTTCACAATTCGTCGTCGTCAGATTCGGTCACAGTGCTGTTATTCGTCAGAGTAAACTCACACCGAATCGACACCAAAGTGTAAGAGCACAAATACTCAAAGCGAATATAATTCTTAATAGTGAACGTGGTTCGGTCGTCTGAATGCCGAACTCTAAATCCCACTTGAGAGTATCCAATCATAAAATAACTCGGTGTGCAATGCGCCGAGCTCAGTAAACTGTAACACCTCACTTCGCCGAGAAAGCTAATGAGATGACCTCAATCAATAAGGATTCGGAAATCCTTCTCGACCGAGACTTGGATAGGTAACCAACCGTCCTCGCCGCAGTGCTGTTGATACCAACGGAAGATGCTGCGAGATCGGCTGATTTTACGGCAACAGAGATATCTATGCCGACTTAAGATATCACTGGTTGCTTTCACAGTGCTGTTAATGCCAACGGAAGATGTGTCAGCGAAAAGAGAAAATAAAAATCTCAAAGTTGTTGAGAGAATTTGCGCAGGGCAGTTGTGTGTTGAATTGGAAGGGGCCTTCGAACGATGTACAACCTCCTCTATTTATAGCACCAGATACCTTCAAGGTCGAGTTAAAAACCTACCCGGATTAGGACTTCTTCTCATGATCAAATACTAACTCGACTAGTCCTATTTTCACTATAATTGTGAACCTAGTCCTTTATTGAGCCGGATTCACTTCCGGGTTATTAATCTTGCCGAGACTCCTCATTGCACCAAGATTCGACTCGTCATGTAGCATGACTTAACCAACCTAGGTTTGGAAGCCCACGACCTAACCAATCCAGAACTAAATGATCCCTGCTAACCCTGTCGTAAGGCCTTCTGGGATGAGAATAATTCTATACTCGGCCCAAACTGATATTTTGGGCCCAAACATTATTATTATTATTATGGGAGAGAGGGTTTGAAACTATGAAAATAATTTAGAAAAGAATGCGGTTTTGAACTCGGCACAATAGATGAAAACCCAAAACTATATCCAATAAGATAATGTACCACATGTGGAGAAAAAAAACTAATTATGTTAATTGCTGAATAAATTAAATATAGTGTTTTTTATTTTTTTCAGTTTTCATGCCGTGATTCTTGAAACAACATCGTGTTAAGTTTGTAGTTAGATTCAAATAAAAGATCAATGTTGGGATCAAAACGTTCAATATGAGCATTGTACAAACGGGAAGTGAATTTTCGGCACTCTCCTATTTTTCATGTACTTTTTTTTTATTTCTGTAAAATTGTATTGAATAAATCAAAGAATAATACAATGAGGCCCGTCTGTCAGAGATGATTGATTTCAAGATGATTATTCATTATATTGAAGGCATTTTGAAGAAAAAAATGAATCTCAATTTTATATTTGATCCAAGTTAAAGGATAACATTTAACTTGGACAATATAAGAAATTTGTCAATCATATTTTTCTTCAAAATGTCTTCAATATTGTGAACAATATTATCTAAAGCTAACTCTCTCTAACCAGCGAGACCTGAGTGTATAAAAATAAGAGGAGTGTAGAAATCATTGACAAAATAAATCTCAAAGATCCAATTATTGTCGATTACATAAAGGTAAAGAGAAAAACTAAGTTGATTAAAGGCTGACATTTGATTCGAAAAAAGGTCTTATCTGCACTTTATCTTAATAGTGTCGGGAAAACTTTTTGTTTGATTGCAAAACTGAAGTTAGTGATGTAGGAGGAGAACCTTATCAGGATTCAGGAGCTTTTAGGGTTGGCCAATCATTTCCCTTTGGTGATTACATGTGTGTATATATCAAAGCAATGCAGTATACGAAAGATTTTTTAGTGTGCTCGGAACATGGCACATTAACAAAATCTCTCACACTATGCAAATGCAATGTATACAATCGATCATAGCATTTGACCCCTTAATCTAAGGTTTTGTCCTTTTAATCACCTCAAAACTTTCCTTAAAAAAATCAGATCGTTATACAAAACCATCATATCCACCCGTGACCCGCCACTGCTTTTTCGTCCAGGCCGGCTAAAGAGATCAATCACATGCATTAACGTTTGTGTTCTTATTTGACCATGAAAAATTACTGAATTTATACCCAACGATTTGAGTAAAAAGATATATTTCTACGTAAACATTTACTCCTTTTGTCAGGGTAAAATGATTTTTGTCCCTACCCTGCCTTTAATACCAACAGTAGTATGAATGATCATGCAGTTCATTTCGAAGGAAAGCAGGGGCAATTTGTGAGAAGCTGAGTCAGCATTAAACAATTCCACGTCGGACACGTAGAATTCTCACGTACTTAAATGTCCTTTAGCTTCTTCACCCACACCCCAGAAAGGAAAGGAGAGATAAGAGACCGACCAAGAGTTAGAGGAGAGGAGTGAGATAAAGAAATAAAAGCAAAAGAGTGAATATTTCATCGCATTTTCTTTCCAGATTGCATAACATATTTGCATCCATCTTCATTCAAACTTCTGAAGAAAACTACTTTCAGAATCACCAGAGAAATGGGCGAAGTAAGTATTTGGCCGACGCTTTGTTTTATTCACCAGCTTTATTTATGTGTGTGTGTGTGTGTGTGTGTGTATGCGATTTGAACAGCTTGCTGTATTTTTTGAGATATTTCAAATTTTTTTCCAATATTCTTGTTGGTTTTTTCTTGTGTATTAGACATTAATTTGTTTGGGCAGAACAAAGATTAGCTTCATGTATTAAGTGGCATTTTATAAGTTTAATCTTCTAGTTGATTTTTGTTTTGATATATATTTTGTATGGAAACAAATTAAAGGAGAAGAAAGAGGAAGAGAAGAAGGAAGAAAGCAAAGATGAAAAGAAAGAAGAAGAGAAAAAGGAAGAAAAGAAAGAAGAAGAGCCTCCGGATATTGTACTCAAGGTTGATATGCATTGTGAAGCTTGCGCAAGGAAGGTTGCTCGAGCCTTGAAGGGTTTTGAAGGTAAACTTGTTCTTTTCCTTATTATTTCCATCCTTAATTTTTGAATTCTGAGAACCTCTCCCTCATCAATTTTTTGAATTGTATAAGAATAAAACAAATTGAGCCAGGAAAATACATATAATTTAGTTTAAAAGTGTTTTTGTATTAGCGTAGTTCATGTTTCGCACGTTTTTCTTGAAGAAAATACTTTTCAAGTGTATTTCTTGTCGTTCATAATTAATCAGAAAGAAATTAAAAAGGTACGAGGAGGGGTTAGTGCAAGTAGTTTGAATTTTGAGTATTTGAATGTAATTAATTTGTGGTGGACGCTGGTGGGTGGACTGCAGGAGTGGAGGATGTAACGACAGACAGCAAGGCAAGTAAGGTGGTGGTGAAAGGGAAGGCGGCAGACCCCATAAAGGTCTGCGAAAGATTACAAAAGAAAAGCGGCAAAAAAGTGGACCTCATTTCACCTTTGCCTAAACCACCAGAGGAGAAGAAGGAGGACCAACAGGTTAAAGAAGCTGACAAGGAAGAGAAAAAAGAGCAGGTAATTATTTCAAAACCTACTTTCACATTTTCACTCACTATTTTTTCACGCACCGGGTCTCCACCATAAGATTGTCGTTATATATTACTAATGAGACATTAACATACTCATGAAATAATCATATATTTTAACCTACCTTCCACGGCTTTACTCGCTCCAATCTCTAGTCTATGATCAGGAGAGAATTTTTAATATATTAGAACACGAAGTGGTACGTCATATGTTTATTATATAAATAGAAAAATATATTTTTAAGTTTTTTTTATTTGTATAATGACATATACGTATGTATCTGTGTTCGAAGACTAAGTACTGGTTTGATACTGATGTGCTTTTATAAAAAATGGGTGTAAAAAACAGCTGAGCTCAAAAAAGTGTTTGGTAAACACTTAAAAACAGCTTATTTTCATAGTTTTACATGAAAAAAAGCTGAAAACGTGAAGAATAAAAAATAAGTTTATTCTTACAGCATAACATAAACAGTTTTTTTTAAAGCACATAAATACTAAACCAGCTCAAAGGGTCTCAACTATCAGTCTCTGCTACTTTTGTGTTTTTTCTGTGATCCTGATCACCAAGCGCATATATATATATATTTTTTTTTTCTTTTTTTAAACAAACTATATTATTAAAACTAAATGGTAAAGAATGGGCTAAAACTCATAATAAGATAGTAATAATGTGATTCAAATTCGTTTTTGACGAGAATCGAACCTAAGACTTCTCACTTATTAATAAAAAAGATTATCATTAGATTGTGGTAATATCTGGCAGATCACTAAGCATATTAAGTTCAAGTTTGAACGAATTAATTAGGGTTTTTATGGATGGTGACTATATGGTCCTATGGATGGAGGAATGGGGTAGGCTCGATTCTCTAGAACAGTGATATCGTGACTACTGTTTTAAATACTGACATGAAAGTAACAATTCGAAGTCAGCAAATTACAGCCCCACCTCCACGAAATTCACTATCCACGTGCAAGTCCCTCACAAGAAAAAATTCTTAGGCACATTAGAGTATTATATTTCAAGTGTTTTAATCATTAATTCTTAATTTTTTAATCTTTAAATAAAGATTTAACCATTAAGATACTTAAAATAACAGAATATCAATTAATTTGAATTGGACGCTCGTATTCTTATATTAGAACATGTTATTTATGTATTTTATTAACCAAATAAAATATACATGTATACTCTAACGTCATTTAACATGTGTTCCTCTTGAGATTTTGTGTTATACCAAAGACACCAGCCATACCATACTATGTTGTAGTTACAAACATATGCTGTAGCAACCATGGGCAATTGGGCATTGGCCATGAGTGCCGGGGGTCACGGGCACATGTTGCAGCCCCAATGTAACATGGAAAACATATGCCCTCCTACGACTCTTAGGCTATATATAGCTATAGCTCTTCCTTATGTATGATTTAACAAATAAAATAAAAGAAACATGTGCTCTACTCCCACAAGAGCCACGATAATACACATCTTTATAGTGCATATGCAGACGTAAATTGCAATAGCATGCATGCCATGCCATGGAGGCTGGTTGTCGTATATTTAGTCTGTTGAATCAGTATGCATCCCACTTCCTCACATTGGGAGTTGCGATTGTTGGTATCACATGTCCATCTTTACTCTTGTCCTTTATACATTGGACCTTGAACTACCTTTGCCTTATAGATCAACACTACCAATGAAATAAACAAATCTAATATTAATATATATATATATATATAATTGTTATCGACACTTTAAAAATCTCATTTTGCATTCAAATTTTTTATAATAAGAAAAAAAAATACATTTATGAATAGTGTAGAATGAGATTTTTTTACTGATAATAACAGTTCTCTCTCTCTCTCTCTCTCTCTCTATATATATATATATATATATAGGAGATCTGTATTCAAGAAACCAGTGATGTACGTAGAAAGTACACAAGTATATGGCCAGAGAAGACAACGTAATTAGACCAAGAATCTATATATGTAGTTCAAGTGATAATGCTTAATCAATTAGTTAAACCCGATCTTCTGGTAAAGAATCAATTATTTGATCATATTATTCAGAATTTTATCTCTGAAAAGTGAGAAAGTATTTATATATAATTCAACGTTCTCTTGTCAGCCTCCTGCTGTTGTTACGGTGGTATTGCAAGTTCGAATGCACTGCGACGCCTGCGCTCAAGTTCTACAGAAGCGAATTCGAAAGATCCAAGGTACTTTTTCCGTATAATCTTTCTTTCTCTAAGCCTACATATATTTGTTTCAATTCAATTAATATAAGTCTTCTTTAATACCGCATGCATAGCGTACAGATGTAGTACAAATAGTTTTATTCAAATGAAAAATAAATAAAAAATCACACATTATGGGTTTGGGATTTAATACCTGGGGGTAGTGTAGGTGAGACGCGATTCCTGTTGGAAATTTAATATTATTATTATATATTAAATTAATTGAATGGAAATTGATAGTGGTGTCTTTTGGTGGAAAATGTGTCCCTCAAAACATAAAATTCAAATGACAAGCTCTATGAATAAAGAAAGTCCCATATATTCATTTAATCATTTTTCACATCATATTTACATATCCATTCACTCGCCTTATGATTTAGAATGCTACTATTACAACGCCGATCAATCATGAACACCGTAGTAGGGCGTAAACTTGCTTTAAAAACAAAATGTCTAACATTTGATATTATTTTCCATCATGAATATGCATTAAATTTGATTTTAGTTGAATGAATTATTTCTTATTTTACATGTGATTAATATAGCAATTAAACCCTATAATAATAGAACGCCTGCAGGGCAAGTACATCTTTATCCGAATGTAATTAAAGCGCAGCCTAAATTGTTGAACTATTTTACCAGATCAACATGTAATATTTTGGAGGGTGCATTTTAAATTAAATATTGCAGGAGTGGAATCAGTGGAAACAGACGTAGCTAATAATCAGGTTGTGGTAAAAGGCGTAGTGGACCCGGCGAAGCTAGCTGAGGAGGTGTATAAAAAAACCAGGAAGCAGGTTTCTGTTGTGAAGGAGGAAGAGAAGAAGGAAGAAGAAAAGAAAGAAGAGGAGAAGAAAGAAGCCGAGAAAGAAGGAGAGACGAAAGAAGGGGAGGAAGACAAGCAGGGAGAGGATAATAAGGTCGATATCAAGCGAAGTGAATATTGGCCGACAAAGTACTACTCGGATTATTCATCGTATCCAAACCCTCAGATTTTCAGCGATGAAAACCCTAATGCATGCTCTGTTATGTAACTGCTATATATGTATATGCGTGCAGTAAGACATGCATGCCTAAATCTGCAATTTTCTACGTACATGTGGAAATTAATAATTGAACTATTAACTATTGCAACTTATATATTAATTAAGAGTGTATGCATGCCATCCTTGGGCATCAATCCGATATATATATATATATATATATATATATATAAGTTTACATTGGTCGATGTTTGAATTATGTCGTCATGTAATAATGTAATTTTTTTTAATACTACATAGTATTGAATAATACGTGAAATTAATGACTAAGATTAAAAAAAAGAAGATCTAAGTAGGTGTAAAAATCAAATCTGATGACTAAAATTCTCGTAACATTGAATGATACGTAATATTGAAGTCTTACCCGTAATAATGAGTTCCTTGACCTAGTTTGTATCGGATGCTCTAAAGAGTTTAACCCTAATTGTGAATTCTAGTGTGTACTCAGGTGATATATAAGTAAGATCAAGAAGCTCCTTCCTTAATTTGATGCGTGAATTATTAGAACTGTTGAACATTGTGATTAAAGACAGATAATTAATCGATTGAAAGAAGAAGATCGAAGGTATAGAACATGTGCAGTGGGCATTGGATTTTTTAATTTTTTTGGGAAACGTAAGTATTGGATCTTTTCCATTTAGATAATTTGATTGTTTTGTTTCTTATTTTTCTGAAAAGATTGTTATTTTAATTTGCTTTTACCTTATGTGGTGTACCTATAAGGGTTGCATCATTTCGTCTTTGGGAGGTATAAGATTGATTAGACATATAAGTGTTTTTTAGACTACCATTTGTATATAATCAATTGAAGTATGAATCATTTTAATATGTGATTATTTGCACCTATTTATTAATAGCAGCGCTACTGTTTAGGTGCAATTTTAACATTCACCCCTCCTAATTATTAGGTGGGAAAATTCTCAATTTTTGCCCCTATTTCTGATTAGTAAGCGCGAATGTATTGGTCACTACTTGTTCATAGTTTTATGTCCATTTTTCTTGTCAAGGAAACTGATTGTCAACCTTAATTGCCTAATCGACTTCCTCTCCCAGTATAGCTTACTCACCACCAGTTGATCAATATCAAAGAATATTTGTTTGTTTGACTCCAATGTATGTGATCGCTTAAGATTTTGAAATGGTGACGAACCTGCTATGTATCATGGTATGATACATAGAAATCTTGAGTTTAACATAAACCTAGCTAAGAAATTATAATGAACCCTACCTACTTAATCTAGGCTTGTATTGAATGTCATCTCTTATTGCGGGGATCGGACTACGTATTAAGACACTCGACGGCTCGAGTAAACCTTCTCAGTGATGAATCTTAAATTTCAAATTGACCATCTATTTTCAAATTTTATTAGTTTGGTATGAGCGTGCATGATGAAATTCTTGGAACTCTAGTGAATTATTTTCATTCCTGATAATTTTTATTAGATAACATTGAGACAAGGAAAAAGTAGTCATGATACATTAAGGGGTTTCTTCATTTTAATCCTTGATAAAGATTGAAATTCAATTAAAACCTTATGTTAGATTATATATTCATTATAGTCCTTTGACTAAATTTCCATGTCAGCATAAATATTAAAATTTATATTTTCTTGTTTTTAAATATTTAATGTTTTTTTTTGTTCATATAATAATGCCCCTATTAAATATTTGATTTTAATTTGCTCCACATTTTTTGGCATTGATTATTGTCTGATTTTCTAAAATGATAAACATAATTAAAAAAAATATTAGTGATACGTTACAAGAATTAACAAATACCTAATTCAAATTATTCATTATCACCATTCAAAGCATAGAGGAAATATAAATAGCCAAATCATAGTACCAAGTCAAATACACCTAAACAATGCTACCTATATGAATGCACCTAAACCATGGTACCTATATGAATGTACCTAAATCACAGTACTTATATGAATGCACTTAAATCATAGTACCTATATGAATGCACCTAAATCATTTAGGTACTGTCAATTAGGTCCTATCCATTCGGTACGGTCGATTAGGTACTATATAGTGTATGTCCAATTAATTTGATACGATCACTTAAGTTGTGATTTCACATTCTATTTTCTTAATTTGTATTTTTTTTTCATTTATCTTTGGATTCACCGTCAATTTGGCATCTAAAAGCCCATTTTTTCTTCTTTCTTCCGAATACAACGATGGTTTGTAAGTTTTATGGCTTTTTTCGTTTGATCATGGTTTCTGAGTTTTCTGGGTTCTTTGATTGGAATAACACATGGAGGTTTATGTTATAACAAACATGTTAATTATGGATCTAGTTAATTAAGCATTCTTGAAAAATTAATTATATATTTGTTTCTCTAATTGGTTTTAAGAGAGTAATAAGGGTAAATAGGGAAACTAAAAATGCAATAAATTTATTAAAAAATGATTAAATGTGACATGGAATACTATAATCTGACATGGAGGACTATTTTTAGTTTTTAATCTTACATATGGTATTATTGAAAAAACAATCTTATTTAGGGATTAAAATGAAGTTTTCTATACATTAATCTATAACGAGTTCCATATATTTTGAGCAAAATTGTTTGTTAAAATGGCAGCAAACATATTCAGGATTTTTGGGGTTAATGAAAAAACATATACTGGGCTTGAACATGCATGGGCTAAAAAAAGAGAAGAGATTGGACATATATTATAGGATTATATGCTATGTCGATCGATGTACAGAACTCTCAAGTGCATGTAGAGGCACAAAAATATTAACGGTTGAAATTAATTCCAATAGTAAAGTCAGTGGAAGAAAAATGAAACAAAATTGGACAATCAAAGTTAAGAAACCCACATGAATTGGCTGGAGAAAGATATTAATAATATGACAGCCACTCGTCTAATTACTGGAGAAAGATACCCCCACCACCCCCAAAGCCCTGTCCTCTTTTGTGCTGGTGGTCTGTGTCAAATGTCAATTTGTATTATTTGTCAAGGCCGTATATAGCCAGTGATAAGTGGTGACCAAAACAGTGATGACCTGAGATCCGTTTTCCACTCGATCGATGCAGAATGTATTCATATATTATGGACCATGCACGATAACTAACATATGGTCCTATCTTAAAAGAAAAAGTATCTGCTCAACTAGGGCTGCTCTTTTAGCTTAGTTGGAAACATAACATTGAGAATATAATATTATTAGAATGTGTATATGTATTTAACATAAAATCAAAAGCCAATATTAAGATGGAACGACCTATTACTGTTTAAATTATTAAGGCAATACTTTATTTTCAACACTATCCCACTCGAATTCAACTCACCGCGTTTAAATTTCATACCCCTCCTCCTCTTAAGAGTATATTGCTTGCATTAAAACAAAATAAAATAAAAACTGTCTCGCTCCACCGTGAAACATTGGCAGTTAGAAATAAAACATTGCTCAAATTGACACATGTGAATATGAACGAATTTACAAATGAAAACTTAACGGGGCATCAAAGACAGATAGATATATACATATATGGAACTACTTGAGTGGGAACGACGAAGCGAGCTGGCTTTATACGATAGGGGGCCGGGTCAGGTCAGCACACAGCGTTAGACCACAAAGGCATTGCCTTGGAAGAAATAGTGGAATATCGTCAAATATATAATGGTGGTGGACCATGGATGGGATCTCGGGAGATCAATCTTAACCGAAAGGTGAAACAGACTGTTTGGTAGTATACGCCTACTTAGGTGGAGCGATCGAGCAAGCGTGCTACGCGTTGGGTTCAAATTTGGGTGGCATTGTTGGAACCTAGCTTCGCAAGCTTGAAAATCACAAAAAGCTAGATTGTCCAATCTCTAACTCTCCAACTGCCATTATGTATATATCAGGCCCAACTTATACTGCGTGGACTACTGGCTCTCCATTGTTTTAGAACAAATGGACGAGGCAGAAATAGAATCATGCATGGGGGAGTATAGATGTAGTTATGTAAATAAACTTTATTATGTCATGCCATTTAGTCGTATTGTAAGGTGAGATTCATTACTTAATGTCTAATATATATATTGGGGTTATGTTATCAGGGGGAGGTTAGAATTAAGGTAGGTAGACTGCGACAGAGTAGCGACGCCACATCTATTTTTGTTTTGCAGCAATAAATGCAATGTCTTAATTATTTATATGGAATTCCTTGTCCCAAATATTGGCAGTTGGCAGGCAGGTCTTTTTCTTATTGTGAATGCCGCGACTTCATTTGGGTACCCAATGCTCATCCAAAAACTTCATACATCATACATGAATCACAAGTTTAGAAATCTGACAAAAATTAACATATTAGAACCAAGAAGCAACTTGATGCTCTCGTATTGGTCTCCACATATAACAACGTATAGTTGTAGGGCCAATCAAATAATTAATGGATAATTTCACGTGATATAAATAGTACACTTTATAAACTTGTTGAGACTTGTTAATTTGTAAATGCCAAACATCGATCTCCAGTTTCTAGTGATTTTGATTCAATCAAATGAAACCTACATTACAGACTGAGAATCTGAGCAATAAGGTAGAAATTGATGATTCAAATCAAATGAACCAAAAGCTCTGTTGCTCCTTCTGTTGCTCTTATATATATCGTACGTTCCAGAAGATCACCAGGCCTACCCATTGCAACTAATCGCAATGGAAGTGCTGTCTTGTAACTACTTTTGACTTGTGAGTAGGTTCGTAAGTGTTTTCTTTAGGATCTGACTTCTCTGCCCTCTCACTTCTCATACACTCTCATCCCCTTCTATTTATGCAGTCACGGTTAAGTTACGTCAATATTTTATATTACTATTACTTTTTATCTTATTATCTCTATAAAAAAATTAATATAAAATGTTGACATGGTTTAACTGTGATCGTACTAAATAGAAGGGCTGAAAATGTATGGGAAGTGGGAGGGAGAGGCCGGGTCCTATTCTTTATGTTATAAGTGCCTACTCTTGTCCCTTTCAATCTTTGATCGATCGAGTCGAGGCTAAGGAGTGCGGAGTGCTGAGTGTTGAATGAATCTCAACTGCTGAGTTTCAGCATGAAAAGTTTACGAGTTTGGACTAGCGGGTCCACTAGTGACTGTGGGACCTCCCACCCCTTGAGCCACCCGTCTCTGTATATCGCGGGTCAACATACATACTACTCGGTCTTTGCGAAGAGTAATGTTATTTATATCATATTTTGTATCACATTTTTATACTATCTTACGTAGCATTTGATGTGAACAACCATATCATTTGAATTAATCAAATTTTTAAATTTAGTTCATTATTTAATAAACTAATAATTAAGAAAAACTAGTTAATTAAATGATAATTGTGGTATACGAGAAGTCTTTCTCCTTTATTTCCTTGGGTTTTGCAAATTTTTCAAATAATATGACTGTCTACATCAAATGTCACCTAAAATGATATATAAATATGGTACAAAAATATGATATGAATAATATTACTCATTTGCGAAAATATTCTGCAGGCCCCGGCATGGCCACCAGCCACCACGCATCAATGAAAGGGAGCTCTTTTGTGCATGACATGAGGATCATCTTTCATTCTTCTTTCCAATGTTTCAAGCTAGCTTTTGAAATGTGAAGGTCACATCACAATTCAATTCCAATTGGCACAGTACCTCACTAGCTATATACGGTGCCTTTACCTTCCAGATGAAGCAAATATATACATGTATATTTATATATTTGGACCACGTGTCCTGTTTTCTCATAGAGATACGAATTATGTCATTTCGCTCTCTATATATGATGCATCAGATATATAATGAGAAAAATTAAACAAAATTCCTATGCTAGAATCCACTAACAAATAAGTTGAAGTCCATCAGCAATCCTTAATTTCTATTCTACAATAATATATATATAATCATCTATTAGAACCCGTAGCCGGTTGGACTCAATGTGTTTGTTGCCGCACGGAACACTCTCTCCTCCCAACTTCTGCACTCCTAACCAAATGAGTCCTCATGGTTTTTATTTTTAGTTATTCATTTGTACTAGTGAGCCAACATATGGTTTTTACTCCAGCCAACCTCAGTGATCCAAAATAGTAAGAGCATATTGAGGTATGCAATGTGTCATCTTATTAAAATGAGTGGTTTTCTAAGCTCAGAAATAACATGATTCATAGATTGGATACGCCATTTTGCCTCATCTACAACCATAACTAGTTTCTTTCCAAAGGAAGATAATCACTACTTATATATAGAGTCTATAGACTATATAAACTAATTCCTCTAATTCCATAACACACAATACAAATACATATATCTTTTAAATACAAAGTTATTGTAATAAATATGATTCATGTGAATTAACTATGGTGTCCGCTACATAGTTTGCATACGAATTCAAATATTTTGTATTCGCTTATTTGCGCTAGTCAGACCATTTTTAATATATATAGTAGCTTAAAATTTATTTTTTAATAAAAAAATATAAAGTTTGTGCTTTTTATATATACTGAGTAAAATGTTGAGTATCAACTATTTGAAGTTCATGCCAGCAGGCAGTAGGCCACACAAACACAATTAATCCATTAATTACCTATTAAATTATACAATTTAATCTAAAAAATTGTTAAAGGGCCGGCCATTTCATTTTCATCCTCACCTTTCTCACTTTTCTCCATTTTATTACCCCATTTATACAAATAAATAATTTTGTAACTTCCCATTTACTTCTTTCATACTTAATTAGCTAATAAATTGGCTAATTAAGCCAAAACCATAACCACAAAATCCCTTGAAAAACCGGCCACTCCTAGCTCTATAAATAGACTTCTATTTTCACCAAACACTCATTCCAACACTTTGACAAAAATTACAAAAAACTCTTCAAATACTTTTGTCTCTAAATTTTAACTTTGACATCGGAGGTTCTTCAACCAAAACCCCCCATTCATCGTGGGCGCGAGAGGCTCTTGGCTTTAACCTAAGGTATTAATTGTTTTGTAGGTGCAATTTTATCCAAGAAGAAGAAAGTGGAAATTTGCATTCACATGTACCATCTGTGTTAAGGTCACAAAAAAAATTTCTCGCATTCTGTGAACTTATTTCTGACAGATCACGTGTAAAGCCAAGCTGGCTTTTTGTCACCACAAGCCCACCTTGTGCAAGACGTTCGAGTACACGTGATGTTCACACGCGCGGCAAAGTTGCAGCCACCAACCAATTTTTCCACTCTTCCCCAATTAATGATCGCCTCCAGTCCACCACCACATTTCACTCACCACTCACTCTCAATCAGTCACTATATTACATAAAATTATATTGAATATGCACCTTTATGTCATTCGAATTTCGTGTGACTAGAAAATATATTCAGCTACACAAAAGTTTTAAAGAAAAATGAATGAAAATAACTTAAAAGTTTTGAGTTTTAACGAAAATGTAAATGAATAATATCAGGATTAACTTAAAAATATGATTTTTCATTAAAGTAAACCATACCGAGAGCTTTTCATTAAAGTTTCCAAATTTTAAAGGTAGTGGCTTTATAGATAGAATTTTTTTTAATTAAAATTAAATTAGTTTAATTAATTAATTAGAGAATTGTTATTTTAATACTTTAAAATTTTTAATTTATACTCTTCACGAATATATTTTTTTTTAATTATATAAAATTTAGAATGTAAAATAAGATTTTTAAAATGTTAATAATAATTTCATTAATTATAATAAATAAATAGATCACTTTTAACTATCAATTTTTATGCAGTTTAAAGACTAACTAATATTCAACAAAGACTAACTAATTTTATATTTAATTATTTTTTACAAAAGTTAGCCTTACATTTAGACTTACAATAAGGAAGAGGATACTCTCCTGAGCTCATGATGAGGATGATCCTGACTAGCCTATCTAAGCTGTTCAAATTTAATCTAATAGTTTCAAACAGGAAGATCCTCTAAAAATTATAATAATTGTAACAGTTGAATTAAGTTTAAACCACCCAAATAAGCTAGTCAAAATGATCCCTATCCCAAGTTCAAGAGAGGATCCTCTTCCTTGCAATACATACAATTCCATAAGAAAGTTTGTGCCAAATGAATATTTGACTAAAAAAATTCTAAGGCCAGAGGATGGTCCAACATTTGCCAGGTGGATGCCATTATATTTGTCTTCGAACTCGTACAAACACGAGCACAACACACGTCTTTGTCCTGCATGGCAACATGGACACTTTTTATGTGGTTTATGTGGAACCCATGCGCCATGTGGTAAGAACGAGACGTTTGTGTGAGGATAAGCTTCATGGTAAGTGATGCCCACACGCGCGGTAAAATTTGCAACTTGCAACCATGTGTATTTTGCAAATTTAGACATAAAACTGCATGTCTATCTTACTTGGAAGAACTTTTTAACAATTGGAACCTCACGGCAGAGGTTTTTATAGTTCAAAAGATCGTACGAAGAAATCCAAATACATGACAGTGATTGACAATTCAAATGTCACTATAAAGATACTTGAGTCAATAAAATTGTATAAAAAGTCAAAACAAATAATAATACATGATCAATTAATTATCGTATTTTATGCAAAATACAGCACAAAAACTACATGGGCATAAATTATTAAGAAATTATTGTGTAATTCAACAAGTAGGCTAAAAATCAATTATAACAATATTTGGTAGCGAAAGTTATATCACGTGACTTTGATACCTGATATCCATCATGTATGCCATAAAAAGTTATAAATTCAACTCATTTGGATTTTTGGACACACATAATTGGCATACAAACCTAACGCTAAGACATTTTGTTATTGGATACACATATTACAGAGACTAAACACGAATAGTCTGGCGTACCTACTATTCAACGAGGGAATATATAACAATTCTATATTAGATATGCCATTTGAAGTCGATAAAAAAAAAACATATGTCATATGAAGTATGAACATTCTTCGATGTACTATACAATTAATACAATATAATGTATTAGTTTTGTTTAAAATTAGGGTGTAATATCCACAAACCCTTCTGATTTTCGACCGTTTGATCGAATGAATCGAATAAGATCAAATGACATAAATTAACAAATGACGTTTAGATAGCCCATCTCTAAAGTCAAAGCAAAAGTAGTGAAGTTAATTGTTAATGAATTTGATACGTAATAGTAATAGTAATAAAAAAATATTATTTTTACTATCTATTTGTATCATCTGTTCAATATAATAATAAGAAATGTTATTATTTCTATTTATTTGTATCATCTTTCTAATTTAAATGAAATTTAAAAGTGTTAATGAACTTTATATTTATTAAATTAATAATACAAATACATGATAAGCGTGACATTATTAATAATAATAAATAGTATCCTAGGACGAGAACAATAACATTACAGGACACAAAATCTTGTAGCCATGGATTATCCAACTTATAAATATGAGTGCATAACTAGTCTCTTGGTCTTACTGTCGATACTTAAATTCCCAGCAACCACCGCAGAAACAAACAGACACACGTCAACTAGTCCTAGTCCACTGAGAGAAAACATAGGGAGAGGGAGAGAACTTTCAACTTTGTTTCAATGGCGTCCAAGAACCCTAGTGACCCAGAGAAGGCGCCAAAAGGCACTAACGGCGCCGGCGACCATTACCCACATCACGATTTTCCAGAATCGGACGGTCACGAGCCATGCAAAATAGAGGAGGTGGCGCTGGTGGTGCCGGAGACCGACGACCCGACGATGCCGGTGATGACATTCAGGGCATGGTTCTTGGGGATAACTTCCTGTACTATCCTAATCTTCCTCAACACCTTCTTCACCTACCGCACGCAGCCGCTGGCGATCTCGGCCATTCTCATGCAGATTACTACTCTGCCCATCGGGAAGTTCATGGCCTCCGCTCTCCCCCGCCGCGAGCACAGCCTCCTTGGGTGGCGGTTCAGCCTCAACCCCGGGCCCTTCAACATAAAGGAGCATGTTATTATTACCATTTTTGCGAATTGTGGGATTTCTTACGGTGGGGGTGATGCCTACTCGATTGGCGCAATCACCATTATGAAGGCTTATTACAAGCAGAGCTTGAGCTTTATCCTTAGCCTCGTTATCGTCCTCACCACTCAGGTTCCACCACCACTCGTCCCTTTTTCAGTTTTCCTTCTTTATATATTTTATTATCGCTTTCTGAATTTCATATTTGTCGGGTAGAGATTTTGGAAAATTATGATTTTACCACGCATAGATTATGGTCTAATGACCACTTTTTGTTCATAAAGAATGGATAATATTTGGATCCACTTAATTGCACTCCACTCTCATCATCTTTGCTATTAACGAATTTTCACTTTATGAATTTTATAATCGTAATTGTTCAATTTTTAACCATCATCGTCTCTATAAAAATCAATTATAAAAATCAAATATAAAAATCAAATCGTTTATAGTTGTATATATGTACCAAACATATAGCCCTTCAAATTCAGAAAAAGTTCATTATTTGTATTTTGATATAAAAAGAAAAAAAAAAATCATGTTTGTGGGTGGATGCTAGAAAATCAAGAAGCCAAATTGTTGGGCTTCTTCTCCAATTTGATGTGATTTTACTTTGAACTAATGTTTTTGTGAATAGATTTTAAATTCTGGGGTTTGGCGATCTGTTGCAGGTGATTGGGTATGGATGGGCTGGGATTCTCAGGAGGTACTTGGTCGACCCGGTGGAAATGTGGTGGCCTTCCAACGTTGCTCAGGTTTCTCTGTTTAGGTAAATGCTTGGTTTTTGTCATGTGTCGATCCTTAATCAATGTTCCCTTTGGTGGTTGTTGAGAATAAAAGTTCAAGATAAAGTCGAATTCTTTGGTCCTCAGCTAAACTGACTGATGATAACTCAAAAGAACATAGTATTTCATTCCTCGATTCTTAGCCAACCAAATGGAGTTTAATAGTTTCAACAATTTCCCCAATTTCTTATCACTTTTGAATTTTTCTTGTCGAAATTTGCTTTTTTTCTTTTGTAAAAGAATATGTTTTTGGATGAACAGGATTAGGAAAGAAAGTTGGTAAAACAAACTGCAGTCATATTCTACTTTCCCTTTTACATCTTTATGGTAAAGTGTTTTTGCTTTCCTTGCCAGTTTCCAATGAAATCATAAGCCATGTGTTGTTGCATGTTCAGTGGTTGAGTTTCTTGAGAACAATGTTTCATCATGCTCTGTCTCTTGAAAGATTGGAATAATATTTGTCACAATGTATAACCGCTCCAATTGTAAAGTTATAATTATAAAGGTCCATCTTATGATGAACGACTTTCTTAAATTGTGAATCTTGATTTGATGGGGAATTTTCTTGTAGGAAAAGCAAAACTTTTGCTGTAAAAGTAATCTTTCAATGGGCATAAAGTATAGAATTTGAATGTGTGTCAGTTGTTACTGGTTTGGTGCTTTAGTTTTGTTCACATCAATGACCTTGTTGCTGTTTCTGTTTTGCTGTTGTTGTAACTTGTCCGCAGAGCACTCCACGAAAAAGACCATAAAGCGAAAGGCCTTACCCGGATGCAGTTTTTCCTCATTGCCTTGACAGCAAGCTTTCTCTACTATGCACTCCCTGGCTATCTTTTCCCCATCTTGACGTTCTTCTCATGGGTCTGCTGGGCTTGGCCACACAGTATCACAGCTCAGCAGATAGGCTCAGGTTACAATGGACTTGGTGTTGGTGCCTTCACCCTCGATTGGGCTGGGATTTCTGCTTATCACGGCAGCCCCCTCGTCACGCCATGGACTTCCATTCTCAATGTTGGGGTTGGATTTGTCATCTTCATCTACATCATTATGCCTCTTTGTTACTGGAAGTTTAACACTTTCGATGCTCAGACGTTCCCTATATTTTCCAACAAGCTCTTCACTTCTACTGGGCATAAATACGACACTACCAAGATCTTAACACCCCAGTTTGATCTTAATATTGATGCCTATAATAGTTACGGCAAGCTTTATCTTAGCCCCCTTTTCGCTTTGTCCATTGGATCAGGATTTGCAAGATTTACTGCAACCCTCGTTCATGTGGCACTGTTTCACGGAAGGTTCTTTCAATTCTTAAATGACATAGCTTCTCTTAGTCTCTACATATTGTTAGCATCTGCATAGCACGCTAGATAGATATATTGATTTAACTGACTAAGTGATCCTTTATTCCTTTTCCTAGTGCTATTTTGAAGCAAAGCAAATCGGCAATGAAGAATGCGAAAATGGATATCCATGAGAAATTGATGAAAAATTACAAACAAGTGCCTGAGTGGTGGTTCCTTGTTTTGTTAACGGTGAGCATCATCCTGTCCTTGGTGATGTCTTTTGTGTGGAAAGAAACTGTGCAGCTGCCATGGTGGGGTTTGCTGTTTGCCTTTGTCTTGTCTTTTATCGTAACCCTCCCTGTTGGAGTCATTCAAGCTACCACTAACCAAGTAATCTTTCGATTTCTTGAATTTCAACCACCTTTGTTCTTGCATGTACTAACAAGCTGTGAAATATCATTCTAAACTCCGAATCATTTGTGTGACTTCTGTGCAGCAACCTGGATTTGATATCATAGCACAATTCATGATTGGGTATGTTCTACCAGGAAAACCAATTGCAAACTTGCTTTTCAAAATTTATGGACGAATCAGCACTGTCCACGCTCTTTCTTTCCTGTCTGACCTCAAACTTGGGCACTATATGAAGATTCCACCTCGGTGCATGTACACTGCTCAGGTATTTGATTCAGCACAGAAAATTGTGCTTAACCTTTCTGTTCTTGTTCCTAAAGGTGGTTATTCACCTTATTAAACTGACAGTTAATGATGTTTGTTCCCAGCTGGTGGGAACTCTAGTTTCCGGTGTTGTGAACCTTGCAGTTGCATGGTGGATGCTGGAAAGCATCGACAACATATGCGATGTTGAATCCCAAAATCCAAACAGCCCGTGGACTTGTCCTAAATACAGAGTCACCTTCGATGCTTCTGTTATATGGGGTCTGATTGGACCAAGGCGACTGTTTGGACCTGGAGGATTGTATAGGAACTTGGTGTGGCTATTCCTTGTTGGAGTTTTCTTGCCAGTTCCAATCTGGGTAATGAGCAAAATCTTCCCAGACAAGAAATGGATTCCCTTGATCAACATGCCAGTCATCCTTTATGGCTTTGCGGGGATGCCACCTGCAACTCCCACTAACATAGCAAGCTGGCTTATCACTGGAGGTATCTTCAACTACTTTGTGTTCAAATACCACAAGCGCTGGTGGCAGAAATACAACTACGTCCTGTCTGCAGCGTTGGATGCTGGTACAGCTTTCATGGGCGTCCTCCTCTTCTTCGCCTTGCAGAATCCAAAGCACGAATTGAAATGGTGGGGGACTACACTCGATCATTGTCCTCTAGCGACATGCCCCATTGCACCAGGTATTCACGTTGACGGATGTCCAGTTTTTTAAATAGCCAAAAAATAGTGGACACCAAGACATATATTTGAAGGATCAAACCTAACGAGGAGGGAACTCGTCGTAGTTGTGGAGGAAGAGGAGTTTGTACGTACACTCTTAGCAAACGTGTGGATTTTAGGGTTGGGAGTTGGTTCTAGTTTTTATTGCTCTCTAGAATAACCAGAAATGTATCATTCAGATGAAATGTATGGGTGTTATTGTTAATTATATAAGAATCAATTTAATCTGAATGAATGGGTAATACGTATGTTTCTGTGCGCTTTTAGCCAAAGGTAAATAAGTCCAACCGCATGGGAAAGACTCAATGCACCTCCGCAGCGTATCGGGTACATGCAAGTCTCTCTCCAACCGAATAACAGAAATAGTGTGATATTTCTAAGACATTGTATGGGTTTAAATTAGATAAACTACAACATCGAAGCAAGAAACGGATGTCAACTTACAAATGAATTAGACACAAAGAAAACTTATCCCTTCCACCTTGGTAGGTTTGGAAGGGAGAAGTTTTCTTCCTTTTCGATCCATCTTGTACCTTCGATCCGTTTCTAACCTCAATATGTATTGAATTTAGTAAATTATCCACTCCAGTCTAATACAAGCCACCAAAGGGTAATTAAATCTTCCAAAATACATACTTTTCTTAAAGCAAATATTATACGAGAGAGAGAGAGAGAGAGAGAGAGAGAGAGAGAGAGAGAGAGGGAGAGAGGGAGGGAAGTAGAAAATTTAAAGAGAATGCAGATAGGGTGATAAGGGTAGTCAACAAAATTCATTCTTTCACCCTTTTTCTTGTACAACTGAAGACAAACAAACAGCCAATAAGTGCGAGTGCAAGAATTAAGTATGCAAAAGAAGATGGATCAATGGTCATTAAGCAATGGAATTGTGTGAAAATACAAATCCTTCCTCAACATAACCGACGCCACGAAAATGGCATTTGACTCTGAAATTCATATAAAGCTAACTACATAATGGGATCCGTGGAGTCCAGGCAGACACTTTGTGTGTTTTTTTTTCTTTTCTCTTTTATCTCTGCAAGGACTTGTAGAGAACCACTGTAACATACTTCGCTATAAACCTCTCTGTTGTCCCGAGTGCCACTACAGATGGTCCACTCTTCCCTCTCTGCATGTAAAGATGATTGAGTACCACATGTTGAGGTCTTGACAAAGGAGGCGGCATCTCCATGTAAGATGAAGGTGCATTCAACAGTGTCATTTGTAGGTGTGGAGGAACCGATGGGGGCTCCTTCGCAAAATCTTCAGATCCAAGCTGCAGGTTGTTATAACTTGAGTCCGGCGACTGGGGAGGTTCAAAGCCGGAAATGCTTCCGATGTCTTCTGGAACGTAATCCTGCAGAAGAACCAACAATATCACACAGCTTACAGAACTCGCACATCCAAGCCCACTTTTCAAAAAAATTCAACACTCATACTTAAAACAATAGGTCGAGACTCAGGCAACCAATAAATGAGAAAATACGAGTGCATTCTGTTTGCATCTGTCATGCCACTATAGAGATTTAGAACTGGTGGCAGTAATTTAGAAAATATAAAAGAAAAGTACCACACAACATATTGATTAAAAATCCTCATAAAAATGTGCAATTTCAAAAATCTCTCTTACACACATAATGAAAAAGTGCTAAATTACACCAACTGAATGTCATTTAGTCTGATCCATAAACTCGCACTCTTCGCTAACATTTAAACAATAACAAAATTATCATTTCAAGCACTTTTTTTTATTTTTTTTTATCACGGCATATAAATTTCTCATCATCTCCAAGTTTGACTGAGTAGAGCTGTGCAAAATCAGCCGTAATTTGATCCTTCTCTTACTAGTCCTGTAGACAAAAGCTATAACTACCTACTCTCTATGTAATATCCAAAACAACACATGAAAGAAAGGGTTAATTACAGCTCACTGGAAAAGACAAAGATTACCATGAACAGGACCATATGAAATATCATTTTGTTTTTTGATAGAGACCTAGTCTTCCCCATCTCGAGTAGGGTTGAAAATAAGTTTCAGGAGGTTTTAACAATTTGGTAGGAGTTATACAAGATATAGGAAATCCCTGGTGTTTGTCTTGTATCAATGTGTTTCAAGTTAGAGGCCAACCCCAAGTCCAACCTGATCTACTTAATTGGGCTCAACGCGATTTACCTCTTTTGCAGACAGCTTTGTACGGGCTTAAAAACAGAAATTTGGATAGAGAGCTTTACAAACAGAAAGCAGATACACAATGTGGCGAAAAAGCAGTCTACTTAAAATGTAAATATGAATTTAACAGCTAAGTTTGTTCTTACTCAATACAGTTGTGGTGGAAATTGGTTCAGGAAGTTAGAGTTAGTTGGGTCATTCCAAAGGGTTGTTTCGAGCTTCTAAGCACCAATTTTGAGACTTTAGGAAAAGGGAGGACAGCTAAAGCTTTGTGGGGCTGTTTGGTGTTGGCAGTTTTTTGGAATATTTGGTTGGAGCATAACAGAAGAGTTTTGGAGGATTATAATGGAGTGGGGGTAGCAGACCTATGGGGTAGAGTAAGATACTGGGCAGCCCTCTGGGCATCAGTTTCGAATGAGTTCAAGGATTATTCTCTTTCTCATATAGTGTGGGATATGTTAGCAGCCGTAAAATGATCTTGGTTGATGTTATGTTACTTGTAATCAGATCTATTTGGGAGGTCTTAGCTAGCTTTGCTGGTGGATTTCTTATCCACTATTTTGTAATTCTTGTTTTTATTTTAATAAAGTGTTATCATTTCTTCTCAAAAAATTTAACAGCTAAGCTATGTTGAAGGTATTAATTATTGAGGCTTTCAAAGCACACATATAACAACACAAATTGTTGCTGAAGAAATTAGACTCTAATGACGGGAAACTTGAATGGAACGTATAAAAGGAAAGTTTATATGTATGGACTATGGAATATGGAATATGATATATCAGTTGTATGAATATGAGAAATATCGTCAACACAATAGAACTGATATTCCCTAGTTCATACGGCCTACTATCATCATTGAATAGTTAAAGGAAATTAAAATCCTGAAAAGTAGGATTTGCATAACAGAATTAAGTTGAGACTGGAAAAAAAAAAACATAAACAGATTAAGCTAAAAAAGGGGGACTTCAATGCTTTAACAAATTTGTATGAATACAGTTTCTAAATGATGATATTACAATAAATATCAAGCAATCCCTAACTCTGAAATGAGCTTTTCCCTGCTAAAGAATAGAGGACATTCAAAAAAAAGTTATACTCATTATTCCCTTATTCAATCCTACAAGAAGGTTAAACTACTTATAAGATCTGACTAGGAGTTTCCTTTATCTGGTTGAGATTATGAACAGTTATAAGCGATTATAATGGGGTTGTTACACTCATCCAAAGCACGTATCAACCTAAGAAGAGATGACAACCATTACCTGCAAGTCCAAAAGGTTGTAAGAATTGCCAGCATCATCTTGGGCCAAGGGCAAGTCAGGAGAACACCTCCACTGCCCATCAACAATAAACCTATATTGGTAAACACCGGATGGCAGTACTTTCATAATAGTGAAGTCCTTTCCTGATCTCTGTAAAGCCAATCTGAAAACCAAGATAGAATAAGAACTCAAGTAAGAGTTCACATGGTGCAAAAACTATATTCACAATCTAAACCACTTATTATTCTTTCTATTATTTTCGAAAACCTTGTCTTCCAATTATCCCATGATCCCTCCACAGCTACATCCTTCCCACCATAGCTCCATGTAATCATAGTCGGAATTCCTTGCTCACAGCACATGTCTTCAAACCCCGACGTTTGCATCCACGAGTTGTTTGGGATTTGTATCTCATCTGGTCTTTGTAAGGGAACCACAGGGACCTGGAAAAAGAATAATAATAATTGAACAAGAGGAAAAATATTATGGATCGCCGTAGATCAAATACATCAGTGTGAGTAACAGGCAAGGGTACAAGTAAGATAAACATATTTCAGGGCATTGACTGAGAGTATCATATATACTGGAGCAGAAGCAGATTACCAATGGTATTTCTAAAGGATCTTAGCATTAAAAACTTTAAGTGTTAGTATCTGGTAGTGCACCAAGAGACAGATTCATGTAAAACGGATATTCCAATTCAGAATTGGAGGAGGAGGAAGGATGTTGGTATCAAAATTATTACTTGGTTCGCGCAATCAGTTCCCCAACGATTAACCACTCATGTCTCTGTTTATGCTACAACAATGATCCAAAATACAGACTTGTCACAAAGAAACAAGAAATTGTATGATTTGGGCCGCCTCTTAGCAAGTTATCAATAAAAAGGAAAGAAGAATTGCACAGCATAATTCACAGAGCCAGTTCTAAGCTGAATCACAAAAGCCCCCAATTCTACGAAAAAAGCAATTCGATGGCAGTTGGGTAAAATTGAATCTCGGTGGGAAAATTAAGAAAAGCAAAAACCTTGAAAACAAGTAAGATGAGGAGAGAAAAAGGAACTGACTTGGGGAGTGAACATCAAAGGGGAGTGAGTGGCCCTAGGGCTATGAGGAGGTGATTGACCCATCAACTCAGCGGAGCCATGAACAAGACGGCCGCCGTGGGCAGGGCCCTCCTGCAAGATGCCGGCGGCACCGCTGTCTTCCTCGGCCGCAGAGGGGCTTCCACCACCATCTTCTCTCCCATTCACATTCCCCATCCCAATTGCTTGGATATGACCTCTGCTAGCAACAAGCAACAAGCAACAAGCAACAAGCACCAAGCACCAAGCACCAAGCACCAACCCAAGAAAATAAAACTACAGATGCATAATAAATACCCACTTTGCAGAATTGGAATCCAATCTCATATGATGAAACCTTAAATCCCACAAAGCTCACGAATTTGATTGATTGGGCGTCAAAACGAAAAGAAAGAGCCCAGCAAAGAGAACCCCCGTTTTATATAAATAGAGAGAGAGAGAGAGAGAGAGAGAGAGCAAGGGAGAGATTATTAGATTAAGAAGAGGGAGCATTAAGCAACAACAAACACAAAGAAAAAAGGTGGGGGCGGGTAGGGGCAGGGGGGCAGAATCGGCAGATGGAAAGAAGAAATGTGAAAAAAGGAAGGGAATGGAGGATGGAGGATGGAGGGTAAGTGGCAATAGTAATTTAATTGATGGATGAGTAATAATCGCAATCGTAATAATGATATTGAAGAAAGAATAATAATGGATGGAGAAAGAAGAAGTAATAATCTCCGATGAGTTTGGAAGACGGAAATGGAATGGTAGCCCAATGCCCAATCATTTTGTTGGTTTAATGGGGAAATGCCCTTGCTCCTCACGTCATCACATTTTGCCAAAGTCCTTCTTTTCCCTTTAATCTATAACCTTTTCTCTCCCTCCCACTACTCGCTCCCCCACGACACTTTGTTTTGTGGCTTCTTCCCTTTTGGGTTTGGGGAATAGACTTTTCCCATTGGAGTAATTACTAATGCATATATTACCTAGGCAATTAAATTGTTTGTCCAAAGTAAAAATAGAGAAGGAGCAAACGTGAATAAGATCGGTTGATCAGAATAACATAATCATACATTTCTACTTGAGTTTGAATTCTGTAGATTAGAATAATTTCGAATTGTCTTGTGAAAATGAAAGAACAAATAGAGTTTTGTTTCTTAGCAAAAAATGAATAAAAGTGAGAGTGCGTGTTGGGTTGGGTCGGGCATTTTGATATTAGGTTCCAAAAGGGCATACAGGATTGGTCCAATCACCCTCACGCACTCATTGGCCGGCAGACCCATCTCATCGTCCCCTATATTTTCAGACAAAAGGCCTCTACCCCGTAAAGCGATCCGAAAAACGGGAAAAGCGGCGAGAGCTTTAATCGAGAATTTGTTTTTCAGTGCGGCATTTAATCAAACAGATAGCGAACTACAGCGGCAGCCTCGTGAGTGACCAATTTCTGCTTTGTTTCATCGTATGATCCAAATCCTTTGCTGCTGTTGGGTTTTTTTTTTTGTCAACACCTACCGATGGTGTTGTTTTCTGTTTTCTTTGATAAAATTCCTTGATAAAAAAGCAGTCTAAGTTAACTAATCAAGTTTTAGGAAGGATAAACAATACAAACTAGTGTTTGGATTTGTAGAAAAGATCAGGCGGATTTGGATTAGTGTTCAAAATCCTGCAATTTGTGGCTGATCAATATCTTGAATGCAAAGTTTCATAGCCCAGAAGGTCCTTCTCAGAGAAAGAAATCTAATGCTGCATTCCTCGGTCCTTAGACCATCTCCAAAGAAAATGAAATAGAACTTTAAATGATTGTAATTATTAAAAAAATGTTGAAACAAATTTTTTATTGGTTGACATGTTAGTGAAATAAGAAACTCACTATTAAAATGAATTAAAAATAAATATAACATTAATGTCAAAATTTGACATCAAATCACTAAGTCTTCAAATCCAGTCAGCAAATAACATTTCGGTTTGAGAGATTTTTTATGTCAAATATGCAAAGTAGCATTCCACCTAGGATTTTGACATGCTCTTAAATGCTGATTTGTCAAATTGTCACAATCTTGATGCTTCCTGCATTTGAATTTCAGATCTTCTCCTCAACATGCACAGTATTAAAACCATCTTGTGGCATGTGAGGGTAGGGAGCTCAGCCGAAAAATGGTTGCTCACCGAGAGAGGAACTTTGATCAAATCTCTGAGCCACCACATGTGTGCAGCAGCAGGTGCCGGTACTGATCAAATAGAGGACCGAGTGATGAACTCGTGAAGAAATTTGACAAAATTGATGCATCTGAGGGAGTTATGTTGTATCATTCACTGTTGTTGTTTAATTGGTTTCTCTGTCATTAGAGGACATCAAGTTAAGCAGTTCTTAAATTTGATCCCTCTACAGGTTTCTGAAACAGCTGATTTCCAAAAGGATTTAAGCCTGGATAGTTTAGACAAGTGTGTTTAGTCCTGCCTAATTCCCATATATGACATGATTTATGATTTCTATATTTAATATTATCTTGTGGGATTTTCACTAATGCCATTAACGAGCCTTATAAGGCTATAAAAATGCAGGTAAACCTTGAGCCGGATTAAGATCACACCTCTCAGTTTGCTTTGTCTTATAATATATGATATTCATCTTCCGAAGCATTTACATACATGATATCTGTCGTCACACTTTTCCTATAAAGGTATATACTTTATATCTGATAAGTACAATGTGTACAAACCCTTGCATATCAATGCTGTGACTGAAGCGCCATCCAGGATCCCTGTATAATATGCAATGGATCTGTACGATCATATCTTATTGTTGTTGCTTGCTTCCTCAACGCATGCTTGTGAAGGTTTAGAGGTCAAATGCTGGAACCTTATCCTGCCGGCAGTGTAGGTTCGGATGCCATTACCAACGGACGATAGTTTGAGTCCTTTGTGCCTCCTGACGGAAGCGGGTCGGCATTGTGCATTCTTTGGTATTCCAAGTACTCGAACACAACACGTTTTGTCCAAGTTGGGAATTGCATGCAGATTGGAAGGAAGATCGATCATGAAAACCCCAAATTCGTCTGTGATGCCTTGTGCCAAACTGGATTTTCTTCTCCCGCTGACACGGCAATTGACGGACACCAAAACACCTGCAGATTTTGACCAAAATAAAAGCAGATGGTGAATATACGCATCGATTGATTGAACAATGGTTTTGTAGTTAATTGGAAAGGAATATTAGAATTAATTGAATTTGTAAATTAAATTATCATAACATGACTTAATTATATATATGATTCTGTCTCATTGAGCCAAATATATCGCTAGCTCATTTTTTTTTCCTTTGAATGTTATTTTCTATGAAATTATTTCGACGAATTATAAATAAAAAACACCACAAAATGTGTAAAACGGTGTTTTTGCTTTTCATCCAAGTCAAATAAAGTGTAGCTTAATTAGCAGTATAAAGTCGATCGTGAATTGCTTTCTGTATCCATAGTTAATGGATGATAATACTAATACCGGTCTGCCTTGTACCCCATTTAATATGTCCAAATCAATTAGGAGAAGTTGATTTTCGCTGGTCCAACGTGAAAATCAAAATGTCAGGTGATTGCTTTAAAGAGCAGTTATTCACAAAGACACAGTTTATGTGTCTTCATAAAATATTCATAAAAAATAACGAAGGTGGTGGCTAAGATAATATCGTGTTTGATATATGAAGAAGAACAACTCCTTGGAGGAGACCACTTTATTCAAATTTTAGTTTCATAACCCTAAAATTCAAACTTATAAACTTATAAATTATTGACACGCTGAGCATGGATTCCTCAGCTCTTATATAATCTAAGATTATGATAAGGATATATCTAAGAGGAAAAATTAAAGGAAGAAAGACGAAAATGGAGTAGTGGTTTTATATTGTTGAAGTAGGTAGTCTAAATTTCTGCTGTATGTACATAGTTGGTGATATTGCGTAAATGAAGTTTATCAATGATGAAATTACATAACAAATAATTAAGGGTATAAAGTTTGCCACAAAATGGATGAGACATAAACAACAACAAGTGAATGCGTACACAACTAATTGCATGATGTAGGAAATTAATCTATATATGCCGTAAACATATATATGCAGATTCGTATGTAGATATATCATGATTGTTGAGCATTCAAGTATATAAATTAAGCTACACACCTGATAGAGGCCATGCATGAAGATGAAGCTGATCACGATCAGTTTGATCAGGATGCAAAATATTCAAATTATTATGATCAATACAAGCCTCCTCGCAATGGACGGAGCCTGTAATAAGGACGGTGGAAAGCTTCTCTTCTCCATATCCAGCAACCTGCATCATATCTTCTTGGCTGGACATCAGCTGCTCTAACGGGTTATTATTCATTTCATCCTGATGTACTTGTACCACTCCTCCTCCTCTTCCTCCTCCTCCTTGTCCTCCGTGATCATCAATAATATCCGCCATCCCCATTGAAATCGATCTCGTGATGAGGCTGCTGCCGATGATTAATAAGTTGAATAAAATGATGTAGCTCATCTTCAGAAGCTTGTTGGAGGCGCAAATATTGTAGTAGCTCATCTTCTTTGTGTTTCCTCTACGTGAGTTGATCATCAGTGCTCCTCCTTTGGTTTGGTTTTATAGTAAGTTAATGCCCTCGCGATGGTCCCATTTAAATTCCACATAATACCCTCAATCAATGGTTAATATTACGTACCTTCACAGTCCTTGTCTCCCACCTACATCCTGATAGAGTTACCCTTTTGCCCTTTAAATATATAGATGGATCTCCATGCATGCGTAGTGCATATTGCACAAACCTCGTGGTCGTGGACATGCCAACACCCAAAGAGGTTGTGGTTTTTGGTCATTTGATTAAAGAAGTTACTGCCACCTAAACAGAACAAAAGGTTATTCAAAACAAGACGAAATGGAGGGTATATCAGTCTTAACGACCTTTAAAAGGCAGAAGAAGTAGGGGAGGTGGAGGGGAAGTTAAATTGTTGGTTGGTAGCCTACTCTTGTTGTCTTCTACGTATTCTTTTGTGAATCAGATTTTAAGCGCAAAACACAAGCCGTTTACCAAGATTAAATTAATTAATTAACTAATTAATGACGCACACACGTACGTCTCGATCGGCAGTTATACATATTGGATAGGTTTGATCCAAATCATGAACATATATAATTTAACCTGAAAAGGATCAAAAGGTTGGGGAACTTTAACCTAAGTTTAATCGATCGGTGAATCCCAAACCCAATGCATAAACTTATATTCGTTATCAAACAAAGAAGAAGTTTCTGTTTGGGTGGGTGAACTGACCATTGCACTTACTTTGCAACCCTGCGCTATGTTATTGTTATATGTATATACTATAGCTGCATTAGTCTCGCACTCACGTATACTGCACTCGTGAAAATGGTTAGCGTTGAGACATGCACCTTGATATTTTATATAACATCAATATTCTTACAATATTGTTGGGGGAAATTGTTAACTGAAATTGTCAGTTGCTTGTTATCGTTGAACAACCTTCCCAAGCAACCATATAAATACACACCAAATTTCCAAAAATGAAAGTGATTTCGCATATTCAATGAAAGAAAGTAACCTAGAGATTAGAGAATGAAGCAAAGCCTAGGAATACAAAGTATTTATTTCTAAAATATTAATTTAGATGCGTTTTGGAAATTAACATATTTGTTTCTAACTCAAAATAAATTCCTAAAACTTTGAACACAACTAAATTTATATTCTTTTTCTTTCAAAATATGTAAATATTATGGCATCTGAACAATTCTTGAAAGTGACCCCTTAATTGTTGTAGGTTGCGCGAAATTTATGAATAATTATGTCTTTGTCATGAATTGCATTTCTTGCATCACTTTAGTCGTCCTTATTGTAAGTTTGTAACTATAGATCATTTGTTTTCCTCTCCAGGTTTTAAACAAATACAAAGGGTCTTGCACCCGCAAATTATTATATAGATTATAATTATTATTGTTTGAGAAATAAGTGGATAATCATGACTTGCCACCAGTTATTTCTTTTTTTTTTTAAAGAATTTTTTTTTTTTTTTGAGGAATTGTTATTGACACTCCAAAAATCTAAGTGTGCACTATAATTTGTTTTTATATATTTAACTCTTATAAGGAGTGCATAATTAACTTTTTAATTCAATACATTTCTTATGTACCCATAGGTGCTATATTGGATTTGAATCAGATTTCGGATCAATCTATATTGATTGACTGCCTCCATTATGTTGTTGCTAGTGTCGATAAGTTTTTTTTTTTCTTTTCCCACTTAATAATATGATACTTAAATGTGCAAATGGTGCCAAACAACCATCAAGTAGCTTCATTTTGCAGGTTGAGTCATACATATAAACTTCAAAGTGACAGCGCATCCCATTATATTGTTGATGGTTAACCAAATTAATGTGCAATTTGGGCTGCGATGGTTATGATGGTTAACCAAATTAAGAACTGTGATTAGGACATAAATTATGAATAAGACATGGACATGATGCTCCACTTTGTTTTACCATTTAATTTATACCATTAAAATTTAAAACTGTCTCCTCAAAGAAATAAATCATACCTTTAATAATACTGATATAGATCATGATTAGGGTAGCACAAATGAAAAGAAAAATATCAGATAAATAAATGCATGCATTGTGCATATCCTTAATTAGTGTTTTGGGTTTGGAGAAGTTCTTCTACTTGTAGCTCTAGCTATATCCTTAATGGGCCTTATTAGTAGGCCCTGAACCTATTGGATCGGGTAACTAATTCGGGTAGAGAATCTTGATAATTGGATGAATGTAAGAAGGGGATCTCAATTCATCATATATGTGCATATTACGTAGTGGAGTGGGGTCCTTTGTCCTATTACTTGCAATTGCATGATGAAATATGTACACTTTGGCAGTGGCACTCCGGATCAATAAAATAACACTTCGACTCATTTAAGCTTTGTAAAGTGGAAGTGTGGAACCCATCTTTAAACACCAACAATTAGCATATAAAATTTAGAGCGATTGCATGTGGATCATCAGAACCGTCTGAAGTGGACAATAAAGTACAAATATAGTGTCATCTGATCTTATTTTTATTGGCCATTGATGCATGATTAGTCCCATGCAAAGAAATTAATTGGAAAGTCGTTCAAACCTAAGGCTGACTCAAAAAAGTCTCTAAGCCTAAAGTTGATGTACAATGCCCTACACAATTGAAATTGATGATGGAAAGAGGTGGTGGAACAAGGCTGTATGTTATAACCAACTTTAGTTTGTTTTTATTTTGATTTGCATGTAATTAAACTCGTCTCTAATATTGGAATGCAGTAATCAAGTTGGATGAGGATAAGTACTGTTCCACAAGACCAGGGCCGGTCCAGAGATTTTTGAGGCCTGGGGCGACGCCAAAAAAAGTGCCCTAACTTCATATAAGAAAATTATTTATTTTCACACGTAAGACATTGATAAAATTATACTTAGAAAAACATTTCAAACTCAATAATTTAGAAACACAAAAAGACTAATTTATTTTGTATTGAGAGAAGAAAACCAAACAACTCTGGGCTTATAAGTAGATAGATGATGAATTTTGTTTTCCAGTTGAACTTTGAAAGTGTTTTTGTATAAATCATGAGGTGTTTTTTCTTATTTACTAACCTTGTCAATATGGGACTAAAAAAATAATGATGTTTTCGAGTCTTTAATTGATATGTATTAGTAATGAATGGGCATTAAATTAAATATTTTGATAACACGTCATATAATTTACAAATTTGCGCTAAAAATTTGGTCTACGTATTACTCATTGTTGAATATTAGACTTGAATTGAAACGAATATTTAAAAATAACAACCCACATAGCTACTAGCTAGTAACTAAAAATAAATTAACAACCAAACAAAAAATAAATTAACAACCAAACAAAAATTTGTAAAAATTGAAAAAAATAAACATGCACATAGCGTTTCGAACTTAGGACCTCTTGTTAATTTTAAACAACAAAAACCATTGCTTCTAATTAAACTTCTTGATCATTTAACCAAATTTTATAAATTTATACTCTTATGAAAAGAAATTTGTAAAAATTAGAAAGTAAATAAGCACATGTGGTGTTTTGAACTCAAGACCACTCATTATTTTCAAATGACCAAACCACCTCTTCTACTTAAATTTCTGTGTCATTAAACCAAGTTTTATAAATTTATACTCTTATGAAAACATATATAAATATATTACCCTAATAATTTTGGTGCCCCCAATATTTTTGGGTCCGGACGGTTGCCCTGCTTGCACTGGGCCTGGGCCGGCCCTGCACAAGACCTATAAAACAGTTGTTATAAAGGTGAGACTTTTATCCACTTCTGATTATTACTTACTGTAGCGTCTTAAACCAATAATTACAAATAAGGCAACATTATATTACAGTCGCAATTCAAAGTTGTAGGATAGATCCGCCCCTGTGCTCTAGATGAGCGATGAGTCTCGACCCTCGATGCATCATCTATATATCATGAATACGTGTGAGATCCTGAGCACATGCCAGGTGTCAAAATCTTATCGATAAACGAACGACCCAAGACCATCCCACATGTCGCAGACAAAGCATTATAATCTCCCACACCACAACATTTAACACCATACCGAGATAGCCAGTACTACTCCACTCTGAAAGCGTAGTCCACCCTCTCCAAGAGGCAAGAGCAGCAAATTTAGCAAATCATATTACCATCCTCCTTTGTCAATTCACTTTCATAATTTCTTAATGGCCTGATATCCTAATAGCTAGTCAAATTAATAATAAAGATCGAGTACTTGTCCCTCGTTCTGCCATCTCATAGGGCTCATACGGTCATACCTAGCTAGTATATATTGTCACGTAAGGAAGTGAACATTATATACATATATGGCTGACTCGGACAACGACTCGGGAGGAGGAGGAGGAGGAACGAGAGAACAGCAGAGAGAGCAGGACAGGTTTTTGCCGATTGCAAACGTGAGCAGGATCATGAAGAAAGGTCTGCCGGCCAACGCCAAGATTTCAAAGGACGCCAAAGAGACGGTGCAGGAGTGCGTCTCCGAGTTCATCAGCTTCATCACCGGAGAAGCCTCTGACAAGTGCCAGAGAGAGAAGAGGAAGACCATCAACGGCGACGATCTGCTGTGGGCCATGACAACGCTGGGGTTCGAGGAGTACGTGGAGCCTCTCAAAGGTTTACGTGCACAAGTTTAGAGAGATGGAGGGTGAAAAGATGACTATTAGTACCAATACTAGTGCTGGAACGGGAACTGGAATGTCCGCAGGCCATGGAAGGCACGCCGTTCGATATCATCGCGATCATGAGAGAGAGCAGCTGTATGTGCATGGTCATGGTGCTGCAAGTGGTAGTATAAATGGAATGTATGGTGTGATGTCAACGCAGTCCACGACCATGATGATGATGGGTCATCAACAACATCACCATCATGAAGGTCATTTGTATGGATCTGGTAGTAGACCCTCCACAGGGCATGGGAGACCAAGGTAGGGTTAAGTATATATATATATATAATGTTAATTTGGATATATATTCACAGTACTAATCGTCACTACAAGAAAACAACACATCTATCACGACAATTTTACCACGGACTTTATGAGCTCGTTGTAAAAATAAAATTTTACCACGGGCATAATAAGCACGTTATAAAAGTTAATTTTTCATTACAGACAAATCTTAGCCCGTTGTAAAATAACAGTGAATGACCACGCGCACAGTTGCACGTTGTAAATATACTAAGCCACTACGGACAATGCTCGTGGTCAATATTGTTAGTTCTATAACGCATTTTTGTTATCAACCACGGACATAATGTGTGGTATAATCATACACATAATGAAAAATATTTAGAAAAGGCGGGACACCAAATTTTTGGGAAATTTCAAACATCTTTGAGATTTGAAAATTTCACAAACTCTTTAAATCTCCAATCGCTCCTTTTTATTTCTAATCAAAATCCTATGGCACCAGGGATCCGATCCAAATTAAATTGAATCGCCAAATGGGAAAAAAAAAGGGGCTCACAAGAGAGAAAATGGTGGGTTCCTCTTTCTTTCTTTATCCTTTTTTTTTTCTTTCATCCCTTACACTTTATTTCCTCTCATGCCTGGTTTTTCCTAAACCTCATGAGTTTTGGTAATGGTTACTGTAGGGGCAAGAACAGCAGCTCATCACTAAATGGGAAGGCTCTGTTGACTGGAGAAGCCGACCTGCAATCAGAGGTCGCCATGGCGACATGCTTGCCTCCTCCTTTGTGCTGGGTATGTGTCTCCCTTGTGCTGCAATCAGAGATCACCATGGCGGTATGCATGCATCGATCCAACATATCATAAGTTATACCAAATAACAAATATAGGGTTATCTAAATTTTACATGAAATGTTAACCACTTGAGTGCATCAATGGGTGGACTTTTTATGTCTTACAAACTGAAACTTGCAGATTAACTCTTACTTCAGTAGAGTTCGAAAAGGAATTAAACATTATAAAGTATGGAAGCAGTTTGGGTTGCAAAATACGTGAGTTCGGGGAAAGAGACATTATTGTGATGAGGAAAACGTGGAGCAGTTATGTATTTGGAGATAAAGGCAGAGAGAAAAGGGGGAGAAGAAGGGAGACGTGCAGTTTCCCTCCTTTTACATTTCATTTATTTTATTTTGTGTTTTACATATTTATTCATAATCATAATCTATTTGAATTGAAGTGAAGTGATTCTTACCACAATTTTCTGCAATTTTGGTTGACAAAGAACCTTCTGTTAATAAATAGTATAAATTTTCCTAATTATCATATTGATTTCTTTTTCGGTTTTGGTTATTCTGTAATTTATTATATTGTAACAAATATGAAATTTTGTTGGTTATTTAGTATATAAATATTTAAATAAATATTTATTAAATAGATATTTTTTTTATTTGTGGAAATTTTTTTATAACGGGCATTAACTGTGGTCAATAAATAATTCACAACGGTCATAACACGTGATGTTAAATTCCAATCTATCACGGGCACAATCCGTGGTTACATTATGTTTGACAACAGGCATAGCCTGTGGTAGAAACTAAGATTTTTTATCACATCCAGATTACTAACGGGCATAGTGCCCGTTGTGGATTACAATTTATCACGAGCATTCACCGTGATAGATGAGCTTTTTTCTTCTAGTGCGTGTTTTGTATGCAATGGACGCGCTTTCATAGGGGACCGATTAACACTTCGAACTGGACATGAGTGAGCACAAATAAAATGTGCCAAAAACAGCTATAATTAACTAATTGATTCATTGATCTGAGAAGTTTGTCCGGTCCAGGAATACCTGCAAACTGGATGATATTGGTATAGCCGTATAGACATTCAGTTCACTCGTTTCCCTCCTCTCGTTTCCTTTGGAGGATGAAAAAGTAGGTGTGCTATTCACCGGTGAGAATAATGTTTTAATGGATCACATCACGATAACCCGCAAATTCGTGACCATAATTCCAAGTTTGCAACGGGCCAATGACCCCATTTCGTATATTCGAAATTCATTATATATTGTTATTCTAAATCATCCGATCGTCTGGCCTATTAGCTCAGCTGGTTAGAGCGTCGTGCTAATAACGCGAAGGTCGCAGGTTCGAGACCTGCATGGGCCATCTTCTTATCAACAGTTTTTCTTTTTAAAATTCATTTTAGCATGAATATGCATGCCTGTTGTTTTTTATGTAATTTTCTTATCCTCAACGGACGATGGCTAACACAAGTTTATCAATATAGCCTTGACAAAGACCGGAGATAATTTGTTATTAAACCATGGTTCTTATTACATGGTGGTTGTTACACTGCATCAGTGTAGTGTATACTTCACAAAGACGAAAGGCAAAAATTCGTTTATTAATTTTCTGGATTACAAAATAAATTCCCTTGCTCCGATATTTCCAGGACCGATAGATGATCAAACTCCACCGTCTCTCTTGGGCGCCGTACTACTATTATTCAAGTACAAGTAGCTCGCCTTTTGGTCATAAAAACTTGATGCAAGTAGTGGAGAAAATCCTGAATACTGCCCATCTATCTTTGTTTTGCATATGTCACTGATGTATTTCAGAAGCTCGTTATTCTGGACAAACGGTTGGGCTGCGTACTCATCAAATGGTATCCACTGCAAAGCCATATTACACCACACGACTGTAAATATAATTCAAGAGCTTCTATAGGTGCTGTATCTCTCCATTTTCTCTAATTCACAGTCAAGATGTATGCGGCACATCAATTAAGTTTACAACACCGCCAGACTTGTACGGAGTCACGAACATAGAAATGTTTCAGTGCGCAACGCATCAGTAAACATACTTTATTCACAGGGGAAATTGGGAAAGAAAATGACAAGGACTTGAAGAGGTATACACAGTTTAGATTCGTCCTATCTATGTGTAAAGGGGAGTTAATCACTGTCAAGATCGAAATAAATTTATGTCTTATCCTCCCTTAACTAAAAATTACCTGGGCTGCTTCAATCTCATGTTCCTGCGTTTGGATGTCATAGGAAAGGGGTCGCATCATGCACACAAAAAATAAATCTGACTTCTCAAAGAATGCCTTGTGGCTTTGCCTGCAAATTATAACAGTAATGGTATGAATACTATAACTATTCCAAAGAGCTAGAGGAACTACAAAGTAAACATGAGAAACGAGCGATGAGAATCATAAAATAAGCTTAAGGAAAAAGGAGTAGATTAATCATTCAATGTTCTAACATAATTCAGCCAGGAATATTGAGAAGTCTTTAAACCCAATAACAACCATGGCCTAATTTATAAAATAAGTTTGAACTTTGTAGTCATGTATTAGTTTCATAATCATAGATGTCCTATATGATTGTAAATTATTCACCAAAACTACATATTTTTAGTTAATTAACTTGTGAGTCCCTCAATCAGACTGGATTTGATGATTAAACATACACCAACACAGTTTCTCTGAAGAAAACACGATAAGTACCTGAATGCTAGAACTTCGACGAACTCCGAGTCAATCTGAAACCACAGGAAACACAGAAGAATAAATCCGTTTAGGAATCTAATATTTACACTCATATGTAAGGAAGTGTAAATTCAAGGTAAATACTGACTCCAGTTTCTTCTTTGACTTCTCTCACAGCAGCTACACAGATATCTTCTCCCTTCACAAGAGAATGTTTTATATATTGGTTAAACTTGAACCACACTCCATTGCTGTGACAATAAAAAACAAAACTTCCAGGAACGCAGACACACACCTCGTCTACAACTCCAGTAGGGAACTTCCACACACCTGTCCCCTGTAAAACCCCGCTCTTTTCTTGGACTGCTAGCACCTACCATTGAATTTTTACAAAACCCAAAAGTTCCAGCCATTAAAGCAGAGTCATGGAGAATAACAAATGTTGTGAAAGGTTCCAAACATCGCATCATCTCGGAAATAAAACAAATGGATCTCACATAAAATCTTAAAGACTAGAGTAACTCAAACTTGGAGTTTTGAGAAGCAAAAAAACTTGAAATTGACATGAGAGGGGGATAAAATGATCAATTGATAAAGGGGTTGGTACCATAGAATAGGGAATGTATGTATACCTGTCTAGTGTTGGGGTTGAGGACGAAAGCGCCAATTCCGACACGGTGGGTGGCATTGGAAGGAAGGGTGTGAGGCGATTGGGGAATCCAATACACGAGCATCAAATACATAGGCTCTGCATGATGGTACCAGAATCCTTCCTGCAATTCCCAATCCGTTCCTGCCCAACATCTATTAACTACTAGTTGTACTTTTTCACACACACACGTATAAGTATGTAATGTAAGGAACACCACCTTAATTAATTAACTAATCAATCAATCAAATATTGAGCATGAATAAATCACAGAAGTTAGAATGGGAGATTGACCTTGACTGCAACTTCAACAAGATTGACTCGTTCTATAGGCAACTTGATCCAAACACCCTTTTTCCCCTGCACCCAGTTATAAATCGTTCAACTGGATATATAAGAAATTGAAATTCGTAGTAAAATTAATAAATTACCTGAAGCTTCCAGTGGGCAATAGAAGAGGTAAGCAATGAAAGGAAGGTGGCAGGATCCATGGGATCATTGTCGTTGATGTGGACGATGACACCTCCGTAATGGTCATGCATACCACTTAGAACAAGACTTTCTGAACTAGTTTCACCTTCAGCGGCCATTGATAACGTTGTTGTTCGATGTCCACGACGATGCTGAGCCTCATCCCTAAGTCCTCAACCAACACCAACTCGAATAATGTTTTTAATGACTAAAATAGCCTTCTTATTTTCCTCCACATTTATTTTCAATGAAATTAAAATAAAAACGGAAGTAAAAATAAAAAAATAAATCAACACAGATGGCTGCTGATTGTGAGCCTGTTTTAATTCCCTTTCCGTTTACACTCCCAACTGTGGAGTATGGAGAAATCCGGCTACAATACAAACACTTATTCAGTACAAAATAGGCATCATCGTCAACACTCTAGGCAATGCAATTCTCCATTTGACTATGACTCTCTTCCAGTGTTTTTACGGAATTTATCGGTATATTTTACAAATGATGAAAGACACACAGTAAGAAATGTTCAGGAGAGTACAAAATACAAAATCTTTAATGCAGTGGAATTTCAAAGGCCTTGATGATCACAGTTTACTCTCTCTCTTGTGTGCCTTACTGCTATTCACGTACAGGTAGCTCTTTTGAAGAGAATAGCTTCTGGAGGGTAGAGGAGAAAATCCCGAATACGTGCCATCAATCTTCGCTTTGCAGATGTCGTGCATGTACTTTAGAAGCTCGTACTTTTGCACAAATGGTTGAGCTGCATATTCTCAATGCAGAAAGGTTACATTAATCAGATGGGGAAACGAGAAGAAAAATGATGATACATCATTCTACATTTTTAGCTCAACAAAGGGGTTCATACCTTGGCTGCTTCTATCTCTTGTTCCTGCTTCTGGATGTCAAAGGAGAGAGCGGTCGTAGCATGCACAAAAAGAATAAATCTGACTTCTCAAAGAACGACTTGTGACTCTGTCTGCAAATTACATGAATGGTAAGAAGGATATAATTTCCATTACAAAAGAAGAAAAGAACCAAGAACTCAACATCAGAAACAGTTAATGAGAATCGTTCGATAAACTTGGAGAAAGGCAATGGGATTTGTCTGTCAATGTTCTAACATAATGCAGTTTTTTTTCGGTCTGATAAAATAATGCAGTCAGAGGAATGTTCAGAAGTCCTTAATTCCTACAATAGTCAAGGTATCATGACCTAATATAGCTCTTGTTGGAGAGAATCAAGAATTCTTGTTAATCCACGAATACCAAGAAAAGTTGGATTAAACAATCACATGCAATGAAGATAGAACTCTTATCTATAGATTGAACTGAGACATAAAAATCTTGCTATCATCGTGCAGTGCATAAGAGTGAACGACATGCTTCCCCCTAAATACCAGTTGGAATGTAGCTTCATGCTCGCAGGTAAAAATTGCAAATCATTGTACAAAGTAGTCAGATTTAAGTTTATAAGCTTACACATGGCTCCACTCAATTGATAGACAAGGACTTCATACAATTCATACCTGAATGTGAGAACTTCCACAACTCTGAGTCAATCTGAAACAACATAATTAATAACAAAAAAAGTGAAACGAGAAATCGCATTAACAAGCTAATATTTACACTCACTAAATGGTAAGTCGGAAAACTACTTATCCTGTTTCTTCCTTCACTTCTCGGACAGCAGCTGCAAAGATATCTTCTCCCTGGGAGACGATAAAGTTTTTAATATACGGTTTTAGACTAGACTGAACTCTGAAGATCTGAGAATGGAAAACAATGCTTGTTGGAATGCACACACCTCATCGACTCCAGTGGGGAGCTTCCACACACCTGTCCCACGATATTGTCCACCCTTTTCTTGGACTACTAGCACCTATTGTTGAAATTTTATAAACCCAAAAGCTTTAGTCACGACAGGAGGATCATGAAAAACAATAAATGTAGTGACGGGTCTCAAGCATTATAAGTAACACGGCATTCTTCCGAAAATGGTTGACTGAAAATTAACATAAATGGATCTCACATAACTCTTTAGACATGATAAGCCAATTGTAGGAGTATGCAAGTCCAGAAAATTAATGTAGACATGAAAAATTCACTTATTCAGATGATTGTTCAATGGAAGGAACATAAACACACACACACACACACACACAAATGAAGCGAGCAAGATGGAAACTATAGATTTATAACTACATAAAGATAAAAAAGTTCCCTTACTTTGAGTAAATTAAATGAAAGTGAATGAAAGAAGCACTATGTGAACATTTGAGATAAAAGTGAATGGCGGCTGGGGTGTTAGAAATAGAAAATGCATATACCTCTCTGTTTTGATTGATGAGAAAGGCACCAGTTCCGACACGGTGTGTTGAATTTGTGGGAAGAGTATGAGGGGACTGAGGAATCCAATACACGAGCATCAAATAATCAGACTCTGCATGGTGGTACCAGAATCCTTCCTGCAATTCACTCCTGCCCAATATATCGTAAGTAATCTATGCATATACATTAGCAAGAAGAAGAAAAGCATGAACAGAGCTTGACCTTGACCGCAGCTTCAACAAGATTGACTCGCTCTATTGGCAATCTGATCCAAACACCCTTCTTTCCCTGTACAAATATTAAGTTTGGCATATTTTTTTCTTTCTTAAACTTGGTATTACTAAGGCTTTGTTAAAACTTAAAATTACTATAAGAATCCCAATGAACCGCGCCTACGCCGACGTAAGGGTCTGTATGGAACTGACCAAATGCTGTTGCTTATCTTACCGCATTAGCGGGAGAGGAGTCAGTGGCCACTGTTGATCAAAATTAACAAAAGAAGGGAGGAATGGGCACACACGTGGCACGTGAGATGATCACGCAGTAGGCACGTGACTCCACTGACAAAATTGAGACCTCCGTAAATTCAAGTTTTAAAAGGGCCTTTTACCTCTATTTTACTTTCCATTTACCAAAATTCACTGCGTTTTCACCCACCGCTCTCAAGTTGTCGACCCAAAAACCCTCGCCCGCGCCGCTGTTATCTTTCCCTGGCTTTACCTCCTTTTTATTTTTCCTTTTGTTTTTAAATAAATATGTAAAAGAAATTGAATTTCTCATTTTTACCGTGGTCGTTCCCGGGGGCGTGACGTTTATGGCAGAGTTAACCGGCGGGCGGCAGTTACCGAACTCGGACGCCTTTGGAGAGCACATATCCCCGTTCCCTGAGAGCACATACGACCTTGTGTTCGAGAATCCGACGCCCGCGGTTCCCTCGCCGCCCCAGAAGCTGCGTCCTGTCAGGGGCAGCGGCGGCAGGTCTCCGATGGACAGCGGAGGAAAGCTGGAGGATGTTGGTCCGGCCAAAGTTGGGTCGGGAGACGACGTGGAGGACGAGTCCAGGTCAGTCTTTGTTTTCTTTAACTCCAATCCAAAGCTTGAATCTTTTTGTTAACCAAACAAATAAAGATTGTTTCTTTATTTATTTATTTATTTTTATCATAATTGTGTTAGCAATGGGGTAATTAGATTAATGGATTATGGTCCGTTAAATTTAATTTGGTGTACTGCTGGTTTTTGTATACGGCATGTCGTGTTATATAAGCACATGATGATGGTTTGGTTTAGTAACTTACTCTCATCGATAAATAATTGTATTGTTTTCCCATACAATGACCCATAAAATTTAAAGATAATTGGTGGTTTGCATATTCCTACATATAATGGTTGGTTGGTCTAGACTGTGAAGTGTGGAAGCTAGGAGCCTTTCTGTCTTTGAGATTAAACTTTGACGTGAGATTGTGACTTGTTGGCAATTTGAAGGTTGATTAGTGTTTTGTTTATTTTACTAATCATAATTTGAAGTTTGATCAGAGTCTCCTAAACAGTTAAAAAAAGACATTGCTTTTTTAACTAGTACCAGTTTAACAGGGTGTTGAAATGTATATTGTTTTAATCAACCAAGTTAGCATTCCCTTACCATTTTAACTTCAACAGCCTGTTGTCTATTTTCGTTCAGTTCATCGGCGGATGATGATGATGATGATCGTGACAAGTGTTTAAAAGCACAAGGTGAAGAACCCATGAAACGGAAGAGAAAGACAAGTGTGAGGAGCGGAAACAGGCTTGAAATTGAAAGGGTCGAGCTTTTTCTGGAAAGTCTGGTGAAGAAAGTGATGGAGCAGCATGAGCAGATGCATAAGCAGTTGATAGAGGTGATAGAAACGAATGAGAAAGAGAGATTAGCAAGAGAAGAAGCCTGGAAGCAGCAGGTGTTAGACAGACTGAAAAGGGATAAGGAGATAAGAGCCCAAGAGACATCTCGCAGCCTTGCGCTCATTTCCTTTATCCAGAATTATTTGGGCTCTGAAAATCAAGTCCCCCAACCATCACCATCACCAGTACCGGAACAAGCACCCGCACCAGCACTAGCACCAATACCATTATCGGTAGTACCTAATTATGATCATCAACGGGTGGAAGGAAATGGAAAGGCAGACAATGGCATGCAGGGAGACCTGATGTTGGTGAGTAGTGATGCAACGAATAGAAGATGGCCAGAAGCTGAAGTACAAGCCCTCATAACGCTGTGGGCTGCTTTCGAACACAAGTTTCACGTCGCAGGTACTCCAAAAGGGCGCATATGGGAGGAGATATCTGTTAAGATGGGAGAAATGGGCTACGTCCGGTCAGGAAGGAAGTGCAGGGAGAAATGGGAAAACATCAACAAGTATTTCAGAAGGTGCATGGGACCAGACAGTAAACGTTCTGCAAATGCCAAGCTTTGTCCATATTTTCATGAATTGGAGTTGCTCCACAAAAGCGGACTTGTAAGTTTCGGGAATGGCTTTAACCTCACAAGCAACCAGAATGAGGCCAAGATTGAAAAACAGGCGCAAAAGAGTGAAAAAAGGAGTGATGACGGTATTCAAGCCTCTTGTGCTTTAGATAACGGGGATGCAAGTGAAGGCAAGTTTCAGAGAGAGAGAGAGGGGGATGAGTTGAGATGAATGCTGGGGCTCCCCTGCTCTGCTCTTTGATGGATGGCTAATATTATCAATTAGTGGTTTGATTGATGTTTAGGTCGGTCATTTTCTTCTTGAGAATTATCTTATATCTCTCTAGTGAAGGTTAATTTTGTTGTATCTTGATTGAACTTTTTATATCCCATTGAGTATTGACAATTAACTTTCTAGTGCGACTGTATGAAGGGCTTGCATTTAGCAGAGGCGTGGTGTTTGCTTTGCTAATCGAAAGAGGGAGACGAACACAGTCGCAGCCACCCAAATAGACCCAATTCCTTGATCCATATTTTCTTCAAATGTTTAATTATGATACCAGCACTCGAGTAGTGATGAATGTTGAGGAATGGTGGCGGTGGCGGTGCTGCCATTTGCCATGCTGGTGTTTATGTAATCTGCACGATGTTTGTCTGTTTAGGGAAACAAAACCATGCCCTGCCTGACCAGAGTGTAAAGGACATCGTCGCCCTGCCGGCCGTGGGGTTAAGAGTTACGACGTACTCTTTCACGAAATTAAATTATTAAGTTCACTGTATATCTTTTCTTTAATAAATAAATAAATAAATCACATTATATATTTGAAGAGCGCGTCTTGGATTGGACTGATGAACGTAAGCCCACTACTTTTTTACATTTGGGTCAAAAGAAAAAAAAATGAAAAGAAAGGCCCAACTAAGAATCACGTGATCCGGTTTGAGGGATCCGTCTCAGAGGTGTTGGACCATTTTACCGAACTCTAAAAATAAATAAATAAAAATAAAATGAATACGCGGCGCTATGATTGCCACGTGGGCTATGTTTTAAAGCAGTATAAAGGTGGACCCTTGCCAAGCAATAGCTGGTTCAAACTTGACTCGAGTCTTCTCCTCTTTCAAAAACTGTTGGGAGAGTGTGAGAGAGTGAGAGAGAGAGTGAGACTGAGAGAGTGTGAGAGAAAGGCAGATCAGGGCAGGAAAATATAATGAAACGATCAGGAGGTTTCCATGGCTACCAAAAGACCGCAACCACCCCAAACACAACCTCTGCTTCTGGTAAAAGCTACGTATTATTTCACATTTCCTACAATATATCTATACACACACATAATCTTCTTTGACATATATGTGTGTGTGGCACTATTTTTATATATCTATTGCATTACATGTCGTTAGATGTATATCTCTTGGTTAGTTTATAGTCTGTCTTCTGTCTGTCTCTGAAATCTATCTATAGGTGTACACTCTTATAAGGAAACGCATGCATTTGTGTAGATCTTGCACCAATTTGATGATCATTTATTTCACAAGTTAATTTTTAATTAGTTCTAATTCCATTTTCATACAGTTGAGAGGTTTCGGCTCTTTTGTACTCATCCTTCGATATATCGAAGCTCCATTCTTGAAGATTTAATTATCATTTCATTCTGTTTTCAATTAATTGATCAGTGATCACATACAGACATCCTACCTCCTCCCTCCCTTCCAAAGTCGATCTATACATAGATCTGTTCAGATTCCTCGATATATTGATATATATAATCACGATCTGATAATTATGCATTGTGGTTGAGAGTATTTATGAATCTCACATTTGAGAAAGAATGAACATTACATGTGTTTTTAATTAATTGAGTCACTTTTATTATTACTAATTAATTTTACGATGAAATTTTTTTTTTTTCATTTGAAAAAGATATTGCTGATCTCGTCCTCTTAGGCTCGTAGCTAGAGAAGAGAGAACAGTTTACAAGTGGCAACCATCTTACATGCAATCTGTGACTCCATACCGAACAAGTGGCCTCCATGCATGCATATACATATACTATCACACATCCCCCGGCCCCACTCCACTTCACTCCTCATCCATCCCGCTTTAGACTTCGGACAAGGATTTTCTGCCCTCCCACTTTCAGTGCCCTCTTATGCTCTCTTATTTATGTGATCACGGTTAAGTCAAATCAACATTTTATATTACTATTCATTTTTGTTTTATTATCTTTATAAAAATAACAATATAAAATATTGACGTGGCTTCACCATGATCATATAAAACAAGAGGGCACAAGAAGTGGGAGGGCAAACAATCATTGTCCTTAGACTTCTTGTCTCTGCCTGTATTCCGCAATATTATTCTAATTTCCCATGAGTTTTAATTCTTATATCGATTCAGGAAAGACAAAACCCTAGTTATATATAATACTGAAATACGTCATTCCTTCTCCTTAATTTGCCTTCCAAAAATAAACGTACGTACCGCGGGAACTAAATAGTCAAACTTCTATAGGTTTTATTTGTTTTTAGACTTTTTTTTTTCATTTTCTGTCTGTATATTCATGGCCTTTTGTACAAATGAAAATAATATTAATGAACCAAAACAAACATAAACGTATTGCAAGTATTATCCATTTTCACGATCATTCGTACACTCATATTAATTGAGAGTCCATGCAGGGCTGAAACTATCAGATATCAACGTGAGGCTGGCTGAGATGAACCAATACAGCATGGGGATTGGGAGACAGACTACGGCCACCACCAACGTTAACAATGTTTTCAACAACAACAACGTTAACCCCTCATCCAATGCCAATACCACTAATGGCACTGCCGATGATAACGACTGCATGGTGCGAGAGCAAGACCGTTTTATGCCGATAGCCAATGTGATAAGAATCATGCGCAAGATCCTTCCCCCACATGCCAAGATCTCTGACGACGCCAAGGAAACCATCCAAGAGTGCGTCTCCGAGTACATCAGCTTCATCACCGGGGAGGCCAACGAGCGCTGCCAGCGTGAGCAGCGCAAGACCATCACTGCTGAAGACGTGCTGTGGGCCATGAGCAAGCTCGGCTTTGATGACTACATTGAGCCACTCACCCTCTACCTGCACCGCTACCGTGAGATGGAGGGCGAGCGTGGGTCCTCCACCACCTCTTTGATGAGAAGCGAGTCCTTGGCAAAGGGGGCGGGTACTAGTAGTGGTACCAGCAGCAGGGCAATGGATCACCACCAGTACTATGGCAACTCTATGGCGGCTGCTGCGGCTGCTTTTCATCATCAGCATGGCCATGGCCTTTTTGGTTACATGCAGCCGTCCAATGTGTCCGTCTCCAACAATAATGTGAATGCTGCTTCTGCTGCAGCAGCATGTGGATCGTCCACCCAGCTCCAGGGTGGTGGTTCTGCCGCAATGCCAAATGGTGATCACCATCAACCACATGCAAATGGTGCAAATGGTCCAAGTGGTGGAGTGTGAATGCATGAAATGCAATGAAATGAAATCACCAAAGTGCTGACTGGTGAACTGAATAATGTAATGTTAGGTCGGTCCTTCGACGACAAGTAGTACTGTAATAAAATTAAGGACGCTGAAGTTTTAGTTGTCTGCATTAATTGGGGTGTTTTTGCTTGAATCTTAATCGATGACCGCACTCCATCCGGCATTGTCTCTACGTCTAAACCTTGGAAAGATAGTCGGGACACAAAAAAAACATAAACAGGAATTAGCTCCCAGCGAGGATCGAACTCGCGACCTTTCGCTTACGAAGCGAACGCACTACCACTATGCTATGGAAGCCAATTGGTCTTTTTTTTAAATTTTTTCTATAATTAACATTTGTAGATCAACTGTTGCGAAACATCATACACAAACTTAAACTACTTCTGTTATCTGTTCACGCTTAATAATTCGTTAATGATCTAGTGGTATTTCTTTTTACGTGAGAGATTTTAAGTTTGATTATCGTCAAAGACGAATTTGAATCACATTATTACTAGCCCATTATGAGGGTTAGCCCACATAATATTGTCTGTTCAAAAAAAAAAAATTGAAACTTTCATGTGGAGACGGGAGAGGCCATCATCAAGTTAAGGAACCATATATACTTGAATTTGTTTGGATACCGTTCAGAATTCTCCAACCTTTTTTTATGGCTAAAGCAGTTGCCACCTTGCCGTCGTTTACAACTTTTCTTTCTTCTAGTGTTTTTTCTATAAATAAATTATAAAACAGAGAGTCGAGTCAAGAGTATGTATTAATTCATGCAAAAATAAACCCCATGGATTTCGGTTGGGCGGCCATCAGATTCAAAAGTAGTAGGTACGCCTATGGGATGGTGGAATTACGAGCTTGCTGAATGCAGAACATATAAATTGCATGTCAAATAGCAGGCTTCCTTCAACTTTCAATGACAAAATGTAATGAAATTTCAATTATCATTCTTGTATTGGTCGTCTGCCGTTACAACAAGACACCGAAAATAGGTGGTGCAATGTTAAACACCAACGTAAACATAGACAGAAAGTCGCATTCTCTTAAAAAATCATGCGATCGGAAGGCCCTTGACCCGAGCACACTGCTTTCTGCTTTCAAATTGCTCATCTTTCTCTTCATTTTCTAACATCATTCGCTTGTTTAGATCGCTGATCTGAATCAGCCGGGCATCCCCTTTTTCTTTGAGGAATCACTTGGAAGAAAGCCTCCTTCCAATCCTTTGTTTCCATATACTTTAGCAGTATCTCAGTCACTTGATTCACAGTTAGCACCTGCTCCCAAAACAACAATTTGATAACTCAAACCTCTATGGACCAACTGGATCGAGAAACGGCGAAAGAAGATATACACATTATGAATGACATATTTCTGTTCTTTGTAAAAGAGAGACAGATAATAGTTGGGAAGAGGACATGTTCAAGTAGTTGGCTATGGGGAGTTTGGCCGTTTGGATACCCTGCTCCTCTGCTTTCTTCATGGTGATCCCTTTCCACCGATTACGATCCACCAATCCCCCAACAATGTAAATTTTGGTTTGCTTCTCGTTTTCCAAAGCTTCAACGTAGGATCGATCTTCCTTCTCTATGATCCAATTATGAAACCCCGGCAGCTTCTTCAATGCATTCCCCATCTCTCCCTTGCACGCTGTCAACCGCAGATGACCCGGCTCGCTGCACCTTTTGTTCACCGCGTAAAGAAAAGATAAATGAAAACTAACCAAAACATCCTCAAAAGTTTCACTTTAATCAATCAGGACAAAACTTGGCAAAAATACCAATCATGCCCTTCATACATCCATACAAGATTGCTCAGCAATGAAGACAACATTTTCAGAAAAATTTTGCATGCCAAATATAAGGTGGCAAACATTGCAGCAACCAAGACAATATGGATTCACGTGGCCTTCAGCAGTTTTCAGAAATAGTGCTGACAGCTTTCAGAAACAGTGTGTAGATGTATATTTACAGCAAGACAATAATCAGTCATCAACCTTATTGAAAGCCCCAAAATTTCAAAGAATAAACAACAGAAATATATTGGAAGGTGAAAGAAGATAGAGAAAGAGATGCGGAGCTAATAGAAGGCGATGAACAATATTGGAATAATTTGTCAGAAGAAGAACTGCATAACATCGACAACATGATGGAAGCCTGAAGAGCTAGCCGTAAAATTAGCATAAGTTTAATAACATAATATAAAATGATGTATTCCCAGACAGAAATGTCAACATCTTTGTAGATCCCGCTATAATGACATAAGAGTAAATAAATAAAAGTACCTGATTCATTATGGACATTTCATACACAAAATGTCCTTATAATTAAGAATGAATAGTTATAGGCCATTTTTGTTAAAACTTCCAAAGAAAAAAGCCCTTTGGTCCGTTTAGCGTCTATTAAGGACCCCGTACCCTGTTTTTAAAATACATTGATATTATCTACATTAAAGGAATGGAGTGAGTTTAGCCTTCTTAATACGCTAGCAATAATGTGGTTCAAATTCGCCTCTGGCGGGAATAGAACCTAAGACCTTTCACTTACAAGTGAATAAGAATATTACTAAACCATAGTACTAAGTGGCTAAATACATTGAATTTGATACTTTAGAATAAGAACACTTTTAAATGGTATTGAGACCGAAATAAAATATAGAATAAAATTGGGGGTTTTAATGGAAAACTTTCGATACTATTTACTTTAACGAAAAATGACATTTTTATTTTAAATAGTTACTTATGGTACTATTCACTTACAAGACCTTTCTATTTTTTTTATTAAAACTCAAAAATTTTAAATCATTTTAATTAGTTTTTCTATCAAATTAAAACGTATGAAAACCGACAAGCTGCGTCAATTTAACAATTGTGACCGGCTGCGTCAATTTAACAATTGTGACACAGCTGTCCATGTATCTTCGACCAAACGAGGTATCAAACTTTCCACTTTCAAGTACCATGCTCAAAAGCATGTTACGATGTTGGCATTGCATTGATTCCCCCCACCCATTTGTTGCTACCTATGATTTGGTATTTTTTTGTATTACTTTTCTTTCGGTATTTTACAACTTTATCAAATCAAAAACTCATAAGAGCTTATCTTTGTGATTAAACAAGCACAATCAAGTTACTGTGTAACTTATCAGGAATCTAATTTTGTTCATAAATGATATTTAGATGGTGAAAACAAGCAATTATGACACGTACATGGTAAAAGTTCTTTAATCACAAATTTGTAGACAAGTAAATGCACCCTAACATGCACATAACGATTGTTCTTGCAAGAGTGATCCAGGGTACCTGGCTCATTTGGAGTTTACTATGAGTTATAACTTATATTCATCTTCTACTTATAAATAAAAAAAATTTAAGTTATAGCCCTTGTAGATAGTAAGTAAGATATTAACTTATTTTTCAGTTTCTTGTAAATACATTGTTGTATTAAAATTTTTTGAAAGCCTTTTTTTTTTTTTTTTATCTTTCAGAATATCTCCAAGCAATCAAAACTAGGACATGCCCTGCCACGAGAGGTGTGCATTTTAGTGCAATATTTCCTAGCGTCGTTCAAAAGGTTTCAGAATGGAACAAGCTCAACTAATAATATGCCTTGATATTAAAAAGGGCTAATGTTAGAGGGATCAAATTTTCAAACTAAATTTGTAAACCAAATGACGTGTCATTAATAGAAAATAAATACGTTAATAAATATTTAAGTAATAATTCAATCATCGACATCCACCTCATTTGGTTTACAAAATTTAGTTTAAAAATTTATTTTCTCTAGTATTATCCTTTTTAAAAAAAAAAAAGAGAAAAAAAAGGTGTTTGCCCAAAAAAAAAGAAAAAAAAAAGGACAACTGTGGTCAACAGGGACATGACTGGGAAATAACTAAAATATAACGGCAATAAAGGAAATGCGCCATCTATAATAAGAGTTGTTAATATATAAAGGGATAGGGGCAGAACTTGAGAAGTCAAAAAAATTTCTCTTACATTTTCAGTTCATTTCGCATCGTTGTTCGAAAGGGCCAACCAACCCCCCGAGACTCGAGAGAGAGAAACAAACTCGGGCACACTCAGTGAGTCACGGCCCAGAAAAAAAGACAGACAAACAAGAAGCTCCTCTTCCTCCACTACCTTGATTCTCACCCTTATCGACTCCATGAGGGAGGTCTCACTGCCCTGAAACGACAGCTTTGCTCCCTCCCACGAAGAGATGGCCCAAAAGCTCGAGCAGCTGCTCAAGGAGGTGGGATCGAAGCTTGAGACCCCTCATTCTTCCAAAGACGCTCTCGTCAAGCTCTTAAAGGTTTTGCATTTCTCTAATTCCTTATTTTGTGTACCCAATTTTTCTTCTCCTTCGGAATTATTACTCAAAAACTTCTCCTGTTTCGCGGAAATTGACGCTCGGTAACGTTTAGTTATTTTAGTTATTTTCTGTTTGGTTGCTACGAAACCGGTGAAAAGAAAGCGAAAGTTAGTACTACAAATTTTGAGTTCCGTTCATTTTATCTCCTTGGTAATTTCTTCGTCGAGATTGAAATTCTCGGCTACAGCATATAAATTAACTAGTTCAATTAGGGTTTTGGTGAGGAGATTAAACATAGTTAGCCTTAAGATTTCAAATTACACTTCTTTTTTGGATTTTAGGGATTCAACCGAGTGTTCAGTGAACTTTCTCTTTTTAGAAGTTTTGATTTTCTTAAATTTGAACAAGTTTGGGGGACAATTTCTCTGATTTAGGGTTAATATACATGCCCTCGTGCTGTGTGGTGGCTGGTTATGTCTGTGGTATTTAGATGCGAAAGAAGTGAGTGGAAGAAACAAAATCGGGATTCCAAGTATTATGTTCACTTGTGAGACTGCTCCAGATTTACTTGTGGAAAGATTCTAGATTTTCTTTATAACTGGGAAAAAAGTACATGACTTGACATTGAATTCTCATGATTTGTTAAATTTAAGCACATCCGATGACAAAAAAACATTTTTGCTAGTTGTTTTGCAATGTGCCAACTATCAGTCCAAATGTGAAAGCGTACTGTACCCATTCTATGTGATAAATATTTCAGTGACCTAATGTAGTTAGAAGTTTGAACTTGGTAATATTGGAAACTGGAGAATGGTGTCGCACTTAAGAGGATCTTGATGGCTTTGTCAATAAGGTTTGCTCTAAAAAATTATACCACAATGGTGCACTGGTGCTTGGTTAAGTAGTGATGCAATTGTAATGACGTTTGACTAAATGTTCTGTTATGTCTCGTTGGAAGTTTTATCCTGTGTTTATGTACGGTTCTTTCAGTTTACTCAAAATTTTAGTTTGTTTATAGCCAGTAGTGGAATAGAAATATAGGTTTGTTATTCTGAATTGCAAAATGACTATAAAAATCATGGAAATTTCAATGTTATTTTATATTTTCTCGTGATGATAAGAACAGATCTTTATGATTTCATCTTTTCTGTTAATCCATTGTTCCACCAATTAATGTCTGTTGCAATTTTTCAGTTTCAAACGATACCCTGAACATTCTTCTGATAATCAGTAAAGTGGATGCATATAATTGTGTGACTTGTGTAATTTGCATGTAAATTTAGGTTGAATTTAAGATGCTATTATTATTGATTATTTTCTTCCAACTTGCAGCAAGCTGCATCATGTCTTTCGGACTTGGATCAAGCACCTCCAGCGTCTATGTTGGAGTCAATGCAGCCTTTGCTTAATGCAATTGTCAAGCCAGAACTGTTGAAGCATCAAGATAGAGACGTCAAGCTTCTAGTTGCAACTTGTATTTGTGAGATAACTCGGATTACTGCACCTGAAGCTCCTTATAGTGATGAAGTGCTAAAGGTGCATTTATTTTATTAAGTCAGCTGGTTAAAGGATATACTGCGTTTTCATTTTGTCAATGTGTACTCTCAGTCTCACCTGATTGTTCCGAATATCTTTGCAGGATATATTTCACTTGATTGTGGGAACTTTTAGTGGATTGAAAGATACAAGTGGTCCATCATTTGGTAGAAGAGTACTCATTTTGGAGACTCTTGCCAAATATAGGTCATGTGTTGTAATGTTGGACCTCGAATGTGATGATCTGGTGAATGAAATGTTCAGTACATTTTTTGCAGTTGCCAGGTTTGTTTTGTTTCTTGTAATTATATGTATATGACTTTGATTTTTGAGGAATATCTTGTTATCATATCCTTCAAAGCATATGATCATCTCTCTAAAGGTGTTCCTTTCTTTTCACTGTGTTTCATGAGTTAATTTATTTTGATTAAGTTTCTTGAACTCTATAATCTATGTTGCTATATATTTCCAAGATAATGTCTATAGATCAGTCTGATAATGGGCATCAATTGGTTGGTTAGTTTCAAAAATAGCTTTCCTATAATGATAGAACAAAGATGCAATACTTGAAACAAGAGAACATTTATTGCATAAAATGTGAATCCTTCAAATAGAAAGTTAACATGGGATACAACTAGTAGCAACACATGTTATCTGCTAAAACTTAAAAGTGCCCAGGGAGGGGGTGGTTGGGTTGCTGTTAATTGGTTGACTGCGTTTCTTTCTTCTTTCTAAATGTTTATTATTGAAGGAATAGTTTCTGCTTCAATTTAATAATTAATGTCTTGAAATTTGTCACATATGCAGAGATGATCACCAAGAAACTGTTTTGTCATCGATGCAAACAATCATGGTTGTGCTCTTAGAAGAGAGCGAGGAATTGCGAGATGATCTTTTGTTTATTGTATTGTCTATATTAGGTCGTAATAGAAGTGTAAGAATCTTCTCTATTTTCTGGTCTATGGAATTATTTTTATAGTTTTTCTGGGTCAAGTTGCATTGTGTGCTGACCTTGTGAAATTCAAATACTAGGATATCACTGTGGCTGCTAGGAGGCTTGCCATGAATGTTATAGAACAGTGCGCAGGAAAGCTTGAATCTGGCATTAAACAATTTCTTATATCATCAATGTCAGGAGACAACAAGTCTGAGAATCATCAGATTGATTACCATGAAGTCATCTATGATGTATATCGTTCTGCTCCCCAAATCTTATCAGGAGTTGTCCCATACCTAACAGGAGAGTTACTGGTACATACTAATCCAATGTCTGACATTTCACCTCTTCATACTACATGACTTGGATATTTTTAGTTGGATGAACAAATTTAAAGTAAAATTTTGAACATCTGCAGACTGATCAGCTAGAAACTCGTTTAAAAGCCGTTAGTTTAGTTGGAGACCTATTCTCTCTGCCAGGCTCTACCATCTTTGAAGCCTTTCAGCCAATCTTTTCAGAGTTCTTGAAGAGGTTGACTGATAGAGTTGTGGAGGTTCGCATGTTGGTCCTCCAACATGTCAAGAGCTGTATGCTGTCAAATCCTTTCAGAGCTGAAGCTCCCGAAATAATTTGTAAGTTCTTTGGAGTATTTAGCTGCATGCTGTCAAATCCTTTCATATCTTTCACCTGCTGATTGTGGGCTGAAATAACATTTTCTAGCTGCCCTCTGTGACCGGCTATTGGACTTTGAAGAAACAGTACGAAAGCAAGTTGTTGCTGTAGTTTATGATGTGGCATGTCATGCCCTGAGTTCCATTCCGCTAGAAACTATAAAACTGGTTGCAGAGCGCCTTCGAGATAAATCTGTATATACACTTGTCCCTTTTATCTTCATTTGTGTCCATTTAGTTTTTTTTTTCCTGTCCATTTTTCATAATGCTCCATTTTCCCCTTCTCAGCTACTTGTTAAAAAGTATACCATGGAGAGGTTAGCTGAGATATTCAGGGTTTATTGCACAATGTGCTCTGATGGTCCACTCCTATCCAGTGATTTTGATTGGATTCCTGGGAAGATTCTGAGATGTTTTTATGACAAAGATTTCAGGTAAGCCCTTCAGGGTTTCAATTGTTTATTGGAAGTTTGCGTAGTCCAATATGATATATATAGGCTTTACTGTTTCCATTGTACAGCAGTAGCAGATTGTGATATTTGGAAAATGGTAGGAGGAACCAAGTAATGATAGGTCCAAGATCTTGATGTATATCTAGTTCGTCCTTGTTGTGAGATTTTTATTTATTTATTTAATATATTAATTAATAAAATGCGTTATAAGAAAATTCTGATTCACTCGCTGACTTTTTTTTGTTTGTCAAATGGTTTGATTAAAGATCTATTAACTACTTTTCTACATGATGATTTGCCTTTTTAAAATAACCAAGGTTCCTAGATCGACACCTGACACAGGTTGTAATCTACTAATACTATGCATGGGTAGTCTATCATGTTTGTTGTTGAGATTCAGGTTCTGACAACTGCAAGTGCAGAAACTCAAATTGTTTACAGTGAATGGTCATGATTGTATTGATGAGCAACACATTAGATTTATTGTCGAGTGGTAGCTTTAATAGTATTTTATATTTTGGGGTTTTCCCACTTGCTACCTTCTTTTTGAGTCTGAATGTTGAGCACTTAATTTTTGAGCACTTCAATTTTGCAGATCTGATACAATTGAAAGTGTTCTCTGTGAGTCCCTGTTCCCAACTAACTTTTCAGTAAAAGATAAAGTTAAACATTGGGTGAGAGTCTTCTCAAGATTTGATAAAGTTGAGGTTAAGGCTCTTGAGAAGATTCTGGAGCAGAAGCAGAGGTATGTTGTTAATGCTTGGATTGGATACCAAGCTACGACTTTCAATACTCCTCAACTTTTTGATCTTGGCATTTGATGATTTGCAAACTGATTTTCAGGGGATTTCTTCTTGGATTGCAGGTTACAACAAGAGATGCAGAAGTATCTGGCACTTAAGCAGATGCATCAGGTTAGCAAATACTCCAAGTTTGAACTGTGCAATGTCATATGATGTCCCAAGCAATGTGACTGGTTAGTCTGGTTGTGATTCAAATGCAGGATGGTGATGCTCCTGAGGTCCAAAAAAAAATTCTCTATTGCTTCCGTATAATGTCACGGTTGTTTGCTGATCCAGTTAAGGCTGAAGAGAGTTTTCAATTTCTTGATCAACTGAAAGACGTTAACATCTGGAAGATCTTAACAAATCTTGTTGATCCAAACACTGGCTCCCAGCAAGCTTGCACCTTACGGGTAAGGAGTAACTCACTCACTATTGTAATGTTTTATAGTAAGTTATTTAACGATAAAAAGCGGCAAAAATGGTTTGCACTAGCAAGGCAACCCCTATCTGAAATCAAATGCCTCATGCTTTACTCTCATTCTGCCATTGCATCAACATAATGGGTGTCAATCTCACCACATTGGAAATATAATTGTTACATCAACAACTTTAGCTAGTTGACACCACCACCTCCAACAGGGCAAAACACACACACAAAGACAACTAATTTGCTGCCTATATGCATTAAACTTCCTATCATATCCCACCTTCATCAGTGCGTGACTGCATGTCTATCCTCAACACATAGCTTTACAATTCTATGACCCGTCTAGTTTTTCTCCATTGTTCTTGCTTGATACAGCTGTAGTGGAAAGTGTTCAAGGAAGTTAGAGCTAGTTGGGTTATTGCAAAGGGTTTTTTCGAGCTTCTAAGCACCAAGTTTGAGGCTTTAGGGAAGGGTAAGAAAGCTAGAGCTTTGTGGGGCAGTGAGGATTATAAGGGAGTGGGAGTAGAGGAACTATGGGGTAGAGTAAGATACTGGGCAGCCCTATGGGCATCAGTTTTGAATGAGTTCAGGGAGTTCAGGGATTATTCTCTTTCTTATATAGTGAATGGATGTCTTAGCAGCTGTAAAATGAATTTGGTTCAGCTTTATTTACTTGTAAAGTAGTCCTACTTGAGAGGTCCTAGCTAGTCTTGCTAGTTGTTTGATTTCTTATCCATTTGTTGTAATTCCTTCTATTGTTTTAATAAAATTCTATCATTTCGTCTCCAAAAAAAAAAGTAGCCTGGTATAGGATATGATTTCTGAACCTAATTTTATCTCAGCTTTCTTATTTTGTATTAGGACATGGAAACTGCATGTTGAGGTTGTATTTAAATTGATATTCATCCAAACGTTCTTTTATTTGCAGGATGATTTGCTTAGGATTCTAGGTGAAAAACACCGACTATATGATTTTCTTAGCACTTTCTCAGTGAAGTGTTCTTATCTACTTTTCAACAAAGAGCATGTAAAGGAAATTCTTCTGGAGGTTCTTGTACACAAATCTACCGCAGATATGAAATATGTGCAATCTTGCATGAATATTTTGGTGGTAAGGATACAATTCTTACTATCGCTCTTGTAGACAAATCTGTAAAATGTTTGCTCTGATTACTATCTGCTCAAGCTAGTGAACAACACTTTTCCCCTGGTCTGTGGATCAACAACTATGTCCCATATTTGTGCATACTTTTGCTTTCTTGTATTATTATATTATCTGTCAGGGACCTCAGGGTCAAATTTTTTTATCAGTTGAGATTGGAGGTGCTTACAATGCTATCATCTTTGGCCTCATATATTATAGTTAGCAAGAATTTCCAGTTTCATTCCCCCAAAATTTAATGTTATTTGAGCATTTTCAAGTCTAAATCCTAATTCTCTTCTAATGTATTTTCAGATTCTTGCACGCTTTAGTCCATTACTACTCAGTGGGACAGGAGAAGAACTAGTAAATTTGCTTAAAGACGATGATGAAACCATAAAAGAAGGGGTTTTGAATATTTTAGCAAAGGCTGGTGGTACCATCCGGGAGCATCTTGCAGTGTCATCAAGGTCCAATTGTTGGAAATTGAACTATTATGCTATTCCCCTCGTATATATTGCTCATTGTTGTCCTATATTTATCTTGCAGTTCCATAGACCTTGTATTGGAGAGGTTGTGTTTGGAGGGCAGTCGAAGACAGGCAAAGTATGCTGTACATGCCCTCGCAGCGATAACAAAGGATGATGGACTTAAATCACTCTCTGTTCTATACAAGGTTTAAGATTAGTGTTACTTTATGTGCACAATTAGATCCTCTTAAATTGTATAATATTATGATAATGTTAGCAGTTGGGAAGTTGATATTTCTCAATTTGCAGAGGCTTGTGGATATGCTGGAGGAGAGGACACATTTGCCTGCTGTACTACAATCTCTGGGGTGTATAGCTCAGACTGCAATGCCAGTTTTTGAAACTAGAGAGAAGGAAATTGAAAAGTTTATACTTGAAAATATCCTAAAGTGCGATAATGTATGCCTCTCTAATTCACTGAACTTGTGATATATCTTTAATTTTATGACACGATGATAATTTGTTTTCTTGCGTATGCTTTACTTTTCAGAAATCAGGTGACTATAAAATTGCATCCTGGGATGACAAAAGTGATCTTTGTTTGCTAAAGGTTGGTCAATTTTGAGAGATTTTTATTTTTATTTAACTTATAGAGTTGTGTGGGTTTAATTTCTTTGTTCATTTTGATCCTCCAAAAGGAATTAGGTAACTTTTTCAGGATATATTAGTGTAATACAGTGACTCTTTGGATTTAATACTGCAAGCTCCTTATACATTGGGTTGCTCTTTCATTTTTCTTGGTTTTTTCTTTTTTGAATTGTAGATATATGGGATAAAGACATTAGTGAAAAGTTATTTGCCTGTCAAAGATGCTCATGTTCGCTCTGGCATTGATGGTCTGCTGGAAATCTTAAGAAACACACTTTCTTGTGGAGAAATATCAAAAGACATAGAAACAAGGTAAGTTCAAAATTGTACATTTTCTGGTTATGGTTGAATCAGGTTGATCAATCTACTTCAGTTTGTTGTTTGTAATATGAGGCGTCAAATTTCATGTAAAGTTTTTGTGATCTACAGTTCAGTTGACAAGGCGCATTTGAGGCTTGCTTCTGCAAAGGCGATTCTTCGTCTGTCCAAGCACTGGAATCATAAGATACCGGTTGATATCTTCTACTTAACCTTGAAGACTTCAGAGGTGGAGTTTTTCCGGTTAATCTTTTCAGTATTACTTGCTGTATTTTTTGTTTTTGTTATGTTTTTCCTAATACAAGTACTTAATTGTCGTATTCATGCAACTGGATGTCTATTTTTGTCTTTATTTATTTGTTTATTGTTTTTGGTCTTCTAGATTAGTTTCCCTCAAGCTAAGAAAATTTTCCTGAACAAAGTTCATCAATACATAAAGGACCGGCTTTTAGATGGAAAATACGCTTGTGCATTCTTTTTTAACACATCTGGATCAAAGTCAGTGGAGTTTCAAGAGGTATCGATACTAGGATTTATTCATTCAGAGTAATCATCCTTGTTTTAGCGTGTTTATTGGCTGAAGTTTGTATTTTGGTTGAAATGGCAGGAGAAACAGAATCTCGCAGACATTATTCAAATGTATCACCAAACAAAGGGGCGGCATCTCTCCATGCAGCAATCTGATGCCAATTCATTGACTGCTTATCCGGAGTACATCCTCCCATACTTGGTTCATGCCCTTGCACATCATTCTTGCCCTAATATTGATGAATGCAAGGATGTGAAAGCATTTGAGCCGATATACCGGTATTATATTCCCTCTGACATGCATTTATAGATATGTTTTATATGAAATCAGAGCTGAAATGATTGACAAAATGAGGCGGAATTATTCTATATCTGTAGATAAATGGTATCTTGGCATTTATTTTATTGTTAATGCTCATTCTCACTGAATTGTCGTTTTCTGTATTTTACAGGCAATTGCACTTATTTCTGTCTATGTTGGTGCATAGAGATGATGATGTCAAGTCAGAATCTAGTAGCAACATTGAAAAGGAGGATATTTCTGCTATAATCTCTATCTTTCAAAGTATCAAGTGCTCTGAAGATATATATGATGCAACAAAGTCAAAGGTTGATTATTAAACTTATTGTTGATACTGTTTTCTTTTTCAGGCTCTCTGAGCATATTCAATCATCAATCCCTCCCCCTGTTCAAGCTTACTTATGTGGTACTTTGAAATTTTCAGAATTCACATGGTATTTGTGACCTTGGGCTGTCAGTTACCAAGCGCTTATCCCCAAAGGAGTATGATTTACAAGGATTGCCTGCATCAGTTCCTCTACCTTCTATGTTGTACAAACAGTATGACAAGAAAGAAGGAGATGACTCTATGGTAAGGGATCCCTTTTCCTTTTTAAGTCGCTTGCTGGATAAGGCAGGTAATGATCAAGACCAGGTGCCTTGCCTATGTGTTGAGCATGCGGTTATAGTTTCTGGAATGAGAGATTAAACCCACATTTTAGACTTGGAAATTAGACTATTCTGATTTCTTGCTTGTGTACAACAGTTGAGAACTCAAAACAACATGACTTAAAAAGAAAAAAAACGTAATTATTTTCAAGAATGAGTCACTTTCCATGATATGTGATTGAGCCAGACTGCTTAAGATATTCTAATGCTTTGTGCTAAACTACTTGGGTTAAAGTTAAACCAACATCAAGTTTTTCTTGTAATATTTTGTTAATTTTGGTCATATTCTCAATTTCTTATGATACCAATTTAATGCTTATGTTTGATAGGCCAGTGAAGGGAAAACATGGTTGGCCGATGACTCTGCGGTGGCTCACTTTGAATCTCTTAAGTTAGAGTCTAGTGAGACGGTATGTTATAATACTGAAGAACACTTGCACTCTTGAAACGCTGTGATATTTGGTGTATCATTGATCTTTTAGTAACTTGTATGCTGTTTCTTACATCACAATAGGGACTTTCAGAGATTGCTGAAGATGAGCTTATGAAAGATGGTGAAAGAGATGGAGGTGAAGTGCCTTTAGGAAGAATTATAAAGCGCTTAAGATCTCAAAATTCCAAGGCTAAAAAGGCAAAAAAGAACAAGGCATCATCAGCTGATGCAGAGAATGCTGAAAATAGTGTTGATATATTGAAAATGGTCAGGGATATAAATTTGGATAATTTGGAAAAGCCTTCTAAGTTTGAGTCAAGCAACGGTCATGAAAATCTTCCAAGCAAGAAATCAAGAATGGATCTAAAGCACAAAAAGGAAAACAAAAGAAAATCTACTGAGGCAACGTCTGTCCCCATTCCTAAACGTAGGAGGTCATCATCCGCTCATGGTGCTTTCAGATCACCTAGAAGTACTTCAAAGTCTCCTCTAAGTGCTTCAGTAGACGATGTAGGCAATGTAATAATTTTATCATTTCAATCCATCGACATGAATGCTAGGATTCACCACAGCTCTAAAATAAAATGTCTATGCAGAGAAAACTGGTTCAAGGCACCGAGTCAGATTTGTTGGTTTCATGCTTCCGGAAGAATGCTACCTCCTCGTCACAACGTAAAGGCAGAGCCTCTGACCATGGTCTTAATGATGAGACAAATGAAGTTGGAGAAGCCAGTGACCGTGAAGTGAGTTCTCTTCCAACTTTTTTTATTCAAAATGCATAACATCATGGTTCTCTTAGCTGTTCAACATTGTAATAAACTTATGTTGTACCTTTATTGCAGGAGCCTAATGTGCTGGAGGCTGACAAGGATGACCTAAATAGTGATTTCAACTCTCCTGCAGGATCCATCAAGAAGCGGAAAAGAAAGAGCATTTCCGGTTTGGCAAAGGTAAGTTGATTTACACCTTCACATCCAACATCACAGTGGTGACGTCATTAAAACTGGCACACCTTCCTTTATGGTATCATTAGTATGTCGTTTCTGAACTGATGCAGTTTTCTATTTTCATCCGTAGTGCAAATTCAAGGAAAGTGGAAAAGATGTCGAAGACTTGATTGGTTGCAGAATAAAAGTTTGGTGGCCAATGGATAAGCGGTGAGTGCTCTAATAGACAATCTGCAGACAAGACATACAGATTGAAGCTTTCCTTTTTGCTGATTATTATACTCAAAAACTGCCCCTTTCATTTCTAATTTCTGTCTTACATTGCAACTATATGATTATGAACTAGTTTATAAGAACTAGAATATAAATAAGCACTAAAATACTTATTTGGCTTATTTTAAAATCTACAGATTTTATGAAGGCACGGTGAAGTCGTTTGATACGTTAAAGAGGAAGCATGTGGTAAGCTGCACTTTCTTTCCCTTATCATCTCTTGGATATACAGATAACCTGCTGTAAATGTACACATTTACTAATAATTTTCACTTGTTTATGTCACATGGAAGATACTGTATGAAGATGGAGATGTAGAAGTACTTCGGTTAGAAAAGGAACGGTGGGAGCTCATTGACAAAGGTCGCAAGCCCACAAAGGTGTGAAATTTTTTTATCAGAATTCTCTCCTCTAGCTGATAGCGCTCTGCAGTTCTACTTTACATTTCCAGTAAAGGAACAAATCATGACATAATTCTGACACATTACATGTTTCCTCATTTACAGAAGTTAAATTCGTCAAATAAATCCCCCTCAAAAGAAGTGTAAGTATGGTCTTTCTGATGCAAGCCTGTAGATTATATGTTCTTCAAAGTGATTCACCTAACGATTTTGGGGAATATTTGTTAGCCTTGAATGGGGATGTCTATGGTATGCCATCTCATTTTCTTCTCTTTTATTATTACAGGTCCCCTGGTCAAAAGAATAAGCCCACAGGTGGTTCGCGAGAGAACAAAAAACCAATTAAAACGTTAGTGAAGTTTGCATCCTTTGCTTATTTGTCCGATACTTTTTCTTTTTCTTAAAGATAAAAATTGTAATGTGATTGGTCTCTGATTTTGTAGAGTTAAAAGGAAAAGAACACCAAAGAAAAACTCGGCCAGGAAGAAGGGCGTATCAAAAAGAAATCATTGGGGAAGTAGGGACAAAGAGAGTTCTGAAGTATCGAATGATGAGCCTGCCCTTACATCTAAAATTGATGAAATCGACTCTGGTAAGATTTCTCATCAGTTTTCATCTTGATGCCATAGTGCTTGTGACATATGATATACCTATCTGTAACAGCAATGACATTCGGTGCAAAGGTCTGGGTGGACCTGTAAGAATTCTGACATGTAATGAAACGTAACGATGGCTGATCCATGTTTTGTTTGTGTATCTAATCTTAAATCAATTTCTTTTGCAGGTAGTTCAGAAGAAGAGAAAGCTGAAAAAGTGGACGAGAACGTGACAGATGAGGGGGAATCTGACACGGAAGTGAAGTTTGTTTCTGAAGGAAAAGGGTTGAAAGATGCGGAAGAAAGTCCAAATAATACCGAGGAATCTGATGAAGAGAATCCTGGTTCGGAAGGGATCCCTGCTGAAGACATGGACAGTATTCCACAAGATGCTGAAAATGGAACTGAGGAGATGCAACACTCAGAAGAGAAAGAAGCAGATGAACTAAGTGGAGGGTCAAGAGGGGTTAATGAGGAAGATCCGTCAGATTCTGAAGGGACTCAAGATAAAGATGATATTTCTGGTAGTCCCTTGAAGCAGGAGAAATCCCATGTAGAGCCTTCAAGTCTTTCTGATGCCGGAGATGACGAACTTTCTGATGATGAGCCTCTCGTACTCGCCTACAGCCTTGCTTTTTTTATTTTTTTATATTTTTTATATACAAAATGCTAAAGCTGTGTTAGTGGGCATATAAAAGTGAAATTCTTAGTTTTAATCGTCTTGTTTCTTGTGTGCCATGGATGCAGGGCAAGTGGACGCAACGAGTAGTGAAAAAAGGTTCAAAGCGAGTGCGATGACTGGTGGAGCCACTTTGTACCACTTTTACCTTGGGCTGGCTGCGGGGCTGTGAGTAATCTGTGGCGTTGCAGTATGGCGTGGGCGGTGAGGGAAGAATGAAGAATGAAGAAGGGTGGCCGGCAGCATTGATGTAGAATGTAAAAAAGACAGCGTAGGCATATAATATGCATATCCCACTGACTGTAGGTGAAGGAAGTGTTAAATGGTTGTAAACATTTTGGGTATCTTTAGCGACAGCGGTGACTGTACGTACTAGACCTGGGGACTTGGTAATGGTTAGCTGATAGATTTTGACATGCGATGAATGGGCTCTAGTGGAGTCTGAGTATAGTCTAGTTGACGCTAGTTTACCTCCACAACTTATGCTTGAATGGCCGCGACATGTACAGTAGAGTTTTATACGTGGGGATAATCGTGTGTTGTGTTTGTGTGTTAATTCTTGCTTGAATCCTAATAACATCCATGGAAGTGATAATTGGAGGGCTTTGTTTTATTTCTTCTTCTTGTTAGAGTTTCATGTCAATGTCGGTGGATTCATTTTTCTGATTAGCTAGCCTTGTTTGCAGACAGCGGAGTCCATTCCATGGAAGGACGCTTGTTTGTTTGTTTGTTTGTTTGTTTATATATTCTTTGCCCACTAGTACCACTGGGGCCACACTTATCATTTACGTTTACGTTTCCAAAATGAATGAAATGACATCAAGCGTCAACTCATCGGACGGTCCCCCCTAATCTATAGCTCACTCGGACCAGACCAGGTGTTGTGTGTATAGAGAAAATTTTTATTGTGACGGGAATACGGATAATACACTATGTGTTTTTATACAAGTGATGAAATTTTTTATTTTTTAGGTTATTAACTTTTTAGCATACATATTTCATCATTTGTACCATCTCGTGTATCGGTTGCATTGAAAAATCTCTTGTGTGTGTCCTATCATTGGTCAAGTCTTGACTGGCACGTGCCTGCGTTAATCCACTACTGATGCCATCATCAACTCCTCAGCCAACCATAGGGACCGGTTAGTCGGTATTCCCGCTTCCGCTGGCTGTCCAAGTGTCTCCTTATTTTGACGGTAAATAAAACCAGAAAACCCTTTACTAATATTAAACCAGAGGGAGAGGGGGAGAGGGGGAGATGGAGAAGGAGAGGGCCATAAAATCCAGTTCCGTAGGATTAATTCAATATTAATTCTTGTTCATAAATCCTTAAAAACAAATCTCTACTGCCACTGCCTGACTGTCTGTGCCTGGTAAGTCAAGTGAAGTGATTCTCTTCTTTCTTTCTTTCTTTCTTTCTCTGGTTTTTGCTTTTCATGCTATGCTTCTAAATTACTGCACTTGTTCTCCACATATGATCATACAAATTAACTAGTTAATTATTTTTCTTTTTCTTTTTTAGTTTAATTTGTTCAGTGAGTGAGTGCTGGGTGGCTAATGGCTTTTCTATCCTTGCAATGTTTTGGTTTTGCTGCCTTTGAGTTTCTTTGTAATAATATATATATATATATATTTTTTTTTTGATATAAAATGTGACATAGATGATCTGGTTGATCTGGTTATTGGTTGCTAAAACAAGCTTCTTTTTTCCTTTTCTGTTTTTAATTTTCTGCAAAGCCTCTGTCTTTTATTTTCACACACAAGTCAAGTGAACTATATGTATATTATTTATCGGTTTATTTTATGTGATCGATCTAAGATGTTCTTGAATAACCACACAGTTTTTTCTCAAATACACATGTTATTTTAAACTTGATTCTTAAAGTTATGTGGAATTGTTAGTAACTCCGCCTTTTCGTTTACTGAGTTTTTCTTCTTCTTTCACAAATATTCTGTAAAGTTCCATGGATATTGTTTGCTTTTTGTAAATGTAACCTTCAACGCCCTCTGGATGGATGTATGCTATTGCTGGGTTTCTTTTAAGACTTGGGTTGGGTACTTGCGTAGTGCAAAAGAGCATGATTAAGTCGGTGTTCTCGTGCATTTCTTTTCAAACTTGAAATGGTTAGATATGTCTGTGAGTAATGTGCAGAAGTTGGCAAATTTCTGGAAAGCGGAAAGGAAGTATGGGAGATTCATTGGGTTTGATAAAAGTTACAGTCGTGCAAGGGAAGGGACTGGTAATCCGGGATTTCAGGAGCAGCGACCCTTATGTTGTTGTCAAGTTGGGCAATCAGGTGAATTTGATGTCCTTATTTTTTTGCTCAACCGTTTTCATGAAGTTCATAGTTATGCTTTAATACTACGCGGCATGCACAGAGACACATATTCTTGTTCACAGACACACATGACTTTGTAGAACTCACCCTGAGCTGAGTGCATTGGATTGTCTTCGGGAGAATTTGTGTTACTTTCCTCATAAGCTTACTTGATAAATAACGGGGAAAAGAGTGGGACTTGAAAAGAGGATGGGAGACGGGGGAACTCAAACAAGTAACCTGTCCTTATATTCTAGGAAGGATGAGTGTCAGTTCCCCTTTTAACCAACGTTGAATCAAATTTCCTACAAATTATGTTGAGTGAAAGCAAGGTTACGCAATCTATCTTCTAGGCTTAACGACCTAGACCAAAAGATTCTGTTGATATGATTATGGTAGCAAGAGGGCTACCTCGCTTCTTTATTGTTTAGCCTTTCAACTGGAAGAAGTTAGTTTTACCAACTGATTGAGAACCTTTCATATTTCACTCAGTCTTTACTGTGGCCAGATTAATCTTGGACTGGATGTATGATTCCAATTTCCTTCAAATAGTTTATCAAGAGACCAAATTGTTTGAATTGATTCCTTCACATGCTAAGATTATAGTTGTTTTTCGATCGCGCACACTTCAACGATGTGCGGAATTGGAATATCCTGTTGTCTTTACTTCAAATTTCGTGTATGAGGAGGCCTTCACAGTTCTGGCATAACTATAGACTAGAATATCATTTGCGCGTTTCTTTGAGGGGCCTGTTTGTAAATAGGCTCAGAGTATCTCACGTATTAATTACTTTGGATGTGCATAAAGTTGTTTTACAATAAAAGTTGAACTTTGAAGCGACTCATTAGTATTATCTGTACCAGGAGGCAAAAACCAAGGTTATCAACAGTTGCCTCAATCCAGTTTGGAATGAAGAGCTAAGCTTCTTCCTTAAGGAGCCTATTGAAGTTCTAAGTTTGGTAAGTTGGGCATTTGAATTTGATGGTGGCCGGTTCTTCTGATGAGCTTAATATATTATGTTGTTGTGTTTGATAGTGTTTTGCCAAAATTAGACCATTACTTTTCCTTAATTTGTACATGTTTCGTTATTTCAGTTTTGGTTTTAGTCCAGTTATATTTTATTTTTCAGATTCTATTATGTTCACTGTTGTTTTGAAATCAATATTCCTGAGTAATTTTCTGATGATTGATTATATAGTTGATGAAAATAACTACTATTCCCATTACAACTCTTTTAGGCTTGTATGACATGACAAAAGGTCTTTTTCCATAGGAAGTGTTCGACAAAGACTTTCTGAAGACGGATGATAAGATGGGACATGCTCACCTCAGCCTTCAGCCAATAGTCTCCGCAGCTAGATTGAGACAGATTTTGCGTGTTTCATCCGGTGAGACAACATTAAGGAAGGTTGTCCCAGATGGTGAAAATTGCCTAGTTGGGGAAAGCTCCATCGCTTGTGTAGACGGTGAGGTGGTGCAGAGTGTTTGGTTGAGGCTTTGTGACGTCGAATCAGGGGAAATAGAACTGAAAATCAAGTTACCTAAAGCGCTGGTTGCTTAGTGCAGAATTCAGGATCGGCTTAGGTGTAGACCTCTAACAGTGGGAGAATGTAGCTTGGTCATTTTCTGTTGCAACTCCTCTAGGAAAACCTAGCATGAATATGTACCAGGCTACTAGCCCAGCTGCCCAAGGGGGGAGTAGGTTGTTTGAACTTGTGAAGACTCATTAATCTGGAATCCTGTGCATGTATAAATGTAATCTAGGTTTTATGGATAATGTAGAAACTCGAGGTTTTGCTTATTGATTAAGGGAGTGGCTAATCACATTCTCATCCATTTTCTCTGATTCATCTCCTTCTAATTAAGTAAACATGCAAAAGAACGACTCTATTTTCCGGCGTTGACTCGACTGAACTGAAAAACCTACAGCAAATAAAAGTTGGGCGCAAATATGAAGATTGGTCAGTTGGTCAGTATAGTATGCTCGCCCTTTTGGTCCAAGCTTGAATCCACCCTGTTCGCGTCAAGAATTTCCGTCGGGGATGTTTCTTGGCCGACGAGCACACAGCTCCCCGGGAGGTTGGCGCCGGTTGAGTACTGCTGTCGGGCTTCTGCTTCACTGTCGGGCTTTGTTGGGCAAGTCTCGTCGGGCAAGTCTTGTCGGGCGAGTCTTGTCGGGCAAGGCTGAAAGAGAAGGACAGAGTTAACTTTGAGAGGTGCCTTTGTGGGGCCTTAGGTGTAGGCCTTGAGGCTCACAATCAAGGTTAACTTTTAGGTGCTCAGGCGTGCCACTGCCATCTTCAGCATGACAGATGTAAAATGGATGTCGAGTTTTAGTTGTATATATGTATATATCCGAGAAACCGTGTTAGTTATAACAGGTGCCTTTGTCGGGCCTTAGGTGTAGGCCTTGAGGCTTCCCATCAATAACTAAACCAGTGCTCGAACACATCATATTTGTTCTCGTGATTGCAGGAGTTTTATAACTATTATACTTTTGATTACCCGAGTCCGAGAGGTAGAATAAACCCAAATAGGTGCCTTTGTGGGACCTTAGGTGTAGGCCTTGAGGCTTCTCATCAGAATTCGTTCTTGTACTCAAACTCTCTAGATCGCAGAACGGAATGAATCCAAATGGATGCCTTTGTGGGGCCTTAGGTGTAGGCCTTGAGGCTTCCCATCAGAATCCATTCCATGCTTAAGCGTTCTATGATAATCATAATATAATAGAAATAAAACTAAAGGGTAGGTCGATTACTTGCGCCCCAAGTAACTTCGGACTTCTCGTTTATCAAGGACTGTCGTGGATGGGTTAAGTCCACATAAGGTTCTTTTTTATGCCTTGAGGCCAAGGACTTTTAACTGATCAGATTTGCATGCCCGAGGGCTTAGGACTTGGATCTGGTTTGAACACTGAAGATATATTCAAATCGGATCCAAGTACTGAGAAAGCCTTTTAATAGTCATATTGCTAGAAATAACTTGCATATAACTGGAAGTATACAACATATTGTTAGGCTTAATGAATGAAAAGACAAAAACAAAGCAAAGAAGGTCGAGCAAGGTTAAACCTTATCAGGTAAGGCTGCTCGTCTTGTAGGTTCCTATCTTTGTAGTTTTGTCAAGGGTCTGAAAGCTTAGAGAGAGAGAGAGAGAGAGAGAGAGAGAGAGAGAGAGAGAGAGAGAGAGAGAGAGAGAGAGAGGTTACAAAAGATGAATCGATACTACAGCAAGATTGAACAGGGTAGCAGAGCTATTACAAAGGTTTGAAAGAAGGTTTATCCCGCGAGGGATGAAGGCTTGTCCCGAGAGGGATGAAAGCTTGGGCTGACTACAGCTTCGTTTTGAAGGCAAATCTGGCTTTAAGCAGAGTTTGTGCTTGCATTTGTTTGTTTGATTGAGTGTCCTTATTCCTGGTTTCTCTTTCTTCTTATATAGACAACTCGGCTTGGCCTCCTGTAGCAGCAGCTTTGCCCGAATGCGGTTTGAGGGTGATGACTCATCAGCTATTTTACATGTAATGCCACCATAAAGTACTTTATGGGCTGTGCAGCTGGTCAGTCTATACCACTTGGCCCTTGGGTAGGTGAGCAAGTGGCCTTCATGAGCTGCACCAAGTCAGAAAAGGCCTTGTCTGCTTTTCTGGGTTTCGGCTGGGCTTTCCCTTTAGGCCTCCTTTTGGGCCAGCTCCTTTCTTGAGCCCAAAGTCAAGTTTTAATCCAAACACACCCCTCTATATTAGAGTATTATTTTGTCAAGAAAGACTGCTTTTCAAGTGAAACGTTTTTGTTTTGCGACGGAGGGAAAATATCTTATGGGGGGTTAGTTTGTATAATAGAATATTCGAATCACCACTGCAGTGGTAAAATGCACAGTATGGGACGTGCAGGTCCGCGTATCTTATTATATGAATTAACGGGAATAGTTGAAGAGGTTGCATTTCATTCATTCATTTTTTCAATAATGATTTGATATTTGGCTATATGATTTCATGACACTTAATTTAATGTTGTCAATTTACTGTGATAAGGTTATGTCCCTACTGAGCTATTGAAGCTCATCCCTCTATTGTTATGCAAGTATACGAACTAGACATTCAAAAGAGTAGACATGATGAGATCGGATTAGATGTGAGAATAGAATGTTTATTCATCTATTTACTATAGGTTGTAAAGAATTCTTGATTTGTTTGAGAATCATGAATTATTTTTACAAGAGGAATTTTTTTCCAACCCGTTTTAGTTTCCTTTTAATTATTTAGTTTTTTTTACTCATGTTTTGGATTCGGGTTCGAGTTTTTATTGTTGACCCCGGGTCCGAGGCTTGACATTTTTCGTGAGCAGAAAGGAGAACTTTATAAGGTGTTCAAAGCGGTTTTATGATTTATTGAGCAACAAATGTATGCTTAGTAGAATATTTAAGCCAAAAACTAAAAATAAGTGAAAAATACAATAGTGAGGACCAAAACATCGTCAAATGGGGTTCCACCCTACAGAATCTCATCGGAAAGTCTTCCCTTGATTTTCAAAATTTCACGCTAAGGTGAAGGTGAAAATAAATAAATTGAACGATGATTAATGTACGAATTTGCCAGACCGACTAAAAACCGTAAGTGTTAACCCACAGTTTTTTGTCGAAAATGCAAGTTTTTATTTTTGCAAAATATTTTCCGCGAGCATTAAGGAAAACTTTAGAAAGTATTTGGAAGCAAATTTACGATTTATTGAGCAAAAAAATTATATTTAGCAGAATATTAAAGCCGAAAACTAAAAAATAAATGAAAGATATAGTCTTAAAATCACACGTAGGTGAGACTTAAACAAAAAATAACAAAATTTTGTTTTGTTTAATAGTTTTTCATCCTCTTTTGGTTGAGAAAGATGGTTCTATTAATACGTAGTTTAGATTTATATAAAATAAGAATTAACAAAAAAAAAAAAAAAAAAAGAGAAGTCACACGTATCTTTTTGGCACCCTTAAGAATTTGAATCATTTTTTTTACATTTTTGTTAATTTTTATTTTATTTCTCTTACCAGTACAACAAACTATCATATTCATGTTTTTCAAAATATATTTTTCCGTGCGTGGAGCCCAACTCGTTTTTTTTAGCACCCGGGAGTTCCTCTCGTTCTGCGTGCGCAGAGCCTGCCTTGTCTTGTTTGCCCAGGTTCTTCTCGTTATGCATGTGAAGTGTTTGTATCATTGCATGCCAGAAGCCTGCCTATTTTACATCCACGGAGCCCTCGTCGTTTTGGCATCCATGAAGTCAGCCTCGTTTTCCGTGTGCAAGGTTGGCCTCGATTTGTGCAACGTATCCCGCCTTATTTTCTGTGCACAAAGCTCACCTCGTTTTGCATTCTAGAATCTCACCCTTTTTTCTGTGAGTAGAGCCCGCCTTGTTCAACGTGTCATGGTTCGTCTCGTTTTGTGTGAGCTGAGTCCATCTCATTTTACTTGCATCGAGCGTACCTAACACCCATGTTTTTTTTTTGACAAAAATGCAAATTTTTTTTACTCAAAATATTTTTCTTGAGAATTAATTTAAACTGTTTAAGAAATTTTGAAGCAGTTTTATGGTTGATTGAGCAACAAACGTTTACTTGGTAGAATATTTAAGCCAAAAACTAGAAAAATACAATAGTGAGGACCAAAACATTGTCAAATGGGGTTCCACCCTCAAGAATCTCAATAGAAAGTCTTCCTTTAATTTTTAAAATTTCACGCTGAGGCGAAGGTAAAAATAAATAGATTGAACGATTATTTAAGTACGAATTTGCAAAACTGACTAAAAACTGTGAGATACCCACGTTTTTTTGTGAAAAATGTAAATTTTTTATTTTCACAAAATATTTTAAGTGAATAATATAGTAGTGAGCCTTAGAACATTGTAGAAAGGGGTTCCATACTCAAGAATCTCAACGGAAAGTCTCACCTTAATTTTTAAAACTTCATAGTGATGCGAAGGTGAAAATAAATAGATTGAACGGTGATTTATGTATGAATTTGTAAAACTGACCGAAAACAGTGAGTGTTAACCCACGTTTTTATTCTGAAAAATGAAAAATTTTATTTTTGTGAAATATTTTCTGTGAGCATTAAGGAGAAGTTTATAAGGTGTTCCGAAGCGGTTTTATGATTTATTGAGCAACAAATGTATATTTAGTAAAATATTTAAGCCGAAAACTAAAAAAATAATTGAAAAATACAATAGTGAGGACCAAAACATTGTCAAATGGGGTTCCACCCTCAAGAAGTCTTCTTTTAATTTTCAAAATTTCACACTGAGGCGAATGTGAAAATAAATAGATTGAACGATGATTTATGTACGAATTTGCAAAACCGACTAAAAACCGTGAGTGGTAACCCACGTTATTTTTTATGAAAAATGCAAATTGTTTATTTTTGCGAAATATTTTTCATGAGCATAAAGGAGAACTTTATGAGGCATTTTGAAGCAATTTTAATATTTATGGAGCAACAAATGTACACTAAGTAGAATATTTAAGCCGAAAACTAGAAAAATAAGTTAAACATAGAATAGTGAGGACCAAAACATTGTCAAATGGGGTTCCACCCTCAAGAATCTCAACGGAAGGTCTTTCTTTAATTTTCAAAATTTCACGCTGAGGCGAAGGTGAAAAGAAATAGGTTGAACGATTATTTATGTATGAATTTGTAAAACTGACTAAAAACTGTGAACACCCACGTTTTTTTGTGCAAAAATGAAATTTTTTTATTTTTGCGAAATATTTTCCTTGAGCATTAAGGAGAAATTTATAAGGTGTTCCGAAGTGGTTTTATGATTCATTGAGAAACAAATGTATACTTAGTAGGATATTTAAGCTGAAAACTATAAAAATAATTGAAAAATACAATAGTGAGGACCAGGATATTGTCAAATGGGCTTCCACCATCAAGAATCTCAACAGAAAGTCTTCATTTAATTTTCAAAATTTCACGCTGAGGCGAAGATGAAAACAAATAGATTGAATGATAATTTATGTACAAATTTACAAAACCGACTAAATACCATGAGTGGTAACCCATGTTTTTTTTTGTGAAAAATGAAAATCGTTTATTTTTGCGAAATATTTTGCATGAGCATAAAGGAGAACTTTATAAGGTGTTTCGAAACAGTTTTAATATTTATTGAGCAACAAATGTACACTACGTAGAATATTTATGCCGAAAACTAGAAAAATAAGTTAAAAATACAATAGTGAAGACCAAAACATTGTCAAATGGGGTTCCACCCTCAAGAAGCTCAACAAAAAAGTCTTGCTTTTATTTTCAAAATTCCACGCTAAGGTGAAAGTGAAATAAATAGATTAAACGATTATTTATGTACGAATTTGTAAAATCGACTAAAAATCGTGAGTGGTAACCCACGTTTTTTTTGTGAAAAATGCAAATCTTTTATTTTCACGAAATATTTTCCTTGGGCATTAAGGAGAACTTTATAAGGTGTTCCAAAACGGTTTTATGATTTACTGAGCAGAAAATGTACACTTAGTAGAATATTTAAGTCGAAAACTAAAAAAATAAGTGTAAAATACAATAGTGAGGACCAAAACATTGTTGACACACCCCGACCGAGATCAAAGCATGTTGGCCGTCACGTGAGAGTGACGTAGCCATATGCACAGTGTGGAAGCAATAGAGATAAGAAATATACGAATAATTAAAAACCGAATTACTAGAGTGCACTACTAAACAGGAAGTGATAGGAGTTAGTTACAAAAGTGAACACTCCTAATCAGAGCATAATAAGTCTAGGTGCAGTCTAGTAGGACAAGTACTAGTTATATAGTACCAAGAATGTCCTACTATTATTTAGATAGATCAGAACTGCCGACGTCCTCAAGCCACCAACATCAAGCTTACTTAAAACCCGGAAGCGTGCAAAACAGAAAACGTGAGTGGGCAAAAAGAAATGTTTTACAAAACTATTTCATTTATCAACATAACTAACCCCTCGCTGTAAAACACGTATAATTTTTTCCAGAATCAAGATATAAGCATATACATAAATATATATGAAATCATATCAATTCAATTCATGCTTCACATAATCATATTCATATATATGTCAGGCCAAGATATAATAGAGTAAGCAATTCAGGTAAGAATAATTTCATAGAAATATAACATGTGAGTCGGAACCCCTATGATAGTCTGTACAGCTAAATTCATAACTCTAAAAGTCACTCTAGCCGGAGTCACTACAATGACCTATACGGCAACATAATGCACAAGAGTCGGAACCACATGAAATGTACAATCATGCTCAATACTACTCTCACATAATAGTTGGGCGATAAATCGCTAGTCATCTACGAGTCGGAACCATAAATAAGGTCTGTATGACAAGATTGTGCACCTAAATTGGATCCAATATGAGCATATGGTGTGGGAGGTGACATAATAAACAGGCCTATGCCATATCTATAGCTAAATCACAATCACCCTAAGTGCAGTTTTATGAGCTCAACATTATTCAATCACATATCGCATCATCGATGATTCACATAACCAAACACAACTTACCTGAGCTTACCTGAGCGTCCACAGCATCACATTTATATATGTAAAGCATTACATACCAATTCATGTATGAATTATAAACTTATATGCATGGCATTTATGGCATATTATTATTTAAACACATATTTCTGGGAAAATGTCAAGTATATAATATATACTGAAAATCAAAAGCCCACTCACTGATAAGTCGAAGGGTCGTAGCCCCCGAGTCGCCCTTGGATACGCTCGTCCTCGGGATAAGTCTCACCTATATGCGAATTAACTATAAAAACATTAATTTAAAGCACATAGGCAAAACTAGCTAATAACTTCTCATACATAGCTCAAAACGGGTATATGAATATACCACAGTGACCTACACAACCTCAGGATCATCCCCAAATTTTCAAATTAATTTTTGGACCCCTCCCGCGCCGTCACGCGCCGACGAGTGCAAGGCAAGACGCGCCTCCACGCGTAGGGAATCCTGGGATTCCCTAACAACCGTTAGGAATATTCCGTCAAACCCAACGGTAACCGTCCAAACTAACTGACGGCGTGAGAATATTTCGTCAGACTTGATGGAATATTCCTTCATCTCCTACCTCCAGCTCCGTCAACCGTCGCCGACGTCGAAAACTGGGCAATTTTTCAAACTCTTTAATCTCGCTCATTTCTTCACCATTTTTCATGCAATTTCCACCAAAATGAAGTTTAGGAGGTAAAGAATTGCGTTATACCTCTTTCACACCTCGAATCACGTGAAATCACGTCAGATAAGTCATCGAACTCCAGCGACTCTGCAAAACTTCGTTTTCGAGCTTCCCGTGACCCAAATCCTACCAACGATGCACTCCGAGCATCTTGAGGACCTCATTGAGCTCACTGTGGTCCTAAAATTCACAAAAACTCAAGGGTTTAAAAGTTGATGAATAGTACCTAAGTCGAGGTCCATTTTCCGGGGTTTTCTGACATCCAAAATCGTTCCAATTTATGCCAAAACAAACAAGAGGACTAGGAGATTAGCTTTTGAGCCTTAAAACAGCTTGAAACCTCCACGAACTGGTTTGGTGTACTGTACACCCATGGCTCCCTTTCAAACTAGGGTTTCTCGAAGGTTTCCTTGTTGAAAATGGGTACCACTTGACTCGTAAGGATCCTAGGAACACACTGGAGACCTCAGAACTTTCAATCCGAGTTGTTTTGGGTTTGTTTGTGTGTGTCCGTACGAGTTCGAAGAGAGAGAGAGTGAAAGTCCGAGAGAGAGAGTACAGGAGAGAAGAAAGAGAAAGAGTATGAGTGTGTGGTCCTTACAAAGTCAACCAAACCATTATACACTAACCTTTAATCCAAGTTCCAAATTTCCAAATTTTAAGCTAAGGTTAGTTCTTACTATAACTCTAGCATTCAAATTGGAACCAAAACACACAACACCACGAAACGTTCAAGGGTAAAACTGTCATTTCACATCATCGAAAATTAAATATTCAGGACGGGCTGTGACAATTGTCGAATGAGATTCCACCATCAAGAATCTCAATGGAAAATTTTCCTTTAATTTTCAAAATTTCATGTTGAGGCAAAGGTGAAAATAAATAGATTGAACGATAATTTATGTATGAATTTGCAAAAAACCGACTAAAAACCGTGAGTAGTAACCCACGTTTTTTTGTGAAAAATGCAAATTGTTTATTTTTACGAAATATTTTCCGTGAGCATAAAGGAGAACTTTATAAGGTGTTTCGAAGCAGTTTTAATATTTATTGAGCAACACACTCAGTAGAATATTTAAGCCAAAACTAGAAAAATAAGTTAAAAATACAATAGTGAGGACCAAAACATTGTCAAATGGGGTTTCACCCTCAAGAATCCCAACGGAAAGTCTTCCTTTAATTTTCAAAATTTCACGTTGAGGCAAAGGTGAAAATTAATAGATTGAACGATGATTTATGTACGAATTGCAAAACCGACTAAAAACTGTCACATCCCGGCTCGGGCCCCCACCACATCCCGGGCTCAACTCCGCCGTAGCACGATATTGTCTGCTTTGGGCCCCGACCACGCCCTCATGATTTTGTTTCTGGGAACTCACACGAGAACTTCCCAGTGGGTCACCCATCCTGGGAATGCTCTCGTGCGAAGTCGCTTAACTTCGAAGTTCCGATGGAACCCGAAGCCAGTAAACTCCCAAAAGGCCTCGTGCTAGGTAGAGATGAGAATATACATATAAGGCTTACAGAATCCTCACCCATGGGCGATGTGGGATGTTACAAAAACCGTGAGTGGTAACCCACGTTTTTTTTGTGAAAAATGCAAATTGTTTATTTTTGTGAAATATTTTCCGTGAGCGTAAAGGAGAACTTTATAAGGTGTTTTGAAGCGGTTTTAAATTTTATTAAGCAACACACTTAGTAGAATATTTAAGCCAAAAACTAGAAAAATAAGTTTAAAATGCAATAGTGCAGGCCTAAACATTGTCGAATGGGGTTCCACCCTCCAGAATCCCAACGGAAAGTCTTCCTTTAATTTTCAAAATTTCACATTGAGGCAAAGGTGAAAATAAATAGATTGAACTATAATTTATGTACGAATTTGCAAAACCAACTAAAAATCTTGAGCGTTAACCCATGTTTTTTTGTGAAAAATGCAAATGATTTTATTTTTGCGAAAAATTTACCGTGAGCATTATGGAGAATTTTATAAGGTGTGTTGAAGCAATTTTAATATTTATTGGGCAATAAAAGTACACTTAGTAAAATATTTAACCCAAAAACTTGAAAAATAAGTGAAAAATACAATAGTGAAAAACATTGTCAAATGGGGTTCCACCACCAAGAATCTCAATGGAAAGTCTTCCCTTAATTTTCAAAACTTCACGCTGAGGTGAAGGTGAAAAGAAATAGGTTCAACGATTATTTATGTACGAATTTGCAAAACTGACTAAAAACCGTGATAACCCACTTTTTTTTTGTGAAAAATATAAATTTTTTATTTTGGCGAAATATTTTCACGGGCATTAAGGAGAACTTTATAAAGTGTTTCAAAGCGGTTTTATGAATTATTGAATAGAAAATGAACACTTAGTAGAATATTTAAGCCGAAAACTAAAAAAATAAGTGAACAATACAATAGTGAGGACCAAAACATTGTCGTATGATATTCCACTATCAAGAATCTCAACGGAAAGTCTTACTTTGTTTTTTTAAATTTCACGTTGAGGCGAAGGTGAAAATAAATAGATTGAACGATGATTTATGTACGAATTTGCCAAACCGACTAAAAACCGTGAGTGGTAACCCACGTTTTTTTGTGAAAACTGCAAATTGTTTATTTTTCGGAAATATTTTCCATGAGCGTAAAGGAGAACTTTATAAGGTGTTTTGAAGAAGTTTTAATATTTATTGAGCAACACACTTAGTAGAATATTTAAGGCAAAAAACTAGAAAAATAAGTTAAAAATACAATAGTGAGGCCCAAAACTACCCTCCAGAATCCCAAAGGAAAGTCTTCCTTTAATTTTTAAAATTTCACACTGAGACGAAGGTGAAAATAAATAGATTGAACAATAATTTATGTACGAATTTGCAAAACCGACTAAAAATTTTTAGCGTTAATCCACGTTTTTTTGTGAAAAATGAAATTTTTTTATTTTTGCAAAATATTTTCCATGACCATTAAGGAGAAATTTATAAGGTGTTCTGAAGTGGTTTTATAATTTATTGAGCAAAAAATGTACACTTACTAGAATATTTAAGCCAAAAAGTAAAAAAATAAGTGAATAATACAATAGTGAGGCCCATAACATTGTCAAAAGTCGTTCTACACACAAGAATCTCAATAGAAAGTCTCACCTTAATTTTCAAAACTTTACAGTGAGGCAAAGGTGAAAATATAGATTGAACGGTGATTTATGTACGAATATGAAAAACCAACTGAAAACTGTGAATGTGTTAACCCACTTTTTTTGTGACAAATGCAAATTTTATTTTTGCGAAATATTTCCGTGAGCATTAAGGAGAACTTTATAGGGTATTCTGAACTGGTTTTATGATTTATTGAGCAACACATGTATACTTAGTAGAATATTTAAGCCGAAAACTAAAAAAATAAGTGAATTATACAATAGTGAGGACAAAAACATTGTCAAATGGGGTTTCATAGTCAAGAATCTCAACGGAAAGTCTCACCTTAATTTTCAAAACATCATTATGAGGCGAAGTTGAAAACAAATAGATTGAACGGTGATTTATGTACGAATTTACAAAACTGATTGAAATCCGTGAGTGATAGCCCACGTTTTTTTTGTGAAAAATGCAAATGATTTTATTTTCGTGAAAAAATTACCATGAGCATTAAGGAGAATTTTAGAAGGTGTGTTGAAGTGGTTTAATATTTATTGGGCAACAAAAGTACACTTAGTAAAATATTTAACCCAAAAACTTGAAAAATACAATAGTGAGGACCAAAACATTGTCAAATGGGGTTCCACCACCAAGAATCTCAACAGAAAGTCTTCCCTTAATTTTCAAAATTTCACGCAGAGGCGAAGGTGAAAAGAAATAGGTCCAACGATTATTTATGTACGAATTTGCAAAACTGACTAAAAACCGTGAACGTTAACCCACGTTTTTTTGTGAAAAATGCAATTTTTTTATTTTTGCGAATATTTTCTGTGGGCATTAAGGAGGACTTTATAAGTGTTTCAAAGCGGTTTTATGATTTATTGAACATAAAATGTACACTTAGTAGAATATTTTAGCCGAAAACTAAAAAAATAAGTGAAAAATACAATAGTGAGGACCAAAACATTGTCAAATGGGATTCCACCATCAAGAATCTCAACGGAAAGTCTTCATTTAATTTTTAAAATTTCACGTTGAGTCAAAGGTGAAAATAAATAGATTGAACAATAATTTATGTACGAATTTGCCAAACAGACTAAAAACCACCCACGTTTTTTTGTGAAAAATGCAAATTGTTTATTTTTGCGAAATATTTTACGTGAGCGTAAAGAAGAAATTTATAAGGTGTTTTGAAGCAGTTTTAATATTTATTGAGCAACACACTTAGTAGAATATTTAAGCCAAAAACTAGAAAAATAAGTTAAAAATACTATAGTGAGGACCAAAACATTGTCAAATGGGGTTCCACGCTCAAGAATCCCAACGGAAAGTCTTCCTTTAATTTTCAAAATTTCACACTGAGGCGAAGGTAAAAATAAATAGATTGAATGATAATTTATATACGAATTTGCAAAATTGACTAAAAATCGTGAGCATTATTAACCCATGTTTTTTTTTGTGAAAAATGCAAATTTTTTTTTTCACAAAATATTTTCCATGACCATTAAGGAGAAATTTATAAGGCATTCCGAAGTGGTTTTATGATTTATTGAGCAAAAAATGTACACTTGGTAGAATATTTAAGCCGAAAACTAAAAAAATAAGTGAATAATACAATAGTGAGGTCCAAAACATTGTCAAAAGTCGTTCTACACTCAAGAATCTCGACGGAAAGCCTCACCTTAATTTTCCAAACTGTACAGTGAGGCGAAGGTGAAAATAAATAGAATGAACGGTGATTTATGTACGAATTTGAAAAACCAACTAAAAACTGTGAGTAACCCACTTTTTTGTGAAAAATGCAAATTTTATTTTTGCGAAATATTTATGTGAGCGTTAAGGAGAACTTTACTAATTTTATGATTTATTGAGCAACAGATGTATACTTAGTAGAATATTTAAGCCGAAAACTAAAAAAATAAGTGAATTATACAATAGTGAGGACAAAAACATTGTCAAATGGGGTTCTATACTCAAGAATCTCAACGAAAAGTCTCACCTTAATTTTCAAAAAATGACATTGAGGCGAAGGTGAAAATAAATAGATTGAACGGTGATTTATGTACGAATTTGCAAAATCGATTAAAAACCGTGAGTGATAACCCATGTTTTTTTGTGAAAAATACAAATTTTTTATTTTCGCGAAATATTTTATGTGGGCATTAAGGAGAACTTTATAAGGCGTTTCAAAGCGGTCTTATGATTTATTGAACATAAAATGTACACTTAGTAGAATATTTAATTTGAAAACTAAAAAAATAAGTGAAAAATACAATAGTGAGGACCAAAACATTGTCGAATGGGATTCTACCATCAAGAATCTTAGGGGAAAGTCTTCCTTTAATTTTTAAAATTTCACATTGAGACGAAGGTGAAAATAAATAGAGTGAATGATGATTTATCTACGAATTTGCCAAACCGACTAAAAACCATGAGTGGTAACCCACGTTTTTTTTGTGAAAAATGCAAATGGTTTATTTTTGCGAAATGTTTTCCGTGAGCATAAAGGAGAACTTTATATGGTGTTTTGAAGCAGTTTTAATATTTATTGAGCAACACACTTAGTAGAATATTTAAGCCAAAAACTAGAAAAATAAGTTAAAAATACAATAGTGAGGACCAAAACATTGTCAAATGGGGTTCCACCCTCAAGAATCCCAACGGAAAGTCTTCCTTTAATTTTCAAAATTTCACGGTGAGGCGAAGGTGAAAATAAATAGATTGAACGATAATTTATGTATGAATTTGCAAAACTGACTAAAAACCGTGAGTTAACTAACACCCACGTTTTTTTATCAAAAATGCAAATTTTTATTTTTGTGAAATATTTTCCGTGATAATTAAGGAAAACTTTATAAAGTATTGGAAGCAGATTTACGATTTATTGACCAAAAAATGTATATTTAGAAGAATGTTTAAACCGAAAACTAAAGAAATAAGTGAAAAATATAGTAGTGAGGCCTAGAATGTAACATCCCACATCACCCAGGGGAGTGGATCATCTAAGTCTTATATGTATATTCTCATCTCTACCTAGCACAAGACATTTTGGGAGCTCACTGGCTTTGGGTTCCGTCGAAACTCCGAAGTTAAGCGAGTTTGCGCGAGAGCAATCCCAGGATAGGTGACCCACTAGGAAGTTCTCATGTGAGTTCCCAGAAACAAAACCGTGAGGGCGTGGTCGGGGCCCAAAGCAGACAATATCGTGCTACGGCGGAGTCGAGCCTGGGTTGGGATGTGACAATTTAGTTTCAAAAGAGCTCCAGATTTTTCTCCAAAAATCTGGAAGGCCACTTGTGTGTCCCAGATTTAAAGAAAGATGAAATGGGCGGTGGAGATGGTGTATAAAGGAGCAAAATAAGAGAGGAACCGGCCAGTGGGGAGAGGAGAGAGAAGAGGGTGACCAATGGTTGAGGAAAGAAATGATAGAAATGAGAGAAGGGGAAAAACGGAGGAGCCGACCGTGTTCCCTTTCGACCTGCGACCCGGGTTGTAACCAGTGGGTTCTCCAGTGAATTTCACCATTTTGCCTTCGAATTGGGCCGATTCATCACTCCTAATCATCAATTCTACTCATGCTCTACCATTTCCACTTAAAATTTGAGATGATTGGGTTTGGAATTGAAGGGTTTTGCACCCGTGGTTGAGATCCATCAAATCTGAAACGTTTCCATTTAATTACCACCACGAAAACACCCCTCAAGAGGTCAGGAACAAAGCCCAATTAGTGGTTGGAGCGTCGGAGTTGATTTGAGGACGAATCAAGAACCACCCATATCTAGGGTTTCGACGGGTTTTTATGAAATTGAGGCTTTTGCCGGCCAAATTAGTCACATGTATGAAAGTTGCTCTACTCACTGAGATCTTCATTTATGTGAAGTTTGAGAATTTTTAGAAATAGTTGATTTTTTCAGCGAGTCGGGGAGGCCAACCGCCACCTGCGGCGGCGCGTGGGCCGAGGCATCCCTTAACCTTCGTAGGCTAAATTTGAATACTTTGATTCCATTGGTGAAGTCCGATTGATGAATTTTCGTCATTTGAACGTAGTTCCATTAAGGTCCGCCACTTGATTATGATAGCAATCGACGATCTGACCGTTGGATCGTCATCAAACTTTGATACGTTATACTACATAATATTTGAGGATATTAGAAACTTACGGATCGGGAATCCGACATATGGATCTTCCCGAATAGGATATGTAAGTTACATGTTCTATTAGCAAGAATTCTAAGACATGTTTTGATAATTGTTTTAGGCGACGATCATTCGTGACGCCTTGATGTTTGTGCTAGGGAGTTGTAGCGCGGACTCCAGGTAAGTGGGCCTTTAGTTTTCTATATATGCGTATATATGCTCTACATTTCCCAGAAATTGCTTTTAAAGGATTTACATTTTTAAATGCCATGTCAATTGAATTACACTTTGGTATATGCATTAGTATACATATGCATGTTATTGCATGATGCTACAGACGCACATGTAAGCTTCAGGTAAGTACATATTGATAATAGTGATTGCATTGAGAATGGTTATGGTTACATGCATTTAGTGCTCATTATCATACACCCTGGTGTTAGTGCTCCGCTTGAGGTCAGGGCCTAGCCTTCACGTAATCGTTCACCTCCCGCACCACATGCTCACCTTGGATCCAAGGCAGGTGCCAACCTGTCGTACATACCACATTAGGTGGTTCCGACTCGTAGGTGACTTGCGATACTTCGCACAACCTTCACGTGATTGTAGCACTTGAGCGTATTTATTTACACCTAGCCTGTCGTACAGACCACCTTAGGTGGTTCCGACTCGTGTGCAGGAATTGATTTGTGAGATATAGGCTTAGCCGTACAGGTCACGTTAGGTGACTTCGGCTGACACATCATTTTATATTGATTTGTTCTACTTGGCTTACTTATTGCATTTCTGAGATACTTGACATGGCATACACTTGATTTTCATTACTCTCAAGCATGATCTCTATATATGTATGTATTATTATTTTTTGAGAAATTATACAGGTTTTACGATTAGGGGTTATTATTTTTTGAAAGAGAAATGATTTTTGAAAAGCTTTGTTTTTGCCCACTCACATTTTCTGTTTTGCGCCCCTCCAAGTTCTAGTAGCAAAGTTTTTGTATCGACAAGGATTCTTGGCAAATCTCAGTATAGGTGGTTATCTCCGATGGTATGATCTTTACCCACACTACTGTACTTTACTTATGCTTTGAAGTCGCGTGTGAAATTGATTCATTTCCGCTCACAGCGCACTCTGGTATTTAGGTTGTTCTAGGTTTAAATTTATTCATAATTTCCACATCACTATACTTTATGGCTTCGTCATCTTCCAGGTGTCGGCTAGCACAGCTCGATCCGAAGTCTTAGTGGACATTCCGAGTCGGGGTGTGTCATAGAACATTGTCATATGGAGTTCTACAGTCAAGAATCTCAACATAAAGTCTCACCTTAATTTTTCAAAACTTCACAGTGAGATCAAGGTGAAAGCAAATAGATTGAACAATGATTTATGTACGAATTTGCAAAACCGACTGAAAATCGTGAGCACATTTTTTTGTGAAGAATGCAAATTTTTTATTTTCGCGAAATATTTTCAGTGAGCATTAAGGAGAACCTTATAAGGTGTTTCAAAGCAGTTTTATGATTTATTGGGCAACAAATGTATGCTTAGTAGAATATTTAAGTTGAAAACAAAAAAAAGTAAAAAATACAATAGTGGGGACCAAAGCACTGTCAAATGGGGTTCCGGTTCCACCTACAAGAAACTCAACGGAAAGTCTTCCCTTAAATTTTATAATTTCACGTTGAGGCTTCACAGTGAGATCAAGGTGAAAACAAATAGATTGAACAGTGATTTATGTACGAATTTGCAAAACCGACTTAAAATCGTGTGTTTACCCACATTTTTTTGTGAAGAATGCAAATTTTTTATTTTCGCGAAATATTTTCAGTGAGCATTAAGGAGAACTTTATAAGGTGTTTCATAGCAGTTTTATGATTTATTGGGCAACAAATGTATACTTAGTAGAATATTTAAGTCGAAAACTAAAAAAAGTAAAAAATACAATAGTGGGGACCAAAGCACTGTCAAATGGGGTTCCACCTACAAGAAACTCAACGGAAAGTCTTTCCTTAATTTTCACAATTTCACGTTGAGGCAAAGGTGAAAATAAATAGATTGAACGATGATTTATGTACGAATTTGCCAAACAAACTAAAACCCGTGATTGTTAACCCACTTTTTTGTGAAAAATGCAAATTTTTTATTTTCGCGAAATATTTTTCATAAACACTAAGGAGAACTTTATAAGGTGTTTGGAAGTGGTTTTGTGATTTATTGAGCAATAAATGTATACTTGGTAGAAAGAAAGAAAATTACATGAGTTGTCAAATTTACATCATTCCCAGTAGAGTATAACATTCATTTACATGGTCGAAAATGCAAAATAGGATGTAAATGTAATTTTTGCATCTTAAATTTGCATTTTCCCGTTAGAGATGCGTGAAGAAAATGATATAAGACCTTTGGAATCCGTATTACCATTATTTGAGTGTTGAAGGTTTTTTTTTTGGTTTTTTTTTTATGATTTATATTAAGTTTAAGAATAGATAAAACAAAAATAGTAGCATAGCTTGAAAGTATTATTCAGGAAAATGTTATAAAACTTTTGAAAGCGGTATTATTATTTTGAAATCTCAATGAACATATGTATAAAAAACTTTGAATTAAATCAACAACAACAACAACAACAAAGCCTTTTCCCACTAAGTGGGGTCGGCTATATGAATCCTAGAACGCCATTGCGCTCAGTTTTGTGTCATGTCCTCCGTTAGATCCAAGTACTCTAAGTCTTTTCTTAGGGTCTCTTCCAAAGTTTTCCTAGGTCTTCCTCTACCCCTTCGGCCCCGAACCTCTGTTCCGTAGTCACATCTTCGAACCGGAGCGTCAGTAGGCCTTCTTTGCACATGTCCAAACCACCGTAACCGATTTCTCTCATCTTTCCTTCAACTTCGGCTACTCCTACTTTACCTCGGATATCCTCATTCACAATCTTATCCTTTCTCGTGTGCCCACACATCCCACGAAGCATCCTTATCTCCGCTACACCCATTTTGTGTACGTGTTGATGCTTCACCGCCCAACATTCTGTGCCATACAACATCGCTGGCCTTATTGCCGTCCTATAAAATTTTCCCTTTAGCTTCAGTGACCTACGACGGTCACACAACACGCTGGATGCACTCTTACACTTCATCCATCCAGCTTGTATTCTATGGTTGAGATCTCCATCTAATTCTCCGTTCTCTTGCAAGATAGATCCTAGGTAGCGAAAACGATCGCTTTTTGTGATCTTCCCTAGATTTCTCCGGTCATTAGTGTGGATAAGTATATAAATGGATAGAGATAGGAAAGCAAACACCAGATGTACGTGGTTCACCCATATTGGCTACGTCCACGAAATAGAGGAGTTCTCATTAATTGTGAAGGGTTTACACAAGTACATAGGTTCAAGCTCTCTTTTAGTGAGTACAAGTGAATGATTTAGTACAAATGACATTAGGAAATATTGTGGGAGAATGATCTCGTAATCACGAAACTTCTAAGTACCGGAGTGTGGTATCGTCTTGACTTGCTTTATCTGTCTCGTAGGTGGATGTGGCATCTTCTCTGGAAGTACTCTTCCTCCATCCAGGGGTGGTATCTTTAACTGGTGGAGATGCACAAGGTAATGTATCAATTTCACTTTAAGCTTACTTGTAGTTTCAGGCTTGGTCAAGCGCGATACAAACCATGTAGTAGGAGTCCTCCAAGTCGCCGAGCTCCAAGCAATCAGACAAGGTAAGCAATCAGAGCTCCAAGCAATCAGTCCCAGATCAGAACTTTGATTTCGAGTTCCGGCTGATTGTTCACATTCTCCCTATCTTGCAGGCAGCATGAAGGATAAAGAGAAGAAAAATGAGAAGATATGATATGGGATACTTTTGCTTTTGAAGAAGTAATTTTCCACAGGCTTATTCTTGAACTGGGCTGGAGGGTTTTCTGGTTTCCTCCAGAGTATAAGGCCGACTGAAGAATTTGAGGGTCAAAACAAGTCCATCAAATCTATAGTACGTTCGACCCTGCTGATATGGGATACTTTTGCTTTTGACAGAGTAGTGGATGTATCGGCACGTGTGCTGTTACGCTTGTCTCCACATGCTTCCTTGTATCCTTCTCACTTGCCCTATCTGTTCCTCAAGCAGATGCGGTATCTTCCCTAGAAGCATAAGATGTTAAAGATGAGTACTCGAGAGCAATGCTAGGTAAGTAATCAAGTAAGGAGTTCCAGGCAGTCAGTTCCTGACTGGAAGCTTGATTCCAAGTGCTGACTGATTGCTCTATTTCTCCTTGTCTTGTAGGTAAGAACAAGGCCAAAGGAAAAGACAGGGAAAAAACATGATATGGGATACTCTTGCTTTTAACCTTGATGATATGAGATATTCTTGCTCTAGTATAGCTTGTTTGCAGAGGTATTATCGGGGGGAAAGAAAGCTGAATATTTCGAAAGGCTTCTTTGGGAGTGCCCTCTCAGATATGAGGAAGGGTTGAGCATTTTTGCAGGTCTGCCTGTCTGTTGGGGATGGAGGTCAACATATATAGGAGTCTCCCTAACAACAAGTAGTAATGCTATTCCTTTACCCTGCTTGGTCATAACACGGTAGTGGGAGCTGCCAGCTTCACATGTTTTAACTCTGTCAGAGCACTTTGAAAAAGTGGTCTGTGGTATCTGGAAAGCTGATGTTGCGTGTAAAGATTACAGACAAGCTTTATCCAAGGAGATCCGGCTCTTGAAGTTGGGAAAGTGGTGCCTCTTCGGTTTTCGAACAAGCAATCCTGTCGGAGATCTGGCTCTCGAGATTCGGAGAACAATGCCTTTTCGATTTTTGAGAAAGCAATCCTGCTAGGGGTCTGGCTCTCGAGATTCGGAGAGCGGTGTCTCTTCGATTTTTGAGAAAGTAATCATGTTGGGAGTCTGGCTCTCGAGATTCGGAGGGCGGTGCCTCTTCGATTTTGGAGCAAGCAATCTTGTTGGGAGTGTTTTCTCGAATGTGAGAAAAGGTTGGGCATGTTTGCTAGTCTATCTTGCCACGAAGCACAGAGGTTGACACACAGGGACTTTCCAATTATCCAGCAGTGGTACTGTTCCTTTACCCTTGTGGGTAATAATATGGTAGCTAGACCTTCAAAATTTATGTGTCTAAACTTTGTTAGTGTTGTTTCTTTGCTATTCTTTTACCCTTCTTGGTCAGAGCGGTGTAGTGGGAGTTGCAAGCTTCACGTGTCTCAACTTTGTCAGAGAACTTTGGCAAAGTTATATGTGGTACCCATGAGCTAATGTTGCGTGTGGGAAGTGGATGATTGAACAGTAAGATTCATGTGCTTTCTACTTCACCAGAAATCTTCGACATAATGCCCATAATTTCCGCAAAGCTGACAGGTGCTGACAAGGCTGGAAAAGTAAGTGCCTCTTCAATTTTTGAGATCGGCCCTCGTGGTCTCTGAGCAGCCTAGCTTTTGAGAAAGCAAGCGCCTCTTCGATTTCTGAGATCGGCCTTCGTGGTCTTTGAGCAGCCCAACTTTTGAGAAAGCAAACGTCTCGTGGTCTCTGAGCAGCCCAGCTTTTGAGAAAGCAAACGCCTCTTCGATTTCTGAAGCTCCGTCGAGTGCAGATTTTTATAGAGGCTGGCATTAAGTTCCAAAGCACACTTGAATCTCCACCAGTAGAAGCTTCATTCTTGCACTTCTAAGATCTTGATTTGTCCGACCTCTTCTCTCTTCAACACTTTTGAAAATGTATGGCCCCTCCGACCGTCGTTTTGACTTGAACCTTGTTGAAGAGGCAGCCACGCTTTCTCCAGACAACATATGGCGCCCATCTTTCGTCTCCCCTACTGGTCCTCTTACCGTTGGGGATTCCGTGATGAAGAATGATATGACCGCTGCGGTGGTGGCCAGGAACCTTCTCACTCCCAAAGATAACAGACTACTTTCCAAACGGTCTGATGAGTTAGCTGTTAAGGATTCTCTGGCTCTCAGTGTTCAGTGTGCAGGTTCTGTGTCTAATATGGCCCAACGCCTATTTGCTCGAACCCGCCAAGTTGAATCATTGGCGGCTGAAGTGATGAGTCTCAAACAGGAGATTAGAGGGCTCAAGCATGAGAATAAACAGTTGCACCGGCTCGCACATGACTATGCTACAAACATGAAGAGGAAGCTTGACCAGATGAAGGAATCTGATGGTCAGGTTTTACTTGATCATCAGAGATTTGTGGGTTTGTTCCAAAGGCATTTATTGCATTCGTCTTCTGGGGCTGTACCGCGTAATGAAGCTCCAAATGATCAACCTCTGCTACCTCCTCCTTCTAGGGTTCTGTCCAGTACTGAGGCTCCAAATGATCCCCCTCCAGTGCCTGCTATTTCTGGGGCTCTACCGACTGCTAAGACTTCTCCTAAGCAACCTTTGTGAAGGCTCCCTCTTGTTTGTTTATTTTGACTCATGTATATGTACATATTTGTGACTTATCGGGGATATCAATAAATAGTTTTCCTTCATTTCAACGTATTGTGTTAAATACACCAAAGCCTTCTTCGCTAAGTTCTCTGAATTTTCTTTTGTTGAAGCTTATACGTTGAAGCTTTGTGAGTGGAGCATGTAGGTTGAGGTAGTATTCCCTTAATTTCCCGAGTGATGAAAACTTCTCGGTTGGAGACTTGGAAAATCCAAGTCACTGAGTGGGATCGGCTATATGAATCTTTGAACGCCATTGTGCTCGGTCATGTGTCATGTCCTCCGTTAGATCCAAGTACTCTAAGTCTTTTCTTAGAGTCTCTTCCAAAGTTTTCCTAGGTCTTCCTCTACCCCTTCGGCCCTGAACCTCTGTTCCATAGTCGCATCTTCTAATCGGAGCGTCAGTAGGCCTTCTTTGCACATGTCCAAACCACCGTAACCGATTTTCTCTCATCTTTCCTTCAATTTCGACTACTCCTACTTTACCCCGGATATCCTCATTCCTAATCTTATCCTTTCTTATGTGCCCACACATCCAACGAAGCATCCTCATCTCCGCTACACCCATTTTGTGTACGTGTTGATGCTTCACCGCCCAACATTCTATGCCATACAGCATCGCCGGCTTTATTGCCGTCCTATAAAATTTTCCCTTGAGCTTCAGTGGCATACGGCGGTCACACAACACGCCGAATGCACTCTTCCACTTCATCCATCCAGCTTGTATTCTATGGTTGAGATCTCCATCTAATTCGCCGTTCTTTTGCAAGATAGATCCTAGGTAACGAAAACGATCGCTCTTTGGTATTTCTTGATCTCCGATCCTCACCCCTAACTCGTTTTGGCCTCCATTTGCACTGAACTTGCACTTCATATATTCTGTCTTTGATCGGCTTAGGCGAAGACCTTTAGATTCCAACACTTCTCTCCAAAGGTTAAGCTTTGCATTTACCCCTTCCTGAGTTTCATCTATCAACACTATATCGTCTGCGAAAAGCATACACCAAGGAATATCATCTTGAATATGTCCTGTTAACTCATCCATTACCAATGCAAAAAGGTAAGGACTTAAGGATGAGCCTTGATGTAATCCTACAGTTATGGGAAAACTTTCGGTTTGTCCTTCATGAGTTCTTACGGCAGTCTTTGCTCCTTCATACATATCCTTTATAGCTTGGATATATGCTACTCGTACTCATTTCTTCTCTAAAATCCTCCAAAGAATGTCTCTTGGGACCCTATCATACGCTTTTTCCAAATCTATAAAGACCATGTGTAAATCCTTTTTCCCATCTCTATATCTTTCCATCAATCTTTGTAAGAGATAGATTGCCTCCATGGTTGAGCGCCCTGGCATGAACCCGAATTGGTTGTCCGAAACCCGTGTCTCTTGCCTCAATCTATGCTCAATGACTCTCTCCCAGAGCTTCATTGAATGACTCATTAGCTTAATACCCCTATAGTTCATGCAATTTTGTACGTCGCCCTTATTCTTGTAGATAGGCACCAAAGTGCTCGTTCGCCACTCATTTGGCATCTTCTTCATTTTCAAAATCCTATTGAAAAGGTCAGTGAGCCATGTTATACCTGTCTCTCCCAAAACTTTCCACACTTCGATTGGTATATCATCTGGGCCTACTGCTTTTCTATGCTTCATCTTCTTCAAAGCTACAACCACTTCTTCCTTCCGGATTCGATGATAAAAAGAGTAGTTTCTATACTCTTCTGAGTTACTCAACTCCCCTAAAGAAGCACCCCTTTCATGTCCTTCATTGAAAAGATTATTAAAATAACCTCTCCATCTGTCTTTAACCGCGTTCTCTGTAGCAAGTACCTTTCCATCCTCATCCTTGATGCACCTCACTTGGTTTAGGTCCCTTGTCTTCTTTTCCCTTGCTCTAGCTAGTTTATAGATATCCAACTCTCCTTCTTTGGTATCTAGTTGCTTATACATATCGTCATAAGCCGCTAACTTAGCTTCTCTCACAACTTTCTTCGCCTCTTGCTTCGCTTTTCTATACCTTTCACCATTTTCATCGGTCCTATCCTTGTATAAGGCTTTACAACATTCCTTCTTAGCCTTCACCTTTGTTTATACCTCCTCATTCCACCACCAAGATTCCTTTTGGTGTGGGGCAAAGCCCTTGGACTCTCCTAATACCTCTTTTGCTACTTTTCAGATACAACTAGCCATGGAATCCCACATTTGGCTAGCTTCCCCCTCTCTATCCCACACACACTGGGTGATTACTTTCTCTTTGAAAATGACTTGTTTTTCTTCTTTTAGATTCCACCATCTAGTCCTTGGGCACTTCCAAGTCTTGTTCTTTTTTCTCACTCTTTTGATATGTACATCCATCACCAACAAGCGATGTTGATTAGCCACGCTCTCTCCTGGTATAACTTTGCAATCCTTACAAGTTATACGATCCCTTTTCCTCATTAGAAGAAAATCTATTTGTGTTTTTGACGACCCACTCTTGTAGGTGATCACATGTTCTTCTCTTTTCTTAAAGAAGGTGTTGGCTAAGAAGAGATCATATGCCATTGCAAAATCCAAGATAGCTTCCCCATCCTCGTTTCTCTCCTCAAAACCATGGCCACCATGAAAACCTCCATAGTTGCCTGTCTCCCTGCCCACGTGTCCATTTAAATCTCCTCCTATAAATAACTTTTCCGTCTGAGCAATTCCTTGCACCAAGTCTCCAAGGTCTTCCCAAAATTTCTCCTTCGAACTCATATTCAACCCTACTTGAGGTGCGTACGTACTAATCACATTGATAAGTTCTTGTCCTATTACAATCTTGATTGCCATGATTCTATCTCCTACCCTCTTGACATCTACAACATCTTGTGTCAAGGTCTTGTCCACGATGATGCCAACACCGTTTCTCGTTCTATTTGTGCCCGAGTACCAAAGTTTAAACCCTGAGTTTTCTAGATCCTTTGCCTTAAGACCAACCCACTTAGTTTCTTGTAGGCACATAATATTTATCATTCTCCTCACCATAACTTCCACTACTTCCATAGATTTTCCCGTTAAGGTTCCTATATTCCACATTCCTAAACGCATTCTACTCTCCTGAACTCTACCCTTCTGTCTTAGCTTCTTCACCCTCCCCCGTCCAATGGAATCAAAGTACTTCTTTTGTGTGTCCCGTGTAAAGTTGATAGGTGCATATGCTCCCAAACAACTTTGAGTGGAGTCGTTCGAAAAGAAGTTTCTATGGCCCCCTTGCTCATTTAACACTGCATCCGGGTGCCTATGGAGATACAGCGACCTTTGCTCACTTATCACTGTGCTCGGGCCACACAACGCGCCACTTACGGGTGACGCCCTAGCTTTAGCGCGATTTCGTTCTGAATTCATTTTCATAAGGATTCGACGTAACTGTGGAGTGCCGGCTGTCGACTACCTGACGCCCTCCCCCTCCTCCTTTACCCGGGCTTGGGACCGGCAATGTAAGATAAACTTACATAGGCGGAGTTCAAAAAACTTTGAATTAAATCATTCGAAAAAAAAAATCTTTGAATTAATAACGATGAGTGGCATAGCTGGATAGTGATATGGAGTTCCAGACTTGTTTTTTGTCAGATCTGGATCCATCCGGATTCAAGTTGTGGGGATTCTAAAAATTCTCATATCTTAACCGTTTATCGTACATCGTACGGTTTAAAATTATTTTAAATTTATTTATTTAAAATTAAATATAAATAGTATCGAACAAAAACTAACCACACGATATAATTATGAACTACTATTACGAGAGGACTCCCTATGATCCCCACAAGAGGATCCTCCATCAGTTTTGCAGAAGAAAGAAGGTAAAGCACCGCACGGGCTGGTCAACGGTCAAGTATGTCATCTGCGTGACTGATCACGTTAGCCGGCAGGTGGAAGGCAAGGCCAATTCTGTAATTCCCAAAATGTTAGCGGTTGGCATTGTCCGTTAAGCTCCGCGTGTTTCGGTTTGGTTCCCGCTAAAATAGTAGAATAAGTAAATTTGTACAAACGGTAATTAACATATCCATTCCTCCTCCTCTTTCGGCTCTCTTCATCTCTGCGCTTGTTCTGGTTTCCAACGGCCACCGTCTGCCATTTCCTCTTTCCCTTTTCTTTTTCTTTGACAATTATACATTTTGTTTCAAAATTTTATTTTCAATCTCTGGGTTTGCCATTTAACCCATTTGATTTGATTTCTTTTTACTTTTGAATTCTTAAGTGTATTGAATGATCCTCCTCCTCTGACTTCAACTTTTTCCATCTCAATCATCTTTTTTGGTTGCAGGTACGTGCTTTCACGTTTCCAATATTATTATAATTCTATTCAGACGAAATAATTTGTTCAAATATTTGATATATATATATATATATATATGTGTGTGTGTGTGTGTGTGTGTGTGTGTGTGTACATTGTTGTGACTCGTACATTCATACATGCATGCGTGTTGCCCGCAGAAGAAACCAAAAATGGCGAATGTCCGTATAAAGGATCAGCAGAAGGCTCCCGGTTCCCCGAGGGCGGAGGTGGGAGAGGTTGACACCCGAGCACCCTTCCAATCTGTCAAAGCTGCTGTTAGTTTGTTTGGCCAAGTCGTTTCTAGAGGAGGAAAATCTTCCAATGCCAATGCCAATTCCGATTCCAATTCCAGTGCCAGCCCCAAAGCCAATGCCAATGCCAATGCCGTCAAGAAAAAGCTTTCGCCGGAGGTGCAATATTCAATCAATATATCCCTTCAACGCCAATGCCATTGCAAAATGCTAACGTCTTGCGAAGAGAACAGCCTTTCTATTTTTGTATTGCGTATATCATCTCTTCTGAATGATTTGATATTTAACTGGGGATTTCTTGTTTGTCAGACTAATGCACTGGACAAGGAGACGCAACTTCTGTTGGCACAGAAAGAACTAAACAAGATTAAGCAACAATTAGGGAGTGCGGAAACTACCAAAGCTAGAGCACTCTCTGAGCTTGATAAGGCCAAGAGAACACTGCAGGATCTGAACACCAAGCTCAAAACTGTAACAGACTCCAAGCGATCAGCAATTAAAGACGCCGAAGATGTGAAGAATCGGGCTAAGAAACTAGAAGAGGTCAAATCCAGAGAAACCATTGAAGGTAGTGCTTGGAAACGGGAATTGGACCACGAAAGAAATGAGTACACAGCCACTGTGACCGAACTCGATGCAGCAAAGCAAGAGCTTACCAAAATCCGACAGGACTTTGATGCCGCCTTTGAAGCAAAACTGGCTGCATTCCAACAGGCAGCAGAAGCTCAGCGGTCAGCAAACGTTAACTCAGACAGGGTTAACGAGCTGTCAAAGGAGGTTTCAGCCATGCAGGGATCCATTGAACAGCTCAAACTTGCCGCCCTGCAAGCCCAACAGGAGCAGGCAAACGCCGTGTGTGAAAAAGAGGCCCACCTTCGATCCTACCGAAGTGCGAAGCAAGAAGCAGAAGACAAATTGCTATCTTTGAAGAATGAGGTTGATCCTGAACTGGCCAAAGAACTAGAGGCAAAGCTTGAAGAAACAACATCGGAGATTGAAATTATACAAGAAGAGATGAAGAAAGCACACGCGTGCGAAATGGACTCCGTGAGAGTGGTGACTATGGAGCTCAATGAAGCCACAAAGATGCTGCAGGAAGTGGCGGACGAAGAGAGCTCTCTCCGAAGCTTTGTGAGTTCCCTCAGGCTGGAATTGGAAGATGTGAAGAGGGAACAGGCTGAATTGAAGGACAAAGAAATGGAAATGGAAGCTCTCGCTACTAAACTAACTGATCAAATACAGAAAACCAAAGAAGAGGCAGAGGCACATCGTAATGCACCTCCTAGTCCTCATGAATACGATGCACATCACAGCCCAACTGCTGAGAAGCTGTCATCTGAAACTGAAAGCACAAGGCTGGAAGCAGAAAAGATGAAGGAAAATGCTAATCAACATAAACGAGAAGCTGAAGATAGCAGAGTTGCAGCAGAGGAAGCAGAGATGAAACTGAAGATTGCCCTCGAAGAAGCTAAAGATGCACGAGAAGCAGAAAAAAGAGTCCTTGGGGAGCTGAAGTTCTTATCTGGGGGAACACAGGAAGAAGGTTCGTCTTCAAACTCAGAGACCGGTGCTGCCAAGATCAGACTATCGGAGGAGGAGTTTGAATCTTTGAGAAGGAAAGTCGAGGAATGTGAAAAATTGGCTGAGATGAAAGAGGCAGAAAGCATGAACCAAGTGGAAGCACTCAACGTAAGAAAAACTGAAGTAGATAAAAAGCTGGAGGCCAATTTAAAAGCCATAGAGGAAATCAAGACTGCAACAGACATGGCATTGAACAAAGCAGAGATGGCAGAGTCGGCAAAATCAGCAGTTGAGGGAGAACTTCGCAAGCGGCATCAAGAAGAACAAATGGTGGTGGGCGAGTCATCAGTATCATTCCCCGTTCAGTTCTAGCAGGAATCAAGAGAAGATCACAATGGCAGACAAGTTGGATGGGAATGGGATCTCTCGTAGTCCTTGAGGGAGAAACACCAACTTCCAATCCAACACGTCCCATTTTGGTGTATTGATTGTATTCAGGAAAACTTAATTGTAAGTCTCAGTGGTTCAAAAACAGGGAAACACGTACATCTCCCGTTTTCTTATCTCAATACTCAAAACAATACTTTCTGCTTTTATTGGTTCTTCAGGGCAAAATTTAACAAGTCAGCATGCAGACTTTAACCAACTGATCCGCAGACGAGTCTTCGCTACAGAAATAGCACCAGCACCAGAAACTGACATGTCAAAAAAAAAAATTAGAAATCGCTAAAGGTTAAAACAGGTTAATCTGTGCAATTACTATATCGTTTGGAACTGTGCAACTAAGGATGACAATTTTCCTGCTGCACTACTACAACGCATATTAGGCTACTCGTAGGTCTGAACTAATTATCCGGGGCAGCCCCATATGTCAAATTACATACACTGTATTAGCTCTGCAATTGTTAAGTTCACGTAGATAATGTCAGCAGTCACCATTACAACCAATCATTTCACATGATTGCAACTCTAGGATCAGTAATGCAAAGACTCCTTGTCCAGCAGCTTTAGAGTGATCACAAAGCCATAAGATTCATCGCAAGTTTGCATGGCACCAAACTCTGGTTTCAGTCGCCATTGATTTTTAGGCCATCTAAAGACTCAGATAGCCCATTCCGATTACCAAACTTGTTAAACTCAGATTCTATCGTTTTAGCAATATGAGTTCTTTCTGCAGCAGCCTCAGGTACATCCACATGAAAAGAACCGTGTCTGATTGGTTGAACGGATTCCTTCATCAGAGACTGCTGCCTGATGTGGGTGTAGAGCTGTTGATGAAAGTGGTGGTCCAAGGAGAAGCAATTGTCAGCTTCATTCTGTGAATTTTGAGATGATCCTGAACCTTCTCTTTCACAGAAATGTGGAAGGGATGCATAATCCATTATCTAACAAACATCAAATCCAACTACAAGGTTAGTCCATTTAAATACAAGAAGCAAAATTGGCTATATGTCCATCACATGGGTTTGCCTTCGCATCCAGTTTCTACAAGTACATTGACTTACGAAGAGGAAACATGTTCATGTGCAGTGAAAATACTAAGGATATTAAATTAACTATAAGAAAGGTAGTTTAATGTTACCGAAAAAAAAGAGAGATGATTTTGAGTAATATGAGAAGAACTCATAAGCATTCAAATTCGCAATACATCAAGCATTATAGGAAACACATTACCTCCAACAGTTCATCCCTACCACAACCAGACAACACTTGCACTTTTTTCCTTGTCCTCTCCTGCAAAAGTGGCTTGACAACCTGATAACAGGCCAAGAATTATACGACTCCAATTCTAAAAGGGCATCTAAAATATATAAAAGGGCTCATGCAACAACCTCAATTGTACTTATGCAGGACACAAAAGATTTAAGATTACATTATATCACAAAGATTAACAATGTGAAGACTAACCTTCCAACAAGTTGAGAATATATAAGGGGCATTTACAATGTAGTATGTATTTGTCTTCTCCGGGTAGTTCAAATCATCAATGGTTGATATAGTTGTCAGTAACTGCACGGACATGCAAAATATAAGGTAGTGAACTGTAGAACTCATGTAGACGCATACAAAGTAGAATCATCACAGTCATGCATTACATGAGATTTATAATCATCCTGGTTTATATTTTTTTCATATATTTATAAAAATAATTCCTCGCTAAGGAACATTGGACAAACCTAAATAAAATTGTGATTTGTACTTGTCATAGGAAAGAACAAGATGAGTTTAAACTGTAACGAAAACAAACAAAAAGAAAGAACATCATTACTCAAGTTATATGTACCTTTATTTGGCTTAGTGCCGAGAGCTTCAAACCAGTCATATCTAAAACCTTGATGCAGGTGGTAATAGGCTTACCATACTTCTTCGATGCAGAAGGCTACAGCCAAACACACAGGTCAGAAGGATGACTCAAGAAACCTTAGAGATTCAAGATCTGGTACTCACCAAAATTACATGATCTCGATATTCATTAATTTGAATGTGTGACTGCACATAGTAGTGAAACTGTAATCAAGAAGAAAAATATTTCTCAAAGATTGTCAAGACTGAAGGACCCCCAGCACCAAGTTAAAATGGCTGAAGTAGGTAACATTGTTGTCAATTGTAGGACAAGATGGTCTTTCATTTTCATCTAATACTTACCGATGCTTTGTCAAATGTACTTAGCCCAACACCAATGGCAAAGACGGGCAAGCCCTGAAGAGCAAAGGAGAATGAATAAACATTTCACAGGCTTATAGCACACACAAATTACAAGAGAAAAACCATTTGTAGAAGAGACATGACAGTGTAAACTCCACAAAAGAGATTAGTTTTAAGAAAGAATGAGCACCTCTCTTGAGTAACCCGAAAGACCTATGAGCTGTGAATCTCGCACTCCTCTGTATAGTTCAGTTGGAACTATGGGCTTCTGCAACAGAGGAATAAGATTCAGGAAATGTCAGCAGCAGTAGGCCACCATGGTTATACATTAGAATGGTAATTTGGCAATCAGTGGCAAACATTAGACAAGTAGGAGAATAGGATAAACTTACGGCTAATATATTGTCAATATCATTTTGTACCCTCCAGTTTAAACAATCGACCAACTGGAACATCAGAAACATACCATTTGATTTCATCAATAAAAACAAAAGCAAAACAAGTGAGCCAACAATGGATATGATATCATTAGGTGAAATGTGGAGGCAAAAGGGATGCAGTGTTACCATTTTATGGGCTTTGGCAACATTGGAATCCCTTGCTTTGAGAAAGCGGCCGAAAGTCTCAACTAGATAGCCTTGATGAACATTCTATAAACCAAGAAACAACTACAACGATCATCCATACAAGACAAGAAATTTATAAAGACTCAAGTGTCTGTCTTGTCCCCTACTTGATGTTCATGTTATTAAAATCAAAGAAATAGATTTTTTTAGTTTAAACTCCAGTAACATGATTTGAGTGGCAGCAAATGCCAAATGGGCAATTGGAAATTACCCAGAAGAAAGAAAAAAAGACGAAAGATTACATTAAGCAATGGGATGATGCGATGGGATTGATTCTAGTGGTGTTGGGTTGATTAATCATCACATGATTCACAAGATGGTAGTGTGTACTACTAGTCTACTAGTTCCATTAGCATTAGCATTAGCAGCACCCCAAACCCAAAAGGTTTAAAAAGCACGTCAATTAAAATCAAATAAATTAAGTAAAAAGAAAGAAAGTAGAAAGTCGGTAGCGGCAGCAGAAGACGAGAGTTGAGCTGAGTTTAAGCTGACAAGAGAAGAGAAGAAAGATGGGAGAGCGGAAAATGCGAACCTGAAACGATCTCTTGAGAGGCTCATCAACTGCCATTTCCCCAGATTCCACCAATAAAAAAAACAGTAGAAATATCAGAAACAGTGAAAATAAAAAATATAAAACACCAAAAGGTAAGAAAGAGGAAAGAGAGAGAGGAAGCACACCTCGGTCCATCAGAGCTTGGAACTGCTTGATCGCTTCCTGAGAAACGATCCCCATTTCTCTTCTGCTGCTGCTGTGCGCCTGTGTCTCTAACTCTCTCTAACTCTCTAAGGAGGATCAGAGTGAGTCTCTGTTCTCTTTGTATGGATTCTCATATGACCGTTTTTCTGTTAATTTTCGTTAGGTATTATTTATGTTTAATTTTAAATAAATAAATTTAAAATAGTTTTTAATCGTATTATGTATGATAGATGGTTAGAATGTTGGAATTTTAGGATTCGGATGGAATCTAAATCTAAAAATGGGAGGCAAAGCAATGTGATTTGCGCCAAATTAGTACTTGTGCCAAACAGCCAGCACAGCACAGCACAGGTATCCCAGCTGAAAGATTCCTCCCAAACCGATCGCCCAATCAATGATGGGTCAGCTCTATCCCTCCTCCTCGTCGACTCTCGGTAGTAGTGTAGGACCCCACACCACAAAATCCGGCCACGTTTTTTGGATAAATTACATAGTAACCTCTCATGTTTGAGGTCTATTGCAATTTTATACAACATCTTTAAAATATTTCACTTTCATACCTCAAGTACTATTTTATTTCAATTTCATACAACCATTACATTTTCCATTCATGAATCTGTTAAATGCTGACGTGGCTGCCAAATGTCTGTCACTTGGCAAATAAAATAATTTGTTTTTTTTTTAAACCTGTCTGCCAATTTTTTTTTTCTCTTTCTTCTTCTTCTCTTTCTTCTTCTTCTTCTTCTGGGTTCGGTCCCTTTTTTTTTTTTTTTTCTTCTCCTCCTCCTCCTCCTCCTCCTCCTCTGGGTTGCAGGGGATTTGATCATTCTTTTTTTTTTCCCTTCTTCTTCTTCCTTCTCCTCATCTTTCTTCTTCTCTTATTCTTCTTCCTCCTTCTGGTTCGGTCCCTTCTTTTTTTTTTTTTTTTTTCTTCTTCTTCTTCTCCCTCCTCCTCCTCTTTCTTCTTCTCTTCTTCTTCCCCCTCCTCCTCTTTCTTCTTCTCTTCTTCTTCTTCCTCCTTCTGGTTCGGTCCCTTCTTTTTTTTTTTTTTCTTCTTCTTCTTCTTCTCCCTCCTCCTCCTCTTTCTTCTTCTCTTCCTCCTCTTTCTTCTTCTCTTCTGGGTTCGGTCCCTTTCTTTTTTTTTTCTTCTTCTTCTTCTTCTCTTCCTCCTCTTTCTTCTTCTCTTCTGGGTTCGGTCCCTTTCTTTTTTTCTTTTTTTTTTCTTCTTCTTCTTCTTCTTCTCTTCCTCCTCTTTCTTCTTCTCTTCTGGGTTCGGTCCCTTTCTTTTTTCTTTTTTTTTTCTTCTTCTTCTTCTTCTCTTCCTCCTCTTTCTTCTTCTCTTCTGGGTTCGGTCCCTTTCTTTTTTTCTTTTTTTTTCTTCTTCTTCTTCCTCCTTCCTCTTCTGGGTTCGGTCCCTTTTTTTTTTTTTTTTTTCTTCTTCTTCTTCCTCCTCCTCCTCTTTCTTCTTCTCTTCTTCTTCTTCCTCCTTCTTCTTCTGGGTTGTAGGGGTTCGGTCCTTTTTTTTTTCTTCCAATTTCAGGTTTTTTAAAAAAAAAATAAAAAATTATTTTTATTTGCCACGTGGCTGACATTTGGCAGCCACATGACATATATGTGGCAGCCACGTCAGCATTTAACAGATCCATGGATGGAAAATGTAACGGTTGTATAAAATTGAAATAAAATAGTACTTGAGGTATGAAAGTGAAATGTTTTGTTGTATAAGATTGCAAATAGACCTCAAACCTAAGGGGCTACTATGTAATTTACCCACGTTCTTTCTTGTGTTTAATTTTTTTAGATTTTGTTAGATTAAATGTTAGATTAGGTACCAACGGAATTCAAACCACACTGATATATAAGAGCTCAACTTCTTTCTTTCACTGTGGTAAAGGGCCACTTGTTAATCTTTTTTTTTTTATATTAAGAATAGTAATATTTTTTTAATAAATGATATTATCAACCCTACAATGAGGGGATGAGTTTAGTCTCATAATGAGTTAGCAATAATATGATTCAAATTTGCCTTTGGCGAGAATTGAATTAAGATATCTCACTTACAAGTTGAGAGAAATTTTTACTAGACCGGAGTGGAGTACTAAGTGGCATTAAGAATAGTAATTTGAATCCAAAAAGAGTTTAAGATTAGTATTATTATAGGTGGGTAAAAAGGAATTCAAAAGTGAGTATACTGGAATATAAATCCTCATAAAGTGAGTATTCTGGAATTCAAAAGCTATAAACTCCAATTCTAACCTGCAACAAGGAGCATATTTCAAGAGTGAGAGCAAAGTTAACCGGTAGGCTTTGAGTTCAAAGTATCAAGTAACTCTATCTACTTGTTAATGGAGTGAAATCATAAATCCTTATATAGTGGCGTGGGTTTGTCGTAGTTTGTTACCCTACCCTACCCTAATATCGTGGGAGATGCTCACAATAGGTTGCGAGACTTGGGCCTTCGACGACTATTTACACGAGCCCAGTGAAGTACGTGTCTAATCCTTGATTACGTTTTCCTCGGAGGAAGCTTCCTGGCACTTTACACTTCACACGTGAACTTTGCTTTTCTTCTGTTTAATTTTCATGGAAAAAGAAAAGCATGTTTGACTATGGTTACATAATAACGTTTTAACATACAACAAGTCATGCAGCCTGCCATATTCAATCAACCCAATGTGGCACAAGTTCATTTTTTTTTAAATTAAATATATGAATACATTAAATATAATGGTTGGGATTGAATATAAGTAAATGTAACGATAAAAAAAGAATTTCACAATCTAAACTTAAATCCAACCGCTAAACAATTAAAAAAATCTATTTAAATCAAAATTCAACCAAAAATTCTATAAACGCTTTTGTATTTGTCTAAATATCCACACAAAATCACTTTCATCTAATTCTTCATTTTTTTTTCTAGAGTAAATTGTAGTAATGGTCCCTCAACTAAAAATCTATTACCATTGGTTCCTCAACTCATCAAAACGTGCAGCTATAATCCTTCAACTAAAAATCAATTACCAATGGTCCCTCAACTTTAATTCAACTGGAGAAATGGTCCCTCAACTTTAACAAAATTGTAGCAATGATCTTTCCAACATAACTCATTTTGACAATATTATGACGAAGTTGATGAAAATGACCATAGCTACACGTTTTGATGAGTTGAGGGACCAATGGTAATGGATTTTTAGTTGATGGACCATTGCTCCAATTTGATTAAAGTTGAGGGACCATTACTATAATTTACTCTTCTTTCTATCCACCTATGTATTTCTGTTTAAGGATGGGATCGGTTGTGAGGTTTTCCACGTTCTTTCATGTGGTGCATGTGTGTTCATCATTTATTATAAATTAAATATTTTAGGTTAAAATGTTTATAAAAATAAATTAGGATAATCGACATAATTTTTTTTTTTAAATTATAAAAAAAAGGCTAAAATCGTTCTTCAATATTTTGGGCAAAAAATTTCAGCCAAAACCATTGGAGGAGGAAAACTGTTTCTGGGTTAGAACCTAAATGTTTTGGGTTAAAAATTTTAAGTTTTAACCCTAACCATTGGAGTTGGTCTTAGAATTGTTTTTTATTTATTTATCAAAAACTGCTTTATTTTAAAATTTAAAGTTTAGCAATAAAAAGTGCTTGGTAAAACTAAAATATCCTGCTTATTTTAAAAACAATAGTCTCCAGACAGTAGCTTTTAAAATCAACATGTATGTTGCTTTTAAAAGTTACTTTTATTAAAAGCTGAATTGAGCTTTTAATGAATATTTTCAATTCTTTGTAGTACACATTTTATCTATGGGAGAACAAAATGATAGTCACCACCTAACACAACCACCGCTATTACCACCACCATCGTTGTCAGCATCGTCTTCACAACCACAATTGTCACCATTGTCGTTGCTGCCACCATACCACTATCGTTACATTTGCACCCGGACCACCACACTCCCACAATTGTCGTCACTATCAACTCAACCACTCCCACCGCCGTCATCACCACCACATACAACTGCAATCACCACCATCATTTTCACTGCCACAGCCACCGATGCCACCACCACCACCAACACAAGTATAATCACCGCCGCCACCACCACAAGCATAATCGCCACCGCCGCCACCACCACAAGCATAATCGCCACCGCTTCCTTTACAACAACTGCTACCCCCAATCACCATGAGCTTTTAGCATTATATCAATTTGCACTGTGAGGCTTTTATATCAAGTTATTCTGTAAACGAGTCCTATATTTTTTATGTTATCAATTTAACGAAGGACCAAACGGTTATACAACTCAAAGACATTAGTTGATACGATTTTAAAATTGCATGGCACAAAATTGAGAAACTTGAAACTCCATAATCTATTTCAAAAATTAATTTAAACTTAGATGATGTAAGCTGTAGTTAAGCACTAGAAGGAAAATACAACAGAATTGGCAATCGCAAAGCTGTGACCCCTAACCTCTAAAATTTGCAGCCGCGAGCATCACAATATTTATATATATTTTTTTTGAACAAATCTATATTTAAATATTAAACATCAATACATTGATCGATCATTAATCTATAATAATAGGCTAATAGCAATGATAATACGTTGTTATGGTTTGATTGCTGCTTATTATTATTAAAGACTAGTAAGCGGCCGCGATTCCCTTTAATTATACGAATATTCCGTACGCGTTACGTATTACAAAATTCAAAGTGTATTTTCAGCATGACATTTTAAACGTACGCTCCTGCTTTGATGCATGTAAATTAAGGTAAATGCGGAAGGAAATGACTTCGCTGGAGCCCTATATATGTTGTATGTTGTGCTTGCCCGTCTGAAGACAAACATTGTCCTGTTAAACTATGTCACCAAAAAATACTTACATATAAAATATATGTTTGTTTCATATGGCATAGTGTGACACGTGGCATAACACTATTGGCGCAAACACACGACATCTACATGTATACTACAAAATAATGATGGATATGAGCTGTTGCATTATATCAAGTATTATATTCAAACATATACGGGGAGAGGAGCGGTCAAACCAAAGCAGGTAGAGAGAATTACAAATGAAGCCCTGAAGATATCAAAAGTCAACATATTATAACTAGTCGTCCTTGTACAGCTAGCTATATATGGTTAGCACCAAATACTATTGAAAGATCAACAACCAGTGGCTGACAAAGCAGTAGTGATATCAAAATGTCGTTGAAGTCCAAAGCAGATCGGGAATGGGGTAGTACCAGTACTAGTGGCGCCGGAAGTACTAGTACCGGGTACCGCGATGATCCGCAGCCGCAGCATGATGAAGATGACGACGACGAGTACAGAAATTACTACATGAAGTACAACATATCAAGCAGTAGCATATCCGAGATTGAGGAAGAGGAAGGTGATGACATCGATGATGAGAAGAAGGGTAAGATTAAAATACCAAGCGAGATCAAAGAGCTTTTCGGATTCAAAGGGTACCCGCGGCCGATGCCCTCCATCAAAGAAGATATCGATGATCATAGCAGCCACGATGAGAGCGTTTATGTGGGAGTAGGGAAGGGCGAGTCCAGCATGGACGCGCTGACGTGGTCATTAAAGCACGCGGTGGATCCGTCATCGTCAACCACCGTCTATCTCATACATGTTTTTCCGGAGGTCACCTACATTCCCAGTCCATGTGAGCTCCTCTCACTCTGAATAATCATTTCCTGATCAGTGATCATATGTTTTCCCTTAATTACCTAATGTTACATATATATGTGATAAGATTTTTCCCCTTTTTAATTCTCTTTTTAATTTAATCTAGCTAATTAAGCTATCAGACAACTTAATTACCAAGTTGAAATAAATCCTATTATTTGTATCATCGATCAAGTTCGCATAAATCACGGAGGAAAATTTAAGGCAAACTAGCCTACCCAGTCCATGTTCGTGATGATTTACTTATTCTTAACAAGTATATGCTCTGCTGCACGCTTATATAGAATTAAGATAGTGTTATTTATACACTCATTTTTACTTCCTACAAACCTATTTCTACGTCTTACGCACCTTTGTTAATTTTGTATTGTTGATCTTCTTCAATTCTTTGTGGCCGGAATGAAAATGGTGCATAAGAAGTGAAAATAGCATTACCCTAAAATTATTGCATCTGTATGTAGTTTGTGCGAGTGATCGGATCCCTTGAGCTTGAAATTAAATGATTTGATAACTGTAGTGGGAAAGCTTCCAAAAAACCAAGTGACCTCACAACAGGTAGAAACTTACATGGCCGAGGAAAGAGGCAAGAGGAGAGTGCTCCTTCACAAGTTCATTGATAAATGCTCAGCTGCAAAGGTACAATAATGTTTCATTAATCCCATTACTTAATACTGCAAATTAAACGAGACACCAAATTGTTATATATACTACATTGAACTGCATCACCATCTCCCTTTATTACATTAATACTAGTGTATGCGCGTAGGTTAAGGTGGATACAATACTGATTGAAAGTGATATGATCGGAAGGGCTATTTTGGACCTCATCCCTATTCTCAACATAACAAAGCTTGTCATTGGAACTAACAGATCTAATCTAAGGTAATTAACCAATATATTTATTATAATAAGCTAAACAAATTTCTCAATCGGTCATAATTTATTGGTGAGTTATATATCTGGAAATGCATTGGTGCGTAGGAAAGTTATGTCTAAGAAAGGCAGCGGGATTGGTGCTCAAATACTTCAAAGTGCACCCGAAGGCTGTGAGGTAAACATCATATGCCAAGGAAACCCAGTGACAAAGACGATGATGGATCAGCCTCAGCCACCGACTGAGTCGTCGTTCTCCCCACCTCCCAAGGACGGTACAACGACGATTATTAGTACTACTAATAGAACTACCAACTCTATGCAATTGCAAGGAGACCAACATCAGAGGACTGAAAAGCCGGCCTCTTCATTCTTCTGTTTTAAACCCAAGTCTTAATATATAAACTCAGCAACAGTAGCGATGATAGAGCCCCATGGGCAATGGCCATACCCTTACTTTACCTTTTTGGTGAACACCCTTTACTTGACTTTCCCAAGCGTTCAAAATCATCATTGTAACAATTATACATTTTGTTAAGATATTTACTTGAATGGTCATCATCACTGTAACAAATTACATGCATATGTTTTATCTGAATTTCAAGAAACCGGATTGCAATCCAAGTTCTATTTCTATCTGAATTTCATATCGTTTATATTTTCAATTGTTAAGTTTTAAATCGTTATGCACGAATAAGTTGACAGCTGTTAATCGGAGATATTTTGCAAATCTCATAGGGTACGGACAGTACAGAAGATGAAGAATAAGAGGACTTATACCAGTCTTTTTCTCAGGGAAGGTTGTTGGGTACGAAACCCCTAATCCGGATGGTGGGGGGAGGGTTTAGGATAGTGGTGGGCCATGGGAGATTTTATGAGTATATATATTTTTTAGTACATCGATATTTTTATATTAAGAAATAGATAATTCGGTTAAATTACACAATAAGCAACCTAATTTAATAAGATGGTCTGACTTCCGATCCTAAAACTTTCTCTTTTATCATAGTTAAACCCCGTGACGGTGTATGTCTGGTACGCAACAATTTGCATTACAAGAAGAAAGGAGGCAATAATTGTGCAATAAAATTTTCTAACTGTCAACAGGCCACAACAACAAACACGCAGTTTCTCATAAGGGAAAATTAGGTTCACATCACTCTTTTTGTTACTTTATTAATTAAAATCATATTTATTTTCAATTTTTAATTAAGATCCTTGAGTATTAATAATATTATTAATTATTTGAATAATAAAATATTTTTATTTTTAAATATATTTCTTTAATGTTAACAATGTTACAATTAGTATATTTTTATTTATGGTTAAATTTTTTATCATATATTTTTATTTTTGAGCGATCTTGTCAGTTTGTGACAAAATTTAAGTCCGGTGTAGGGCTTGCTTGGCATTTGATTTCTTAAATGTTTATCCACTATTTCTTCGGCCTTCATCTTAATCTACGAAATATACATTGGACCTTCACCTTCTCAAGCACAATGGCGTAGCCATAAATTATTTGATGGGTGGGCTAAGCTAAAATTATTAATCCGAAATCAAAATTTTAATCATATTTTGTCTTCATAAAGTTATATAATAGTAAAAACTTGAATGTAGTAATTTGAAGCAAGAATTTTATGCTATTTTTTTCTAGGTTTCTAGCCTTCAAAGCTTTCAAGTGAATAAAATAAGAAACCATTTGTGGTATGAAAGTTTTAATTTATTACTATTAAATATAATATTGGTTAAAGTGATGAGTTTATTTAACATCTATTAGCTCTTATTATTCTTAAAAACAACCTTACTAATAAAAAAATTTCATTTCTTAAGTGAAATATGACAATTAAAAATCATAAACTAACCCAAAAACTAATATTTTTAAGCTTGAAGAATCAAACTCTCCCTATGCTATAGCCTAGGGGAGCCTTGTACTTGGCTCCGCCCTTGCTCAAGCAAGCCAGTTTTCTTCATGCAAAACTGGTTTATTCCTGACTCTAAGAGAAAAACTAATGGAAGTGGTTTATGTATGGTAGTCTACTCCAAGGGATGAGCTCATAATTATCTCGCATGCAAATAATATATATTAACTGCACAAAGTTTATAATGGAAACCGTTTCAGTTTCATCATCCACATTAAATACCACTCCTATAAAAAATCATTTGAATAAGGGATTATTTAGTCATTAAAATATATAACAACTTAACATAGTAAGTACCAAATAACATATTCATAATAAACTGCTCATTTATTTGACACTTTGAATTATTATATAATTAATTTTCGATTCAATTAATTTTTCGTAAAAGTGATCCTCAAATGATGATTAATAAATTGAATAGTTTTGATCGTTAAATTTATATATGCTCAAGATACGTTATTCATAAATAGAGGGATATGTGCATAGTATTATCCTTTCTGAAATCCTATTAAGTTTCAAGGCTGGTGCTTAAAAAAACACATGGTAAATCAAATCTTCCATTTGTAAGATAATAATTGGCAAGTTATATTGAAAAAATTTACTACTAATTATAATAATGTATTATGTAATAAAATTCTACATTATTAACTTGTGCATCTGAATAACAGCTGTATTATTCATATGTGTTGACGCATTATCTACAAAAACTTGTTATACTCAATGTGTTAATTTCAACCTTACCTTTATAAGGGAAATGCAACACGAATAAAGTAAATTATAATAGTGTGTGAGAAAGAGTGCGAAGCTGAATTCAAATACGGCGGCTGTACTGTGTAGGCTCTAGTTAATTAAAGTCGCCGTCGATGAAAACGTATATTGGTGGGTGAGCCATGTGGCAACTCGACTAAACTTAAAGTAATAATATGTTCAATATTGATGGCCGGCTTGCTCACTCCATAGGTACATTTTTGTTTATCATCATAATTATGATGTATATTTATTATATACTTAATTATTTGATAAGTATTTTTTTATTTAATTCTAGTTAATTTTTACATTAATATTAAATTTTAAAATTTGAAAAAAAATTACCATAATTAAGTGAAATAACATGTGTTAGATGATTATGTATATGATACGCATACACCAAAATTTAAGGTGGTGAGTAAAGAAGCTCCCCTCCATACTCCATAGTCCATGCTAGAGGCACAAATGATGTACATAACGGTAGTTGTCATCACTTAATTAGAAAATATTTTTGGTTAGAGTCTTACATATTTACATGAAGTTTGACACTTAATTAAGGTTAACAAGTTTATAATTGTTTAAATTTGTTATAGTTTGTATTAAAGTATTTATTGTAAAATATGTTGGTAAATATCCGTCAAAAAAAAAAGAAAAAAAGTAGGCGAGTAGGGGATCATGCACAATAAAAACGAGGACGGGATCATTCACAATAAAAACGAGGACGGGATCATTCACAATAAAAACGAGAACGGGATCATTCACAATAAATTGAAATGTGATGACACCCTGGCTCACGTGAATACTGCTGTGCTGCCTGCCCGCCTGGCTGACGTGTAAGGCATTATGTATGTGTCTGAGTGTGACTATGAATTATGATGAGAGAGAGGAAAATTAGCAGAAGCACTCCACAGTCAAACAAACAAGCAACGAGTCGCCAGTGGAGTGCTGCCGCTGTCCCTCGATTACTTGGGAGTTGAACTTTGTACGTCTTTGTATCTTATGACCCTCAGCCTGTGTGCTAACCACGATTGTGCCATTGTCCTTGTCGTGGCTGGCAGGAAAGAAATTGCCTGAAGCCAAACCAGTAGAATATTACTATTAACAACCATGCATGCATTTTGTTTTTGCTAAAAATAACGTCTCGTCTTTACTACAATATAACCACTTAAATATCATATATAGCTCGTGCATCACATGGACGTATTTTTCCCCACTTGTTTTTAGTTATCACACACTTCTCTTTATTTATAAATATATATCTATTTACTTTTAAGTAACAAGTCTTAAGTTAAAATATCAAAAATAATAATATTTTCAACTAATTTATTTTGCAATCTCCTTAGTACAAATATATCATGAATCAAAAGAAAAGAAAAACATGACCAAGTGATTTTCATTCCACCATCATACTGTAAAGGCAAGTGTGTTCATTATCAAAAAAAATTTGGATCATGTTGTAAACGGTCGGACATGCATGATGTGTAGATATTATGATAAATTATTGCAAACAATGTCAATTCCTAAACGAACCTAGCTTTTAAATTGGGAAGGATTCATGTCATCAACTATCATATTAAAATTGCAATTAATTATTCACAAGTTTTACCTTTTAAGAGGGTAAAAAGACATTAATATTAAAAAATACTTTACACATGATAATGTATTATTAGATTGACACACCAGTCGTTTAATGTGTATCATTCTCTACTTGTTTTTATGAAAGTTTCAGTGGGTTACTTAACTTGTAAGAAACAAAAGAGAGAAAAAATTGTGAAGTGAGAAAATGAAGAATGGCAACAAGTGCAAATTGTGAGAGAATTGGTACCCAAATGATTGAGTTTAAAAGCTGAAAGTCAGTGACTCGTTTATTTAACTTCCCTTCCCTCTCTGTATACTAATAAAAGTCCTGTTGTCCATACAAAGAAAAGCACACATCTCTCTCTGTCTGTCTTTGAGTCTGCGAGTCTGATCTTATCTGGGGAGGGCTGTGAGAGTGGTAGTATCTGTCTGGTGGCAGATTAGATTGGCAAATTGTCAATGGCGGATCTCAAGTCAAAGTTTCTGAAGGTGTACTCCGTTCTGAAATCGGAGCTGTTGGAAGACCCTGCTTTCGACTTCACCAATGACTCTCGCCAATGGGTTGAGCGGGTATTGATCTCTTCATTCTTCACTTTTACCATCACCAATACAATTCAATTCAATGAATTCGTTTGGTATCGCTGTCTATTTTCTCATATTTTTATTACAAGTAAAATTGGAACTCCATAACCATAATCCATCAACTGTTTCCTTCCTTTGTTTACGAAGTCAAAACAACACATTTGATATAATTTCGGTGATCTAATTCCAATCTGTCGTCGTCGGGATTTTACATACATCATTAGCCCCATCACTTGCAATAATTGAAGCCCACCTGCATTTAGACGATTGGGATTCTCTCCTGAATCCTGTACTGACTGCCAAATTTTCCTTTTTCTGTTACAGATGCTGGACTACAATGTGCCTGGAGGCGAGACTTGAGTTTCAGTTCAATTTCTTAATTAAGCGATCAATTCATCAGCTTGTCCTTCAAGTATGCCTGTCAAAGGATTCTGACTCTTTTCCTGTCCTTCAGGGAAGCTTAATCGGGGATTGTCTGTTATCGACAGCTATCAGTTGTTGCAACAAGGAAGGGAATTAACTGAAGATGAAATCTTCCTGGCCAGCGCTCTCGGTTGGTGCATCGAATGGGTATGGAAACTAAACCACTTCCATTCTCTTTTGAGCCTCTACATATTATTGTTTAGCTTGTTTCAGCATTACTCTAGTGCATTGCACGAGAAGCTTTCAATTTTATGGTTTTACTACTTTCAGCTTCAAGCATTCTTTCTGGTTCATGATGACCTCATGGACGGCTCTCACACACGGCGTGGTCAACCTTGTTGGTTTAGATTGCCCAAGGTTTGTAGGAGGAGCAACCATATGTACGTTAATTTATTCATTTTTGTGTTGTCTTTGTAGTTAAATCAATTAACTTGGGAAGCTGTACCATGTAGGTTGGTATGATTGCAGTAAACGATGGTGTTGTGCTTCGAAACCATATCCCAAGGATTCTCAGAAAGCATTTCAGAGAAAAGCCATATTATGTGGATCTTCTTGATTTGTTCAACGAGGTAGGGGACTTGCAAATTGTTGACCGGATAATTTCTCTCCTTCATAGAGAGCTAAACGCTAACTTATGTCATGTTTCCGCAGGTGGAATTTCAAACTGCCTCAGGTCAGATGATAGATTTGATCACTACTATCGAAGGAGAAAAAGACCTATCCAAATATTCATTGTCAATGTGAGTGAAAAGTCGTACAAGATCATTGCCATTTGCCCCTAATAAAATGCTTGTAGGCATGCTAAGATTCAAACCCATATGCTATTGCCTATTATGAATCTCAATGCACCATGCTGTAGAAAAGAATGCAAGGGTTTCCATGCAATTCACAGATGCACGTTGAGAAATGAATCTTGTTACAGAGACCGATCCTTTGCCTTATTTTGTTTGGTGTATTCATAAGCTTTCACTATTGGAACAATTTTCCATCTTCATAATATGTAATGCTTAATTCCTTGTGCATCCTGTCAGCTATGGGTTATCAAAGTCCAAACAGTCTAAACATCCTGCGCTTGTGACCACTTATTGGATTCCTTTCAGTAGGCTATGAAGTTTTGCCATGTATGCTGGCCAGTGGAGTTAAATCTCACCGTCTGATTGAATGTTTCTCTGTTAAATTTTTCTGACAACTCTCATTGCTTAGGAATAGAAATATTCATTTGGGGTGCCGGGTATGTTAAAAATTGGAACCTCTTGAGACCTTTTCGTAGGCTATGAGTATGGTGAGCATGGTAACCTGAGACAACTCTCACAATGTGACTGTATCGTTTTTCTTTTGGTTATTTATTCAAATAATGAGCATATTAGTTTTCTATTTCTGTCCAGCTATGACATGGTACTTTTCGATTTTCTGTGCATTTGATAATATACAAATGGTTTGGATCTTTTGCAGTCACCGGCGTATTGTTCAGTACAAGACTGCCTATTACTCATTTTACCTTTCAGTAAGTACTTACTTCTTTAGCACTTAAAAGCAATAAATACTTGAATTGTTAGTGTTCCTTAATTCTGTTTCAGTGTTTGTGCGGGAACGCTATTTTAAACCAGCATGTTTATCCTGTATATTCTATGCCTAGTCTGTGAAATTTGATTTCTTTGGTCTTTGTTGTCCCATCCTCTCATGCATGTTCGGTTTTCTCACATTTATCGCGAAGGAAATCAGGTGGCATATTGTTTGGCAAAACTATGGTGTTGATCATGTTGGGATTCTTGTCTGCCGTGTGCAGTTGTGGCTTTTGCTCACAATCTTTTGGGGCTTCCAAATTTTCGTTTCTCATAGAAGTTCTCTTAATTGATTTTTGTTTCTAATAATTTTCTACTTCTTGTTAGGGTTTGGCTTCATGTCCTCTCTAACTTATTGTATCTTTACTTTTTTTTCTTCAATATATATTCACAATAATATTTTTTTCCATGATAGCAATGCTGGAGTGGATGTGACATTATTGTTTTAATTAAAAAAATAAAAAAATACTCAGCTTTCTTAAAAAAATAAAAAATAAAATCTGAGAAATAACCCGACATTTTGGTTCCTTTTTCTGTATTCATATCATAAGATATGCACATCCACATTGTATGGCATGTCCTCTTATTTTGTTCAGGTGTTTTACAATGAAAGACATGCTAACCCTAACTGTTTGCTATCTACTCAGGTTGCATGTGCATTGCTTATGTCAGGTGAGGAACTGGAAAAACATATTGACGTAAAAAACATTCTAGTTGAGATGGGGATTTACTTTCAAGTACAGGTAATTTTTTTGTTGAATACACAGAAACAGAGTCCCTATTGGAACTCTTCTATTGCTTTCGTTAACTCTTTTTTTTTTTTTTCCTTTATTTAAATAGGATGATTATTTGGATTGCTTTGGTGATCCGGAAACGATTGGTAAGGTGAGATTCAGGGAGATGGCTCTTAAATATTTCTCTTTTGTTTCTTGTTTGATGGGAGTTGAGTTGTAATAAGTAGTTTGGGATATCAGATAGGAACAGATATTGAAGATTTCAAGTGCTCTTGGCTGGTGGTGAAAGCTTTGGAACTCTGCAACGAGGAACAAAAGAAAGTACTACATGTAAGAATCAGATGTGGCTCCTTTGGCTTTCATATATGGGAACTGTTATTAACATTCTAAAAATCTCATTCTACACTCACAAGTGTATTTTTTTTTCTAATTATAGAAAGTTTGAAGTGTAAAATGAGATTTTTGGAGGGTCAATAACAAGTCCCTATATATATATATCTTGTCTGCTGTTTTCTAATCAGCTTTAGATTTTCTCACTCACTAAGTCACTAATGACTATGATTTCTGTACGTGTTTGCGCAGGAGAATTATGGGAAACCAGACCCAGAAAATGTGGCAAAAGTAAAGGCCCTCTACAAAGAACTCGATATTGAGGTTTGAACTTAATTGATTGTGTATGATGAATGGTAATAGTATAAGATGACTGGTAGATGCTGAATTGAGATTGTGATTGTGATTGTGGTAGGGTGTATTTGCGGATTATGAGAGCAAAAGCCACAAGAAACTGACGAGTTGGATTGAAGGGCACCCAAGCAAAGCGGTGCAAGCAGTGTTGAAGTCCTTCTTGGGCAAGATTTACAAGAGGCAGAAATAGAAATCTCAAATCTGGATTCAGTTCAGCCCCTCCTATTTGTATTTGGTGCATTTGTAATAAAACATGCAGTTGCATTTGGTTTGCGTCAGTCAGAGTCAGGTTTGCTTCACTTAGTTATAAGTTGAGTCATCAGTGTTGAATGCAGACAGACAATAAGCATCCACGTTAATTAATACAAAGTTTCTCAGTTTCCAGTTGAGAATATTAAACAACCTGATTAGTGATTAACTCCTCCAGCCTCCTGCGCTGAGAATCAGATTGATGACAAATGTTGACTCCATCTCCATCTCCATCTCCATCTTAATTGATCTGTTTAGCAGATACCGTTCTCGAGAGCCTCGAGGTACTCCTCCATGTCACACTTGATCCTAGTCGATTTCACTTCCAATCTGATACAGAAAATGTAGGCAATGCTATAGAAGATGGTCACCAACTAATAATTAATACAAGGACAATACCCAATCTATTTATTACAAACTAGCCTCTTTTCTCTTTCATTTTATTTTTATTTTTTAAATTTATATTTAAAATGTGATTTAAAAAATTCAAAAGAAAAATGTCAACAAAACTATTTCTAGTTCCATCGTGGAGAAAAAGAAAAACATGGGGATGAAACATCTCTTTCAAAAGTTCTAAGAAGAAAAGAGCATTTTTGGTACGTTGAAAGCTCGTCATTTTGAGAGTTATGACTATTATTACAAATAATAAAAAGTCAACAGGTCAAATATCCTAAACTCAATAGGAAATTGAAAAAAAGGAAAAGAAAAGAATAAACCAAAAGTCTCTCAGCTTTAAAATTTCAACTTTTAATTGAAAAATCTCCCCATCCATCCCTTCCCTTTCCATTTTTAATCATCCCTTGGTTTTATCCAAAAAAAAAAGAAAGAAAAAACACTGTCTCTTTGTTCCTTGTTCTGAAAAAAGTAATATATTTGTTCCAAAAAAGGGGCTTGGCCGTTGGGTTCCTAACTTCCTGTCTCGTCGCCATCTCCTCTTTCTTTCGTTCATTCATTCAATCTGTTTTCTTCTGTTATGACTTGTCAGCTTTGAGTTTGCGTATTATTCAGGAAGAAACCCAGATCAGATCAGGCGAGTGATTCTTCCCGCATTACCATGACGTGACAACTCCTCGTCGCCGTCGGAGCTTTTCCTCCTCAAATTTATTTTCCCTGTTAATCTTTAATCTTATTCGTATAATTTACGATTCCCTTTTGATTACAACAATCAATTTTGACTGACGGATTTGTTTTGTTGATAAATTGTAAATGGTGATCATACCAACGTACAGTCCAATCCAATAAATACAAAACAAAAGAAGCAAGGGAGGAGGGATTTTGTTGTCTGTTGGTGGGTTGTGGTTTTGCTGCATGCATTGAATTGAATTGAATTGAATTGTGGTGGTTAGACAGATTAGATAGAATTACAACATCATTCGCCATTGATCATCATCAGAAGAAACAAAAGAAAAGATGAAGCTGGTGGTTCAAGTATTGGGGGCTCGGGATCTACCAGCGATGGATCTCAACGGCTTCAGTGATCCGTACGTGAAGGTGAAGCTCGGGAAGCACAAGCTCAGGACCAAAGTGGTCAAGAAGACCTTAAACCCCTATTGGGGGGAAGAGTTCGCCTTCAGGGTCGACGACCTCAACGGCGAGCTCGTCTTCTCTGTCCTCGACGAGGACAAGTACTTCAACGACGACTTCGTTGGCTGCGTCCGCATCCCTGTTTCCCAAGTCTTCGATGCCCGCAACAAGTCCCTTGAAACTGCTTGGTACCCTCTCCACCCCAAGAGTAAAAAATCCAAGAACAAGGATTGCGGTACTACTTTTACATTCTTGTGCTAAATTAAATATGCCTACTCGCCTTTTCTTTTTCTTGTTAAAATTTCTCATGCTACCTGGTGCACTAGTCTCCACATCCAAATGCTTACGTTTCATGCTTTCCAAGTACAAAACTTGGGATTCTTGTCCCACATTTAGATATGAATTCTTTTATTTATTTTTTCAAAAAAAGAACATTGCTTACTGGCAGGCAATACCAAATTACCAATACCCCATTTGTGAATTCTAGCTAAATGTCATAATGTGGTTGGATTTGTCTCCAAGTCAGTTCATTTAAAATATTTCTCTGTCTGATTGTCTTCCTGACAGGCGAGATTCTTCTTGCATTACATTTTTCTTCAAACAATTCATTCGCGGACTTGGCTTCTGAGGGTGGTGACATGGGAATTGAATCACCTTCAAGGTCTCTCAGTTGTGTTTCAGAATCAGCTTCTCCTGTGAGAGTGAGACCAGAAGAAACTGCATCTTTTAAGGACTTTAAGGAAGAAAAGCTTTGTTCTCAGAAGACCTTTGCTGGTCGCATAGCTCAGATATTCAATAAAAATCCAGATTTACTTTCAGCCTCCTCTAGCAGAGTGGACTTATCCGAGCTTTCTGAAACTGCTAAACCCGACGTTTGTGAGAGCAGCTCTGAGGATCAGTCCTCTTCCGCGACATTTGAAGAATTGATGAAAACAATACTCTCACGAGATCAAGAGAGTGAAACCCCAACCAACTTGCCTGGAGGAGTGCTTCTCGATCAACTCTATGTCACTCCACCCCAAGACCTAAACACGTTACTATTTTCAACAGATTCAGGTTTTCATAAAGAAGTGGCAGATGTCCATGGAACTACAGAATTGGATCTAGGACAATGGAAATTAGATACCAGCACCGAGACCGTCAAAAGAGTGGTGACATATATTAAGTCTGCAACTAAATTGATAAAGGCAGTCAAAGGAACTGAGGACCAAACGTATCTCAAAGCCGACGGGAAGGTTTTTGCTGTTTTAGCAAGCGTAAGCACTCCTGATGTTCCCTATGGGCGCACTTTTAAGACGGAGTTGCTCTACTGCATAACACCTGGCCCCGAGCTGCCATCAGGAGAACAATCTTCACGTCTGGTAATATCCTGGCGGATGAATTTTCTGCAGAGCACCATGATGAAAGGAATGATAGAAAATGGAGCTCGACAAGGTTTAAAGGACAGTTTTGACCACTTTGCTACTTTATTGTCTCAGAATGTTAAGCCAGTCGATTCAAAGGATCTTGGATCCAACAAGGATCAGGTTTTGGCATCACTGCAAGCTGAACCCCAGTCTGATTGGAAGCTGGCAGTACAATATTTTGCCAATTTCTCTGTGATCTCCACATTGTTTATTGGATTGTATATGCTTGTACACATCTGGCTTGCCCAACCCAGCACTATTCAAGGGCTGGAGTTTGTTGGGCTTGACTTGCCAGACTCAATTGGTGAATTCATCGTCTGTGGTGTCTTGGTTCTTCAAGGAGAAAGGGTTCTGGGGTTGATCTCACGTTTCATGCAGGCCAGAGCACAAAACGGTAACATCGCTTTTAGTGGTTGCTTTTGCTTTAATAACAGACTCTTAGCCTCTGCCCTTCTCTAGTTGACAGTGTGATCCTTTTTCATCAAACAATTAATTCCATTTGTGTCATTATCACTATCACTATACCTGCCAGGTTTTATCTACTCCATAAACTCTAACGTTTAAGAATACTACATTTTTTACTGATGCTGCTTGCTCAACAATTATTTTTCTCTTCAATGGGGAGAACACAGATGTGCATTTTTCAAACTGTGTCTAAGCTGTTCAAAATCCTAATTTTCTTGATGTCCGTATGTTTATCTTGTTATATTTTTTTTTATTTTAAATGCGATTTATTAGTTATCATCTTTGTGTGTCTTATAGGCAGTGATCACGGAGTCAAAGCCCAAGGAGATGGTTGGTTGCTAACTGTTGCCTTGATTGAAGGAAGTAACATAGCAGCTGTCGATACAAGTGGGTTTTCTGATCCATACGTGGTGTTCACTTGCAATGGGAAAACTAGAACCAGCTCAATCAAGTTTCAGAAATGCAATCCTACATGGAATGGTGATTTTCCTTTTACCTGATTTTTTAGTTTGTTTGCTTTTGCATTTATACTTCTTCCAATGACATTTGTCAATGCATATTTGAACAGTAATGTCAATCTACAGTTTAGAATATGTCTAGATTATGCAAACTTATATGAACTAAATCTTGGTCTGATTGATGTCTTGTTGGTCTCCACAGAAATATTTGAGTTTGATGCAATGGATGAACCTCCTTCTGTGTTGGATGTGGAAGTTTATGATTTTGATGGACCTTTTGATGAAGCTACCTCACTGGGTCATGCTGAAATCAATTTTGTAAAAACTAATATATCAGATTTAGCTGACTTGTGGGTTCCTCTTCAAGGAAAGTTAGCTCAGGCATGCCAGTCAAAACTCCACCTGAGAATTTTCTTAAACAATACAAGAGGTGGCAATGTAGCAAATCATTTTTTGACTAAGATGGAGAAGGAGGTGGGAAAGAAGGTATAGCCGTCCATTACTTTCGAAATTCACATTACCGGTGTTCTTTTGCTGATATTCCCTTTTTAGTAGTGTTCTACATTCCTTTCATATATTATTACTCATGATTATTAGTGAAAACTATTCTAGATAACTGTGCGGTCTCCTCAAACAAATTCAGCATTCCAAAAACTGTTTGGGCTTCCACCGGAGGAATTTCTCATCAACGACTTTACCTGTCACTTGAAACGAAAAATGCCCCTGCAGGTGCTGTTAATATGGTTATACACCCTGTTGAAATTGTCCTATTGACATTAAACTTTCTATTTGATTCTTGGAGCCATACCTGTAGAGCATGCAACCTTTTCTTGCTCCTCATTTTCTGTTATATGTTATTTATATTTCTTATCTTATAGTTCTTCCCGTGCAGGGCCGCCTATTTCTTTCTGCAAGAATAATTGGATTCCATGCAAATTTATTTGGTCACAAGACAAAGTTCTTTTTCCTGTGGGAGGATATAGAGGATATTCAAGTTGTACCTCCAACTCTGTCATCTATGGGCAGTCCAATTGTAGTCATGACTCTGCGGCAGGGTAGAGGTATGGATGCAAGGCATGGTGCAAAGACACAAGATGAGGAAGGCAGGCTCAAGTTCCATTTCCAGTCCTTTGTATCTTTCAATGTAGCTAACAGGTACTCGAAGGACTTCCTAGAATAGCATGGCATTCACTTCAACAAAGTTGAAACTCTTTTATTAATTTTTGTGATCTTCTTCTCTCTTTAATTATTAGATATCATTTATTCGGTGTATGTTGGGTCTCCCCTTGCCTTCTTTTGACTTAGTTTAGATCTCTGCCGTTCCTTGCTCTTTCTTTTGCTTGGTGGTGGTTGTGCATAAGTACCCCATCTCAACACTGACTTTACACCATTTTCTGAACAATTGATGCTTGCTTGGACATAAAGATTTGACTCGCAACATCTGATGTTTCTGAATAGGACAATTATGGCTCTTTGGAAGGCTAGGTCTTTGAGTCCTGAGCAGAAGGTGCAAATAGTTGAAGAAGAATCTGATGTCAAGATCCAAGCTGAAGAGAGCGGGTCTTTCTTGGGCCTTGATGATGTCAGCATGTCTGAGGTTTATTCTGCAGCTCATTCCGTTCCTGTGAGCTCTCTCTCTCTCTCTGTCTCTCTCTCTCATAGTGTATCTTTGTTAAAACTAAAATTTCGTCTGCAAGACTGCAACTCGCTTGTCCCTTCTGCTTAAGCTGTCTCATGGAATTAGAATAGCATAGCTTTCATCTAGATTATTTGCTGTGTGGTACTCATGACTATACACATCTTAGTTCTAGTTATTTTAGTTTCTTCTCGATTGACCGTCATATTTGTCTTGTTCGCGAAAATAGACAAATTTCTTCATAGAGCTATTTGGCGGAGGTGAATTGGACCGTAGAGTTATGGAGAAAGCTGGTTGTCTTAACTACTCTTACACCCCATGGGAATCAGAGAAGGGTGATGTCTGTGTGAGGCAAATATATTACAGATTTGATAAACGTGTGTCTCAATATAGAGGAGAGGTGACTAGTACTCAGCAAAAATCCCGCCTCTCTGATAGAAATGGTTGGCTTGTACAAGAGGTCTCGACCCTCCATGCAGTACCGCTTGGCGACTATTTCAATGTATGGATGACATTGAACTTTGCAGAATTCTGTTTAAATAATCCTTTTTCGTAAGTGTGTTCCCCTTGAGTCACTTGTTTCACTACATGATTGACTAGTCCCTTTTCATAATTTGCAGCTTCACGTTCGATACCAAATCGAGGATTTGCCCTCAACACCAAAGGGATGCCAGGTAAAAGTATACTTTGGGGTTGAGTGGCTCAAAAGCACTCGGCATCAGAAAAGAATTACAAAAAATGTACTAAAGAATCTGCAAGATCGCCTGAAGGACACCTTCAGTGTAGTTGAGAAGGAATTCACAAGATAGTGGGTGGATTTGGTGCATTCCTGGGATTGTAGACATTTGACACGACATATGGCAGCTTGGATTGAGCTGGACTGGGTGATATGCCAGCTTGGAGACAATGAAAAAGTGTCTTTAAGCTTTGGCTTGCAGAGGTACGGCAATAACATATGTATGATGGAAGTGGTTGATATGAAGGTGGAAGCGTGTGTGTTGATGCTCTAGCGAGCAGCATGGTCCTGGACGAAACAGTGCTTAGTTAGTGTTTCTGGGACAGAATCTGGACTAGTTTATGGGGGGGGGGGGGGGGGGGGGGAGGAGGAGGAAGAGTATTTGGTAGTTGCTGGGTTGTGAATAACAGGTGCAGATTATGCAATAACCTTCTAGTGTACATGGAAGTGGCAGGTCTAGTTTTTGTGGTCTTGCCGTTTCTGGCCGAACAGCAGCCGTACTTCGCTGTTGGTGGTGGTGGCCCGCGTGGTTCTTATTCTTTTAGAATAACTCAAACCTGTACCGATTTTATTTATATTTCCTTGTTTGAATTATGAATAGCAATACGAAATTGTTAAATGTGATGTGTCCATATGTATATGGCAGTTTGAAATTTGTACGAGAACCATTTTGTATAACTTGAATCTTCCTTCCTTCCGATATCAATTGTTAACTTGCGATCAAGGAAGAAAATATCGGTAATATCGGAAATATCGGTAGTCCGAAAACACGGAAATATCGATAGAAATATCGGGATAATATCGATATCGATAAAAATTACATGGAAACCACGGAAATTGTAAGAAAAACTTGGAAATTTTTATTGAAACTTTGAAGGATGTTTATTTAGTCAATTATCTATTAGTTTATCACAAAAAATTGGAAGGAAATGCATTGCATGATGGATTTAACATTATCAAGTTGATTATATAGCGAGCTGACAAACATTGTGAGTGTAGAAAATATGTAGAAATTAATGAAAGAAGTCTAAACACACCATAATCATTTATATATAATGAATTAGTACAATATTTTACACTTTATACATTGCATGGTAAGATACATGAGTGACTTAGTACCACATAGAGTTCCTATGAGGTTCAAAATTTTCACTATCTTCATCATCTCTATGTGTAGAGTGAGTGTATTTTAAAGAGTAGTTAGCAACCATGGCAATGGTTTTCAAGAACCAAAACCCAAAAGTCAATAAGAAACCGAATACTTCGGTATTTTTCGGGATTACCAAACAAATGGGATTTGGAAACCAATCCCATATCGAAAATTTTGGTATTTTTCGGGATGGGATTCTCGAACTTCAGGATGGTTTTGGTTTGGGATTTTTCGGTTTGGGTTTGGGACTTTTTCGGTTTGGTTTGGGATTTTTCGGAATTTTTTCCAGCCCTACCATGTAAGTGACCAAATAAAAAATAGAAAAATTAAAAACCACATGCCATTGACTAAGTAATTAATTGACACAATTTAAAATATAATACCACAAAAAATTTGGAAAATGTGCAAATTTGTTTCTTGTAAAAAGAATTCAAAAAAAAATCATATATATAAATATTGTAGCATATTATCACAACAACATAAGTGGTATGGTGGTTAAGGCGCTAAGGAGTTAACGTGGGAGGGGTTCGAACCCCTCTGTGTTCAAAATTGTAACTTTTCAAAATTTTCAGGAATTTTTGAACAAAATATCGCGATATTATAGCTAATATCGCGATATTAGGCGATATTATCGATAATATCGCGATATTTTGACGAAAACTCATTAGATACTCATTAAAATATCGTTAATCCAAAAAAACGAAAATATCTGCGATATTTCGCCGATATTTTGGATATTTTCTTCCATGCTTGCGATCATAAATTATAATATATAGCTTCTTATTTTTTTTTCAATTTAATCTGTTATTAGTGCTAAAAAAATGAGATCAAGCACAGCACCACCAACCGCATAGGAGGTAATACACATCACATATCGTGTAGTAATATTGCAATATATTAAGGGTTGTACTGACATTTTGGATCCGACCTGTTAACCAGATCCTATCCGATTCGACCCGTTAATATTAGTATTTAGATGAATGTTTAATGGGTCGGATTGTTAACGGGTGAACCCGTTAAATAACGGATCATTTTTGGTCAACCCGTTAGACCCGTTAACACATGTTAGTTGATGATGTTTTAGTAATTTTAGTACAGTCTTAACAACAAAATATAAACTCTATGCAAAAAAAAAAAAATTGTTAACGGATGAAACGGGTGACATGTTAGCTTAATGGGTCGGGTTCAATCCGACCCAAACTCAATAAACTTGACCCGTTTACAGGTCTAGTTGTACACATCACATGTTATGAACATGATGAGTTTATAAGACTCATATTGCCAATTAGTTTTAAGAGCAGATTATTCTACGTGTGAAGCCAAATGATCACACGTGCTCCACGTCCCTCCTTCTGTTGTCCAGGTGTTATATTTGAAAATTCACCACACGTGACTGGTGAGAAGCCTATTGTTAATTGGTTTTATGAGAACATCTGTATTAAAAAATTAATATTTGAATATAATGGAGGGGTTGGTTTGTTTGTTGTGCTGTTTATCAGTTCTCCAGTCTCCTGCTCCTCCCAAGGTAGGTTTCTGCCCTGCACTTCCTTTCTCCCCCAAACGAAAGCCTCTCCGCCAGTCGGCATCCGCCCCTTTCTCTTGGAGACTCTCAGTTGAGAGTTTGAGACTGCGACGTTGCGTAAGTCTCCGAAGAATCCTAAATTTTTGCTTTTGCTAACCATTCGGTCGGCGGCATTCGATTCTCATATTGTAACTTTGATTGCTATGATTAGATGATCATCATTCTTTCTGCTAATACTAATAAGAATTAGGTATAGGATAATCGGAGGAGGGACTGGTCACTGGGGGGCTTACAGGGCTCCTGCGACTCTTCCTCCCTCTTCCTCCCTCTTCCTCCCTCTCTCCCACCCAAGCTTCTTATTTTTGAGGAATTTCACTCTCCTCCTGAGAATCCTGAAAATCCTGACAATCATGTACGGTAGAGCGGGCCTTGATCGATTTAAGAAAGCTCAGTCCTTGGAACCCTTCTCTGTCAATTCCAATCCCAATCCCAATTCCCCTTCCAAATCCACTCCCAAGCCCTTTCCTTCACACTCCCATCAACCCCCCCTCCCTCCCCATTTCCCTCTTCCTCTTGCACCGCCCGATACCGCCCCTCTTGTTGAGTTGGGTCAGACCCACCAGAACCATCTCACTCAGCTTGGTTCGGGTCAGTCCACGTGGAGGCCCCCTGACTGGGCAATCGACCCTCGTCCCGGTGTCTATTCTCTCGAGGTTCTCAAGGATAGTCAGGTTCTTGATCGCATTGCCCTTGATAGGCGTCGCAACATCTTTGGCCGCCAATCTCAAACTTGTGACTTTGTGCTTGATCATCAGTCCGTTTCCCGCCAGCATGCTGTGGTTGTTCCTCACAAGAATGGAAGGTTGGCCGCACTTTCTCTCACTTTTCCTTTCTTTCTATTTACTTAAAGTGCATGCCATATATCATTATTCTAACTGGATTTTTAGTGTAATTGGTTTGTACTTCAAGTCCATCTCGATTGTTCATATCTGTATCCTGTCCTGTGCTTGCTGTTGGTTTTGTTGACCAAGTAAAGGTTTGTTCTCGTTTGGGTTTGCCACTCTTCAAAACTTGTAAAGAAAGGGGTAACAGAACAAATATTCTACTAACTTTATCGTCCCATTCAGATTAGAGAGCTGGATTGTTTACTTTTTCTATGCTTTTAGATTTAAATAAGAGGGTGGTATCTTTGGACAATGCCTGAGTAGCCCTACAACCTGATCCATCAATCACATGATTCAATTGATCATTCGGAGCTTCATGGATTCACCTATTTCACCGTACTTCATGGCCGTGGCCGTGTTCTTTCATCCTCATGACATTGTGGGGGTGATTGCTTTTTATTTCCCATGCGTTAAGTAGTTGTATGATGTTGGTTTCTTTGTTTACTTTGGTGATCCGAAACCATTTAAAAGCTTTATCCCTTCTGCAGCATATATGTAATTGATTTGGGATCTGCACATGGTACTTTTGTTGCAAATGAAAGAGTGACTAAAGATACCCCTGTTGAGCTTGAAGTGGGCCAGTCTTTGAGATTTGCTGCATCAACTAGAACTTATGTCTTGAGAAAGAATGACGCAGCTCTTTTTCCTCGTCCTCCACCACCTGAAGAGGTTAATCTGCCACCACCTCCTGATCCGTCTGATGAAGACGCTGTTGTGGCTTATAATACGCTTCTAAATCGTAATGGTCTGACCAGGCCTGACGTAGTCCCTAAGTCCCGCAAGTCTAGTGACTCAGCAGGCGCAAAAGGAGACAACCAGCAGCCAGAGAGGCCCTCTAAGAGAATTAGGAAGGCAAGAGTATCATTCAGGGATCAAGTTGGAGGAGAGCTGGTTGAAGTAGTTGGGATTTCAGATGGTGTGGACGTAGAAACTGAACCTGGTCCAGTAGGTGTAAAAGAAGGAAGTCTTGTCGGGAAATATGAATCCCTTGTGCAGATTACAGTAATCCCCAAAGGGAAGGAACAATTATATGTCAAGGAAGGCAATTCTTCCCAGAAAGGCATGACTGAAAAATTACAGGAGGTCTTAAATAGAGTCAAAACTGCTCCAAAGGGTGGGATTTATGATGACCTTTATGGAGAATCTTTTTCTGGCAAAGTGGGTTCGCCATGGGCATATCCTTCTTCTGTGGACTCAAGCAGTGGACGAGGCTCTCCAAGTAGAGATACTGATGGGAAGGCATTAAGTGTAAACCATGGAACTAACTCAAGTCACGTTGATGATGACGAAGATGATTTGTTTGGTGATTGATTTAAGCAAGCACTCAGTGGATGGATTTTTTGTTCTCTTTTGGGGTTTGAAAATGTTTTGAAGATGGAAAAGCTTTGGTGAAAATTATATGGTCTTGCTTCCTTGTGAATGGGAGTATAGTTTTAGTTAAACAACAAATTCTTAGCATTGGCATGGCCTGACTCATAATCTCCGAGTCAGTTAATGTTAGTGGGGGAATGGTTGAGAATATGTTTGTTGATGCTAGGTAGGTCATTTATCCAATCCCTGCTCTATCTGACGTGAAGTGGTTTATGCTTTTATATTATTATTAACCTGACAGGAAGTCTTTTGTGAGATGCTGATGTGGGTTGGCTGGTGGGGACGGGGGGGAGTCACGTATTTTTGTAGTAAGATGACTGTTGATATCTCCTCGCAATGTAGCCCTGCTAACTCGGAAACTGGTTGAGGATTGCTGCACATTTTAATGCATTAGGCTGTAACACAGGAGGTGGAGTCGGCTTATAATTTGCATGTAAACTCTGTTTTTTAATTCACGAATTGTGTATTCTTATAACTGAACTACCAAAGAATCATTTGCAATATGATTAATAGACCCGAATTCATTTTAGCTTTTCGCACACCTCTCTTTATTTCTGGTTATGAAATTGAATAAATCAAATGGAAATATTGGAAAAAGATCAAACAGGGGTGTGGGAGGAGAAAAAAAGTGTTTATTGTTTCCCTTAATAGTAGCAATGTTCAACGTGTGTAGAGCTTAGCTTCATGGAATACAATGATTGGGTCACTTGCGCAAATGCAAAGACTATGAAACCCTTTCAGTGAATTCACTGTTTCGAGTGTTCTTTGTGCTTGTGCTGCCAAATGTGCTGTGTTTGAGTGTAAACAACTGCATGCTTTTGCTGTTAAGTTAGCAATGAATTTAAATGTCTATGTGGGAACCGCGTTGCTTGACGTTTATGCAAAGTCTGGTTTGATAAAGGATGCAAGCTCTGTTTTTGAGTCTTTGCCAGAGAGGAGTGATGTTACGTGGAGTTCGATGGTTGCCGGGTATGTGCAAAAAGAGCTTTATGAAGCGGCTTTGGTGTTGTTCCATAGAGCTAAAAGCATAGGGTTAGAACAGAACCAGTTTACAGTTTCTTTTGCTATTTGTGCTTGTGCAGGTCTGGCAGCTCTCATTGAAGGAAAGCAGTTGCATGCTCTGTTATCTAAAACTGGCTTTGGTTTGAACGTATTTGTTGTTTCCTCTCTTGTAGACATGTATGCAAAATGTGGTAGCATTAGAGAAGCGTACAGTGTTTTTCAAGGTATGAACGAGAGGAACATTGTTTTATGGAATGCCATGATTTCAGGGTTCGCTAGACATGCTTGCTCACTAGAGGTGATGGTCTTATTTGAGAAAATGCAGCAGATAGGTATGTTCCCGGGCGAAGTAACCTATGCCTGTAGCCACATGTGACTAGTTGAAAGTGGAAAGAAATATGTCAACCTCATGATAACAGAGCAAAATGTGTCACCAAATGCTGTTCACTATTTATGCATGGTTGGTATTTTAGGTCGCTCAGGGTTGATTCTTGAAGCCTATGACTTGATACAGAAAATTCCGTTTGGTGCTACTGTTTCTATGTGGGGTTCTCTGTTGGCTTCTTGTAGGATCCATGGAAATATTGACTTGGCCGAGGTCGCAACAAAGCATTTGTCTGAGATAGAACCTAATAATGCAGGAAACCATATATTGCTGTCAAATGTTTATGCAGCAAATAACAAGTGGGGGGAAGTTGCGAGGAGGAGGGAGATTCTTAAAGAAAGCGAGTTGAAGAAAGACATAGGGAAGAGTTGGATTGAAATAAAGGACAAAGTTCACTCATTTATGGTCGGATAGAGGAAACATACTAGAATTGATGAGATTTATTTAAAGTTGGACGGTTTGGTCACAGAATTGAAGACAATGGGCTACAAGGCTGAGACTGAACACGACCTTCATTGCGTGGGTGAGAGCAGAAAGCATGAACTTTTGAGGCACCACTGTGAGAAAGTTGCTCTTACTTTTGGGTTGATGTGCTTACCTTCCAATGCTCCTATCAGGATCATGAAGAATCTTAGGATTTGTGGTGATTGCCATGCTTTTATGAAGGTCAGTTCAAGTTGTAGGGGAAGGGAAATCATCGTTAGGGATACAAACAGGTTTCACCATTTCAAGAATGGTTATTGTTCTTGTGGGGAATTTTGGTGACATACTTTTTTCGGATATTCTCCATTACGGTAATAAGTAATTGGTTGTGAACAATGTGAAGTGATTAAATATTAATTTATTAGGACTGAGGGGGCCATGTATTAACATGGTAATTAGATAATTAATTAAACAAGAAAAAGATTAGTTTCGGATAACTTGGGCAATTATAACAATATCTGATCAATCAAAAGCAGAGTGTGGAAGGTAATCTACGTGCCTTAATCTCCCTATCTTTAACTTTACTGATGATATCACATATCTACTAAGCTTAGCCTCCCTGTCGTAATATAATTGGTGGGTCTTTGACGAATAATTAGCAGTTAGCCCATCCATCTTCATTTCACATGAAGAGATTTTAGGGATATATGGTTGGGCCCTGCGCTGTCTAATCTGCTTACATGAGATTATGTAGGTACATTATATTTTGCACTTTTAAATTTGAGTGCAATTGTAACTTTACATTTATTTTTTAAAATGTTATAATATCATACACAAACTTATAGTTTGATTCTGTCATATATTCGTTAATTAATTCATCAATTTAACCGTTAAAAATACTGGTACGGCAACTACGAGTCTAATTATTTTATTTTTTTGATGTGGCTGTCAATAATCTACGGGCCCCACTTCCTACCACTATTCTCATCTTCAACTCCATTCTCCACCAACCCTTCCCTAACCCCAACCACCCCACCCCCCCCCCCCCCCAGCCAGCTACAGCCATACCTTCTTCAGATCATTCTTGCTCCAAAGATATTACTCTCAACCCCGTCACTTTTCTCTATTTAGTCACGGTAGAGTCTTAGAGTGGCCAGGGATCTGTTGTCTCGAATTTGATGTCTCATTTGTTTTTCATTCTTAATTTTTTGACATTTGTCTGTTAATTTAACACCAATGTTAACATTGTTAATTTTTTATAAACTAATTGAAGAATTAAAAATTAAAGAAAATAAAAACACATTCGATAACTATCCACTGCAACTACATAATCCCCTTGCCGATGACCACTGCAACCACACAACCTATCGTCGCCGACCACTGCAACCACACCAGTGACACCACCCCATCGCCGCTGATGCTGCTCCTCACAGCGGCAAACAATGTGTGAAGTTTGAAATTTGAGAACATCATATAGATCAATTGGGGGAGGATGTTAAAGGGTTGGGGTTGGTGGCTATGGTGATCGATAGAGAATATCTAATATAATCGATCCATCTCATGGCCGAAATGCATGGTGGAGAGGTCGTGGTTAGTGGCTGCGATGATAGATTGGGGGAGGATGTTGAAGGGTTTTTTAAGATGCTGAAAGGTTTCATCAGCTCTGGTGCCTTTAATTTTACAGTTTTGTAAAAGTTAACAGAGTTAGGTTAGAGTTAAGTGGTAGTACACGTGTCAAATAAATAAAGAAATAGACATGAAGGAGACACCATTTTCGGGACAGCATACCCAAAGCCTCTTAGAGTACGTTACATATTCCAACGACCACACTCCTTATCGCCGTTGGCAAGACCTTCACTTTTTTTTTTTAATTCTGCAACAAATCTAGTTAAAAAGAAACTCACTCCTGCTGATAATATAGATTTATCTTCATCCTTATAGTATAATTTGTTGGACGTTGGATCATAATCCAATGGTTAATAGGTCTACACAGTTAATTTAAAGATTACTTGGAATATAAATAAGATTAGGATTTAGTTAATAGTTATAGCTTGTACCCCAAGTAAAGTTAATATATTTCGGATTTCCTTGGGGAATAAGGACTCCTAATTCTATCCTATTTGGAATGAGATTTGGTGTATCAATTATCCTTAGACTGGAAGGATTCCTAATGACATTATCAGTGGAAGATTCATTAGGGTTAAGTCTATATAAATACAAGCCTAAGGTCCTTGCTCATATCACACAGAAACTCATATGAACACCTCATTAGTTCGAGTATAAATGAGTGTTGAGTGTGCAGAAGACTTTGGTTAACTAACATATTATTAAAAAAGATTCCAATATGATTTCCACTGAAGGAGAAGTCCATGGTTGAGTCTATTCCGCACGATTCTGTCAAAGATGGTTCATCTTTCCTACATGCCATGTTGACTTCGAGTACTTTATCAATTGAGCATAATTTATAGATTTTTTTAGGTTAGTGTGTTTAGTTGTTTATGAAATATATAAAGTCTAATATAATTGTGACAATCGATCAGATAGACTGCCTCTGTATAGAATTTGAGATCTGTAGGAGAAAACAAGAATAAAACTCAGAAGGGTTGAAGGTGATATGTCGGAGAAGAGAAGGCGGTGTTGGAGAAGAGAAAGAGGAGCCACTTTTTGTTATTGTATTTTTTTTAACAAACGATATTATATATCTTTTGGGGTTCGGGTAAGGAGGAAGCTGTGCCTCACAATGAGTTGGCAATAATGTGATTTAAATTTGTTTTTGGCAAAAAGCGAACATAAGATTTTTCACTCACAAATTAAAGGAAAGCCACTAAACTGTAGTGTGTCCCCTTTTTGTTATTGTAAAGTTTGTTTTAGATTAGTTTTAACTTCAATTTTTTTTTTCTTTCTAATAACTAAGCATTTTGTTTTATTCACATAATGCAAAGTTGGCATCTACGTCATTAAAAATGTGGGCCTCATATTTACCACCTCATCTTAGTTTAACAAATTATTTAACGGATGTAAGATCTTGTTTGTACCATACTTGACCAATCCTGAAACCACTGAGTACCGGTTAACGTTATACCGTCAAGGACCTAGAAGAGTTTCCCTCAAACCAGGAGGCCAATCACAGCGCGACATGTGTCGACATCAGAAGCCAATCATAGCGCGACACGTGTCAACATTAGAAGCCAATCACAACACAACACGTGTCAATGTCAAAATGAAACTAGAAACTCTCTTCTATAAATAGAGATCATTCTCTCACAATATTTCCTAATGTCATTTGTACTAAATCATTCACTAGTACTCACTAAAGGAGAGCTTGAACCTATGTACTTGTGTAAACCCTTCACAATTAATGAGAACTTCTCTACTCCGTGGACGTAGCCAATCTGGGTGAACCGCGTACATCTTGTGTTTGCTTCCCTGTCCCTATCAATTTACATACTTATCCACACTAGTGACCGGAGCAATCTAGCGAAGGTTACAAACTTAACACTTTCTGTTGTACCAATGTCCTCACTGATTTTGTGCATCAACATTTGGCGCCGTCTGTGGGAACGACACTTATTCCCATTCTCTTCAGCTTTATCAAGCTAGTTTCCACCATTCGTACACTCTCTTTTGACCATGCATCCCTCTCCAACATGGAGAGCGAAGGAAGCCACAGCACATAGAATGACACCCCCATCGCACCTGGTGCGAAGCAACGAAAAAAGGAAGGAAAAAGGGTTGCTCTTCAAGCTAAAGTCGATGAGTTAGAAGCTCAGAACAACAAGATAGCAATGAAAAATGAGGTCCTCTAAGAGCAGTATGAGAAGCTTCACGAAACTAGGCGTACTCAAACACGCGAGCTCGTTACCCCTGTAGACATCAACCATCATCTGGGTGCCCCCTAACACGGAGGGTCACCTTCCTTCGACATGGGTATCCCTGATGAGGAGCGAGCTAATCATCAAAACATTTATCAACATGAGACTTCTCTCAACCCAGCTGCTTCGACCCGAAGCAGGAGAAGTGGAGGAAGACACCTCATTGCAGAAGGGTTGGAAGGATCAAAAGCCGTTTATCGTGACTGTCGAGACTTCCTAAAGCAACGTCGATAGAATCCCCTCCACATATGCTCAAAGATCAATGACCCAAGGGTTTCTGAAAGACTCGGTCCCCTCCCATGACCCAGGCCAGCTGCCAATCTAGGGAAAGAATGACAGGTCCCAGAGGAACATGAAGGTACAGGGGACTCTGAGGTATTCCTACAGACTCGCCCTAGAAGTCAGTACGGCGAGTCCAAGAAAAAATCACACGCCCTTGCTCGAACTTTCCTACTTCTAAGAGGCGATGGAGACTTACGAAAGAAAATCGCAATGGTACATGACTCCACTCAGGACCCCCTTGTCCTACAGCTCTTTGAGGAAGTAAACAAGTTGAAGGCCGAACGTCAGGCCAATATACCTGACTGGAACCAACCCAGGCCTGACCCTCTCACAATGAGGATCCTCAACACCCTCCTTCAAGTAAAGACAAAACAAAAGCTTGGTTTACAACTCTATACTGGAAGGGATGACCCAATTGAACACCTTAATCTCTTTGAGTCCACCATGGCATATCAGATGCACCGACGAAGAGCGATATCTTCTCTTCCTCTCCACCCTCTTTGGCGGAGCTCTAAACTGGTATTGCCGTCTTCCACCTAAAACAGTAGACTCATTTGAGGAACTGAAGAAACTGTTTGTCTCTCAACACATCTTCCAGACCGATCGCTTGCATTTTGTAGATGACTTGTACACTATTCACCAGAAGCCGGACGAGTCACTACGAGAGTATGCCGGTCGTTTCAGCCATGAGTATTCTCGTTGCGCTTAAGCAGATGACAAGACTGCCTTCAAGGTATTCACGGCAGGCCTACGTGATTGTTTCTTCAAGCACATGATCAATGCCAACACTTGGAAGACTTACTCTGAGGTGATGGCATAGGTTTACAACCATGCCTTCGTCGAGGCAAGGACATATCAAGGGAAACCACCCACAGCCACCCTTTATCAACAAGTAGGGAGTGGAAGCCAGATCCAACCAAATAAGAAGACCTCGACCTTCCAAACGGCAGCGGTGCATCCCCTTGCCTTACTTAATACTTTGCCAAGTCAACAGACATATCAATCTCAGGGCAAAAAGAAAGATTTCCATCCTCACCAGTCTCATTTTAGTAAAAAGAGTAAGAGACATTACCGCGATAACCAAGGGTATCGCCATGATAATCCCCAACCTTAGGCAGTCAACATAGTGGTTAAGCATGTGTCAGGACAGCCCCTACCCCGAGGTATGAGGCATACACACATTTGAACGCCACATGCGTGGCCATTTACCTCACCATAGCACACCTGATACCGAAGCCAAAGCCAAGGCACCTGGATTACAAGCCCACGAAGAACACGGGCACGTTTTGTTGCTACCACGAGCATAACGGCCATGACGGCGAGAAGTGTATCACCCTTCGTGATCATATTGAAGCTTTGGCACGTGAAGGAAAAATTAATCAATTCCTCTTTCACCCTCCAAGAGGTAACTGTAACCAACGCCAGGTGAATGTGATATATTCCATAAGTGGTGGCACACCCATATCTAAATCTTCTAACAGGGCCATGAAAAATAGTGAACGAGCTTTAAAGTCTGGCTACCAAGTGTTTCAAGTGGAAAACATCAGGGGAGGTAAGTATCAAAAGCCTAACTGGGATCCAATATGTTTCTACCATGAGGAAGAAAGATGTATCATCTACCCTCACAACGACCTACTGATCGTGGAAGCTCACATAGCCAACTTTGAAGTACGACGAATCCTGGTAGACACGGGGGCTTCGGTCAATATCATGTTTGCTGAAGCTTTTAGGGCACTTAATGTAGCTGAACACTTGCTCAATCGCTCAATTTCTCTTCTGATAAGCTTCTCCGGTGATATCGTGCAACCTTTGAGGAGCATACACTTACCTTTCACCATCGGTACATGCCATTACACAGCTACCATTACCACTAACTTCCTGGTGGTTGATTGCCCAACGGCATACAATGTCATCTTCGGACGCACAGGCATCAATGATCTCAAGGCTATGGTATCCACACATATGTTGTTGATGAAATTTCCAACCCCCTATGGCAATGGTTACATCAGAGGAGATTAACTTAGTGCACGATCATGTTACAACACTTTGGTCAAGCAACAACACCTGCTTGTGCCCAAGGAAACCCTTTCTATACATGACCAAGTCATAAAGACCAGCCCAGACGAAGCTAACTTGGATCTTCACGGTGGCAACAGTCAACCTGACGATCATCGAGATGACTCTTTCACCCAGCAAGCATAACCTGCTGAAGAGTTGGAGAAGGTCTCTATCTCAAAAGATTATCCGGATCACATGGTGAAGATTGGCACCATCTTGTCACCACCCATTCGGTTGGCATTGATCTCTTTTTTGCAAGAGAACACTGAGGTTTTCGCCTAGTCATACGAGGATATGCCAGGCATTTCTCCCGATATCATCTGTCATCGCTTAAGTATTGACCCCAAGACCAAGCCAGTGAGACAGAAGCGAAGATTTTATGACGTTGAACGATACAAGGCAATGAAGGCAGAAGTTGAAAAATTCAAAGGCATAGGCTTCGTTCGCGAAGTCAATTATCCAATGTGGGTAGCAAATGTTATCCTTGTTAAGAAGAATCCAACCAAGGAAAGTTTCTTGCTCCAAAAGGTCTTGTGGAGAATGCGTGTTGATTACACCGACCTAAACAAAGGATGCCCGAAGGATAACTGTTCTCTTCCTCTCATAGACAAACTTATAGACTATACGGCAGGGTGTGAACTTCTAAGCTTCATGGATGCTTACTCAGGATACAACAAAATCTTCATAAACCTTCCGGACCAAGAAAACACAGCCTTCACTACTGACAGGGGACTATATTGCTATAAAGTCATGCCCTTCAGCCTATAGAATGCAGGAACAACTTATCAGATACTGGTTAATTCAATGTTCGCCGAACAGATTGGGAAGAACATGGAAGTTTACGTTGATGATATGCTAATCAAGAGCAAACATGCTGACCAACACATCACCAACCTATCTGAAACTTTCACCATTCTGAAGAGGTATCGAATGAGGTTGAACCCCAACAAATGTGCCTTCGGCGTAGGCTCTGGCAAATTCTTAGGCTTCATGATAAGCCAACGAGGCATTGAGGCTAATCTCGAGAAGATCAAAGCAATCATCGACATGAAGGAACCGGTAACTTCAAAAGACATCCAGAGCCTTACTGGCAAGGTGGCAGCCTTAACTAGGTTCATCTTTAAGGCCACAGACAGATGTGCTCTTTTCTTCAAATCACTTAAAGGAAGTAAGAAGTACATTACATGGACTGATGAATGTGCTGAGGCATCCAAGAACCTCAAAGATTACATGAGTAAAGCCCATCTACTCTTCAAACCTAAGATTGGTGACACTCTCATTATCTATCTGTTGGTATCGGCTTTAGCAGTAAGTTTCGTTCTCATTCGAAATGATGGTAATGTCGAACGGCCTATCTACTACGCTAGCAAGGCCTTACAAGATGCAGAGACACGATACTCCAACATTGAGAAATTGGCTCTAGCATTGGTCATGTCTGCTCGAAAACTTCGCCCTTACTTTCAAGCACACTCCATCATCGTGCTTACCAATCATCATATTCGACAGATACTTCAAAGTTCTGACACTTATGGGCGAATGATCAAATGGGCGATAGAATTGGGTGAGTTTGACATCTCCTACCAACCAAAGCCAGCTGAGAAGGGCCAAGCAGTGGCATACTTCATCGCCGACTTCACATATCATATTGACATTGTTTCTATGGCTAAAGAAGTGGTTTCATTACCCTCGGAAGCTTAGAAAATATAACCAACAACCCCAACATAGAGTCTATATGTTGATGGCTCATCCAACCAACAGGGTTGTGGAGCAGGACTAGTGCTTACGACCCCTGACAAAGTGGCGATGGAGTATGCTCTTCGTTTCAAATTCAAGGCGTCGAACAATGAGGCTAAATATGAAGCCCTCGTAGCAGGCTTACGTTTGGCCAAACACATTGGGGTTAAACGAATTGATATCTTCAGTGACTCCCAATTGGTGGTTAACCAGGTCACCAACAACTTTGACGCTAAGGATAACTCCATGGCAACATATCTGGCACAAACACAATTGTTGCTCAAACACTTCCACTACCAGATCACCCAATTTCCTCGAGCGGCAAACAATCATGCAGATGCTTTGACTCGCCTCGCCTCAGCGGTGGAAGACAAGATTGAGAGAAATTTAGGTCGAATTGTTTGCAGCACCAAGCACCATGGCTGCGGAAGTGTGCAACTTACAACAGGGGGATAGTTGGATTACCCCGATTTATAGATTCCTTACTTATGGCACCCTTCCAAATGACAAAGTCCAAGCTAAGCAGATTCGATACAAGGCTACCCGTTATTTCATCATTAATGACCAACTCTACAAGCGGGGTTTTAACCTACCATACCTAAGATGCCTTATGCCCGCAGAGGCGGAAACTGTCATTCGGGAAATACATGAAGGAGTCTGCGGAGATCATGCTGGATCTCGATCCCTATCACACAAGGCTTTTCGTTAAGGATATTACTGGCCAACACTCTATCAAGATGCCATCAGAATATCCCGCTCATGTGATAAGTGTCAACGCTACGCAACTATTATTCACTCCCCTCCTGAGCCGCTCACTCATATGATTAGCCCTTGGCTATTCGCCTAATGGGGACTTGATTTGATCGACCCAATACCTGCAGGGAAGGGCAAGGTTCGCTATGCAATCGTTGTAGTTGACTACTTCACAAAGTGGGCCGAAGTAGAACCCTTGGCAACCATTACTGAGGCAAAAATAGAAGACTTCGTATGGAAGAACATCCTTTGCAGATTCGGCATTCCCAATGCGATAGTCACTGACAACAGGTGACAGTTCGACAACAATAAGTTCAGGATGTTTTGCTCTAAGTTCAACATCAACTTATGTTTTGCTTTCCCAGCTCATCCCCATTCTAATGGACAAGTTAAAGCCATCAACAAAATAATCAAGCGAACTTTGAAAACTAGCTTGGATAAGGCTAAAGGTTGTTAGCCAGAATTTGTACCCTAAGTTCTTTGGTCATACCGCACTTCGTATCGGACCCCATTCTCACTTGCTTTTGGTACATAGGCAGTTGTCCCAGTTGAGCTTGAGCAAGTAATGTTCCGAGTCTAAAACTACATGCAAAGTGAAAATGACAAACAACTTACCCTCAACTTAGATCTAGTCGAGGAACATAGAAACCAGGCTCACTTGAGGAATGTCGCCTACCAGCAGCACATCTCCAACTACTATGACTCAAGCGTCAAACCTCGTTCTTTCAAAGTGGGGGACTGGGTATTGAAGAAAAGATTACTCTGCGACAAAGTCCCGAATGGAGGAACACTTGGTCCAAACTGGGATGGACCGTTTGAAGTTGTTGGCATCAGTCGCCCTGGCTCCTATAAGCTTAAAAGCTCCGATGGCAAGACTCTTGGCCATCCATAAAATGCTGATAACTTGAAGTACTATTACAAGTAAACTCACATTGTACAAGTGTTAAGCTTCAGCCGTTCGGCATCCTATGTAACGAAGACTATTTGCATGAATTCAATAAAGAGGTGATTTAGACAACTCGGTCCTAATCCTCTTACATTTCTAGCAATGAAACACTCGGGTTCAAAGCTTCAACATGAATGCTTCCAACATGAAACAAAGTCTAAGTATATGTCAACAAGACTATACAAATAAACGAACAGTTTCACAGTATATTCGTTCAATCATACACTCCAATACATTCATACATAAGCCAACTGTGCTTTGAAAGGGTTCAACATACTTTGTGTCATTCGACACTTACTACAATGTGCCTAGACACCTTGCCCTTATTCTCACCAACCAGGTGATGAAATGTAAAGAAGGAACTCATCTTCATGTCACCAACCAGGTGATGAAATGTACAACTTGTACTCTCCTTCATGCCACCAACCAGGTGATGAAATGTACAACCCATACTCTAATATCATTTGGCAACTTGCCACTCATGCCACCAACTAGGTGAAGAAGGAACTCATCATTGTGCCACCAACCAGGTGATGAAATGTGATGAAAGGTGATGAAGGAACTCACCTTCGTACCACAAACCAAGTGATGAAAGAAACTCACCATTCATTCCACCTACCAGAAGACGAATGGTACAACTTGTACATATGAACTTCTAGCATTCACAAATAATCAAAAACTCTCAAGCTTGACAACTCGACTAGGGGAACACTTATGCCCAACAAGAGTTATAGTCACCAACAAAGTCTTATTGCAAGCCAATAACAACTTCAATGCATGACATACGAAGATCAAGCTATTCAGCCTTCTTGCATCTGCTTTAGACATTTCCCCTCTATAACAATGCAAACACTACAACTCGTAGAAAGCTTCACACACTTTTGATCAAGACAGTGTGAAGCAAAACCAATTTATGGTGCCAACAAGAGCTTTATCAAATGAGTTCAACCACAATTCTCAAAAGCTTCACACACTCTTGATCAAGACAGTGTGAAGCAAAACCAATTTATGGTGCCAACAAGAGCTTCATCAATGGAGGCCAACCACAATTCTCAAAAGCTTCACACACTATTGATCAAGACAGTGTGAAGCAAAACCAATTTATGGTACCCAACAAAAACTTTAACTTCAAAGCTTCACCTACAAAGCTTCAACTCTAAAGCTTCACCTACAAAGCTTCAACACAAAAGCTTCACCAACAAAAGCTTCATCAATGGAGAACAACTACAAATTCTCAAAAACTTCACACTATCTTGATCAAGATAGTGTGAAGCAAAATCAATTTATAGTACCCAACAAAAGCTTCAACTTTAAAGCTTCACCTACAAAGCTTCAACTCCAAAGTTTCACCTACAAAAACTTCAACACAAAAGCTTTACTCACAAAAGCTTCACCTACAAAAGCTTCACCAGCAAAAGCTTCATCAATGGAGGACAACTACAAATTCTCAAAAGCTTCACACTATCTTGATCAAGATAGTGTGAAGCAAAATCAATTTATGGTACCCAACAAAAGCTTCAGCTTCAAAGCTTCACCTACAAAAGCTTGACCCACAAAAGCTTGACCCATAAAAGCTTCACCTACAAAAACTTCAACCTCAAAGCTTCACCTATAAAGCTTAATATATATATATATATGTATATATATATTCAAAAATTCAAAAATTCAAAAATTCAGAAATTCGAAAATTCAGAAATTCGGAAATTTGAAAATTTGAAAATTCGGAAATTTGAAAATTTGAAAATTCAAAAAAAAAAAAAAAAAAAAAAGCCTTGGCCTCTTCTTACTTAGGCCTAACAACTTCATAACAAATATATATGAATGAGGAGTTTTAGGCTACCACTTAGTAAGGAAAATGGTGAAATTTTGTTACTTTGGAAACTTGGCTACTAGCAAGACACCTTATTCGTCAACTCCCTCGACCGGAGACCTGGGGGACTCCTATCATATGCTACTGCACCTTGATACTCGGAAGTTTCACGACCACTCAGTGACTTGGATTTTTTCAAGTCTCCAACCGAGAAGTTTTCCTTACTCGGGAAATTAAGGGAGCACTACCTCAACCTACATGCTTCACTCACAAAGCTTCAACATACAAACTTCAATAAAAGGAAAAATTCAAAAAACTTAGTGAAGAAAGCCTTGGTGTATTTAACACAATACGTTGAAATGAAGAAAAGCTTGTTTATTGATATCTCCGATAAGTTACAAATATGTACATATACATGAATCAAAATAAACAAACAAGATGGAGCTTTCACAAAGGTTGCTCAGGAGAAGTCTCAGCAGTCAGCAGAGCCTAAAAAAGAGGAGGCACCAGAGGGTGATTATTCGAAGCCTCAGTACTAGGCAGAACCCTGGAAGAAGGAGGCACCGAAGGTTGATCATTTGGAGTTTCATTACGCGGTACAGCCCCAGAAGATCAAGACAATAAATGCATTTGGAACAAACCCACAAACCTCTGATGATCAAGTAAAATCTGACCATCAGATTCTTGCAGCTGGTCGAGCTTCCTTTTCATGTTTGTAGCATAGTCATGTGTGAGCCTGTGCAACTGTTTATTCTCATGCTTGAGCCATTTGATCTCCTATTTGAGACTTATCACTTCAACCGCCAATGATTCAACTTGGCGGGTTTGAGCAAATAGGCGTTGGGCCATATTAGACACAGAACCTGCACACTAAACACTGAGAGCCAGAGAATCCTTAACAGCCAACTCATCAGACCGTTTAGAAAGCAGTCTGTTATCTTTGAAAGTGAGAAGGTTCCTGGTCACCACCGCAGCGGTCATATCATTCTTCATCATAGAGTCCCCAACAGTAAGAGGACCAGTTGGGGATAAGAAGGATGAGCGTCATATGTTGTCTTGAGAAGGCATGGCTGCCTCTTCACCAAAGTTCAAGTCAAAACGACAGTCGGATGGGCCATACATTCTCAGAAATGATGAAGGAGAAATGAGGTGCAATAAATCTTTGAAGTAAGGGGAAAATTCCTACAAGCAATAACTCTCTGAATGTACTTCTTGCACACAATTGGTGCCCTTATAAAAAAAAGGGTAACAGGACCGTTGGTTTAAAAATCGAAGAGGCACTATTTTCCACACGCAACATCAGCTCCTCGGGTACCACAGTTAACTTTGCCAAAGATCTCTGACAAAGTTTAGACATATAAATTTTGAAAGTCCAGCTACCCTACTATTACCCACAAGGGTAAAGGAACAACATCACTGCTTGATAACTAGAAAGTCCCAATGTGTGTCAACCTCCTTGCTCCGTGGCAAGGCAGACTGGCAAAAATGCCCAACCTTTACTCACATTCGAGAAAACACTCCCAACAAGATTGCTTGCTCAAAAATTGAAAAGGCACCGCTTTCCGAATCTCGAGAGCCAGACTCCCAATAAGATTACGTGCTCAAAAATCGAAGAGGCACCGCCCTCCGAATCTCGAGAACCAAACTCTCAACAGGATTACTTTCTCAAAAATCGAAGAGACACTGCTATTTGAATCTCAAGAGTCAGACTCCCAACATGATTGTTTTCTCAAAAATCGAAAAGGCACCGTTCTCTGAATCTCGAGAGCCAGATCCTCGACAAGATTGCTTGTTCGACAACAAAAAAGGCACCGCTCTCCAAACTTCGAGAGCCAGATTTCCAGATACCACATATCACTTTTTCAAAGTGCTCTAACAAAGTTAAAACACATGAAGCTTGTAGCTCCCACTACATTGATGTGACCAAGAAGGGTAAAGGAATAACACTACTGCTTGTTGTTAGAGAGACTCCTATATATGTCGACCTCTATCCTCCACAGTCAGGCAGACCTGCAAATAAAAAAAATGCTCAACTTTTCTTCACATCCGAAAAGGCACTCTCAGCAGAGTCTCTTGAAATACTCAGCTTCTTCCCCCCCCCCGATGATACCTCTACAAACAAGCCATACCAGAGAAAGAGTATCTCATATCATCAGGGTTAAAAGTAAGAGTATCCATATCATGCTTTTTCTTTTCCTTTGGCCTTGTTCTTACCTACAAGACAAGGAGAAAGAGAGCAATCAGTCAGCACTTGGAATCAAGCTTCCAGTCAGGAACTGACTACCTGGAACCCCTTGCCTGATTACTTACCTGGCATTGCTCTCAAGTACTCATCTTCAACATATTATGCTTCCAGAGAAGATACCACATCTGCCTGAGGAACAGATAGGGCAAGTGAGAAGGATACAAGGAAGCATGTGAAGACAAGCGTAACAGAACATATGCCGATACATCCACTACTTTGTCAACAGCAAAAGTATCCCATATCATCAGGGTCGAACGTACTCTAGATTTGATTGACTTGTTTTGACCCTCAAATTCTTGAGTCGGCCTTATACTTTGGAGGAAACTAGAAAACCCTCCAGCTCAGTTCAAGAATAAGCCTGTGGAAAGTTACTTCTTCAAAAGTAAAAGTATCTCATATCATATCTTCTCTATTTGCTTGTCCTTATCCTTGTTGGTGTTTACGACACAAGGAGAATAAGAACAATCAACCGGAAGCCGAAGTCGAATCTCCGATCCAGGTTGCTTGCTTAGAAGTCTGATTGATTACCTTGTCTATTACCTCTTTCGGCAAATCTCCTAGCTCGGCGACTTGGGGGACTTCTATTATAGGGTTTGTATCGCACTTGACCAAGTCCGAAACTACAAGTAAGCTTCAAGTGAAATTGATACATATCCTTGTGCATCTTCATCAGTTAAAGATACCACGCTTGGATGAAGGAAAAGTACTTCCAGAGAAGATGCCACATCTACATATGAGACAGATAAGGTAAGTGAAAATGATACCACACTTCGGTACTTAGAAGTTTCGTGATTACTCAATGGTTTGGATCTTGCAAGTCCCCAACCGATGAGCTTCCCTCACTCGGGAACTTAGGGGAGCATTATTTGTACCATACTTGACCAATCCCGAAACTACTAAGCACCGGTCAACGTTATACCGTCAAGGACCCAGAAGAGTTTCTTTCCAACCAGGAGGCCAATCACAGCGCGACACGTGTCGACATTAGAAGCCAATCATAGCGCGACACGTGTCAACATCAGAAGCCAATCACAACACGACACGTGTCAATGTCAGAATAAAACTAGAAACTCTCTTCTATAAATAGAGATCATTCTCTCACAATATTTCCTAATGTCATTTGTACTAAATCATTCACTAGTACTCACTAAAGGAGAGCTTGAACCTATGTACTTGTGTAAACCCTTCACAATTAATGAGAACTCCTCTACTCTATACTCTGTGAACGTAGCCAATCTGGGTGAACCACGTACATCTTGTGTTTGCTTCCCTGTCTCTATCCATTTACATATTTATCCACACTAGTGATCGGAGCAATCTAGCGAATGTTACAAACTTAACACTTTCTGTAATACCAAAGTCCTCACTGATTTTGTGCATCAACAGATCTTAACTCGATATATGTCACTGTAATGCTTTAAAGCACAGAGGTCGAGGCCTTTAGAATTGGAGTATGTAATATAATATCTCATGCAATTGGTTTACAAGGCTTTCTCTAATGCACATAAAAATTATACATCTAAATAAGAGCCATTAGATCATTTAACCTCATAGAAAATAAAATATTCACAATGATCCTGAAGATGACACGTTGATTTTTTTTCCGAAGAAGACAAGAATGCCTTCATTAAATGGGCAGGACACACAAATACTCCCAGGCGCAGTTCAACATCTATGGAGACTTGTGTAGCTGTCTACGACATCGCCAAGCTCATCTTTAATACATTTATGATTAAAGAACAACTCAAACAAGTAAGGAATCCTCATCACTATCAATCAAGGATACTTACCTGATAATTCCTTTCTCATCCATTTAGATGATTCACCTGTCCAATTAGAAGCCACCGTGGGTAGGGCAAACCCTAATTCTATGGCCGACCACCTCCTATAAATACCTTATCTCTACCTTTCATTGGTATGCTTTTGACTACGCATACAAGCCTTAACACTCACTTTTATCAGAGATATTAACTTAGGCAAAAAGATCCATTAGTCAAATCCCCCCCCCAAACAAACATAATATAATATATAATTGGACACGAGTGAGTGTATATATAATATAGTCGGTGTTGTAAATTATATAAATGTAGTGATTGATGTTTGAGTTTGTTTGTACCATACTTGACCAATCCCGAAACTACTGAGCACCAGTCAACGTTATACCGTCAAGGACCCAGAAGAGTTTCCCTCCAACTAGGAGGCCAATCACAGCGCGAAACGTATCGACATCAGAAGTCAATCATAGCGCAACACGTGTCAACATCAAAAGCCAATCACAACACGACACGTGTCAATGTCAGAATAAAACTAGAAACTCTCTTATATAAATAGAGATCATTCTCTCACAATATTTCCTAATGTCATTTGTACTAAATCATTCACTAGTACTCACTAAAGGAGAGCTTGAACCTATGTACTTGTGTAAACCCTTCACAATTAATGAGAACTCCTCTACTCTATGGACGTAGCCAATCTGGGTGAACCACGTACATCTTGTGTTTGCTTCTCTGTACCTATCCATTTACATACTTATCCACACTAGTGACCGGAGCAATCTAGCGAATGTTACAAACTTAACACTTTCTGTTGTACCAAAGTCCTCACTGATTTTGTGCATCAACAAAGTTCTTTCTTTAAATCATTAAAAAATAAGTTCAACCATCAACCACCACATCGTGTGGCAAAAAAAAAAAAAAAATAGTTTCCCTAACATTCTCCTAATATAATATATATGCAAAATATTGCATATGTTGTGTTGGTGGAGCTATTTCACGTGTTATAATATAAAGGAAATGACACAAAAAAATATTTTTTGTTCTCTACTTGTATTATGATATGTACAATACTTCTTAAATTCTGGGCATGTGAAAATTTTCCAAGTGTTGGTAGGGCATAAACTAGAGAAATTAAGAAGGGTAAAATGCCATTTGACCCCTTGAACTATTACTCAAGTTGAAATTGATCCCTGAACTATTTTTTGGTAAATTAACCCCCTGAAATATTTGAAATCAGCCAATTGACCCCTTGTCGGTAGATTCCATCTACTATTTTGTCAAATTCAAAGAAAAATTAGCCTTTCATTCGTTAATTATTAATTGTCAACTATAACTACCAATGAATTTATGAACTTATTTTGTGTCCATGTGTCAAAATTTTATTGGTGGTTATAACTAACAAGTAACAACTGATGATGAAATGACTAATTTACTCTTGAATTTGACAAAATTGATTCCGTAATCTAACGGCAAGAGATTAATTGACTAATTTGAAATAGTTCAGAGATTAATTTACCAAAAAAATAATGTAAAAGATCAATTTCAACTAAGATGATAGTTTAGGAAGTCTAACCATAATTTACCCAATTTAGAAATTAAAATGAGGATGCATGGTTGGTTGGTTGGTGGAGACTCGAGACTTGAGAGTGGGGGAGAAGAGAATACTTGTCTGCGTCTGCCCCTGGAAGCAACCGACAATGGGGAGGCATGACAATCCCATCAGTGTGACTGTGAGTGCAAGAGATGTAACAAACGGTAGAGGACGACACACGTGGCCCACATGCAGAATAAGAGGAGCCAACCAAGTATCTTTTGCAATTGCTAGATAGCCTAGATTAGAAGATGAAGGAGAATATACCTTTACCTTAGTGGGGAAAAGCATCATTGTTGATGAGGAAATAGGAAACTGGGAATCAATTAATTAATTAATGGGATATTGCTTTATTTTCTTTCATTTCAATTTCAACGGAGAAATGAATATGTTTAACAAAAAAAAGAAAAGAAACGGAGGGATGAATATAGATAATATATAGTACTTAAGCTAGGCAGAGGAGGTTATAGTACTTAAGCTAGGCAGAGGATGCTTAATCAAGAATTTGGATTTGTTCTGTATCTTAGTGTCTGGAATCTAGAGATCAAACAATTTGGACCATACAAATCAAATCTGATGATTCTCAAACTTATTATGCTAGCTCAACTCACACAAACTAATAACTTCGATTTCTTTTCCACACAAATGAGTAGCTCAAATTGCTTGATTCCTAGACTCCGGCCACTAAGGTCCGAAGGGGATCCAATTCCCTTAAGCAGTAAGAGAAATCAGCAAGATGTCATGATCTGGTCCCACGCGATGGACATGATGTTTCAGGAGGAGCACTCTTTTGAGCTTTTTTTGACTTTGTTTCTTTAAGGCCTTCTCACTTCCCACTTGCAATCTTCTTGCATACATTGCATGCTTTTTTGTAATTATTTAGTTCAATTATGTTGGAAATTTTGAGTAGAATTTCATTGTCTCACATTGCTCACCATCATAAAATTCTTTCACTTTATTAGGCTTTATCCTTTATTGAAAGTTATTGGAGTTATGGACATTGGAGAATAAAATTGGACTCACCCTTGGAGTTGGGCTTTGGGGTGTGCTAATTAATTGATAATTAATATATAATTAATTATCAAAAGATGGGCCTTGGGCCTCGGACTCTAATAATTAAATACTTTAATTAATTATTTTCGGATTTGATTAATTATTTTTAATTAATTTAGAATTTAATTAATTATTATTTTATTAACAGATTCATTATTTGAGATGAAGTCTAAAGTGTGAAAGAACGCATAAAGAAAACACCCCTGTGAGAAGATGTCTCCCAATAGATGAATCCCTTCCTCATACCTATTGCGATGAAGCATAATTATATTATATATACATCCATCTGCATGATATTTAGTACATAGAAAATCAACATTCTTCTTCTACAATCACAAATATCATTTATCAGAGAACCACACAGAAATTCGTCAAAAGTCAAGTTTTTCAGTGTTGGAATTCTGACTTGATCATTGAATCCTAGTGAAGCAGACGTCTGTAGAACTACAAGCATTGAGTAGGGGCGAAATTTATGTTTCAAGGACATTGCGGTACGCAAACCTCGATCTTCAATATTTATGTTAAATATTATTTCATTGTTCATACACTGTTCGAATTTTATTATTTATTAACATATACAAATTCATCATAGATTGTTGACATATCTCGAACAAATTCTAATTTGAATAATTCAATCAGAGTTAGAGCACTAATTCCATTGACTTTGGCCTGCGCTCGCTCCATCGCCAGAAGAGACCGGTTGATCCCGCTTTTTCTGTCATTATTTATAATTCAAGCACTTTATCATATATTACATATAATGCATATATGTCACATGATGCATGTATTCTGAATAATGCGCTTTTCATACATTACCCTGTTGACTAATCCCAACCAATCCCACACACGCACTGCAGACAGACTCTCTCTCTCTCTCTCTCCCTCTCCCGTTGGTGTCTCACACTCACAGCGGTCACAGTTGTACTTGTTCTAGCTAGTAAGCTTAGGTAGCTAAAGAAACCCCTAATTATCAGTCGTCTCTCAGACTCTTCCCCCCCCCCCCTCTCTCTCTCTCTCTCTCGGGATTATATGCATGACATGTATACTACCCTCTTCTCTATATTTCACGTTGCTGCATCTCGTTGGCTAGTACTTAGAGTGGCTTCCCATCAGAAGGTATTAAATATTGGATTTACTAATTTGGCTGCGCATCTATACAGTTGCTCTCTCCAATCCATCGTTCGGTCCACTCGATCACTTGGAGTCATTTGAAGGTAATTAAATTACTTTGCTTCTTTTCCGATCGACTGTATAAATTAGCTGCTGTTGCTGCCTTGGAATTCAACGTTCCTTCAGCTCAATTGTTTACTTGCGGTACGTACCTTCTTTTGATCATTATATTTCTTAATTACTGTTCATTGGGAATAATATTGGCCTGTATATATATCAGTTGCTAAGTCGTCCTAGTCCCAGTTACTACTCAATATTGTTAATGATATATATGCTATTTAGTATAAATAGAGGGAAATTGGAGTGTGATTATTTGACATACATAAAACTTAATCTTCTAGCTTGCAAGTTAACTCTATCCTGTTATAATTAACTTCATAAGTTCATGCGTATATGTATATGTATTATATATACATATATAGGTAAATAACTTGGTTGTCTTTCCATTCTGTTATTCAGCAATGAAAGAAAGATTCTGCCCTACTTTGCTAAAGGATAAATATACACTGTCCAAAGGAGACTGTAAGACGGGAGAGCCTTAACAATTATTTACAAGTCAGCCAAAAAGTTGCCAAATTTTTTTTGAATTCGATGAATATATGGACAAAAAGAAATGAACAAAACCATCTTATATATATGAAGCTTGTGGAGGGGCTCTTTATCAATGTCAAAAGTGAGCGCGTCCCTAAATAGCTAAACGGTTCCACCCTCCAGTACGTATATATTCGTATGTATAATATACACACATACAACTTGAGAGGCCATGCACACTCATATATTATAGTTTATATGTATCGACGTCATAAGGTTATATGAGTAGAAAGTAGATTGTTTATGGTGTTCTAGCTAAGTTGTTATAGCTAATCTACCTTTAATTAACAAACGTTTCTTCCGATCGATGCTTCTCTTTTCTGCTATATATATGAACTAATATTGAATTTTTTTTAATATAAAAATGTTTGTAATATTCCTTCTGGCCTGCTAATTGGAAGAAAAATATAAGAGTACTGCGTGTTGTGCCGCATTAGCAGTATATATATGGTTACTCTTTCAAGGATAGATATTCAGACCAAAAGTAAGCTAGGTCATGCGATGCGAGTCATGAGTCTGGGGCTTGGGTTGGGTTGGATCATATATCATACTGTGAGAAATTGGCACACACAAGGCTATATACAAGAGAAACAACTTAATGTCCTGCTTGCTCACTGTACTGCATATAGTTGATTATTAATATACGTCTTGTCAATTATCTGTAGTCAGTGTCTAGTCCATGTGGCCGTGTTTCACTTCTTATAATTAAATGATTTTCAACCACAATTATTAATCCAACTCGTCCACTAATACAAATACATCCATGGACGGTGTAACTTCCAAATTAAACAAGTTTATGCATACAAAATATTAAAAAAATGATTTGCATGGCATCCTTAGTTCTTGTGGCAACACAAGAAAGTTGAATGAGAGTAGTTTGAAAGTTCACAATGCACTACTAATCGAGTCTGACTATTCTCAGAGCAAAAATTAATTCCACTTGTTTTTAACTTCTTGTTATTAATTATTATTAATGCAGTTTAGGAAAAAATCCCTTAACTAATTATTTGGGTTGTGTATATATGTATTTGTATCTTATGTATGTATAAATTGGAGGAGTTGCAGGTTGATTAACAATGTATGCTGATGTTCGTGGATCCTTGACACCTTGTTGGCTGGACGAAAGATGATTATCAGGTAATTAAGGGCCATAAACTCTACTACTTCACAACTTAATTCATATTCTTAAATTTCTGTAATTAAGGGCCATAAATCCTACTACTTCACAATTAATTCATATGTATATATATAGAGAGAGAGAGAAAGAGAGAGAGAGAGAGAGAGAGAGAGAGAGATATATATATATATATATATATATATATATATATATATATATATATAGAATTTCCATGATTATATCTTTATTTGTGGATTTTGACGATTCAAACTTGCATCCTTGTTCGGCTTCTGAGACAATCAAAACCAGCCTCCTACTTTCATAATTTGCAACCATCTACATGCTAATTGTTACTAATTAGTTAATGTTTCAGCTTCATTAACAAGATATTTATGTTATTTTTGGTATAAAATTTGTGTATATAATGGAGATATAATTCGATCAGACAAATAGCTTTGGTCTGTCTGGTGAATTTCTAGCTAGCTAGTCAATTAAAATCTCCCTGCCATATAGCCTTTGCGATTTACAGTTTGGTTCCCTTAATATGGAAAATTATATCACGCATGAATAGATACTTTTCCCAAAATGCATTACCCATATATGTTTCTTCTTTCCACATATATACAGCATTCTTTTAGGCTTATAGGTAGTGAAGTGAATGATTTAGTTTAGTTCTGAAATTGAACTAATCTCTTTCAGAAATCATCCAAAAGGGTGTGTTGCTGCACAAGTATTTTGAAGGGAGAACCTGTTATCATCTCTTGTAAAAGCGAAGTACTAATCTGAAAATGAAGTTTATGAAAATTGGAACCAAGCCGGACACCTTCTACACTGAAGATGCTACCAGGTACTTGCTATGACTTGTTCCCCACCTTTTTTCCATAGATGAGGTTGAATGGTTATGCATAGAATCAATATCCTCACAAGTACGTCCTCACAGCTCACGTTCATAATGAAATTGTTACTTTGTGCACTTCGGTTTTAATTAAACTGATTTGTTGATTTGTGAGCTGTCCTCACAACAATTTTATTTCAGCTGATTTTGCATTCACTATGTGTGCAGGACCGTGATTTCAGATGTACCCAGCGACTTTGTCATACAAATTAACGACATAAGTTATCTTCTCCATACGGTATGAACTGATCATTTACAAGGAATAATGTTTTGTGGAAATGCACCAATTTCATTTTCTCGTGCAGTCACGGATGTGCAATTTTTCTGCTGATCAGTACTTCCTCCGCATTCCTGTGTAGAATTTTTCAGTGTTTTTAAAGCAAAAAAAAGTTCTTCAGTGCGTGATAGTAGTACTGGAGAAATGAAGGAAAGGAAAAACATTGAATAAGAATGAACATTTCACTATTTCTCCCAATTTTGTAAAATCATACAGCAGACTAATACAGCTGGCACTTCTTCTGCATGTACACATAGATGTGCTTGCTCTTGGTCAAGGGATAATTGTGCTTTTGTTAGCTGCAGTTTCCACTTCTTCCAAAATTTGGCCTCTTACAACGGCTTTGCTCTCACTCTGGTGATTCGGAAAAGATCAGCATAGAGCTTCACGATATTCCAGGAGGTGAAGATGCGTTCGAAATGTGTGCTAAGTTCTGTTACGGAATTATGATTAATCTCAGCGCCTATAACTTTGTACCTGCATTTTGTGCTGCTAAGTTCCTCCGAATGACTGAGTCAGTAGAGAAGGGAAATTTTGTTCCGAAACTTGAGGCTTTCTTCAATTCGTGCATTCTTGAAGGTTGGAAAGACTCTATTGCTGCACTACAAACTACAGTGAAGTTTCCTGAGTGGTCTGAGAATCTTGGGATCATCAGAAAGTGCATTGATTCAATTGTTGAGAAAATCCATACTCCTACAGCAAAGGTCGCATAATGCGTACTTAAAAATTTATTATTCTTCTTCTTCTGTCAGCAATCGGTTTATTTTATTCTTCCTTATTGATTTGCTCAAACTAAGAAAGGTTAGTCAATCTTAATTTGCAGGTTTCATGGTCCTACACTTATACCAGGCCTGGCTACACCAAAAAGCAACATCATTCTGTCCCAAAGGATTGGTGGACTGAGGATATATCAGACCTTGATGTAGACCTGTTTCGATGTATAATTACTGCTGTTAGATCCACGTCTATGCTGCCACCGCAGCTCATTGGGGAAGCCTTGCACGTCTATGCTTGTCGTTGGCTGCCAGACACCACAAGAACACCTCCACAAACAGGTGAGGAATTTATGGAAAAGAATCGAAGAATTGTTGATAGCATTGTGAACATGATTCCCGAAGACAAGGGAGCAGTTTCTGTTGGTTTCTTGCTAAGGCTTATTGTCATTGCCAATTACTTGGGAGTGTCCCCAGTGACAAAGACAGAATTGTTAAGGAGGTCCGGTCTACAACTCGAAGAGGCAACGGTGGATGACCTGATTTTTCCTTCACACTCTCCCGCTAACCCAGAATTTTACGATATTGACTTGGTTTTGGCAGTGTTAGAAAGTTTCTTGGTGCTATGGAGAAGACAATCCCCTGCAGCTGCTTCTGAATTGAACAGAAGCGCTCAGGTTTTAGGAACAATGAGAAAGGTTGGGAAACTCATTGATTCGTACCTTCAAGTCGTTGCCAAGGATGTCAACATGCCAGTTTCAAAAGTGGTATCACTGGCTGAAGCTTTGCCGGATATTGCAAGGGAAGACCATGACAGCATCTACAAGGCTATTAACATTTATCTGAAGGTATGTAAGTAGGCCGGACCATGGCTGCGACAAAGGCAAATATAAGAAGTGAATGTCATTGCCATTTAGAATCCATAAGTATATTTAATTACTAAATGCTGATTGACTAATTCATTGATGAAACTTATGTGTTAATAAGCAGGAGCATGGGGATCTGAGCAAGGCAGACAAGAAGCGCCTGTGCCACATTTTAGACTGCCAGAAGTTGTCGCCTGAGGTACGTGCTCACGCTGTGAAAAATGAGCGGCTACCATTGAGGATTGTTGTGCAAGTCCTCTTCTTTGAACAAGAGAGAGACAGAGATTCCAACTCCAAGGCAGCAGCAGCAACTCCTGATCGTCGCAAACATAAACCACTGCCGGTTACACCCTCCCAGTCCCAGGAGCCAGGGAAACAAACAGTGCCAACTAGCAGAGAATCAGATAGTCATAGTCATGATAAGGTAAAATTTGGAGCAGCAAATGTTCATGATAAATTCAGTAGTAGTACCACTGGAAAGAGAGATTATGCGCTGCTGCAGATGCAAAACAAAAGATCAGACGGAAGGTTAACAGTCGAAAACGAAAGGAAAGGTGTCAGATCGGAAACGCAACAAGTAGATCATCAAGGACATAATACCAGAAGGGAAATCCTAAGAGAAGGAGCATCTGGATCTGCAGGAGCAGGGAGCAAGTTGGACGCTAAGAAGATGATCCAAAGGGGAAGTAGGCCGGACCATGGCCGCGACAAAGGTAAAGATAGGTAGCAAAAACGTACACGAACATCTCATCCTCGTTCCCATTGCACTTCTAACTTCTTGTAATTAAGTTTTTCTTTTTGTTTGTTCCTTATTCCTCTGGAATTGGAGAAAATGTTTCAGTTCTGAACAATGTTATCTTATGATGAGTACTGTCCACCATTTGTGTCATACTCTAAACTTAAAGGTGGGAACTTCTTGCCATGGCACCAATATCTGGATGGTTTTACCATCCATTAGAAGACGACTTTAAAACCATGCAACTAGTACCGTCTACCGGTATTCTTCAACACTTGTAAGTGAAATGTCTAAGGTTTGATTCTCGAGAAAGAAAGGTTCAAACTAAATTTTTATAACTAGCCTATTGTGGGATTTAGGCAACTTCGTTCACCTCTTAGCATAGATAAAATTGAATGATTTTAATTTTCATTCATTAATTTTTTTTGTCAGTGTACATGCCTTTATTTCAATTGAAATGTTAGTGTCAACGCCATCAGGATTACGAGAATTTTTTTATTGTGCTGAAAACATAGTCCCGTACACCATCACCAAGTGTCATAATAGAATTAGTTGATTTTTTTTTAAGTTTTCAACCAATTATATTATTACACTTGTTGTAGTGAGCCGTCTGCAAAAAGCAAAAAAACTCTCAAGAATTACAAGAGGGGCTTAAAATAAAATAAGGGTAAATTACACAGTAACCCCTCAGGTTTGAGGTATTGCACAAACCCATACAACATCTTTAAAACATTTCATTTTCATACCTCATGTGCCATTTTATTTCAAAATAATACATCCGTTACATATTTCATCCATTAATCTGTTAAGTGCTGACGTGGCTGCCACATGGCTACCAAATGTGTGCCACGTGGCAATTTTTTTTTAAATTTAAAAAAAAAAACCTAAATCTTCTAAATAAATATTAAAAAAAAATAAATTGAAGCCTTCCCTCATCCTCCTCTCTTTTCCCCGCAACCCCCAAACCCATATCCCCCATCTTCATCTTCTTCCTTGCAACCTAGAAAGAAAAAAAAAACCTTGAGTTCGTCTTTCCCCCCTCCACCTCTCTTCTCCCCCATCTTCGTGTTCTTCCCCTGCAACCCAGAAAAGAAAGGGAAGGAAAAAAAAACCCAAATCACATCTACGCTGCCATCGCCGAGTTCGTGAGGTGGAATTGAGTGCGAGGGTGGGTGCGGGTGCAGGGGGAAGACGAACTGGTTTTTTTTTTTTTTTTCGGGTTGCAAGAAGGGGTTTCAGGGGAAGAAGATGAACATGGAGGAAGGAGAAGGGGGAAGGAGGGTGAGTGCGGATGTGGGGAGAAGACGAACTGGTTATAGGAATGGGGATCTGGGGAGGGAGGGTGGCAGGTTAGGGGGTGTGTTCTGGGTTTCTGGTTTTGGGGTGAGGGACGCGGGTGGGGAGGGGTGGGGTGTGGGGGTGTGGGGAGGGGTGGGGTGTGGGGGGGGTTGAGGGGTTATCATTTATGGGCTTCTGGTTTGGGGGGAGCGGGCGGGTGGGTGGATGGGGTAGGGTGGGGAGGGTATGAGGGTGCTTTATTTCAGTTTTGTTTATATATATATATATATTTATTTATTTAGAAGATTTAGGTTTTTTAAAAAAAAAAATTTTTTGCTATGTGGCACACATTTGGCAGCCATGTGGCAACCACGTCAGCACTTAACAGATTAATGGATGAAAAATGTAACGGATGTATTATTTTGAAATAAAATGATACGTGAGGTATGAAAGTGAAATGTTTTAAAGATGTTGTATGAGTTTGTATAAGACCTCAAACCTGAGGGGTTGCTGTGTAATTTACCCATAAAATAAATAGGAGTGAAATGGCATAGTTGTCTCGTTTGAAGAAGGGTGGATTCGGTACGGTTATCGTACCAAAACTCTTGTACTAATTACTGTACCAAACTTTCAGTTTGGCAAAATCTATTACCATTACCGTACCAAACTTTTGGTATACAAAAGTTCAATATTGTCAAATAGTTCGGTTGGCATGGTATGACAATGGTAATTGTCACTTTGTTTTGGGACAAAATTTATTTTTGTTTTTTTAACCCAATTCAAGGGAAATTTTTTTTTTTTTGGGGTACCTTTATCTCATACATTGTAGCCTAAATTCATCTATTATTCATCATTCACAATTCACACACACAATAATTCAAATGAAGCATCAAGGTTCATGATGAAAATTAAGCTTACAATCCAAATAGAAGTTACAAACCAAAACAAAAGGAAGTTGACAATCCAAATAGAAGTTAAAGTTTCAAACCAAATGAAAATTGGAACTAAACTTCAAAAAGTAAAATTCATTGATCAATTCTTCAATTTTGAGTTGTCGAAGTTTTTGAAGGAGGCATTGAACTCGTAGAAGATTGAGCTTGTGTCAAACCTACATTACAAACAAAGAAAACATATTAGTAGCAAGAATTAAAGTTGAAAACCATTTAATAACAAATTTACTAAAAAAATTAAAGCATATCTTACTTGTTTCCACTTCTTCCATTTCCTTGTAAAATTGAAGTATATCTTTCGTTGGTTCCTTGTAGAAGTTTACTTCATCCGCCCTAAGTCAATCACTAGTACACAATACTGCATCTACCATTTTAGGAGTCAATGATGCCTTAAAAGGGTCTATAACCATCATCCCTAGACTAAATGCATTTTCACTAGCAATAATAGAAGTGGGGATTGCAAAGATATCATTGACTATATGTGAAATAATTAGGAACTCTTTTATGTTTGATTTCCACCAACTCAAGAGATCAAAGTCACCAACAACAATGCTAATATAAGTAGGGTTTTATTTTGAGAAATTTGGAAAAATAACCAAAGAAAAGACCTTATATAGAATTATAGCCACCATTTTTAGTTTATGATAATTATAATCAAAAGTTGATATAAAAGTACTAATATACCCTTAAAATAACCAAAACACAAAATTAAAATACGCAAGCCATATTAGACGGATTCCACTTCCGCTTCAATTGGATTCGAAGTCAGCGCCTTTGAACACAAAATTCCTAAATCCTCTAAGCTATCACATTTCAGGCTCTTTTAGTTCTTCTTCAGTCCTTGTATGAATCCAGTTGACGGTTGACAGTAGAAATGTCTAATTCAATGGTTTTGGTCTTCTATTTCTTCTTTTTCTACTCCCCATTATTTTACTTATGTCTTACAAAACTTAATGACGCCTGAACAAAAAAATTGTTTGAACTAGGTCTGTTATCGGCTTTCTTCCAAGTTTATGAGGGAATACATCAAAATTAACAAATTCTATTTGTTTCATCAGATTCCAAGATGGAAAGTGTTTGTACCATACTTAGGGCATCCGTATTTAGATCTCGTATAAATACTCGAAGGACTCAAATGTAATTATGTAATAAATGAAGGGGCAAATATGTAACAAGTGAGGAGCCCTTATTCTATAAAAGGACCCCTCACTCTCCTCATTAAGGGAGGTCAATTCTTAGGCTTGACTCTCACCCTCTCAAAGCCTCGCTCTCACATTACAGAGGCTCTCTCCCTCACAATCCTCTCAGAGAAATACAATATCAGTGTAGACGTAACCCAAATATTAGGGTGAACCACGATACATCTTGTATTCTTTACTTTCTTGCAGATTCACGGTCGGATTTAAGTTGTTCCAAGACCCCTCCGATTTTGTGCATCAACATTTGGTGCCATCTGTGGGAATCGACACGAAAAGCTATGTCAGTTCTTTCCCATTTTTTTCATCACAACCACTGTCCACCGTGGATCTGCAAAAAATCCAAAACGCCTACGGATCTCCATTTTCATCTACCAAACAAATCAAAACACCCAAATCTGATTTTAGATATATCACAGTTTTTCCAATCACTTCCTAGAAAAACCCAAACAAACGGTTACAAAAACCCAGAAAATACCCCCAAATATCTGCACACTCATGTTCCTCCTGGCGACCCCCGTCTCCACCTACGGATCCATTAGCATGAACTGGGGTATGACGGCGTCACACCCACTACTGCCGGCCAAGGTGATGGAGCAGCAGATGCAACCTCTTCCACTGCAGAGACATTTATGAAGGTCTATTTCCTGTCTTATTTTCACGCCACTGTTGAACCCAATCCTGGCTCATAACCCGGCCCAGCACCGCCCGCCATTGAAAACCTGGCTGCGAATCAACGCGCTTTGGATCCGACTATGATCACTGTGCCAGATGTTGAAAGATCAAAAGATGACAGATGCGAACTTACTAGAACTCCGTATGGGAGACGATTCATAATCCCCGCCCCCACCTGGAGCCTTGGAGCCACCTTAACGGCAAAGTTGTCATGGTCATCGGCCCTTCCTCTGGCCTCGGTCGCGAGTTGTGCTTAGACTTGGCTAAAGCCGGCTGCCAAATCGTAGCCATCGCTCGCCGCATTAACCGCCTTCAATCCGTGTGCGATCAGATCAACCATCATCACAGAGCGTGAGGAGAGAAAGAAATAGGAGAGAGAATGCGAGAGATTGATCGTTGATTTCGGAAAGTGAAGAGTGATTAATCTTTGCCTGCGATTGCTACGATGTCGTACCCCAGAAGGTCAAGGTATTCCTACTCTCCATCCCCGAAACGATACAGTGGTTCCCTTTCGAGGTCTGTTTCAAGGTCGAGATACATGTCAAGAAGTCCGTCTGTGCAGAACCGGGGGAATAATTTGTATGTGACTGGATGGTCACCTCGGGTTCGAAACAGCAAGCCAAGGACAGAGACGCGAAAGCCACCGACCAAGCTCACTTCTGTCAGTTGTGCATCTCTCTCTCTTCCGTCGACTGACCTCTCTCCAATCGCACCATCCAAAGCCATCACCACCAACATCCACATCGGTCGCAGAGCAAGTCCCAGACTTGCTTTGTAAATTTCTTGTCGGTGATGGCGTTTTCATGCATGTGAAATCATTTTATGAGAAAGCAAAATGAGAAAGCCATGTGAAATCGTTTTCTGAGAAAGCAAAATGAGAAAGCCATGTGCTCGCGGTTTTGAAATCATTTTCTGATTTCTGAGAAAGCAAAAGAAGAAAGCCATGTGAAATCATCTTCTGAGAAAGTGAAAAGAGAAAGTAAGAGCAAAAACAAAAACAAAAGCAATAAAGGTACAGAGGAAAGGCAAAAGCAATCAAATGAGCTGTAGGAAACAAAAGCAAAAGCAAGGAATAAACACACACACTGCAAAAGCAAGGTATAAACACCCCACCAGAATGATAAGATTTACTTTTCTTGTTTTTGAATGATGTGATTTATTTTTCTTATCTTTTCGGAGACATCTGTACAAGCCCAAAATAATGGGCTAAAATGTTATATGAAAGGCAAAGGCCCTGCCCAAAAGAGCCAGACCCTCTATTATCACCAACCAGGTGATCAAAAGTACGTCCAGTACTACAAAAAATTATTCGGCAGCCTGCCGCTATTACCACCAACCAGGTGATCAAAAGTACGTCTAGTACTACAAAAAATTATTCGGCAGCCTGCCGCTATTACCACCAACCAGGTGATCAAAAGTACGCCAGTACTCCAAAATTATTCGGCAGCCTGCCGCTATTATCACCAACCAGGTGATCAAAAGTACGTCCAGTACTATAAAATTATACATGAGCATCACTCATGTCAATCATACATAAACATTTATGAGCATCATTCATGTCAATCATACATAAACATTCATGACCATCATTCATGTTAACATTCATGAGCATCACTCATGTTAACATCCATGAGCATCACTCATGTTAATCAACATAAACATTCATGAGCATCACTCATGTCAATCAGCTTCGAAAACTTCATTTACAGAGCTCCAGCTTCAAAAGCTTCATTTATAAAGCTCCAGCTTTAAAAGCTTCACTTGAAAAGCTTCACCTACAAAGCTTCAGTGCAGGGTATATAAATACCACCTCCAAACAACCGCCACTTCGGCCCATACATGGATTCAATTTGAAGTTTCCAGGCAACAGACTCTATTGACCGAAGACTTGGGGAACTACATTATGTACCATATATTGGGCCTCAACTGGGCCACATGAAAAATACTGGAGGGACTTAGCCCATTATTTATGTACTGATGAGCGAACCCTTATTCTATAAAATGGACTCTCTCACTTTCATTAGAGAGCACCCATCACTTATGTATTGAGGAGCGAGCATTTATCCTATAAAAAGGGACTCCCTCACCATCATTAGAGAGCATCGTCACCTACTGAGCAACCGCCTCGACGCGAGCATCACTCTTAACCCATCACTTATGTATTAATGAGCGAGCCATTATTCTATAAAAATGACTCCCTCACCATCATTAGAGAGCATTGCCGCCTACTGAGCAACCGCCTCGCCGCGAGCTTCAACTCTAGCCCATCATTTATGTATTGAAGAGCGATCCCTTATTCTATAAAAGGGTCTCCCTCACCTTCAACACCACAAGCCGAGCCAACCAAGACAACATAAGTCACAAGCAAAGCAGCCTTGTAACATGTGCTACTTTTAGTTAAGCATCATTTCAAATTGAGCACCGCCTCATATCGAGTATCAGTCCTAGATGACATCTAGTTATTTCGGCCCACACATGGATTGAATTTCAAGTCTCAAGCTAAAAGACTCTCTTGACTGAAGACTTGGAGGACTACTGTTTATACCATACTTAGGGCCTCCGTATTTAGATCTCGTATAAATACTAGGAGGACTCAAATGTAAGTATGTAATAAGTGAGGAGCCCTTATTCTATAAAAGGACCCTTCATTCTCCTCATTAAGGGAGGTCAATTATGAGGCCTGACTCTCACCCTCTCAAAGCCTCGCTCTCATATTACAGAGGCTCTCTCCATCACAATCCTCTCAGAGAAATACAATATCAGTGTGGACGTAGCCCAAACATTGGGGTGAACCATGATACATCTTGTGTTCTTTACTTTCTTGCAGATTCACGGTCGGATTTACGTTGTTCCAAGACCCCCCCGGTTTTGTGCATCAACAGAAAGTAATTTGAGGATTTACAAATGGTGCCAAAATGAAGAAAGTTGAACCTAAATTGGCGATCTGGGGACTGGGAATTTTGGAGCTTTTTTTTTTTTTTTTTTTTTTTTTTTAAGCTCGATTTTTTCACAGTTAAAAGCAGCAAATGAGGAAGGTTTTAGTCATTAGGGGTATTTTAGTACTTTTATATTAACTTTTGGTTATAATTATTATAAGTTTAAAATTGTGGTTAAAATTCTATATGGGGTCTAAATTTTGGTTATTTTTACAAATTTCCCTTTTATTTTCAAATTATTGGAATACTATAAATATATATATATATATATATATATATATATATATTAATTATATATTATATAATTTATAAATTATATATTATATTTTTGATATAGGACGGTAATACCGTAATAATGGTATTCATTACCAATACCGTATCATGAAATTTCGGTACGATACAATACCGTACCATTATCGTTGGCACCAACTAGGTATGGCATGGTTGGCATGGCAATCAATACGCTACATACGTCTGGCTTTTGCTGAGGACACAATGCAGGGTGAAAACCAGGTAGTAAGGTCATCTCCAACCGATCCGGCCAAAGGGCCATAGGACTAAAAATAGCTCGAAATAACATGAAAACGGTCTCTAACCTAAGGTTAGGCAAATGGCTTGTGGGCCCATCGAGCCAAAAATGTGAAATCAGGCATGTGGGCTGGCCTTATCCAGCTAGCCAGCTAGCCCCAGTCCCACCCTAACATTTGAATTCCAACGGTAACTTAGCGTTAGCATGACACCAGGTAGCAACGGCTTGTTGACATCATGCGGACTTCAGGTTACCGTTGCATTTGAATTTTTTATTTTTTCAGGACGAATTAAAAAAAAATTCTAATTTTTTTTCGTATAAATACCTAAGTCATTCCTACACCATTTCCCACATAATTTTCACCATATCATACCATCTTACCTCATTTTATTTAAAATTTTCACATTCTATTCTCTTACCTTTTCCAATAATATTTCCTTCAATTTTTCTTTTAATAATTTTCAAATGGCCACATCTGCAATGAAAGGAAGGGCTTAGACCCGAAAAGAAGATGAAGTTCTTTGCAGGGCTTATAGATGAGTCTTGGAAGATAATGTCAAGAGGAGTTCTCAAACAAGTGAAGGTGTTTGGACTCGTACGTCCAAAAAGTAGTATGAGTTCTACGAAGGCACCACTCCACCGAATCCCCGAAACCACGAGAGTTATTCTTCAAGATGAAAAAAACATCTTCATCCAAGTTTGAATAAATGGCATCAAGCAGTGGTAAAGGTTGAAAGCAGACATGAAAGCGGATCCAATTACTCGACGAAGTACGTATTTGCATAAATTGTTTTAAATGTTTAATTATATTACATTTAGTTTCATAAATTAATTTCCTTTAATTGTTATAATTATATTTTCTAGGTACGCCAAACGGAGGAATTGTATATGGAAAACAACTCGAAACCCTTTAGTCATCACGATTGTTGAGAAATTTGTAAAAGGTGGGTGTTATTTCAAGATCCACCTCAAGAAAGATTTGGTCATACGTCGGTGTTCGGAAATGTTTCCTCAAATGCAGTTGGGGATGAACAAGGATCTCCTATCATTCAAGAAACAAGGGTAGAAAATCATTCTCTGGGCAAATCTTTCATACCTAGGGCTATGAGACGAAATAAGGCCTGAAAATTGAAGGAAAAGAGTAAGGCAAATGATGATTTAGCCTTTCAACAAGAAATGGCAGCCTCAATGCGATTAATATTGGAGCAAAATGCCCTTGCCGCGGAAAAAAGGAATCATAGGCCCGAAGAATGGGCAAAACAAAAACAAGAAGAGATGGATGATAGGAACATGCAAATGAACACTTTGAATTACACTCAAATGAATAAGACATATTTTGATAGGAAAAACAGGGAAATTATGGCCTAACAAGAGTTATTTATTTCCGACTATACTCCTACAATAGCGGATGAAGATGATGATTATAATCTTTAAATTGAAGTTGTTGTATTCCTTAATATTTAAGTTGTAGTTTTTAGATTTAAGTTAGTGTAGTCTTTAAATTGAAGTTGTAGTCTTTAAGTTTAAGTTGTAATTTTTAAATTTAACATGATAGTTTAATTTAAATAACTATATTAATTTAATTAAAATAATAAATTATGTTTGGCATATGGCCTCCTTGGAGATGGTTTTTTATTAAATGACTATGTTTGGCATATGACTCTTTGGCTCTCTCAATTAAAGATGATATAAAATATCACATGACATTATTTATTAAAATATTAATTTTTTGTAGGCTTTTCACCCTCGTACGGCTGAAGATGACCTAAACACATAGCCTGCGAAGAAGACAAATCAGTCAACAATTCAAACCCCCGGATTAAAGAGTTTAGCACTTCTGAAGCCACTTCCTGGTCTTCCCCTTCCCGCCGGTGACTTCCTCCGCTGGCTCCTCCCTTCCTCCCTCCCTCCCTGGTGGTACACTTGCAGGGATTCTGTTTGAATTGTGGGTTTTCCTTTTTGGTTGGATTGGATTAGGGTTCTTTCTCTCTCTTGCTCTTCATTTAATTTTTAATTTTTAATTTTTAATTTTTAACCCTGTGAGGTTTTAATTTTACAGAGTGAATACTACGGTGGTGTGAAAAGGGTGTTAATTTGCAACATCCAGTGGTGGAGATGTCGGAGAAAGGAGGAAAGGGGTTTTCTTTGCCTAAACCTTCGCTGAAATCTACCCCTCCTAGCTCAAAGGATGGTCTGCTTTTTCTTGACTTTGTTGACATTTTTGTATCTGGGTGTTTTTTGTTTGTAAAAGAAATGAGGTAATCGCATCCCATCTGTTTGTGTAGGTAAGGATGATAGCTCGACAAAGTCCAAGAAGGGAAGACGAGTTCAGTTCGATTCTGAAGGTACAGTTTCTGTAATCTCTATTTTTTTCCTATTTAACTTAGTCTCATATTATAGTCACTGGGTCTTGTGTGTCATGACTCATGCATGTATAGGTTCCCGGGAACCCAAATCAAACTTTTCGTCAAAATTTTATCGCCCAGCTGCTGCTTCAGGGAAAGGTTTAATATTATTTGAAATTCCGAATTATTCTGAATTTCCAGTTTCATCACTTGTATATCTGAAGTCAATGATCTGAATTTCATTTTATTTCTCTCTTTCCTTTGCAAACTGTGATTTTTAAGCTGATTGGGGCAAGGGGGGAAAAGGAGACACAATCGCAAATGCTAAAAAGAAAGAACCACAGCCACTGGAGCTCAAAATTGAGCAGGGTGAGCACTTTTCTTGGCCATATGAGCATTTTTCTGTTACAAACATGCGATGTTTACTTACTAAAAATATACAGTGACTACTTTAGCATCTCAGCACTAAGTGTCATGTGTTTGATATTTTGTATATCAAATACTTACGATAAGAGTGAAGCTTAGAAATTTAAAATAATCTTTTTAGTTAAGCACTATAATATTGTCAGTTTTGTTGTTAATTGCAGAACTTCCGAAGAGTGTCAAATGTATGATGGATTGTGAGGCTGCCGATATATTACAAGGCATCCAGGAGCAGATGGTCATGTTGTCTAAAGATCCTACTATTAAAATCCCTGTGTAAGAATCAAGTTCTATCATCTGAAAGAAAGAAGGGTGATTGAGAAAATGGTTTATTATAGCAGTTGATGTTAATTTTCTGTATATGAAGTGTCCTAAATGGTTTTGTTTTCAGATCATTCGACAAGGGACTGCAGTATGCCAACAGCACCAGCCGTTATACACATCCCCAATCTGGGAGACACGTTCTTGAGTATCCTTGATGTGCTCTGCCTGGGTGGGTGTGTGTGTGTATGCATGTTTGAGTATGCTTGATTTGTTCCTTGATTTTTATATGTGTGCGTATATAAATACTTTCCCTGTGTTTGAACCCTTAACTTGAATATCAGGACTCTAAAAAAATATGGTGTCAAAGATGGAGAGGTTACAATCTCAACCTTCGGTATTAGTTCTTAAAATTTAAGGACTGGTCTCTGATTTTAATTTTTTGCCACAGGTATGTGTGATTGCCAATGTTTGTCCAGAAACCACCGATGAAGTTTTTGCTTTAGTACCATCCTTGAAGGTATGATATTGTTCATAATTAAACCCATGCATTTTTCTGTTTTGGGCGAAATTGAAGGATCTAGTTAGAAATTGTAGTTTAAACATACAAGATTTTCTTTTCTATTTCAATTTTAGTTCTAGTCAGGGATAACTCAATTCTGTTTTGGATTTTGTCAGGGGAATATGTGGTATTCACTTCTTGGATTAATTACTATTCAAAAATTGATAATCTCCAATCTATTTGCATGTTACTCACTTTGAATGGAGAAAGTCATGAATTGGGGAAAGGAAAGAATGGATGGGTATGGGGTCAACTGGCCCCTCCTAATCGATCCGATTCTGATTTTTTTAGGCATTGGATTACAGATTGTATGGTGGGACCCATACTCTTTTTTATTCCATGTTTGTTACTAACACACGGGAATTTTGGAATTGGAATAGTCCAAAACCCATGTTTTAGTAAACACCAGGAAGTCAAGATTGGGAATAATTCCATACCCATTCCATGTAAGTAAACTTGCCATTGTGGAAAGAGAATGTTGGAGCATTGATCCTTGGACTTTTTCCCAATTGGAGTTTTGGTCCCTAAACTAAAATCTGTGAGTATTGGCCCTTGAACTTCGCACACTATGGAGCGATGGTCCTTTTGGGGAACTCCGTTTGAACTTTCATCCAATATAAAAGGTTTAAAGGGGGAAATAAAGGATGGAAGTTCTAACGGGATTACCCAAAAGGACCAGTGCTCCACATTGTGATAAGTTCATGGATCAACACTCACAGATTTTTAATTCGTGAACCAAAGCTGCCTTTTGACTAAAGTTGGGGACCAATGCTCCAATTTCTCTTATGCGAATGATATTATTTTCTGATCCATGAGGGCTAGTACTCTTAAATCCCCTTTTGCTGATCTCTTTGATTTTTTTCATTTCCACGAATACGAGTTTCTTTCTGGCTGCGTTTTATGATGTTGGAACTATTAGGTTCCCAATGGAACTGTTAAGCTACTGAAAATTGACTTCTTGGTTTTCTGCCTTCCAGACTGTTTATCTGTATCTGTGTTTCAAGAATGCTTTCCCGAAGCTATTTGGGGTTGCCAACTTTGCCTTGACTAATTCCTATACTATCTTTGCTTTCGAAATCACTTCAAGCTGCTAGTTTATATACATATATGTTTTCCTTCCAGGCTAAGAGAAGCACGCTCAGCCAACCACTAAAAGATGTTTTAAGTGAGCTGACTAGGTTTAAAAGGGCAACATAAGATCACTCTTTATCTGAGAATCCCCAGTAAGATATATTAATTTTTCATCTTAAGCTTAAATAGCCATGTCTTCCTGCCTTATATGCGGAATGATTAGTTGGGTATTATGTAAACTGGTACAGATTGCTAGATGCAAATAGCACTAGTATGGAGGGATTTTGCATTGTGGACTTTTCATGGCAGCACACACCAGGACCTACAATCATCCTTGTTATCGTACTTGTTAATGGTCGTTGGATTTTGTAAATGGCCTTGATGGAATTTGAGATGCTGCAGAAATCCCTTTCATAGCCTCTCCTTAGATTCGGTTCTCAGCAGTAGTTTTCTTCTATTTTGTGCTTGATGAATATGAAGTTCACTGGATAATTGATTGAGTTTTATATGAATACAAGTTGAGAGAGATCGTTGCCTGATTTCCTGACGGAATGAAGAAAATAAAACAACAACAACAACAACAACAACAAAGCATTTTCCCACTAAGTGGGGTCGGCTATATGAATCCTAGAACGCCATTGCGCTCGGTTTTGTGTCATGTCATCCGTTAGATCCAAGTACTCTAAGTCTTTTCTTAGAGTCTCTTCCAAAGTTTTCCTAGGTCTTCCTCTACCCCTTCGGCCCTGAACCTCTATCCCGTAGTCACATCTTCAAACCGGAGCGTCAGTCGGCCTTCTTTGCACATGTCCAAATCACCGGAGCCGATTTTCTCTCATCTTTCCTACAATTTCGGCTACTCCTACTTTACCTCGGATATCCTCATTCCCAATCTTATCCTTTCTCGTGTGCCCACACATCCCACGAAGCATCCTCATCTCCGCTACACCCATTTTGTGTACGTGTTGATGCTTCACCACCCAACATTCTGTGCCATACAACATCGCTGGCCTTATTGCCGTCCTATAAAATTTTCCCTTGAGCTTCAGTGGCCTACGACGGTCACACAACACGCCGGATGCACTCTTTCTATCCAGCTCGTATTCTATGGTTGAGATCTCCATTTAATTCTCCGTTCTCTTGCAAGATAGATCCTAGGTAGCGAAAACGATCGCTTTTTGTGATCTTCGCTAGATTGCTCTGGTCATTAGTGTGGATAAGTATATAAATGGATAGAGATAGGAAAGCAAACACAAGATGTACGTGGTTCACCCAGATTGGCTACGTCCACGGAATAGAAGAGTTCTCATTAATTGTGAAGGGTTTACACAAGTACATAGGTTCAAGCTCTCCTTTAGTGAGTACAAGTGAATGATTTAGTACAAATGACATTAGGAAATATTGTGGGAGAATGATCTCGTAATCACGAAACTTCTAAGTATCGGAGTGTGGTGTCGTCTTGACTTGTCTTATCTGTCTCATAGGTAGATGTGGCATCTTCTCTGGAAGTACTCTTCCTCCATCCAGGGGTGGTATCTTTAACTGGTGGAGATGCACAAGGTAATGTATCAATTTCACTTGAAGCTTACTTGTAGTTTCAGGCTTGGTCAAGCGCGATACAAACCATGTAGTAGGAGTCCCCCAAGTCGCCGAGCTAGGGGGTCTGCTGAAAGAGGTGACAAACAAGGTAAGCAATTAGAGCTCCGACTGATTGTTCACCTTTTCCCCATCTTGCAGCAGCATGAAGGATAAAGAGAAGAAAAATGAGAAGAGATGATATGAGATACTTTTGCTTTTGAAGAAGTAACTTTCCACAGGCTTATTCTTGAACTGAGCTTGAGGGTTTTCTGGTTTCCTCCAGAGTATAAGGCCGACTGAAGAATTTGAGGGTCAAAACAAGTCCATCAAATCTAGAGTACGTTCCACCCTGCTGATATGGGATACTTTTGCTTTTGACAGAGTAATGGATGTATCGGCACGTGTGCTGTTACGCTTGTCTCCACATGCTTCCTTGTATCCTTCGCACTTGCCCTATCTGTTCCTCAAGCAGATGCGGAATCTTCCCTGGAAACATAAGATGTTGAAGATGAGTACTCGAGAGCAATGCCAGGTAAGTAATCAGGTAAGGGGTTCCAGGCAGTCAGTTCCTGGCTGGAAGCTTGATTCCAAGTGCTGACTGATTGCTCTCTTTCTCCTTGTCTTGCAGGTAAAAACAAGGCCAAAAGAAAAGACAGGGAAAAAGCATGATATGGGATACTCTTGCTTTTAACCCTGATGATATGAGATATTCTTGCTCTAGTATAGCTTGTTTGCAGAGGTATTATCGGGGGGAAAGAAAGCTGAATATTTCGAAAGGCTTCGTTGGGAGTGCCCTCTCAGATATGATGAAGGGTTGAGCATTTTTGCAGGTCTGCCTGTCCGTTGGGGATGGAGGTCGACATATATAGGAGTCTCCCTAACAACAAGTAGTAATGCTATTCCTTTACCCTGCTTGGTCATAGCACGGTAGTGGGAGCTGCCAGTTTCACATGTTTTAACTCTGTCAGAGCACTTTGAAAAAGTGGTCTGTGGTATCTGGCTCTCGAGATTCGGAGAACGATGCCTCTTCGAGTTTTGAGAAAGCAATCATGATGGGGGTCTGACTCTCGAGATTCGGAGAGCAGTGTCTCTTCGATTTTTGAGGAAGTAATCATGTTGGGAGTTTGGCTCTCGAGATTCGGAGGGCGGTGCCTCTTCGATTTTGGAGCAAGCAATCTTGTTGGGAGTGTTGTCTCGAATGTGAGTAAAGGTTGGACATGTTTGCTAGTCTACCTTGCCACGAAGCACAAAGGTTGACACACAGGGACTTTCCAATTATCCAGCAATGGTACTGTTCCTTTACCCTCTCTTCGATTTTGAGAAAGTAGTCATGTTGGGAGTCTGGCTCTCGAGATTCGGAGGACAGTGCCTCTTCGATTTTGGAGCAAGCAATCTTGTTGGGAGTGTTTTCTCGAATGTGAGTAAAGGTTGGGCATGTTTGCTAGTCTACCTTGCCACGAAGCACAGAGGTTGACACACAGGGACTTTCCAATTATCCAGCAGTGGTACTGTTCCTTTACCCTTGTGGGTAATAATATGGTAGCTAGACCTTCAAAATTTATGTGTCTAAACTTTGTTAGTGCTGTTTCTTTGCTATTCTTTTACCCTTATTGGTCAAAGCGATGTAGTGGGAGCTGCAAGCTTCACGTGCTCAACTTTGGCAGAGAACTTTGGCAAAGTTATCTGTGGTACCCATGAGTTATTGTTGCGTGTGGGAAGTGGGTGATTGAACAGTAAGATTCATGTGCTTTCTACTTCACCAGAAGTCTTCGACAGAATGCCCATAATTTCTGCAAAGCTGAGTGTGCGTGTGACAGGTGTTGACAAGGCTAGAAAAGTAGGTGCCTCTTCGATTTCTGAGATCGGCCCTCGTGGTCTCTGAGCAGCCCAGCTTTTGAGAAAGCGAGCGCCTCTTCGATTGATTCGGAGAACGATGCCTCATCGATTTTTAAGAAAGCAATCATGCTGGGGGTCTGGCTCTCGAGATTCGGGGAGCAGTGTCTCTTCGATTTTTGAGAAAGTAATCATGTTGGGAGAGTGGCTCTCGAGATTCGGAGGGCGGTGCCTCTTCGATTTTGGAGCAAGCAATCTTGTTGGGAGTGTTTTCTCGAATGTGAGTAAAGGTTGGGCATGTTTGCTAGTCTACCTTGCCACGAAGCACAGAGGTTGACACACAGGGATTTTCCAATTATCCAGCAATGGTACTGTTCCTTTACCCTCTCTTCGATTTTTAAGAAAGTAGTCATGTTGGGAGTCTGGCTCTTTAGATTCGGAGGACGGTGCCTCTTCGATTTTGGAGCAAGCAATCTTATTGGGAGTGTTTTCTTGAATGTGAGTAAAGGTTGGGCATGTTTGCTAGTCTACCTTGCCACGAAGCACAGAGGTTGACACACAGGGACTTTCCAATTATCCAGCAGTGGTACTGTTCCTTTACCCTTGTGGGTAATAATATGGTAGCTAGACCTTCAAAATTTATGGGTCTAAACTTTGTTAGTGTTGTTTCTTTGCTATTCTTTTACCCTTGTTGGTCAAAGCGATGTAGTGGGAGCTGCAAGCTTCACGTGCTCAACTTTGGCAGAGAACTTTGGCAAAGTTATCTGTGGTACCCATGAGCTATTGTTGCGTGTGGGAAGTGGGTGATTGAACAGTAAGATTCATGTGTTTTCTACTTCCCCAGAAGTCTTTGACAGAATGCCCATAATTTCCGCAAAGCTGAGTGTGCGTGTGACAGTTGCTGACAAGGCTGGAAAAGTAGGTGCCTCTTCGATTTCTGAGATCGGCCCTCGTGGTCTCTGGGGAGCCCAGCTTTTGAGAAAGCGAGTGCCTCTTCGATTTCTGAGATCGGCCTTCGTGGTCTTTGAGCAGCCCAACTTTTGAGAAAGCAAACGCCTCTTCGATTTCTGAGATCAACCCTCGTGATCTCTAAGCAGCCCAACTTTTGAGAAAGCAAACGCCTCTTCGATTTCTGAAGCTCCGTCGAGTGCAGATTTTTATAGGGGCTGGCATTAAGTTCCAAAGCACACTTGAATCTCCACCAGTAGAAGCTTCATTCTTGCACTTCTAAGATCTTGATTTGTCCGACCTCTTCTCTCTTCAACACCTTTGAAAATGTCTGGCCCCTCCGACCGTCGTTTTGACTTGAACCTTGTTGAAGAGGCAGCCCCGCCTTCTCCAGACAACATATGGCGCCCATCCTTCGTCTCACTAACTGGTCCTCTTACCGTTGGGGATTCCGTGATGAAGAATGATATGACCGCTGCGGTGGTGGCCAGGAACCTTCTCACTCCCAAAGATAACAGACTACTTTCCAAACGGTCTGATGAGTTAGCTGTTAAGGATTCGTTGGCTCTCAGTGTTTAGTGTGCAGGTTCTGTGTCTAATATGGCCCAACGCCTATTTGCTCGAACCCGCCAAGTTGAATCATTGGCGGCTGAAGTGATGAGTCTCAAACAGGAGATTAGAGGACTCAAGCATGAGAATAAACAGTTGCACCGGCTCGCACATGACTATGCTACAAACATGAAGAGGAAGCTTGATCAGATGAAGGAAACTGATGGTCAGGTTTTACTTGATCATCAGAGATTTGTGGGTTTGTTCCAAATGCATTTATTGCCTTCGTCTTCTGGGGCTGTACCACGTAATGAAGCTCCAAATGATCAACCTCTGATGCCTCCTCCTTCTAGGGTTCTGTCCAGTACTGAGGCTCCAAATGATCCCCCTCCGATGCCTTCTCTTTCTGGGGCTCTACCGACTGCTGAGACTTCTCCTAAGCAACCTTTGTGAAGGCTCCCTCTTGTGTGTTTATTTTGACTCATGTATATGTACATATTTGTAGCTTATCGGGGATATCAATAAATAAGCTTTCCTTCATTTCAACGTATTGTGTTAAATACACCAAAGCCTTCTTCGTTAAGTTCTTTGAATTTTCTTTTGTTGAAGCTTGTATGTTGAAGCTTTCTGAGTGGAGCATGTAGGTTGGGGTAGTGTTCCCTTAATTTCCCGAGTGAGGAAAACTTCTCGGTTTGAGACTTGGAAAATCCAAGTCACTGAGTGGGATCGGCTATATGAATCTTAGAACGCCATTGTGCTCGATCCTGTGTCATGTCCTTCGTTAGATCCAAGTACTCTAAGTCTTTTCTTAGAGTCTCTTCCAAAGTTTTCCTAGGTCTTCCTCTACCCCTTCGGCCCTGAACCTCTGTCCCATAGTCGCATCTTCTAATCGGAGCGTCAGTAGGCCTTCTTTGCACATGTCCAAACCACCGTAACCGATTTTCTCTCATCTTTCCTTCAATTTTGGCTACTCCTACTTTACCCCGGATATCCTCATTCCTAATCTTATCCTTTCTCGTGTGCCCACACATCCAACGAAGCATTCTCATCTCCGCTACACCCATTTTGTGTACGTGTTGATGTTTCACCGCCTAACATTCTGTGCCATACAGCATCGCCGGCCTTATTGCCGTCCTATAAAATTTTCCCTTGAGCTTCAGTGGCATACGGCGGTCACACAACACACCGGATGCACTCTTCCACTTCATCCATCCAGCTTGTATTCTATGGTTGAGATCTCCATCTAATTCTCCGTTCTTTTGCAAGATAGATCCTAGGTAACGAAAACGGTCGCTCTTTGGTATTTCTTGATCTCCGATCCTCACCCCTAACTCGTTTTGGCCTCCATTTGCACTGAACTTGCACTCCATATATTCTGTCTTTGATCAGCTTAGGCGAAGACCTTTAGATTCCAACACTTCTCTCCAAAGGTTAAGCTTTGCATTTACCCCTTCCTGAGTTTCATCTATCAACACTATATCGTCTGCGAAAAGCATACACCAAGGAATATCATCTTGAATATGTCCTGTTAACTCATCCATTACCAACGCAAAAAGGTAAGGACTTAAGGATGAGCCTTGATGTAATCCTACAGTTATGGGAAAGCTTTCGGTTTGTCCTTCATGAGTTCTTACGGCAGTCTTTGCTCCTTCATACATATCCTTTATAGCTTGGATATATGCTACTCGTACTCCTTTCTTCTCTAAAATCCTTCAAAGAATGTCTCTTGGGACCCTATCATACGCTTTTTCCAAATCTATAAAGACCATGTGTAAATCCTTTTTCCCATCTCTATATCTTTCCATCAATCTTCGTAAGAGATAGATTGCCTCCATGGTTGAGCGCCCTGGCATGAACCCGAATTGGTTGTCTGAAACCTGTGTCTCTTGTCTCAATCTATGCTCAATGACTCTCTCCCAGAGCTTCATTGTATGACTCATTAGCTTAATACCCCTATAGTTCATGCAATTTGTACGTCGCCCTTATTCTTGTAGATAGGCACCAAAGTGCTCGTTCGCCACTCATTTGGCATCTTCTTCGTTTTCAAAATCCTATTGAAAAGGTCAGTGAGCCATGTTATACATGTCTCTCCCAAAAGTTTCCACACTTCGATTGGTATATCGTCTGGGCCTATTGCTTTTTTATGCTTCATCTTCTTCAAAGCTACAACCACTTCTTCCTTCCGGATTCGACGATAAAAAGAGTAGTTTCTACACTCTTCTGAGTTACTCAACTCCCCTAAAGAAGCACTCATTTCATGTCCTTCATTGAAAAGATTATGAAAATAACCTCTCCATCTGTCTTTAACCGCGTTCTCTGTAGCAAGAACCTTTCCATCCTCATCCTTGATGCACCTCACTTGGTTTAGGTCCCTTGTCTTCTTTTCCCTTGCTCTAGATAGTTTATAGATATCCAACTCTCCTTCTTTGGTATCTAGTCGTTTATACATATCGTCGTAAGCCGCTAACTTAGCTTCTCTAACAGCTTTCTTCGCCTCTTGCTTCGCTTTTCTATACCTTTCACCATTTTCATCGGTCCTCTCCTTGTATAAGGCTTTACAACATTCCTTCTTAGCCTTCACCTTTGTTTGTACCTCCTCATTCCACCACCAAGATTCCTTTTGGTGTGGGGCAAAGCCCTTGGACTCTCCTAATACCTCTTCTGCTACTTTTCGGATACAACTAGCCATGGAATCCCACATTTGGCTAGCTTCCCCCTCTCTATCCCACACACATTGGGTGATTACCTTCTCTTTGAAAATTGCTTGTTTTTCTTCTTTTAGATTCCACCATCTAGTCCTTGGGCACTTCCAAGTCTTGTTCTTTTGTCTTACTCTTTTGATATGTACATCCATCACCAACAAGCGATGTTGATTAGCCACGCTCTCTCCTGGTATAACTTTACAATCCTTACAAGTTATACGATCCCCTTTCCTCATTAGAAGAAAATCTATTTGTGTTTTTGATGACCCACTCTTATAGGTGATCACATGTTCTTCTCTCTTCTTAAAGAAGGTGTTGGCTAAGAAGAGATCATATGCCATTGCAAAATCCAAGATAGCTTCCCCATCCTCGTTTCTCTCCCCAAAACCATGGCCACCATGAAAACCTCCATAGTTGCCTGTCTCCCTGCCCACGTGTCCATTTAAATCTCCTCCTATAAATAACTTCTCCGTCTGAGCAATTCCTTGCACCAAGTCTCCAAGATCTTCCCAAAATTTCTCATTTGAACTCGTATCCAACCCTACTTGAGGTGCGTACGCACTAATCACATTGATAAGTTCTTGTCCTATTACAATCTTGATTGCCATGATTCTATCTCCTACCCTCTTGACATCTACAACATCTTGTACTAAGGTCTTGTCCACGATGATGCCAACACCGTTTCTCGTTCTATTTGTGCCCGAATACCAAAGTTTAAACCCTGAGTTTTCTAGATCCTTTGCCTTACTACCAACCCACTTAGTTTCTTGTAGGCACATAATATTTATCCTTCTCCTCACCATAACTTCCACTACTTCCATAGATTTTCCCGTTAAGGTTCCTATAGTCCACGTTCCTAAACGCATTTTGCTCTCTTGAACTCTACCCTTCTGTCCTAGCTTCTTCACCCTCCCCCGTCTAATAGGATCAAAGTACTTCTTTTGTGTGTTCCGGGTAAAGTTGATAGGAGCATATGCTCCCAAACAACTTTGAGTGGAGTCGTTCGAAAAGAAGTTTCTATAGCCCCCTTGCTTATTTAACACTGCATCCGGGTGCCGATGGAGATACAGCGACCCTTGCTCACTTATCACTGTGCTCGGGCCACACAGCGCGCCACTTACGGGTGACGCCCTAGCTTTAGCGCGATTTTGTTCTGGATTCATTTTCATAAGGATTCGACGTGATCATGGAGTGCCGGCTGTCGACTACCTGACGCCCTCCCCCTCCTCCTTTATCCGGGCTTGGGACCGGCCATGTAAGACATAGGCGGAGTTAATGAAGAAAATAAAAGAAAAGGAAAAAACATAAAAGAAAGGAAGAAGCAATTGGTGCATCGTACTTAAATTTATTCATTTTATGCGCAAGGGGGGATGGTTTTTGTGACTGTTTTCTTATGGAAGAAGAAAGTTATGAAGAAAAGGATAAACGTTTTATAAATTAAAGAGGGGTTTCCTTTGGTGCATCTAGCAATGGAAAGTATGATGAAAATTACTCAAAACAGCTTGGATGGGGTTTGCCTTGAGCTTATAATACAGGAAAATGACTTTTACACTTTTTGTAAAGGTGCACAAGCATCATTTTTATTTTTTATTAGGAAAACTAATGAAAAGGGCTTGAAAACTTTGAGTTTTAATGATAAGGACAAAATAAAGGGTAAAGTGAATAGTACCAGGATTGACTTTTTAGTGTAAAAATGTGTGTTTTTCGTTAAAGTGAACAGTACCTGATGCTTTTCGTTAAAGTTCCCTTTTTTATTTTTAAGCATTCGATTGAATAAATCAAACGAAGTTAACGGCCATGATTAAACAGGGGAGTATAAGAGGCTAAAAATGGTATGTTCATCATTTCTCAAGACTCAAAACTGATTGGCATGCTTCTCGCTCAATCCTCATCGTTGTGCAAGTACTAGTATCCCGGCAACCACAACAAAAGAGCCCACGGCATCCTTTCCAACGCCCCCTTCCACCTCGGAGATTGCACTGCTTACATGTTCAAAATCTGGCCGCCTTGATTAATCAGCCTTCATCTTCATCTCCAAATACAGTGTCCCAAATTGTCAATGGCATTGGATGGCCGTTGTTTGATTGCTTCACTGAATCACAAGCGTGTGTGTCTACTTGCTGTCACTAGGATTGATTGAGCAGGATGCATGTAATGTAATGCGGAAAAAAAAAGAGTGACATTCCGATGTAAGATTACAATACAAATTACATTCAACTTTATTTTCTTTACTAAAAATTAAGTAACGATAATTCAATACAAATGTCTTACACGACGATAATACCGGAATTAGACACCCATGAGTCAGAGACTCGGAGTGATGACCCACCCCACTCTATAGTCTCTATTGCTAAATGTGGGAATAATCTACACTAGTATTTAATCACCTACGCTTAGTCTTAATTATAATAAGCTGCTTCAGAAGAGGGGACCTGAAAAACCGACTTGTGAAACCTCTTTTCACATTACGAAAACCCAAACCCCCCATGAAATCAGCATCCCCACTATGATCCACCTCCGGTACAGTTGATGACCAGAAGTAGAACTAGTACTAGATCTAGATTTAGATCTAGATCTAGATCTGGACGAAGTATCAGTAACGCCAACAAGAAACCTGCACTCACCAACCGAAGGGTCTAGGAAAGTGACCACACCAAGCCCGTCAAAATCACAGCTCCGTTCATTCTGCATTTGCAGCTGATAGTAACTGTTGAACGCATACGAGATGTTTCCCTTTGCTCCAATTCCGTTGCATGACCCCCCATAGGTGAGTGTGGTGCAATCTGCAACACTACAGGCCAGTTTCATGTGGTTCGCCACATCAGACAAATCTCCAGATGGCTTTGCCACACACCACCTAGACGGGAGATACTCAACATTCCTTGCATTTTTTAATCGTCTGCCGCCCAAACCGAGGTTCAACGGATATTTAGCCTGGCCATCAAAGGAAAAGATCCCCCAGTGCCTTTCAAAGTTTCCTGGAAGTGTGCTCTTTGCCCCTTCATCATGCAGACTGAAAATATATACATCCACGGGAGGGGCACCAGGTCTTAGAGGGGTTCCTCTGTTACTTAGGACATGATTTATGAGACCTTGGTTGAATACCCTTGCAGCAGTGAGATTTGCATTGATGGCTCCGTCCGTGGGCCAACCCACCTCCCCAATAATTATGGGCATCTCACCATATCCAAGCTTGCTGAGGGCAGCGACTAGCGTGTCAAAGTTTCCGTCAAATGCATTGGAGTAAACATTCGACCCATCTGTAACAGGATGGCTAGTCCCCTCGAAGAATGCATAGTCTTGAGGAAAATCTGAGCTCCCATAGAGACTTAGAAATGGGTAGATATTGACTACAAAAGGAGAACCATTTGAGTTGAGAAACGAAACAAGTTGAGTCATAATTTGAGTGAGTTCAGGTCGAAATGCCCCTTGAGAAGGAAGGGAGGACTCATAAGCATCGGCATTGCAAGGAACGACTAACTTGACGTAGCTTGCAAGATTCACTTTAGCCAAGGACTGTTGTAGATTGAGCAGTGCAGGCATGACATAGGACTGAAACTGACCCGAGTAACTTGAAAGGAAGGGCTCATTTCCTACTGCAATATACCTGTCATGGATCACAAGGAAACAAGTTTCAACATGGATGCAAAAGCTAAAAACTTAATATATAAACAGACGCAGAGGGAAGATTTGATTCATTGGCTAGCATGATGATCAAGGGAAAGAAGCAAAGTTTTGGCAACAAACTGGTTTATCTCTAATCTCAGATGATATATCTTGTTGGAAAACTTTGAAAAATATGAATAAATAAATAAACTAACAGGCCAGTATCTACTATCTTGTTGGAAATTAGAGATAAAGCAGCAGCTTTGTTACAATTTCTTCTGGCCTATATCTCACAGGGCAGCATAGTACAGTCAGCACGTCTCTTCACAAGGTAGAGAATGTAATATGATATAAGGTCATGATTAAAATGAACAAACTAGGCTGAAAAATCAATAATTAATATCAAGGGATGGTGGGTGGCAAAAACATATCACTTCCCATTTATTAACAAGTGAAAGCTACACAACTATAAAGTTGTTTCCTTTTATTCTCCTGCCGTTTCTCAGTAACAATTGCAGTGAACGCACAATGAAAGAAGAATAAGGGAGAAGAAGAAGAGGAGGAGGAGGCGGGGCCTCAGCCTCACCTGATATCGGCACCATTTTTAACCATATATCTGGACACATTCTGGCGAACCCACAAATCAGAGGCGTCGGTGGAAGAGCTCAAGGCGGCCAACATCTCATTAGGGATGCCAACCATGACCTGTATGCCGCTGCCCATGAGAGCCCGAAGTGAATCTGGGTCGGCATCGAAAAGCTTCACCTTTGATATCTTGTTGTCTTTCAAGAGATCCACCACCGCGGAAGGCTTGAGTTTGTGGAAGGACACGCTCCCCCAGTTCACTCCTATGGCCGACTCCGCCCTCCAAACCACCACTAGAGAAAGCAGAGCTGCTGCAAATGTCCACCTCCATCTCCACCTGGCTTCTAACATTTTGTCAGATTAGTATATAACCTGGTCAAACCCCCAGCACTTATCAATCACGCAATTCATTCATTCATACCCCACCGGGTTCATTAACTGAATATCTGCTGAGGCATAGACTCAGAGTGTTGTCTTGTAGGTGAGGGAGAGAGTGAGAGACAGAGAGAGAGCAACAAATCACAAATAAGAGTAAAGTTCAAGCTGCCATGAATATACATAAATATCAATGCTGATGATGATGCACTTTTTGAAATATACATAAATATCAATGCTGATGATGATGCTTTTTTGAAATTACCTAGATACCCTCCATTGGTCTGCTGTCAGTTTGCCATGGCAAAAGAAATGTCAAAATTCTAGATGGAATGTCACTGTATATTTTATATCAAAAATCTTTCCAACCGAAGTGTTATTAACTGATTAGATCTGAAGGCTTTGTGATTAGGAATTAAATTTGACATCAATGTCAAATTTATTTTTAAGTAATTTTAATGGTTGATCTCTTATTCCACTAACATTTCAACCAATAAAAATTTTGTTGTAGCGTTTTTTTAATATAATTATAATCATTTAAAACTCTATTTAAATAAAAAATTAACATTTCACAATTCGGTTGGAGAAGTACATAATTTGACATAAGACTTCAGATTGCCGCATCAAACATCAATTACAATTTGACTGTTATAATTTGATTTTCTTTAGAGATGATCTAAGTGTCAAATACAGCTAACCACTAATAGATACGCTTAAGAGCATCTCAAACGATATATTAAACTTAAATTTGACAATCTATGTTTATTTTTCCGATGCATTTGACAATCCGTGTGTTATTTGACATCTTTTAAGTTTTGCTCTTTATATAATATACTAGGTAAAACTATTATTTTATTACATTAAATAATTATATGAATTAAAACAATAATAAAATAACAAAATACATTTAATAATCATTAAAAAAAGTGTTGTCAATTTTGGCAACAAGGACGGGGGCTACCAATCTATATCATGCCACATTAGATTTCAGTTTCAGTTGGAAAAATTGTTGCCTCATTCTCTGACTGTTAGTAGTGATTTGGGACATTTTAACATCTCCTTTAGAGATGCTCTAATGCTACCATAGGAGACTAAAAAAGGTGAGTGTGATACTAATTTGGACTCATATAGAAATCACATTTTTATAGTGAGCCAAAAATTTTAAGTATAATATATTGAACTCATATATTAAATATATTAAACTCATGAATGTGGTATATTAAACTCATGAGTATGGTATTAATATCTTGAATTCACACTAGTGTAGCATACTAGCATAGTGTTAATTATAGTATCAAACTCTGATTGTCTGATTTGTATATATAGATATCATACTTACTCAAACTACAGTCGAATATCTAGTATGGCATGTGAAGAAAACGATATGACAAAGAACTAAATAGTACATTTTTAAAACAATTGATTGATGATGGAACCTAAACTAAATGAGACACTGTGTTTGAAATATATTGCCCACCTTTTGGATCTTATAAGGTCGCTTTAAACACGTTTGAAATTACTCGAGTTAATAAATGTCTCACTCAAAATATTACCATTGTTTCGAAGTATCTTTATGAATTTATAAACTTAAAAACAGATAAGTAAATGAAAAATGCTAATGTAGCTTGGAAGTGATATATGGGGGTCTAAAAATCTCCCAAATATTCTACAATGTGGCAAAACTTGCACGAAAATCATTTTTAAAAATAACGTTTTGTATAAATTCGTGAAACTGATTTTTATAAGAAAAGGCTCTGGGTTTGCTGTCCTCAAAATGGTGTCTCTTTTATGTCTCATTCTTTATTTATTTGACATGTATACTACCATTTAACTCTAATTTAACCAGGTTATCTTTTACTAAATTAAAAAAAAAAATTTTAAAATGCAAAAACAACTCCCCAGTTTCCAGTCCCCGCCCATGCCCACTCCCACCCCCTCCCTTACTATGTTGGTTTAATAGAATTTTACGGCTTAATTCTCATGTATTGCATATTCTGAATAAATAGTACATACAATCCTTCTTCTAAATATTGACTTATTCCAATACTCTCCCTCAAGTTGGAGCATAGATATTACTCACGCCCAACTTGACAAGTGAATTACCAAATCTTCTACTACACACGACATGGGTAAGGATATCTGCAAGTTGTTCTTCTGAGTTCACAAACGGTATTGACATAATCTTTTTCTCCAGCTTTTCTTTGATAAAATGTCTATCAACATCAACATGCTTAATCATGTCATGCTATACTGGATTCTCGGCTATTTCCTTGGCGGACTTATTATCACAATACAACTTCATTGCCTCTTTCTACTTAAAACCAAGACTCCAAAGTAACTTTCGTAGCCAAAGAATCTCACACACACCATGTGCCATACCCCTATACTCGGCTTCGGCAGAAGACCGTGATACCACATTCTGCTTCTTTCTTCGCCACGTAACCAAATTACCTCCAACAAAAGTAAAATACCCAGATGTAGACCGTCTATCAGTCACATCACCTGCCCAATCATCATCAGTAAATCCCCCAAGATTCTCATTACTGCCGCCATATGATCCACACTTGGTGACTGCATAAACTGACTAACCACACTTACAGCATAGACAATATTTGGACGAGTGTGAGAAAGATAAATCAGCCTCCCCACTAGTCTTTGATATCTACCTCTGTCAACCAGTTCTTGATCTGGATAAATACCCAAATAATGTTTCTTTACGATAGGAATGTCCACAGGCTTACATCCCAGCATTCCTGTTTCCTTTAATAAATCCAGAACATATTTACGTTGAGATAAGAAAATACCTCTAAATGACCGAGCAACTTCCACGCCAAGAAAATATTTCAAATCTCCCAAATTCTTCATCTCGAACTCGGCAGCGAGGTTTTGTTCTAGCTTCATCATCTCTTCTTAATCATCACCTGTTATTATCATGTCATCCACATAAATAATTAAGGCTGTCACTTTACCATTTTCCCGTTTCACAAATAATGTATGATCCGAGTGGCTTTGATAATACCCAATCCGCCTCATAACTTGGGTAAATCTACCAAACTACGCACGAGGCGATTGCTTAAGTTCGTAGAGTGGCTTTCGCAACCTACATACTCTGGTTTTCCCTCCGGCATTGTACCTTGGAGGAAAATCCATATATACCTCTTCTTCTAAGTGCCTATGAAGAAAAGCATTTTTCACATCAAACTGTTTTAGTGGCCAATCCAAATTTGCAGCTAAATAAATCAGAACTCGTACTGTATTCATCTTCGCTACTAGAGAAAAAGTCTTCTGATAATCAACACCATAAGTTTGAGTATAGCCTTTTGCTACTAACCTTGCTTTATACCTGTCTACCGATCCGTCTGCCTTGTATTTGATCATAAAGACTCATCTACACCCAACTGGTTTCTTCCCTTTAGGTAGCTCAATTACCTCCCATGTATCATTCTTATGTAGTGCCATCATTACCTCATCCATTGCAGCAGCCCATTTAGGATCCTTCAAGGCCTCATGATAGGATTAAATGCACCCCACAAAGTAGCACACAAATGTCCTATTGATTTTCCTTATTAACACTAAGATTTGTCAATTGTAGCATATGAAAATAAGGGTATTTCCCGCAGAAGATTGTTTTATCTAACTACTTAAAACGTCACAAAAACTGGGCTGCTGTCCATACTGACCAGCCACCGAAAAATAATTATTAGACTAACTTACGCTTATCTAAAGTCTATGAAATTTTATATGAAGACACTAGACACACAGAGCTACACTTCTACAAATTTTTGGGATTTTTGGAGTTGATTTGCTATTTAAATTAAATTGAACAAAAACAGGACAGAAACAAATTTTAAATAGTTCACAAATTAAGAAAAACGAGTTAGGAGAATTGCTCTCCACCACCAAATAATCATGCAAAAATGTTATGTTTCATTCAAATTCCTTTTATTTCAGGATGAAGATGCTCAAGTTGGCTCAATGTTATAACTCAATATATTACTCTTTCTTATGTAGTATGTTAAGAGAATTGCGTTTTCAACTTAACTTAGTTCCTAGCATGCAATCTAGAATGACGTGTTCATATATTTAACAAGTAGAAATCGTTAAGAACGAAAAGAGTTTGAGTCATCACAAAGCATCGTAAGTACTGGCGTTATCTTACTTATCCTAGAAATTGGTTCACATGTTAATCGCAATTAACAAGTACTATTCTAGAACATATGTAGGTCATGATTCGACAAGGCAGGCACACACATATTCATAGCATTAGAATCCTAGATATACTTACTAAGTATGCATCCGTAGAAAACACATAAAGAATTCATCAATGAGACAAGTAGTGAACCAATTTTCATCCATTCATAAAAGTAATTCATACGAAATATCATAACAAACTTGCAATCATATTCAGGGCTTCAAAACAGCCCCTAACTACTAAAAATTTAGTTACACACAATCCTTAAAACAAAAGATAGACATGAGTTTGAGAAGATAGAACCGAAAGAAATCGACCGAGGCCTCCTCCTCTTTTCTTCCTTCCTCAATGCTGCTTTTAAACCAATTCTTGCTGCATCATTTTTTTCTCCTTAACTCACCCACTAAAAGCCATTTAGTGATGACAATAAGTGAGAGGAAATGGTAAAACAATTGTAACTCTTTGGGTAGCCCTTATGCCAATTACTCCCTCTTAATCCTTATCTTTAATTCCATTCCCTTTTATATTTGAATAAGTGTCAGCTGACTTGTTCTTGGCAGCATCAGTTTTGGCTGCTAGATTTATTGGGTTTATTGCTTCCATTGCAGTTACAAACTGCTCAGCCACTTGGTAACATTTCAGTGTTAAAACGGCTACAACTTCTTCTAGAAAATGATATTAACAATCCACGAAATGCTCTGGAAAGTAGACATCCGTAGCTTTCTAAGCATATAAGGCTCATTCTCTAGTTCATTTTGAGCTGTTCGCAACTTGCTTCCAAAGTCAGCTGATCTGCACAGGCAGTTTTGACGAATTTGGCACTTAAAATCCCACTTGTGCTATTTTTCTTTTATTTGCTTGACAAATCCCACAAAACACAAAAACAATGTAAATAGCTCAAAAATATAAGGAACTAACTAAGAAAAGACAAGTGAATTTGGTGTAAAATATATATAAATATGAGCTTATCACCTCCTTAACTCGGGTTGGTGCTTGGATTGCTTCCACATTGTTTACCCAGGCTTGACGTTCTGGTGCAAGGTTTGAGCATGACACATAATTAGTTATTGGATACTTCACTTTTCCTTCAGGAGAAAACCTGTCAGAAGGAACACCATGATTTTGCCTTGGCGGCAACTTATATGTACTCATAACATTATCTAGATTAGTTACATGAGCATCAGTAGTACTTATCTCAGGAATATTCAAAGAAGACAAATTAGGTGGCACTATTGAGCTTGAGAGAGAGGGGGTTGCGGGTTCGGTAGCTAATGGTTGCTGGAGCGGTGAAACTGGTTTGGTAACTCCCTGCTGACACTTTGCATCACACTCGGTAGCACATTGTCGAGAAGACTCAACTAGTTCGGTGCTACTTGGCTGAATGATTCTCACATTCTCAGCAGTGTCTTGCTGAAATTTACTGTCTCCATTCTCGGCAGTGTCTTGCCGAAAGCTTTCACAACTTTTTTTTTCAATAAATACTCCCCCTGAGCTACATATTTCCAACCACCCAAGATCACCACTCATATTCTCCGTCGGGTGATTGGAAGGTGATGGAGTCGAAGCATAAAAGAACTCGGATTCGGAAAAGGTAACATCCATAGTTACATACATATGACGAGTTTCAGGGTGGTAGCACTTATACTGTTGAGGAGCAAATCCTAGAAAAACACACCGGTGAGCACATGAATTGAGCTTACTACGATGAATCTTGTGGATATGAACATAGGCTACACACCCAAATACACGAGGAGAAAGAGTATTAGTTGACACTATTGGAACAAACTCTGTCAATACTTGGAGAGGTGTACGAAAACCCACAATCTGGGATGGCATACGGTTAATCACATACATGGCATAGGTGACAGCTTCAGGCTAGAACCGTTTAGGTATAGATGCACCAATGAGCAAGGCATGGACAGTTTCCAGGATATGACGGTTCTTTCTTTCAGCAACCCCATTTTCTTGTGGGGTATGAGGACAAGTAGTCTCATGTAGAATTCCTTGATCCCAAAGAAAGCCGGACAACTCAGAACCAATATACTCACCTCCATTATCAGAGCGGAGAACCTTAATAACAGAGGAATATTATGTTGCAACTATTTGAGAGAATGATCGAAACACCATACCCACATCACTTTTATTCTTCATCACATAAACCCAAGTCATACGAGTGCAATCATCAACGAAGGTAACCAACCATTTAATTCCAGACAAAGTACTAACAGTAGAGGGACCCCAAACATCAGAGTGCACAAGTTCAAAAGGAAACAATCTTTTATTCATATTAGGAGGAAACGAAACGCAATGACTCTTCGCGAGAATACATACCTCACAATGTAAGTCTGATTCTTTTATTTCATGAAATAAACTAGGCAACATACGCCTCAAATAACCAAACGAAGCATGTCCTAACCGACGATGCAATCACCAAACTTCTTGTAAATTATTGGTACGGGATGCTCGAACTGCATTAGTTTTGCCAGGAACGACGTCATCCACATAATATAACTCCCTCTATCTTAGTGCCATGCCCAATGATCTCCTTTGTCTGAATATCCTGAAGCAAGCAAAATGAAGGATACATTAATACAACACAATCCAATTGTTCAGTGACTTGGGGTACATATAATAAGTGATGGGACAATGTCGGAACCAATAAACAATTATGTATAGGAAGAAAGGGTGTAAGAGACAATGTTCCCGCTCCAACAACAGCAACAGTAGTACCATTGGCGGTTGCCACACACGTTCTATGAGGATGGGTCATAGATTGAAACAAAGTCTTATCATACGTCATATGATCTGTTGCACCGGAATCCAAAATTCAACCTGTATTCACCATTGTAATAACACGACTGCACAAGAAGGTAGGATAACAATGAAGGTTACGATCTTGATTACAGGTGCTACAATACACAGGTTGCACTATGTGACAGCACTTTACACCTCACAGTAAAAAACAACAAACTCAACATGTCGCAATCCAAGGCAGCAGCAAAACCACAAACATTACCCACACGATACAAAAAATCCAAAGGCCCAAACTAAATGCAGCAGCAATTATCGAAATACAGTTACTTAGTGCACAATTCCTGCAATCAGTATAGCAAAGCAGCAATAAATTCCTTCTTTTTTTTTTTTATCAATAGCAGTGGCAAATCACTACTCGGCACAACCAGCAATTGCTAGAGTACAACAATTACCACAGGATCGCACACTCGGAGCAGCACAATACACGACACAACTGCACAGCAACCAGACACTGGCAATTTTTTCTTCTTCCTTCCTCCCAATAATATTCATGGCAAAGGCAACATGTAAGGGTTAGAATCACCAAAGGGAAAAGGACAAAACTCCAAGATCCTTACTCACGGCAAAGGCAGCACGCACAGCCTTTGCAAATTTCTTGGCAGCACAACGGCACAAGATTTTTCTGGTTAGGGTTACGGCAACTAGGCTCTGATGCCAAATAGAATTTTACGGCTTAATTCTCATGTATTGCATATTTTGAATAAATAGTACATACAATCTATGTTACAAAATAAAACAAAGTAAATGACACAATATCCTTCCTAAAACATGACTCTAATAATTTCAAGATATTTACATTCCTTTTTATTTTAAATATTGACTTATTCCAATAGGCTTTTTGGGATGGAGATTGACGGATCTGGGGCGGGATGTGGGCGCACCGGGGTTCGAAGAAAAAAAATTGAAGACATCATTTGTTTACAGGCGAGTTCGCCATTGATGGAAAAGAAGAATCCATATGCAATTGATTTTGTTATCGGCCATGGAAATGGTGGCTCGAAGCTCTGTGATGAAAGACCCGAACTGGCATTGAAATCGAGCAGAGATACCACCTCACCCACCGTCGACGAAGCGGTGATGCTTTTCTTTTCGGCTTCTTTGACTTCCTGGAAAGAGAATTTTCAGTTTGTTTCTAGGGAAAATTGGGATGGAAATTTGGAATTTGATCTTTCATTATGATTTGGGGTCAATTGTTTTGTGTTTTGCAAGAACTGGGGAGACTCTACGCCTGGTTTTAATTTACTTTTTATTATTTTTTTTTTTAACTTATTAAAAGTTAACAAAGTTATGTTATAGTTAAGTAGTAGTACACGTGTCAATCAAATAAAGAAGGAGACATGAATGAGACATCACTTTTGGGACAACAAACCCGAACCCATAAGAAAAATGGAGTTTTAACGAAAAATCCACGGTACTGTTCTCTTTAATGAAAAACCACATTTTTACACTAAAAAGTCAAACCTTGTACTATTCACTTTACCCTTTATTTTGTCCTTATCATTAAAACTCAAAGTTTTTAAGTCATTTTCATTAGTTTTCCTTAAGAAAAATGCAACATCTGACCATTTTGAAGAGAAATTTTTAATTGTGACGGGAACATGGATGGTACACCACGTGTTTCTATGTAAGTGGCAGAAAATTTTAATTTTTAAGTTATTAACCTTTTAACATACATATCTCACCATTTATATGAAAACATGTGGTGTACCATCTCGTGTGACGGTCACACTGAAAGATTCCTTCCATTTGAGGATTCGCAATAAATTTTTGGCGGTTGCTAAACAGAGGCAGACGCACTTACATGCAAGGAGGGTTAGCTAGCTAACCTTTTGCACTCTAGTGAATATTCATGGATAATTTAGGTAATGTATTTTTGAAGGTTGAAATTGGTCTTTATACAAGCATTCTAATTGTTTAATAAAATATTTTAAAGAAGAGTCGCTATTTTTATTATTATTTTTTTCTTAAATATGACCTGGCCAATACGACGCATTTTTCGACAAAATCACTTTATAAAAAGTAAAATAAAAATGCAACAACGAAACAAAAAAGATACGCTAAAACTTAAAATAAAAAAAACAGAATCAGCAAACCCCAATCCCAAAACTCAATTCCAAATTTTCAATTCTAATTCTCAACTCCCAATCCAACCAAACTCACTTCCTAACGCCCAAACTTCTACCACCACACTTTCGCGATCATTCCAACAACCACCTAAATTTAATCTTTCAGATTTCAAAGTAACTTCTTCATAACTTATTAAATAATTTATTTTATGAATAATAAAATTTGAATATTATGAAATTTATTGCATAACCGAATAACTGAATTTAAATTTCTTTTATGAATAGTAGATTTGTTTTTTTTTTGTTTCTACAGTTGCTTCTGCTTAGTGGATGGAGTCTTTTTCACTATGATGTTGTGAATAAAAGTTCATTACCTCACAAAATGGAAGATGATTGAGTGTTAGCATCGTAATTTATATTAAATGCAATGTTATTTTTTTCATTAATAATGAAGCTATAAAGCAACACCTTTAAAATATAAAAACTCGTAATGCACAGTTATAACTGTACTGTTATTTGTTTTTTAAATTTTGAATGATAGAACTATGACTTAATTAAAATTATCACATATCTGAGATTCTATTATTTAATTTAAAGTTATTACATGTCTAAAAAATATTTGTGAATTTCTACATGTAAACCTCTGAATAATTTTTGGGAGTTTTAATGAAAAATCCGCCGTACTGTTCACTTTAACGAAAAACCACATTTTTACACTAAAAAGTCAATCCTAGTACTATTCACTTTACCTTTTATTTTTTCCTTATCGTTAAACTCAAAGTTTTTAAGCATTTTTCATTAGTTTTCCTATAATTTTTCCTGAATCCGCCGCTAAAGAAAATGTTATAGAATATTTGGATGCAGTATAATCATATTTTGAGCCCTGAGTATATTTATTATGAATTTCTAAGCAAGTATAAAAAAAGAAAATAAAAAAAATTGAAATTGATAGCAGTAAATAAAATCTCCGAATTGTCCTACAATATGACTACTACATAACTATTACAAAGTTTAAAATGCGGGTAGGAATTTACCCTTTATTCTGAAGGTGGCAGCTAGTGGAGGTTAATTATTTGGAAACATCAAACTAGGTAGAGATCAAATTAAAGCCTGATCAATCATCAATACAGAGAAGACTCAGAAGAGAGAAGTAAATATGATTACTGTTTTGTAGTGCATGCATGGTTGATTTTAATAGTCAGGCCTTGTCGTCGTTGCTGTATATATGAAAATCAGGCTGGTTGGTGACCGATCTAACCCAGGCCCATTTGTGGTCTCTCGTGTCGACTTCATTTTTAGCCTTGGCAACCTCTTCCAGTGGAATGTAAGCATAGTTTCCGTTGATGGGGCCAGACACAAATCCAGTATACCCTGCCATGACTCCGTGGATTGCTGAATGCGCTACCAGTGTGCAGTACAAGTTATCTGTTGAATTTGCAGCAACCGCGCGTATCATGTATGTCGGATCTATGTACTTGACAGTGAAGAGCTCATTTGGGTGCTCCCTCTTCCACCACTTGTTTAGCTCCGACTTCAACCACTGCCCAACGTCAAGGAACACTGGGTTCCCTGATTCATCCTTATTATTATCAGCATGATGATCATTGTTATTAGCCTCGATCATTTGATCCTGTCCAGCTCCCTCAGCCACTACTAACACTGCGTGTCCATTCTCCCTCAATCGCTGCTCAAGGAACTCAAATAGCCCTCCTTTTCCTTCCAGGTAAAATGGAGTTTCAGGAATTAGGCAGCAGTCCACGTCACGGCTGCTCAGTGTTGCATGTAGAGCAATATGCCCTGTACTTCGACCCATTAGCTTCACCAACCCTATTCCATTCACTGCACTTTCCGCCTCCACATGAGCTGCGCTGATTGCCTGCTGCGCCATTTCTACCGCTGTCTGGAACCCAAAAGACCTGTCAATGATACCTACATCATTGTCCACAGTTTTTGGAATTCCAGTCACCGCAATTTTCAGTTTGCGCTGACATATCTCATGATATATCTCAACAGCCCCGCGCATCGTGCCATCTCCACCTATGATGTACAACTGTTTGATAATATGCATATTAGTTATCTATGGAGATTATCAGAGCAGATAAAGTTAATAACTCAACTAGCTCGGGTCATTCATAACATAACCATTTACCATTACAATCATGTTTTGTTGGTACACATATATAAAAGCGATGGTACTCGGTACCTTCAAATATAAATATAAATATATATATGTGGCAACTGAGTTTATTAGAACACAATTCATGGTTTTGATAATTCTGATAGAAAGACACAAAACAAAAAATTAAGTTTTGCGACACTTTTAGTCATCACTTATCATCGTATCAGGCTAAGAAATTATTAGACAAGTCACTTATAGCTGTATTTTGTGACACTTCTAGCCATCACTTGTAGCTGTGTTTGGGCTAAAAGTTGCTACATTCTCTACAAACATAGTTTTAAACCTGTTATAGCAAATGCTTAGTTTTTGTGTAGTCGCATACAAATACGCCCCATCCTCTCGAACTAAAAATTCTTAATACCCATGCCTACTATTGAATTTGACATGAGTGTTTGAGATTAAAACACATCTATTTATAATCCCCCTTTGATACCAAATTGAAAAATGGGTGACCATCCATTTATTCTCTATTTTGATATCAAATCTTAAAATGGGTGCTCATGAATTCTTTGGTAACCTGATAACTAAGAGAACACTTCTGATCCAAATACATCTAGCATCAGCTGGGCATTAAACAAAGTTACTTTTACATGTGTAGCTAGGTTAGGTAGTAGATAATCATCATCAAGTCATAGAGAAATCACCACCACACAATTTTCGTTTAATTTAGAAATAAACTAAAGAGGGGTGGGGTTGCGTACTAGAGGAATATATAACTCAAATAGTAAAGGAATTAATTCAAATTGATTGGCATGAATGACAACCTGATTATAGCCGCGATGTTGGATGGCATCGACAATCTTTTGAAGATCAAAACCACCTCTGGAGGTCTGGAGATGGGTGCCACCGTTCTTGTGCCAGTTGTGAACAAGCTTGGGGTTGAGTGGGAGGGGTTCCGTAGAGTAAAAGCCACGGTAGCCAGCCTTGATGCCAAAAATGTGGCGGACTCCGTAGAGATCCCAGAGGCCAAGAACGAGCTCTCGGACGACGGTGTTGAGACCCGGGCAGAGGCCACCGCAGGTCACAATAGCCGCCTTGATCCTGGACGCATCGAACAAGATTTGGCGTCGTGGGCCGGCGCGGTGGTATGCCAAGGCACTAGTAGTAGTACTAGAGTAGCCTTGTTTTTCTTCTTCACCGCCACCTCCACCTGCTGCTGCAGCTTTCGGTTGAGGGTGTTTGTAGTCGTAGATGATGTGGCGGAGGACGACATCAGATGGGGCTATGTAGAAACAATCGGACTGGGAGAAGAAGGGGTTGTGTTCTAGTGGGTTGGTGTTGATGAGGTTACTTTGAACTAGGTCTAAATCTGATCCGAGCGAGAGATGATCAGTTAGGAGGGGTAGTTTCTGGAGCTTCACACGATTAGAGAAGGGCAAGTATATCATCACCCGATCTTCATCATCATCATCATGTCTTCTCGTTGCTGCTGCTGCTGCTGGGTCTGTCTGCGCCACGGCCATCGTCTTACCTAATTCCAGGCTAGTTTATAATTATAACCAAATATATCACAAACAATTAAACAGCCTCAAGTTTTCCGCAAATATCTCAAATGAAGAATGAATCATCTCCCTGAAAGATATATATATATTTAATAAGAGCATGCAACACTCAGCTGATGACGTCCTCTACCGTTCAACATCTCATCTGATCTGATCAGACAAAAACAAGACTGCACGTGGCGCCCCCTCTTGCAAGACAGTAGACACGTAACCCCTCCACGTTGTCAAATGTCAATTACATGATCACGATATTTACATTTACAAGGTTTGAGTCACTCAACGAATTTGGTTTGACAAATTCATTTTCAAAATATCTGAAACACAACTGCATATCGTTATTACAGCATGGTGATGCACAAAATCAATGAGAATTTTAGTATAACAAAAAATGTTAAGTTTGTGACTTTCGTTAAGTTGATTCGGTCACTTGTGTGAATAAGTATGTAAATGAATAGAGACAGGGAAGCAAACACAAGATGTACGTGGTTCACCCAGATTGGCTACGCTCACGGAGTTGAGGAGTTCTCATTAATTGTGAAGGGTTTACACAAGTACATAGGTTCAAGCTCTCCTTTAGTGAGTACTAGTGAATGATTTAGTACAAATGACATTAGGAAATATTGTGAGAGAATGATCTCTATTTATATAAGATAGTTTCTAGTTTCATTCTGACATTGACACGTGTCGTGTTGTGATTGGCTTCTGATGTTGACATGTGTCGCGCTATGATTGGCTTCTGATGTCGACACGTGTCGCGCTGTGATTGACCTCCTGGTTGGAGGAAAACTCTTATGGATTCTTGACGGTATAACATTGACGGGTGCTCACACCCTTTTAAAGAGCTTGTTTTAAAATTGTTTCGTTTTTATATCTTTCTTTTTACTTTTTATATTAAGAAAATTGTTAGGGTGACCTCCTAGTACCATTCTTGTTTTAAAGATGGAAGAAGAGTGCATGCAAGAAATAGTAATATAAAGAAATTTGAAAAATGAAGGATAATTGATGATACTATGAGACTATGTGCAATGATTGGGGTTAAATTTTTAAAATATTGGGGTTAAATTTTAATTTTAAAAATTTAACCAAGAGAATTTTAAGTTATAACTCTTTTTTTTTTTCCGTTCAATAAATATGACAAATTTTAAATTTGATATTATAGAATGATGTCGATATATGTAACAGCTTGTCCCGAATTATTATATATTTTATTCCCAAGTATGTAAAATGTCGATAATGCCCTCGTGGTTTAGTGACGAGGATGGATATATATAGTTTTAAATTATTTTCTCGATCACGAAATTAAATGGTGCTCGACGTCACGAGCACAATGGCATGAATTAAGAAGTGGAATGGGCGAAATTCTATTTTGGGTTGGGTTATTTCTTCTTTGGACCGATTTTTAGGGTTTAAATCCTATGGCCCAATTAAGGGCCTTATTATTTACCCATCCTACCCATGCCTTTTCCCCCCCACTCCAGAAACTTCTCCTTTTCTCCCTCACACTCTCCCACACCTCTCCCTCTCTCGGTGCTCTTGTCCCCGACGCAACACACACACACATACTTGCAGACACGCTACAAGTCTACAACCATCAGAACCTTTCCCTTTTCTCCCTCACGTCCTACTCTCATCCTTTTTCACCCCCAATATTGTGTAGTCACGGTGTGGTGACTCCAACGAGATCTTGAACCTTTTGATTAAGGTAAGCACCTTAGACCGCTATAAAATTATGTTTAGACTAGATAAGGATATTTTGAGACATTTTGGAGTGGTGTGGATGCAAAACCTTTGGGGAAAAACATTTCTAGAATTTTTCTGGCGAGTGGTCGTGAGTTTTAGGGCTTTTTCGGACGATCTCGACGGCAACATCACTCCATTTATTCACATTTTCCACATCACCATACTTTATGGCTTCGTCACCTTCCAGGTGTCAGCCAGCACAACTCGATTCGGAATTCTAGTGGACATTCCGAGTCAGGGTGTGTCAATATATTTTTGCCTTAACGTTAAAAAAAATAAACTTTATATATATTCTAATTTATTTTTATGAGCATGTTAACAAAAATTAAATTGGAATTTAGATTAATAATAAAAAAATCACACAACCTATACATTTTTACTTCTCACACACCCCCCCCCCCGGTTAATTTCTGTCATTAGATTTTCTTCAGCTCATTCTATCTGACGTCCGAAATTAAGAGGATGTGTGAAAGGTAAAAATAGCGTATGGATAGCACCACCCTTTATAGAGTTTTTGGGTGATATTTGAGTTAAATATAGTTTGTATTTGTTTTAGCACTGGATTTAATTTTGTGCCTTTAGACTTTTTTTTTTACTATTACATTTGCTCATATTCTATCATAGTCGTTCAATTTAATGTAATATAAAAAAAAATTGAATCTAAACCGTTAGATCAACCAATGGCCCATTCATGGTTGAAAGAGCCATTACTCATTAGGCTCATAGACGGAGCCACCTTGGCCCCAAAGGGGGCGGATGCCCCCACTAGGTTTTGTAACAGTGTGCATGGAAAAAATGCAATGCATATAGCAATCCCATGTGATACAACATTTTTGGATATGAAATTTATGAAGAATTGATTAAGAAATTGAATGGAGATTAAGAGATGAATGATAATACGGTTATTTTTATAGAGAGTGATGTTTGATAGTATTGGTAATGAAATTGTCATGCAACACTTTTAAAAGATGAAAATGTGTCGAGAGATATTATAATATGTTGTATGAAAACCTTATGGATTAATATATGTGTTTTGTTTGATAATTTCATGAGCTTCTTGATTTATAACTTTATTGTTTGAGGATGCCCCCATCTATATAGATTTCTGACTTCGTTCCTGATTATGCTCCCGAGTAGTGGCTGAAAAAAGTTGTCAGCCACTGGGACCTAGTGAGTGCAGCTTTGTCGCGTGTTAAGCTTCCGGAGTAAAATTTAGCTGCACCCCATTTGTTCAACGCGTCTACACATAATGCGGGCCTAGATCTTTAACCCAGGCTTAAAACTTGCGTGGAATATGGCCCACATTTCCCCACATGGGTTATTTAAAGGACAATAGTTGGAAAGCAATTGGGGTGGGTTTAAAGCTTAAATTTTAAACTTTAACCCAACCATTACACATGGCCTAAGACTGAAATAATTATTTAACCAACCTAAAGTTTCTATTTCTAGAGAAATTTTTTGTGTTACTCAAAACACAAGATGGTACACCATATGTTTCATATCGTGGTTTATATAACTCATTACTCATCATTTCCTCTTGTATGCTTCAATCAAGAACACATCAGCCAAATACATCTCAGATTCTCAATTGCATATAAACTACATTTCAATCATGATATATGGTTAAACATAAGTTTAATATATAGAATCTCATTCGCATATAAAATACATCTTTGTTGATGCACAAAACCGGAGGGGTCTTGGAACAACGTAAATCCGACCGTGAATATGCAAGAAATGTAAATAACACAAGATGTATCGTGGTTCACCCCAATGTTTGGGCTACGTCCACACTGATATTGTATTTCTCTAAGAGGACTGTGAGGGAGAGAACCTCTGTAATGTGAGAGGGGATGTGAGAGGGTGAGGGGGCTTCAGGCCTAAGAGTTTGCCTCCTCTAATGAGGAGTGTGATGAGTCATTTTATAGAATAAGGGCTCCTCACTTATTACATATTTGCCCCTTCCTTTATTACATAATTACATTTGAGTCCCTCGAGTATTTATACGAGATCTAAATACGGAAGCCTTAAGTATGGTACAAATGGTAATCCCTCAAGTCTTCAGTCAAGAGATTTTTTTGGCTGGAGACTTGAAATTCAGTCCATATGTGGGCCGAAGTAACAAGATGTCGTCTTGAACTGATACTTGATATGAGGCGGTACTTAAAGTGAAATGATGCTCAACTAGAAGTACCACATGTTGAGAGGTTGCTCTGTTTATGGCTTATGTTGCCTTGGTTAGCTCGGCTTATGGCGTTGATGGTGAGGGAGTCCCTTTTATAGAATAAGGGTTCGCTCCTCAATACATAAGTGATGGGCTAGGAGTTGATGCTCGTGGTGAGGTGGTTACTCAGCAGGCGGCGATGCTCTCTAATGATGGTGAGGGAGTCCCTTTTATAAAATAAGGGATTGCTCCTCAGTACATGAATAATGGGTTAGGAGTGATGCTCGCAGCGAGACGGTTGCTCAGCTGGCGGCGATGCTCTCTAATGATGGTAAGGGAGTCCCTTTTATAAAATAAGGGCTCGCTCATCAGTACATGAATAATGGGTGCTCTCTAATAAAAGTGAGGGAGTCCCTTTTATAGAATAAGGGATTGCTCCTCAATACATAAATAATGGGCTAAGTCCCCCAAGTATTTTTCATGAGGCCCAGTTGAGGCCCAATATATGGTACATAATGTAGTCCCCAAGTTTTCGGTCAATAGAGTCTGTTGGTTGGAGACTTCAAATTGAATCCATGTATGGGCCGAAGTGGCAGTTGTTCGAAGGCGGTATTTGTATACCCTGCACTGAAGCTTTGTAGGTGAAGCTTTGCAAGTGAAGTTTTGAAGATAGAGCTCTGTAAATGAAGCTTTCGAAGTTGGAGCTTTGTAAATGAAGCTTTTGAAGCTAAAGCTTTTGTAAATGAAGCTTTTGAAGCTATAGTTTTTGTAAATGAAGCTTTTGAAGCTAGAGCTCTGTAAATGAAGCTTTCGAAACTAGATTGACATAGTGATGCCCATGAATGTTTATGTTGATTGACATGAGTGATGCTCATGGATGTTGACATGAGTGATGCTCATGGATGTTAACATGAGTGATGCTTATGAATGTTAACATGAGTGATGCTCATGAATGTTAACATGAATGATGGTCATGAATGTTTATGTATGATTGACATGACTAATGTTCATGCATATTTATGTATGATTGACATGAGTGATGCTCATGTATAATTTTTGGAGTACTGAGCGTACTTTTGATCACCTGGTTGGTGATAATAGCGGCGGGGTGCCGAATAATTTTTTGTAGTACTAGGCGTACTTTTGGTCACATGGTTGGTGATAATAGCGGCAAGGTGCCCAATAATATTTTGTAGTACTGGACGTACTTTTGGTCACCTGGTTGGTGCTATTTTGGGCTTATGGGCCTTCGCCCTCCACACAACATTCCAATCCTTTTTTGTTATTATTATTATTACCCTCTGATGGGGTTTATACAGATATCTCCGAAATATAAGAAAAATAAATCACATCATTCAAAAATAAATCTGACCCTCTGCTCAATGGGTCACACCCATAATTCCTTTTTCTGCATGTCATCACTACCACAATTATGTCTGCTTCTTTTTATCTTCTTTTGTTTTCTGCTTTTGCTTTTGCTTTTACTTTCTCTTTTCCATTTCCTGCATGTTCTCTTGTAAAACGTAACAGCTGCCTGGACAGCCTTGACACCACCCACTTGCTTTTCTTGCTTTTCTCTAAAGTGAGCTGACAGGCATCACTATGAACAGCAACCAAAGATAGCCAGTCCTTTTCTACCATGCCATGCCATCGGGTTTCCCACTGCCGAGTGGATCAAAGGCACCTCCTGGGTAAAGTGGGTCAAGTCATTCAACGAGTGGTCATCCACTAACTCTGTATCCCTCAATGAATCCCATGAGCACAACCTGGACAGCCCAGATAGCCAAGATGCTCTGAGCATGGATAAGGTTTGGGTTGCCAAGGTAGTTAAGGCCGTCCTCAGAGAAGATTTGAGATCCAGCCTTGAACCAAACTGCCTCGCCGAGCTTGACCCCATTCTTTGACAAGATTTTTGGGAAGACGCATCTCTATGCACCAAGTATGGCCCATCTGGAGTGGATCACCTCAAGCTCACGGTTCTTGGCAAATGTCTCGGGGTCTGCAGATAGTCCAGTGGTTCTTCACCTCAAGCTAAAGATTGAAGTAGTCGCCCTCGCTTCTCTGACAGCTCTCTCCGTCTTCTTCTTAAGAAAATGAAGCCGTTTAATAGAAAACACTATCCTGCTCGTATCATAAGCTTTCTCGATCGGTGGCAGATGATGAGAACGCGGTGAAGGCATCAGGTTTCTCGAAAGCACTCGAGCCAAAGCAGCATGGCTTGCTTTGATTTTGCTTCGAAAGCATTTATCCATGGCTTCGTAGCTTCCATTTTTTGTTGTGTCTGTGTCTGTGATTGTGAGAGAGACGGAGGATGAAGGACGGAGGAGCTTCTGATTTTTTTTTTGCGGAAGGAATCGTCCATGGCAGTTAGTTCTGGGTCCAAAGCTATATTCATGACGTGGCCCACGTACAACCTACCATTCAACGGTAACTACCATTCTTTCAAAACCCGTGAGTTGAGTCAGGTCACGAGTGACAGAGACGAAGAGAGATGAGAGAGAATGAGAGAGAGCTGAGGAGTGTTTCAGATTTGGAACTTTTCTGTTTCTGGGTTTTTGTGATTTTATAGATTCACGGTGGAGGTTAACTTTTCTTGTCGATTCCCACAGACAACGCCAAATGTTGATGCACAAAACCGAAAGGGTCTTGGAACAACGTAAATCCGACCGTGAATCTGTAAGAAATGTAAATAACACAAAATGTATCGTGATTCACTCCAATGTTTGGACTACGTCCACACTGATATTGTATTTCTCTAAGAGGACTGTGAGGGAGAGAACCTCTGTAATGTGAGAGGGGATGTGAGAGGGTGAGGGGGCTTCAGGCCTAAGAGTTGGCCTTCTCTAATGAGGAGAGTGAGGAGTCATTTTATAGAATAAGGGCTACTCACTTATTACATATTCACCCCTTCCTTTATTACATAATTACATTTGAGTCCCCCGAGTATTTATACGACATCTAAATACGAAGGCCCTAAGTATGGTACAAACAATCTTAATGCCACCCACATATATATCTTAATTAATTAGTAGTGAGCTAGGACGTACTAGGTAGTCTCTTGGATGATCAATTATTCACTTGACCTCTGCGACGGTGATAATGTCGGCGGCCATGAATTTCGTCCTTAAGCTCTTGGCCAACTTAATGGCGTCCACTCCCTCCCCAATCACCACCACTCTCTTTTTCCTCTCCCAACGCCACAGACCTTACACCTGCATATTGCATGCATCCCATGCCAATAATAATATTATTAATCACAATAAACTAAAACTTTAGTTAATTAATTTTACAATTTGATATCATATCAAACCCGATATTCTTCATCTAATTTAGTAAAACTGCCTTTAATTAATATAATCAGTGAACGAAAGTGAAGGGCTGCCGGAGCATACAACACACACAAAACCTATATATACACACACACACACATACTGTTGGATATATGTCAACAATCTATGATAAATTTATATATGCTAATAAATAATAAATGCGAATAAATATTGAACAGAATATGAACAACGAAATAATTTAAAACAGAAAGATTGAAGATCGAGGTTTGCGTACCACAATGTCATTGAAACAGAAATTCGTCCCTACTCAGTGCTTGTAGTTCTACGGACGTCTGTTTCACCAGGATTCAACGATCAAGTTAGAATTCCAGCATCAGAAAACTTAACTTCTGACGAACTTTTGTGTGGTTCTCTCAGAAATGATGTTTGAGATTGTAGAATAAGAATATTGATTTTCTGTGTCCTAAATGCTATGCAGATGAATGTATATATAATAGAAGGATGTCTGTTCGCAACAGGTATAAGAATAGAATGTGTAGGTTTGGAGATATCTTCTCCAGAGGGATGCTTTGCTCTGTGTTCTTTCTGAACTCTTCAGACTTCATCTGTTGGTAAAAAAATAATAATAATTAAATTCGAAATTAATTAATAATAATTAATTAAATATGAAAATAATTAATTAAATAATTTAATTATATATTAATTATAATTAATTACCAATTAATTAGTGCACCCTAAAGCCCAACCCTATGGGTGAGCCCAATTTTATTCTCCAGGCCTATTACTCCAATCACTTTCTATAAAAGACAAAGCCTTATAAAGTGATAAAATCTTTTGGGAATGGCCAATGTGGGACAAAGAAATTTCTACTCAAACTATTCAAATTTCCAATACATACAACAGCGAGAGCACTGTTCTAAAAATCTCCGCTTAACGCCGTCTAGGCCGAGGCGCTAGGCGGTTGGCCATCGCTTCGATTAATGCCTATGCGTTTGAAAATTAAGAAAGGGCACCTAGACCTATTGAGGTGCCCACCTAGACTGCCTAGGCACCTGCCTACCCCCCCCCCCCCCCCAAAAAAAAACACCTGCCTAGACACCCACCTAGGCATCCGCTAGCCCGCCCAGACCCGCCTAGGTTGTGACTCACTTAGACAGAAAATAGACAACTTTCATTTTGCATTTTATTTTTTCAATAAATTGTAAGAAACTTGTTGAATACTTAAAGGAACACACATTATATATACTTGTTCCCCATGTTTTCATTATATTCCAATAGCTCATAATATATATATTATTCCATTTTATAGTTCATGATGAAATCATATATATTTTAAGTATAAATAGACACTTATTTACATGAAATATAATATATTTAATTAAATTCGCCCATATCTCGTCTAGCTGCCTAGGCACTAGGCCCCAACCCATCACTCGACTAGCGCCTAGCGTCTTTTAGAACCTTGAGCGAGAGTCATTCCATATCGGTGTCTATGAGATACCTAAGTACCAAATTAATAAACTAGCTAGCAAGCAAACACACGCACAATCTACTTTGGCAGCAATTTTGAGCGCTTTTGTTTGACATTTCCGGCAATTCATAGTTACTTTCATCACAACCTTACGCTGCTAAAACAAAAACAAATCGATTGGGAACGTATAATTGGGGGAGGGAAGGCCGCTGAATTATAATTTATGTATATATTCCTATAAATGCAATTTATTATAAGAAGAAACTCTACTTTAAATCAAGTGGTGACGAAGACGACATATTAATATATATACCTTCATTTCCTTCGAGTCTTTGCCCAAATTTATACCGATCGTCGGCGATCTGCAAGAGCCAAGACCAAACTACCGAAGGTACTTAATATTAAAGCCAACACCATTGGGGACTTTCATATTACATGTATATATTTTTATGGCTAGAATGAATAGAATAGTATGTCCGCAGTAGCACGCTATGAAGATAAACTTTTGTTAAATTAAAGAAACTGTTATGAGTCTACCTCGGAGACTCGTTGACGCCGTGTCATGACTTATGACTACCCCACTCCCAGTTAGTTATTTCGGGAAGAGCAGGTGCAACCGCTTCATTGAGAAGGAACTTGTATGGCAAGTTAACCCTAATCTCTAGACCCTATCTTTTCCGTTGACCATTTAGTTTTGCACATGTATAGGCCAATAATGGTTGTGCTTTAGCCTTGAGAGTCAGAGACAAATTAATCAAATTGTTTCAAGGCATATACTGTTATACATACCAGAAATATATGCCTGATGGCTGTGCGCTTTGCTATCTTTATATTGCACATATGCAAGACGACACGATAGTGATGGTTAACAACAATTGTTCTTTTTAGAAAATTTTGACTTTTCCCCTTCAACTTCAACTACCCATCATATTTATATTCACGGGACCCATTGACCACACTTGAGCTAAGCAAGCTATTTAACTTGCTTGATGACTCAAATTATGTATAGTTTCTCTTCATTGCAGTTTATGATATGCTGAATCTGTAAATTTAGAATTTTTGTTGCAAGTTCTGTTTTATTATAGTCAATTCAGTTAAATATAATATTCAAATTTTAATTGTAACTAGTAAGACCATCTCTAAATAAGATGCTAAATCTTTGATGGAATGCCAACTAATCACTTTTGACAGTAAATATTGCTCCAACTGAACAATCTTTTAGCTGACCTGGAATAGCAGCCAAGCCTCGAACTTCATTTCTACTTATTATTTTTTTAATTCGTGGGGCCCATAATCCACTACAAGATAAAGCTTTAAAAACGATTTTATTGTTTATTTTATTTTAAAGTGAGCCCTATATAATAGTAAAATAATAACTAACATACAGGTTGAAATATAAAGAAATTTGACATCATGGTTCAAAATGTAACATCAGCCATGAATAAAGAATTTGATAGAAAAAATTGACATACCCATTGAAGATGCTCTAAAAGATGTCCGCATCATGCTGCGGGATTGAAAACTGTATGGAATTTTGTGTATAGCACTATTTACATACAAAAATACTTGATCTATATGTACATACTATTTTATGTGCAAAAGATTTGGTAGATAATCCTATTTATATACAAAAGAGAATGCTTGATGCATATGTATATGTATATAATATTTACATACAAAAGATTTATGAAATTGTCCTATTTACATACAAAAGATGGTCGAAAGATACCATGATAAAGAAATTTAATGAACTATTTGAGTTTTAAGCGAATGAGATAAAGAGATCATGTTTAATAGGTAGTTAATAATTCAAAAAATATAGAACAATGAAAGGGAATACATACTCTGTTTTGCAGCCATAAATATGGTTTCAGAAATGCTTGGGGAATCTGATACATTTCTTGTTGGAGCCTTTGGAGTAAGAGTTGTGTCTGATATTTCCTTTGCTGCAACATCACTAATAAAAAAGTAAATAGAGGAAAATAAAAGTGTTATTAAACATTGAGTTGTGTGGAATTTCGAACAATGAAAAATTACGAACTTGATATGAACGTTTGTGAGAAGAATAAATTTGAGATGAAGATATACATACTGTATTTTGGGACACGTAAAAATGAATTCGGAATTGCTCAAACCCACTGATGTAATCTCTATGATCTTATAAATACAAGCTACCCTCGATTGAAAGGGTGTGCAAAAAACAATTGAAAACCTAACCTACTAAAGTTTTACACCCAGTACCCTTCAACAACCCAAATCTTGCTTGAAATTTGAAGTTTTTTGGAAATCTAGTTTTGGGTTGCAGTGGCATCTTCACTAACAAGACGACCATGCAAAGAAAAAGAAGGTTTTTTTTTTTATTTTTAATAAGGACTTGGCCCAAAACGACGCCTTTTTGGCCAAGCCTTTTAATTTTTTTAATGAGTTGGCCCAAAACGATGTTGTTTTGGCAAAGTCTTTTTTTTTCTTTTTTTTTCTTTTTAATTTTATAGGAACATTTGGTCCGTATATATAAGCATCAAGCAACCCAATCACAGGAGATCCCCTCCTTCTTCCCCACCAAATACCCAGTACTAATTCTCTCTATTTCACCCAATCCCTTAAACCCTAAATTCTCAATCGCAATCTTATATTTCAATTTTACTCCATTCTCATACCTCAATTTGCTTCAAAATTTTCCACACCACCACAATTTGTTTCAAAATTCAAGTAAGTTTTTTTAGTATTCTAATTTTAATTTGGTCATTAGTAGTTTGGCTACTTGTTTGATTGTTGATTAATTTGTTTTACAAGTATTGTGCTTGTGTATATACATATACATATATATAATTTTAGGTTCCGTGAGGCTTTGCCTCACACCTCACGCCTAGGCGAGGCTATCCATCGAACACCTCGCCTACGCCTTCGTCTTTTAATACATTGCAATCAACATAGAAACACTCATTTGAATGGCTACACATAAACATCGCAAAAAAATCCAAAACAGCAGCAGAGATAACAAAACTCTAAAAAAAAAAATCAAACAAAATTTTAAAACTTTAACTCACATGAAGCTCTGTAACTAGTTGCACTCGTTGCTCAGTTCACAATTGTGAAGTCTGAAGAGAACCCAAAATTTGAATACTGGAATCTTGAGTTTTCTCAGACGGTGGCAGATTTTCCATAGCTGATTTCAATAACCCCAAATCAACTTCAAAAGTAAATAGACTTAAATTCCAAATTGGGCATGAAATTACTTACCTTGAGTAGAGAATAAGGATGGGCAACGGTTATGACGGACAGGTAACGGCGGTTATTTACCCATAACCGTTTATGCTCATACCCGCATAACCGTTTACTCGTTGGGTAATTGCCTAAATAGTTATACTCATACCCATAACTGTTTATAAACGGTTAACCATATCCATAACCGCATACTCATTTAACCGTAACCATTTAATACCCGTTTTGCCATTTACCCTTTTTTTTTTTTACCATTACCTCGTTTTCACATGTCTACATGTTTTTTAACAACTTGAAAATTAAAAAAAAAATTGTCATAATTTTTTTTTGACAATTAAACACAGTTATAGGTACATTCATCATACATTTCCGTATTTTAATTTTTTAAGTCCGTATATCATTCTAATAATTGAAATAATAGTACGGATGATATTTTTAACTGTCACCAATGAAGGTAATATAATATTTGCTAAGTATTCTTGGGTTACGAAAACTGTTTAGAAGACAGTTATTTAACCCATAATGTAAAGTATTAACTTAATATATATAATGAGCTACATTATTTTATTATTAGCTATATAAACCATGTACTATAGTCAATAGCATTGATCTAAGTTTTGTCTGATAGAGAACATAATTTGTGTTAATTTTACATGTTAGAGTTAATGTAGAAATATAGAGAATAATCTAAATGATGACTTTGAGGTACGACTTGAATCGTTTCCTTAAAGTGTTATTTGCCCCAACTCAAATGAGTTTGCTAAAGGGTTCTTAGCAAATCACTTACAGGATACAACAAAGTATGAAATATTCGATTAGCAAAACTGAATTGTATTCCCTTAGAAATAACTAGAAAGAAATAGTATGAATGTGATGGAGAGATGAGAGAGCAAAGAAATTATGTAGACAACAAATTTAATGAATGATTTTCTTTTCTTCCAATGGTATCAATATATAGAGAGAATTGCACCTGTTCAAGTTAATTGAAAATACATAAATTTTGAAGTCATATTAGTTCAATAGGTCATGTATGTTTGAACATATACAAAGCATTATCCAAAACGCATTTTAATGAGTATGCCTGATGGAGAGCACCAATTACCTAAGGGCCATATTTGTTAGGAGAAGGATTACACTTGTTGACTATGAATCATGTCTTTTCGGCAACAATCAAAAGATGCAATATTCAAATTGAAGAGATGTGATTGTTGGGTTAATAACCAAACTTCCCATCCCCTGTCAAACAGCCGTGTGTGTATATATATATATATAATTTTATTTTTAAAATATTCAACATTACATATATAAAATAAATTTGTAAACGGTTACCTGTTTATAACCGCAGTTAATACCCATAACCACCCATTTAAATTTCACGGGTAAACGGTTATACTTATAACCGTTTATTTATTTAAACGGTTACACATAATCGTAACCGTGAAGTTTAAATAGGTGGGTAACTGTGGTTACCCATAATCGTGAGTATTTTGCCAATCCCTAGTAGAAAATGTTTTACAAAACGACGCCTTTGGAGACCCAGCCTTTGAGCGGCTGCAGCGCCTAGTGGTGGCGATGCAAGACAGAGAGAGTTTGAGAAGTAGCGATTAATTTTTTGGATGAGAGAAGCAGAATGAAGCAGAAGAGTCAAGAAGAGGCATCTTCAATGATGATGGACACATAGGTAGCGAGCAAAGCCAGAAGATGCAACAATGATCAACAGGTGGAGAGGAAGGGTATAAGCATCTTTTTACTATGGAAAAAGAAGGCAAGATGATGATAAAGGAAGAGAACGGTTTAAGAAAAAGGAAAAAAAAACGAAATAGCCTTAATAAGTGACGTGGCACAAGACATAGATTAATTCTAATCACTAATGGTAGAAAAAGTAGTTTTGGTTGTAGGCATAATTTACTGAATAATTATAGAGACCATAAAGAAAGAAAGGGTGCAGCATAAAGAGAGAAAGGAGAAATGTGTAATTGTGAGGTGTGTGTTATTCCACTCTATTATGCCTTTATTTATAATAGTAAGAAGATAAATTCCTTACCCCAACAGAATTACAACTCTAATGAGATAATATCTAGTCTAAGAGATATGGTAAAATTCCATAAGGATATCCCAAATATGATAGGATTTACACGATCACATTCATAATCTAATAGGACTGCAACAATATTGTTATTGTTATTTATATTAAATGGGCTTGAAACCACCGTGTTAGCGTCCCGTTGTGATAAAATAAATACATGTCCAAGTTTTTGTTCATTTATTTTTGTTTTATTTGCATGGAATACAATATAATTGTGTATTCGTATCATGTAAATTGATTTAACAAAAATTATAATGTTAGTGTTCGGGTCGGAGCCGCTCAAAGTTTTTTTTTTCCTTTGAACGATGAGCCCTTCAAAGTTGAGTAACTCATTTTAAACACGTGACTTGGAGCTTGGTCCAAGTTAAGCCAACTCAACCTTCCAGGTAGTATTGAAAACGAATGGGATACTAATTGAACATGTTTGCTCCCTAAATCTGCCATAGGGCTCGCGGGCAAGCTTGGGATTTACTTCACATACGAGATTGGTGGGATGCGGGCGTGCCACTACTAGATGCCGCTAGTAGACGGGATTTGAATGATTGAGGTTGCGCCTTTTGACTTCAAATCAAGAGATTGTGTCATTTGAGTGGGAGTTGCTCAAATCAAGATTTTTTTTTTGCCTTAAAAATAAGGACTTTACTTATATGGAGAGATAGAACAATATGTAAATGACAAGGTTGCTCGGAAATGTAAATGACAGAGGAAAGTGGCTAATATTGCAGATTGCTTGTAAATTAAATGACTGAAGAGGAGTACATAAAAGCTACAAAGGATATCGATACTACAAGTGAGTAGCAGAGCTAATAAACTAGACAAAAGTTGGCTTTTGTGAGGGCTGGTCCTAAAAAGGATGAAGGTTTGGGAGCTGACTATAGCTTCGTGAAGGCAAATCTGGTTTGAGCAAAGTTTGTGCTTGTATTTGTTTGTTTGATTGAGTGTTCATAATCCTTGTGTTTGGGCTCCTTTAAATAGAGATATGGAGGAAACCCCCTGCTGAAGACACTGCATCTGCCTGAAAGAAACTTGGGCAGTTTGTATTTCACTTGCCAACTTGCATGGAGAAATAATATTAAAAGGGGAACTTGCATTTCTACCACATACTTTCATCACATGTCTTTCCACTTGTAGTAAATTAACATTTAAAAGAAGCAAGTTGGCTTCTTTCACATGTTCTTTGCATCCACATCCGTATGTTGCCTTCCAACCCATTTGCAAGTATGCAATTTGTTGATTAAACAAAAGCTTAACAAACCTCCACCACCCAAACAAATGGGAGAAACAATATTATAGTGTCAAACCCCTTCACTTGATAGCTAAATATCTTCAAAGTTAGTCTTCTTGCTCATTAATCCTCCAAATGCCATATTTTACCCAAATTGCCCAAATAAGTAAAAATGAGTATATTTTGAGTACAAACAGAACCCAACTTTTGTATCTCTAAACCCAATTATAAAAATTTATTCACGTAAAGTTCCAAATATGCCCTTATTTAATGGAACAAAAAAGTAAGAACCCCAAAATCCACAACAGCAACAATACTCTCTACACTCTCTTCGATGTCGTCGGCGACCACAATCTCTACTATTTTTTCCCATGTCTCCTCTTCGGACAAGGATTATCTGCCTTCCCTGTTCCTCTGCTCTCTTGTTTTGTGTGGTTACGGTTCAGTCACGTCAATATTTTATATTGTTTTTTTATAGAGATAATAAGACAAAAATAAATAGTAATATAAAATGTTGACGTGATTTAACCGTGACCACATAAACATGAGAACATAGAAGGTCACGGGAACAAGGAGGATAGACAATCCTCGTCCCTCCTCTTCTCTCTTGAATTCCTTACTCACATCTTCGCTTTCTCTCTTGATTCTGAGACTCGGCAGTAATTGTAAAATGAGTAAATTACACACATTGGGTTCAGTGAATAAAAAAGCAAACCAAACCTCACAGCTGCAAGGGATATGTGCATTCTCACCAACCCACCTTGTTGAACATTTATTCAAAGAAATTTTTTATTAATATTTCAAAAAAATTTATTTATGCTTCTTATAAGTGTATTTTTCTTTCTAATTATAAAAAATTTGGAATGCCAAATGAGATTTTTGAAATACTAATAACAATTTCCTTAAACCAAATTGAAAATAGAAATTGTTAGCCATTAGAGAAGAAACAGAGATTTAAATGAAGAATAAAACAACACCACCTAACAAGTGCTTATGAAAATAACTCAATCAAATGAAGAAAAAGAGGGTACTTTAGAGTGGAGGAGGATGGTGGGTGTCGATGACATCGGAGAAGTGTTGCCGACAGGGTTGAGTTCATCGGATAAAATAAAAAGGTGTAGGGGGAGTACATTCTTGTTGTTTGTGTTTGAGGTTATAATATTTAATTTTTTTTTTTAAATTTTATTCAAGGCTAAATTTGAAAGCTTGCCAGATAAATTTTTCTAGTTGGGCATAGAGATAACAAAGTTGGGTTCAAATAAAAATTTTCATAGCAAATTGACCTCGTGTGAGCTTTACAGAGGCTTCTTGTCTCTACACTCAACTGGAATTTTGAGGGATTATAATGAATTTATACATCCATGGAATTTGATGGGGTTTAATTGAGTTATAGAAAGGGAGGGATGGGGAAGGTGAGATTTGTGATTGTGAATGCCTAAAATGAAATTCCTCAAATTCTCTCAATATAGATTTCAAACTTCTTTAAAATCAATTCCGAATACCATTTAGTACTACGGTCTAATGGTATTCCGAAGTTTTAGGTATGATATTTGCTAAAAACAAATTTGAACTACATTAAATTAATTCTACGAAATCTCCGGGAGGCCATCACGGGATTGTTTGTTTGTTGACCCCGTTACAGACGGGAAGAGGTATGCGATGTCCCTCCCAATTACCTTGTTAAGTTGTTCAAATAATACATGATATTCCTTTTCTAACAAGTAATAGTCTTCTCCTCTCTGATTGTTGATGTTATACATAGCCTTCTAAAGATATGAAATTTGAACTAATGCAATGGAGTTTTAGGCATTTTCAATTGCCAAGGAGCAGGGAATTGGCCTTGTCTAGAACATGTTCCGGTAGAAGTTAGTGCTGAACTATCTGGGAAGGTGTCCCCTGCCGATATTGAGTATTTCGATGAGGTTTCTGGCAAGCTATGGACAGGAGATTGGTGCAGTCTATTCCTTCGCAAAAGGTAGTATTATACATGATACATCTCGCCTTTTGCCACACCAATACACCAATTAATTCATCTCGCCGGCACCCAGTGTTAAATTCATTGTATTTTGATATATGTTTCATACAATTTTAGGGCGGTCTGTCTCGGTTACCAAAGGACAAGTCATTTAGCGTAGCATTAAGAGTCATCCAGTGCGATGTCTTTACTATATCTCCTATTAAGGTTGACTTCTGAACGTGTTTCCTGAGAATCGGGATTAAAATTATGTAATGTACGTGTAGTAACACAGTACACTGATTACTCTTAAAACATAAATTTGTGCGTGATTTCCACTTCCACAGGTTTACAAGCAAAACATTGAATTTGCAGCGATTGGATTATTGAACATGTACAATTCGTGTGGAGCTGTTGAAGCAGTTGAGTGCTTTATTCAAAATTCTAGCAGTGAAATACACATCTAGGGACGATGAGGTGGTAGCTTTGGAGCTTACTCGAGTTTAAAGCCCAAAGCTTGCACAGTGAACTCCAAAGACGACGAGGAATTTGAATTCAGAGGTGAAGATGACAATCTTTTGACAATAACAATTCCCGCCACAACTAGTCGTTGGAAAATTATTCTATGTTATTGATTCAGATTTAAGTAATTTAGTTTTAGACAGATTCAAAATTTGAAATCTTAGACAATCTTTTTAGTCATAGTTAAATAGCTTGAACAATATATGTGAATTTGTATTTACGTGGGAAAAATATAAAAGAATGATACCAGGATTCCTGTGTATAATCATTTCAATTTCAAGATTGTGATGTGGCTGGCTGTAGAATGTCGGCGGGTGTTTTTTTTTTTTTTTTTTGGTATGTGGTCGGACAACCATGTGATCGAGTCATCCATACCAATCATCAATGAAAAATCCCATAGTTTGCTGCTCTATACAGAATGGCTGGAAGAAATACTGTATGAACAAGTACTAATAGTATAGATGTGATTTTAGGGCAACCATCAGGCTTGGATTTTCCCTGGCAGACGAGAAACGCTTCCATATGCAAAAGCACTTACACAAAAAGGACTTTTGTGTGAGGGGTAATGTCTACATACAACTACTCACATGGAATAATGAAGGGACAGAAACTATGGGAGAAGCTCACGACCATGTATACATTGATAATCGTATGTTATTCAAAGTTTTCCTAAGACTCAAATGTCCCCTCTATAGACTATAAGTAATTAGGTACTAGGTACCGACTCCAGGACTCAGTTATTTTGAAAGACAATCATGTAAATCTACTGGGAAATTTCAAATCGAAGGTAGCCACCATCGGTTTTCAGCAAGGAACATATAGAAACGCCAATATGAACACCAATAAATAACAATGAGTCCCTGTCTATTCAGAATCCGCACTTTCATTCAACTCACCTAACTTTAAATGACTAATTTACAATCAAATTAGAACATGACCAAGAATTATACACGTATTTCAATTTCGTTTATATAAAGAAAGGATCCATAACCTTCATATTTAACCACAAAAACTTAAAAATAAAAATAAAAACTGAGAATGTAAACAAACACCAGATAAACTGCCTTCAACATGGCACATGAGATCAAACTTTCAACTACAACAGCCTCCAGCTTGAGAGGAAGCGCCATCTCTGCCTCCTGATGGTCCTGGAATTCCACCATATCCAACTTTTATGCCATAAGACTGCAAACGAGACCAAGAATCGGGAATAAGCTCATACACAGCTCTCTTTCATTCAATATAACAAACTGTTCAATTTGTCTCTGAGCATCCACAAGGGTTTTTGTTCATTTCGTATTTTATAACGATATGATATCATTTTATTTTTTCAGAGAGTCAATACAATGAGCATGAGGCAAGACCCAGCCTCGTCTTTATATATTGCAAATGTGAGCTTACCCATTACATTTTCAGGTTACCATAAATTTAAGCAACTATAATTTGCAATCACAGAAGAAAATTATTATGCAACCCACCAATATAAAATGCATTCATATAATGGCTCCACGAAACCATATAGTCAATCATTACTTGGCATTCACAAAGTACTCTGCGATATCAAAAACACACTTTTATCCTCCCCACCAAACAGAAAGCACTAATGAGAACACAACTATACCGCAGAAATTTTCTACATATTTTAATAAATATCAAGTAATAGATAAGGACATGTAAGGAATAATTCATATAGAGAGAAAGCTAACCTCATTTGATACATCAAACACTCCATCTTGAATCTTTTTGTATATGGTTGCAGCAGTTTTTATAAATGCCTGAATGGATTGGAAAATGTAACTATTATTAATATAGGAAAGGAAAAAAAAATAAAAAAACATGATGAAGATATCACAGTTTTCTTAAAAAACAATGGCCATCAAAAAGCCAATATTTTGTCACCTCCTCAACATTCTGAGCAGTTTTAGCAGACGCCTCCATGAAGATCAAGCCGTGCTCCTTTGCAAACTGCTCCCCTTCCTCTGTGCTCACAGCCCGTCTGTGAGCTAGATCGCACTTATTACCAATGAGCATAATTGTCATGTTTGCATTTGCATGTTGCCTCGCGTCCTCCAACCAGCTAGCCAAGTGATTAAAAGTTTCCCTCCTAAGAGTAAAAGAAGGAATTATCGTCATTGCCAGTGCCTTAACATGGCATAGTAAGGTGCTTAATGCTCTTCATCTACACTAGCATATGAATCCAGTAGATTACTGGGATCTCGCCTGAGCTTTTACTTGTCTAATGCAACAGGCAAAACACAGCAAGAGCATTTTTAAGCCTAACCTAACTGGATAATAGAAGTATGAGGTGTGATTTTCCATGTGAATTGTGATGGAAATACCTTCTCGGAAAACAATTTATTTACAGTGAACAATACACTCTGAGAAACTTTTAGGGAATCAAAGCAGACGGGGTTATATCTTACGCGAAAAACCACAAAGCAAAATTGAATATGACAAAGTGGTGTCCATAGTACATAGTTCATAGTCCGTCGTCCAAAGTAAGAGATGCCGCAAGGCGATAGTGCAACAAAGAATCCAAAATTATTATGTTGAGGATGAGGTTAGAATTGAAAGAATACCTGGTGATGTCATAGACAAGCAAGGCACCAGCTGCCCCTCTATAGTAGGACCGTGTTATGGATCTGAAAGACTCTTGGCCAGCCTAAAAATATATAAATATAATATTTTGTAAATTTATTCGCATGCACGGAAAATCGTAAATCGAAAAGCTTAACAATTGAATTGAATTGAATTGAATTATTATGTCAATTCCATAAAAAAAATTAATTAAAATGAAAGAATGAAGGAATTTGTAAGAAAGAAAGAAACCGTGTCCCAGATTTGGAGCTTGATAGGTTTGTTGTCGATGGTGATCATCCTGGCTCCAAACTCAACGCCAATAGTTAAATCGTGCACTGGCTGAAACCTCTTGTCGGTGAACTGAAGAAGAAGGCATGATTTTCCAACTCCTGCAACACAACACAACACAAATCAAATCGCAATTTATCAAAACGAGGACAAGGACAGAAGAATAATTAAATTAAATTCGATTAATGCACAAATCAAATCAAATAAATAAAAGAATAATTGAAGGAGTACCAGTATCGCCGATGATAATGTACTTGAACAAATACGCGTAAGACATTCTCTGTCTGTCTTATCAACAAAACACACACAAACAACAAGTTTGATCGAATCCAATGATCGCAAATTGAATTCTAATTTCAAAACTAAAACTAAGGTTTGTCTGTCTGTCTGTTGTTTAATTTATTGACAATTTTAATTGTAATTTGTACACGGAACGGAATCCACAAGGGAAAGGGAGTAGGAGTGGGGTAGAAAAGAAAACCACCGAAACAAAACAAGAGAGAGAGAGGGGTCAAACCAAATCAAAAGCGTGAACAGTTTACAGCGAAGCTGTGCGTCTTCTCTTATACAACCGCTCTCCGTCCTCGCTGTCATTTCCTCCTTCACCAACATCACTCCCCAACCCCCAATTATTCTTCCCATTTGGGCCTTCTCCCATTTTGTGTTATGGCCCATTTCTTTAATGCACACCAAAACTGTAATTTAAGTTGCACATTAAAACAAGACCGTTGATTCAGTACTCGGTGAAAGAACCTGAGCTTCCATGTTAGTATATGTTTGAAAACTATAAACAATGGAGAAATTGAAAGGAAGCATTCACTATTCCATTTCTGTCTAAAGATGATGAAAACAAGCGGCTACATTCTTTGGTATGAGAAAATGTCTTGTACAAATTCAAACCTAAACCAAGATATCATGAGATTGTGACATATGGAAATCCAATGACATGTAAATCTAGTTAGGAATGAATCTAAGAGGTACACTTGCATATGAGCTCAATGACCTATCCTACACATTGAAACAAAAGGAACAAAAGGACAAAATTTTCAAAGACTAAGTTCAAGAAGCTAAATTGTTTTGTCAAACGATAGATTTGTTAGATTTTTTTTGTCAAATGATAGATTTGTTATATTAGATGTTATATTAGGAAGCCAATGGGGTTCGAACCCACACCGTGATGCAAGAACAACACTTCTTTCTACCATTGTGATAAAGGGTCACTTACAGTTCAGGAAGCTAATTAACTCTCACACTTTTGGTGAGTACTTTCATACGTATTGTGTAATCATTAAACCCGAAAATCAAATCAGAAGAGGATCATTGCACTTGTTAGCTCTCCCATGAGTTTCTTTCATTGTATTAAACGTCCTCTATATATCTGATATTGATATATATATATATATATAGGTTATTTTTCATTAGCAAGGAGAAATAGTGACGGTGACAGTGTACACTTCTAGAAATAGTAGCAATGTTCAATTTTAGAATTAGTGACAGTGTTCAATTCTTGAAATAAGGACATGTGTTTACGATTGATAATTTTGTCTCACTTGTTGAAAAAATTTAGCTATTTGAACTTCTATTTTTTTACTTGACGAATCACAAAGTATCAAATTTTTAATACGATATCAATGCATTTTCTATTAATTTATTTTCAAGTTGTTGATGGATATTGTTGCAGTCTAAGACAATTGGTTCACAGATATAAAACATAATTTGATGGGATATTGCTGCCATGTAATATTAGTTTGATGAGATATTGCACGCTACCCTTTCCAGCTCATATGCCCTTTATTTTAGGCTTGTTCTCTTTTATTTTTATCTTTATTATATTAACTTTTTATCTTTTTCATTAAAGTGAAGCTTTTGTCATTAAATTGTTTTTGGTTTAAGAAAAAGTTACTACTCCTAGACTTTCCAAAGGACAAAGATTGAGGAAGATGTGCGGCGACCTTGAGATCTTGACCAAGATGATGTATCGGAGACTGAGGCCGGGGCGGATTGCAATTGGAGCTTTCTGCTCGATCAGCCTCTTCGAGAGCCCAACTAAGTTTGCATCGATTAATTGTCACTGCATAAACTAGTTGGGTATCTAAGGCCATATCCAAGCGAGGGTTGGCATAAAGCTTGTTTTAACCATTTGTTTATCCAAGATATTAATATTTTAATGAACAGTACATGGTCATATTTGTCTGTCTCCAACCGAAGGCCAAATGGCCATATGACTCGTTTTAGTCCTGTCACAAAAAACCGTCTCCAACCGAGGGTCAAAGGGTCATAAGGCCAAACATAATTTATTATTTAAAAACTATAACTTAAATTTTGTGAAATAGAAGTTATAGGGAAAAAAATAGAATTTAAAATAAAATGAAACAAATTTTGTGAAATAGAAGTTATAGGAAAAAATGGAATTTAAAAAAAATATGAAACAAATTTTGTAAAATAAAAGTTATAGGAAAAAAAATAGAATTTAAAAATAAAATATGAACCAAATTTTGTAAAATAGAAGTTATAGGAAAAAAATAGAATTTAAAAAAAATATGAACCAAATTTTGTAAAATAGAAGTTATAGGAAAAAATAGAATTAAAAAAAAATGAAACAAATTTTGTAAAATACAAGTTATAGAAAAAAATAGAATTTAAAAATAGAAAAAAAAAAGTTTAAATTCATAAAAATAAAATAAAATTTGAATATAACGGCTAGCTGACTCAGCTAGCCGTTGTATTCAAAACTTTCATACTATTCGTGTCGGTTATAAAACCGACACGATTGCAATTAATCAAAATTATTCTTGTCTAGCCGTTATTATTCGTGTCAATTATAATCGACACTATTGCGATAAACAAAATTATTCCTGTCGGTTATATATGACAGTTTTAAGCAAAATTCTGGCTAACTTGAGGCTAGCTGGCTGGAAGAGGCCAACCCTCTGGCCCTTTCAGATTCCGTGGGGTCCACGAGCCCTCTAGCCTAGCCCTCGGTTGGAGATGATTTTCGGACTATTTTCGGCCCTCTGGCCCTCTGGACTTTTTGGTTGGAGATGGCTTAAGAAACCAACAACTAACAAGTCAAGGGCATCATATGTAGCACCAGAGGCCCATATGGGACTTCATTGGCAATGCCAATGTACGTATTCGTCCCTTCTGATGTTCATTCTTTTCTTTGTCTTCCTCTCTTTCTTCTTTTCTTTTTCTGGTTGTAATTTTTTGTCCAATTCATGTATATAGCCTTAGCCTTATTGCAGGTCGGGCAGCGGAGTCGAATTGCAGGCAAGTACAGGATGCTCTAATAGTTTATGAGCATGCTTCGGGCCAGAGGGTGAATCTTGAAAAAAGTGAGACATGTTTTAACATAAATGTTAAGCGTCCTGTGCAGCTTAAGCTTGCCGAGATCCTTAGGGTGAATCACGTGGATCGACATGAGAAATACCTTGGTATGCCAACACTTGTTGGGAGGAACATGAGCATGTGCTTTGGTTATCTTAAGGATCATCTATGGAAAAGACTAAAAAGTTGGAAGGGTAAAATATTAAGCGCAGTAGAAAAATAAGTGCTGGTTAAGTCAGTGGCGTAAGAAATTCCTAACTACTCAATGAATTGCTTTCTTCTTCCCAAACTATTTAGCGATGACCAAAACAAGCTGATTGTATCTTATTGGTGAAGTGGTGATGAGGGAGAGAAAAAATTACATTGATGCTATTAGGAACATCTTTGTAGTCCAAATAGTGAGAGGGGGACTTGGGTTTCGTCTTTTATATGCATTCAACTTGGGAATGTTGGCAAAGCAGTGGTGGAGACTGTTATCTGATCCTCACTCTCTGGTTGCAACGGCTCTGAAGGCAAAATATTTTCCAAATAACTCATTTATGGAAGCCCTGTTGAATTATGGAGCATCATATGTTTGGAAAAGTATTTGTACTGCACGAAAGGTCCTGAGTTTGGGTCCAAAATGGCAGGTGGGTACTGGACAATCCATTCGTATCTGGGAGGACCCTTGGATCCCCATCCCATCTCGGTTTCGCCCGTACTCTCCTAAGCCAGTGGGAAGCACGCTGACAACAGTGAATAAGTTAATTGACCCTGTTACAAAATGCTGGAAGATTGATGTGTTGGAAACTTTATTTTTGGCAGAGGAGGTTAACTTGATCCGCGTAATTCCGTTAAGTGTTCGTGATCCACCAGATTATTTGATTTGGCACCATAAGAGGCACATGAAATTTATGGTCCGTTTGGCATATCATGCCGCAAGGAATTGGTTACAACCCATAAATCGGGGGGCATCTTTCTTGAACTTTGATGGTAGCACTGTTTGGGCAAAAGTATGTAATGCAAAAGTGCTACCAAAAGTTAAAATATGCGTATGGCAACTTGCAAACGAATTGGTCCCTACTAGGGCTAATCTAGCGGCAAGACATATTACCATGGATGTAGAGTGTGTATTGTGTGGTGCTTATGGTGAATCTACCATCCATCTAATGAAGGAATGCCATTACGTGAAGTGTGCGTGGATGAGTTCACAGGTGGGTCCACTTTTGAGGAACAATCATCCTCCATCCTTTATGGTATGGATCAGTGAGGTTGTGGATTTAATACCAAATGCATGGTTTGATGTTTTTCTGATGGTTTGTTAGGCACTATAGGGAGCACGGAACAAGAAATTTTGGGAAAATAAACTAAAGTCACCTGAGTGATGCATTGCCCGAGCTATTCAGTGGTGGCTGGAGTTTATTAGGACTACAAATGTAGTTATGAAGCATGGTAGCATGCTGATAAACACCACTATATGAATTGTCCCACCTCAGGGCTGACTCAAGATGAATATTGATGGGTCTTGGAATGCAGGAAGGCTTGTTGCTGGGTTGGGTGCCATTATCAGGGATAGTGATGGTCTATTTATAGCTTCCAAGCTTTAGAGATGTATCATCCCCGTTGCCATCAGAGGTTATGGCAGTTAGGGCAGGTTTGCTATGTGCGATTGATAGAGGTTATCAATTCCTTATGATCAAAACTGACTTTCTTCAGATTGTAGAGGCACTGAGGAATCCCATTCTCAATTTGTCATCCATTGGACAAGTTGTGGAGGATTGCAAAGCTCTACTCAACACAATCATTGAAGTAAATATCATCCACATCCGTCGCAACACAAACGTTGTCGCTCACTGCATTGCAAAAGTCGATCTATCTTTTTATGCAAAATTATGAATGGATTGGTTCCCCGCTTAGTACTATAACTGACATACTTGTTAAGGAATATGCGTAGCTCTATGCTTAGAGATGGATAAACTTTTGTCATGCAACTTTTGACAAAAATGAAACCTACTATCGTATCTTTTTTTTCAAAAAAAAAGCCTTAGCCTTATTGCTTTGGTTTTTTATCCAAACCAATTGGGAATAATAAAACATGGAGACTTCGAAGTTTTTACACTACATTTTATTATTTTTGAAATTAATCGTCATATTTTGATTTATTTTCAAGTTGGAATGGTGCAGTGCTGATTTAGTCTCTGAATTATCACCTTAGTGAAAATGAAGTCCCTGAATTATTTTTTCGGTAAAATAAATCTCTAAATTCATTAAAAATTGCTAATTTCATTCCTACTATTATATTCAAAGTTATTGTATCCAATTTTTTGTCAACTTAAGTCACTTAACACACTTTATAATGTAATACCATAATTTTCTCGACTATAAGCTCTTAACATTTCACATAGGTTGCGATTTAACGTCTAATTTACCCTCCGACGTTAACTTAACTATTTCTTATGAAAAACTACCAATTACCCTCCAAAGTTAACTACATACACCTTTTTTTTTTATGAAAAATTATCAATCTACCCTCCAATATGTATCACATGCAATTAACGTGACTTAAATTGATGGAAAGTTGAATTTAGTAGCTTCGAATATAATATTAGGGATGTAATTGGCATATTTTTATAATTCAATGACTAATTTTTCTAAAGAAAAAAAAAGTTTAGGGACCTAATTTTCACTGAGGTAATAATTCAGAGACTAAATTGGCAGTTCACCTTATATGTTATGTAACATATGACTACTAATTATCATGGAGTAAGATTCTCGCGCCTCATATTCTCATCTCCTTCATTCCCCTCCTATCTCATATTGTTTTTTGTCTTATTGTCTCTATAAAAAAAATCAATATAAGATGTTGACGTGGTTAAACTGTAACTGTTCAAATAGGAAGGGAGGGAAAGGGAGGGATATTAGGATAGGAGAGAAAACTCATTCAATTAGCATAACGACTCTATCAATAATGACATTTTTTTTTGTTTTCTTCACCCTTCCAACTCCAAGGAAACAGAATGTAAGAAAATGCACAAAATTTAATGTAGAAGCTCTTGGGGATCTCTCAATTTTATCTCATCCGTACTCCAATCGTGAATGTCTAAAGAAATACCATAATAATAATAATAATTATTATTATTATTATTTATTTATTATTACTTTTTATTATTATTTAGAATTTTAACGGTACACACCCGTATATTTAGTATATTTTTTATTTTTTGAACTTCAGACACCTGTAGGTTTAGGTTTAGTTGTGGTATTCATTTGAAGATTATTAAGCTAGTACATTATTGTGTCTAGATTTAGTGCACTTTCTCATAAACTGGGAAATAGGTTATGATCAAGGATGTGATACAAGCAATCCATGCATACCCAATGAACATCTTTAAATTTCCAACTACTCTGTGCTTGGAAATGGACTTGTTGATTGCCAATTTCTGGTAGGGTTAGAAGGGAAGGGAGAAGTGGATCCATTAGGTATCCCGGGAGCTTATGGGGCTATCGAAGCATGTTGGGGGTATGCCTTTTGTAATTTTAGTGATTTTAATGATGCCCTTCTTGCTAAACAATGTTGGAGGCTATTACAGGATCCAAACTCGCTATGGGCACAAGTTCTCAAAGTCCGTTACTTCCCAAATTGCTCATTTTTGGAGGCCAAACGTAGGGGTAGGGCTTCATGGGGATGGACAAGTCTTTTGGTGGGTCTTGATATTCTACTTCAGATGGCTTACTGGCAAATTATGAATGAGAGCAATGTTTGACTTTGGCAGAATATATAGATCCATTATCTTCCTCTCAGGCACCCTACTCCTCAAGGAAATATGTTGGTGTCTAGGAATATGTGTCGTGGATTCCCTAATATGTGGGCCTACATGGACTTGAGATATTGACTTTCTTAAGCTCTTTATTTCTGATGAGAAATGTACGGTGATCCTTGATACTAGTATTGGTGACCAGTTGAGAAATGATAGGCTTATGTGGTCGGAGAATAGGAACAGGATTTACACTGTGAGGTCTGGATACCACTGGGTGCATTCTTTAGTGGTGCACTGGTGCCTGTTGTTACAAGGGTTACTTCCACATTTTTTTTCAATTCCTTCCCACGTTTGGAGGCTCATATGAAAGCTGAAGACCCCCTTCCTCCCCAAAGATCCGCAGTTTTATGTGGAGGGCTTTGAATTAGGCGATGGCCATAATAGAGGATCTCTATTGGCGTTGATGCTCACCTTCTCTTTTATACCCTCTCTGCAATGCTCATGATGAATCTGTCGAACACCTACTCTTTCTGTGCTCGTGGGTTGAAACCATCTAGTTTAGTGGTTCTCTAAATTACAAAGTGGATAGGACTGAAATCTCGACATTGGCAAACTGGTTATCTTCTCTCATTAACTCTAATCTGAGGTCAAAGGAATAAGCTAATTGGTTTTTTTCATATGTTGTCTTCACTTGTTGGCACATATGGAAGGCTTGGTGTAACTACCTCTTCAACCAGAAGGTTATTGCTCCACAACAGGTCATTATATCTATTTCTTACCTGGCTGAAGCTTTTTTAGAGGCTTCCCGTAACCCCATAAGGAATTTTCAGCCTGTGCAGTCGGCCCCTACATGGCTGGCCTGTTGGTTTCCCCTTCGTTCTCCGTTTACTAAGTTGAATGTGGACCCGAGCTGTGCTGCTGCCAATGATGAAGGTTATGTTGGGGTCATTGCTAGAAACGATGAGGGTAGGTTTTTGGTAGCAAGAAAACTGAAGATCAAAGCTTTAAGTGCCGTTGCGGCGAGGCTCTTACAATTTTATATGGTTACAAATTTGCTAGCTCGCTGGGTTTATAGATGATTATAGTTAAGTCTGACTCGAATGAGAACATTTCCTGCTTGGTGAATGCCTCATCCATTGGCAGCTGGGAGGTATTCCTTACATTGACAAAAATCTTTGCGGCTTGGGGAATCCTTTCAGACGTGACGCTGGTTTTGGGTTCCGAGATCGGCCAACATGAAGGCAGATTGTTTGGCGTCGAGATGCAATACAGAGATGTGCAGTTCCTGTTGGGTTAACCATTCTTCATCTTCGTTGGTTCATGTTTTGAACAAAGATGAGCTACCTTGTCCTCTGTAAATTTTTGTTTTGGGTAATGGAAGGGGTGACGTCTTTGCACTTGGTGCAGCATTTTTAGCCTTTGTACCCTCATTCGCTACTTTATGTATGTACTTTTCCCTGGTTTTTACCTCCTTATGGGCTTCCCTGTACTCTTGGCTCCAGCCCTGATTATGCATATTTCCAGTTCTCCAAAAAAAAAAAAAAAAAAACTTGTCATGATCTCCAGACAATAATTATGCATATATATAATCGGCCCCACTCCATTGATCTTATTAGCAAAAACTGAGAGATGAACAAAGAGAGACCCGGATGATTGCCAATTTGCCACCGCTTTAAACCTAAAAAAAATTAGAGGAAATTGTAGCAATATCTCAACTTTTAACTAATCAGAGTCATGGCTTATCAACTAAAAATCTGTGATTATTGGTTTCTTAGCCCATCAAAACGTGCAGTTATGGTTATTTTCGTCAACTCCTTTAGAACGTTCATCGAAATGAATCATGTATAGCGCACATGAGGCTGAACCAAGGGAAAAATATGAAAAACCAAATGAGAAAAATTGTAGCAACGATCCCTAAACTTTTATCCAATTTGAGAAATGGTCTCTCAACTTTAACCCAATTGGAGGAATGGTCCCTCAACTTTAACTCAATTGTAGCAATGATCCTTCCAACAAGACTCATTTTGATGGAGTTGATGAAAATGATCATAGTTTCACATTTTCATGAGTTAAAGGACTAATTGTCATTGATCTTTAGTTAAAGGACTATTGCTCCAATTGGGTTGGAGTTGATGAACCATTTCTACAATTTTCTCAAAAAAATTATAAACTTCTAGCTGCTAGCTAGCTAGCTAGAAGGGAACTAAAGAGAGTTAGTTGGGGGTGTTGTAAGAAAAGAATAAGAATATTACTATAGTTTATTAATTCATTTGCTCCTGAAACTATCATTTAGTCTCATTTTACCCTTTGAAATTAGTTTTGTCTCATTTTGCCCCTCGAAATTGTCATTTTTGTCCTATATGGTCTCAGTTCACCTTATTTTCGTCTACTTCATCCAATAAACGTTAAATTAAAGTGTAGTATGGACATTTCATTTTAACCCGTCTTTGCCTCCAACTTGCATGCTAATTAAAATTTCGACCTAAGCTTGCAATAAATTAGTTGCTCTTCTCTAAGTTTACGATGAATGTCAATGTCGCCAAAAAGATTAACCGTCAACTGAGCTCAAGGACTGGATTCGCAAGCTTAAATGCCTTTCTGTCTCTTTCACTTTAATTTAACATCTATTTAACAGAAAAGACCAAAATGGACAAAACTGAGACTAAGTGAGACAAAATTGGCAATTTCAAGGGCAAAGTGAGACATAATTGATTTCAGGAGATAGTAATTAGTTTTGTTAAGAAAAAAGAGGAGCGTAATGCATTATGCATTGCCTCCACTCTCTTCATGTATACCTACCTTAAGAGTAACTCCACCCTTTAGGGTGATAATAGTCCGAGCTATTGCCCAATTGGTAATTATTGCCTTAATGAACATTAATTGCCCAAGTTTATCTTCATCCTTACATAAATTGTCCTGGCTATTACATTTTGAAATTATGTTTATTAGAAAAAAATTCATATTATGTTTAAATTAAACAATCCCGTAAAGCTACCTATTGCATCAGAAATTATAATTCCGTCATGGTCAAGCCACAATTCATATTCTCTTAGTTTTATTTTTTTATTTTTTTGCATTTTTTTAATAATTTTTAAACATTTTTAATAACATAATTACTATGGATCGCTGGATAACTTTTTTTTTTGGAATCCAAGAGTTCAAGTCGTACCACTTAGAGAAGAAGTCTTTTACAACTATATTTTTATTTTTTAAATTAAAAGAAAATGATTAAAAAGGATTGTCGAATTTGAAAAATGGAACTGGCCAAATTAATAGTCTGTTGCAGCACAAGCGTGCTGCCTAAATTCTTGTCAGACGACTCGCGCCCACACACGCATGAAGCATAAAAAAAAAATTATAACGTGAGTGACGTCAAATAAGCTCAACTGACACCTTAAGCTAATCTCGCTTAATTGCTCAATCCCTGGGAGATGGGCCCACCCAATAGCCCTATTGATTAACGTGGAGCTGGAGTAGATTTTAGAGAAATTGAGGGATTCAATCAACCAATAGGTGGGACAACTGAAACCGGGTGGAAATGCTACAACAATAAAGTAAGCGCAGGAAAATAGGGAATGGCCCAGCACCAGGAATAACTGATGTTGAGGGTTATGTTAGTTGCGCCGACACTCCAGGGGCAACTCTAGTCTCTAGCTCCTGTCTTTGGTGGGTAATGTCATATATATGATTTTTTCAATCTAATAATGTATTTATTAATTATGTAAGGAAAATTGAAATGATGTGCACAATATGTATATAGGCTAAGTAGTCGATCCCTAAGATTTGCATAACTCATCATTTTGGTCCCTAACATTTCAAATCAATAAAAATGGTCTCTGAGATTGTCCACCATCCATCAGTTTTTTGTCATTCTGTTAAAAACTCCGTTAAGTGTCTCGGAGCTCTTGGCCGGAAGTTTGGGCAATTTTCAAAGCTTCGTAACTCAATCGTTTCTTAACCAAATTCGACCCATAATATATCAAAATGAAGATAAGAAAGTTTAAAATAAGATTATACCTATTTGGAAGCTCAATGGCTGCCGGAGATGGCCGGAAAATAGCCTCAAAGTTGACTGGTCCGAGGGAAAACTGGAAAACTTGCCAAAAACTGGGTAAACTTTAAATGTTCATAACTTCTTCAATACTCAACGAAATCAAGTGATTCAAAAACAAAAATCATACTTATGGACGAGATGAAGAGAATGATACCTTTTTAGAAGGCTAAATCGACGTTTTTTGGCTGGAAAACGGCTTGAAAGTGGCTAACTTGAGACAAAGACAGCCACTTTCGAGCCATTTTCCGGCCAAACCACGGTGCGTTAGCCTTAAAAAAATGTACCATTCTCTTTATCTCGTCGAGACGTATGATTTTCATTTTTGAATCACTTGATTTCATTGAGTATTGAAGAAGTTATGAACGTTTAAAGTTTACCTAGTTTCCGGCGAGTTTTCAAGTTTTCCCTTGGACTAGTCAACTTTGAGGCTATTTTCCGGCCATCTCCGGCTATCATTAGGATTCTGAATAGGTATAATATTATTTTACACTTTCCTATCTTCATTTTAATAAATTATGGGTCGAATTTGGTTAAGAAACGATTGAGTTACGAAGCTTTGAAAATTGCCAAAACTTCCGGCCAAGAGCTCTGGGACACTTAATGAAATGACCAAAATGATGGATGGTGGACAATCTCGGGGACCACTTTTATTGATTTGAAATGTTAGGGACTAAAGTGCTGAGTTATGCAAATCTTAGGGACCATTTTGGCTATTTAACCTATGTATATATGGTGTCGAGTGCTGTTGATATGCTTAATGGAATATACATATATGCATGCATTTCGAATTAAAACAAATGGATTTGTTGCGATTTTGGATTGTGAATTTGTTGCGATCATCTCCTTTTGAGAAATTATTAGATGGTACCATTATGTGACATTGACAGTTGATAGTACCTACCAACAAGTGCATGATAGAGTAATGTTAAATGAAAATTTGACGTTTGGGTACAGTCTTTCTCTACGCCGTTAGGGGTTTCCCCTTATTTTTTGCTCCACCATATTGTGCCATCACAAGATGGAGAAGCTCCAGAGGCTCTTTTGAACTGAGAAAGAGTGTGCTTCCGTTCACCCAAGTCTAGCTCCATTTTTCTTCTCCTTTGATCTGTTTCAACCTATGATTGACTTGGAATGCGACTCTCCTTAGGTTTTTGGGTCCAACCCAGATCCGAAAATCCATATTGGCGTTAAAAATGGAGGTGGGTTTTGGGTCAGAATTGATGAAAGTTACATATATTTAGCTGATTTTGAACAAAAATTTGAGTGAGCCAAAAGAGACCAGGTCCGGCCCAAGCCCAGTGCTACTAGGGCAGTTGTCAAGGGCCTAAAATTGAAAAAGGCACCCAAAAATAAAAATCCATATAATTAGATATAAGAAAAAAAAAATTATCCAGAGTCCAAAATAGGGGTTGGAGGGCAAGAGCCCAAGTTTGACAAAAAAGTTGAACATCCCAGGTTTTGGGTCATTTAAAAAAACAAAAAAAAAACATAAAAGGGACCACTTGTCTCCAGTTAACCTTAAGTTCCTAACACATCCTCCTTTTTCCTGATTCCCCACCCCACTTTGTTTCCCACTTTCCCCACTACCATGCATGCCGTCTCTGTCATTTTCTTCCATCCATTGGCTTCAAGTGCAGCAATTTAACTCTCAAAACTCACTGCAAGCTGCTGCGCTGCAGCTTCCAAGTCGGCAAGCCCGAAAGGTCCTTTTCATTCAATGCATTCACCAACTCTTTTGAGTTTTGAGGTAAACTAATTTTTTTAATTTGAATTATTAATTCATAATTTAATATAAAATTTTGCAAGTGACATAGAATTATATGATAATTGACGTATAGAATTGTTGTTGTTAATGAATTGAATTCTTGATTAATTAAATTATTTGATTTCATTTCAAACCCAATTTTTAGGTTCAATTTTATCAAATTTTCTAATATGTTAGACTATGTGTTAGTGCTTTTATAATATATAATAGATGTTAGGGTTTTTATAATATATAATATGTGTTGGAATGATAATTTTGATAGGAAATTTTTGTTATATCATGTGTAGGTAATTTTTGTAAACAAATTATCGAAGTCATGTCTTTTAGGAAACAACTCTCTGGTAATATGAAAATGAAAAAAAAGGCAAAGGATAATGAAATTGCCGAAAGTTTAAGAGGATCTTTTAATAAATTTTTTTCTACAAAAAATGAGTCGGTTGAAAATTTGAGAGAAAATGATGTTGGTCTTCACCAACATCATTTTCTCTCAAATTTTGTTGGGGAGTCTCATGATCATGAAATTGGTGGTTATGTGGAGAAAGATGTTAATTCGAGAGACTTACTTGTAGAAAATGGACCAATTCGACAAACTAATATCACTTGTCCTAAGGACAAACTCTCTATAAATATTTCCTCACACTACTATGATAAAAAATTACGAACGAGTGAAATTTATGATAGGAAATGGCTCGTGCATCTGCAAAAAGAAGTTTTTCAAAATTGAAATTATTAAAATCTTACTTGTGGACCACTATAACTCAAGATAGGCTAAATGGATTAGCAATTTTATGCATTGAAAATGATGAGATTGAAGACTTGGAGTATGATGATATAATTGATGATTTTGTTTCAAAAAATGCCAGAAGACAATTTCTTAAAGGTTGAAACTTCAAGGAGCTTTGCCAGGAGTGGTTGTATATGATTGTACTTTTGATTATCGAGGTTTAGGTACTATGTCTCCCTATTGTATATTTTATCAAGTAATATAATTTGGGCATGATGGCCTAGCTCCTAGCTTCGTTTGGGTTCCAGCCTTCGTTAAATATTTTTTTTAAACATATGTTTCCATATTAAAAAAGGGCACATTTTGAACTTTCACACTGGGCACCAAAAAACTTAGGACTGGCTCTGGAAGAGACAACCCCAAAAGGTTCCGGATTCGGAGGTGGGTTTCGGGTCAAAAATCTTGTTTGAGGTCTGAATACAGGAGTTTTAGATGGTTTTGATCAATATGGTGGTAGTCGAGAAAGTGATGGTGGTAGTGGGTTTCCTGTAAAATCATTGGGGAATAGGAATTCAGGGCCTTTAGATTTCAGGAGCAAGAGTTATGTTAAAAGTAACGAGAAGTTTAATCCCAAGCTTATCTCAAAGCGTAGTTGCAGCAATGAAGTTGCTTCAAGGAGCGAATTTAACTAGAAATTGAAAGATGGTTTGTATTCAAATGGCACTGTCATTGAAGATATGAGTGGGAGTTCATCTGTTAGAGGGGTGGATTTTTTTTGGACAAGAGAGAACTTTTCATTAGGGGCAAAGCCCATAAGCCAAACAGCAATACAAGGAAATAAAACTTAACAAGGCAGATCAAAAGAAAGAAATACAAAATAAAAGAAAGACAAAAGAGGTCTCTCCTAGAGCTGAGATTGGGAAAAAGGCAGATCACGACACAAAAGCGAAGCTGAGGTCCAATCTGCTATCCTATCCAATCTCAGCTTCCAAAGGTTTAAGAGGGTAAGGGAAACCATCTTTGGATAAAATGTGAACTAGAGAGGATGGGGGCCTTATGACCCAAACATCAGAGCACATCCCTCTTTTACATTGCAAAGCAACCCAATCGGTTGCTCATTTTACTTGATGAGGAATCCATCGCCAGCTGATCGAATGAAAACGATTAGGGAGATTTCGAATTTGGAGTAACAAGGGAAACATGGTCCAATTTCCATTATTGAAGTCACCCTTGATGTTGTTGATGAGCTCTAGAAAGTCAAATTCAAAGACCACATCCTAAAAATTGTAGTGGATGGACATCTAGGAGGGCTGCCTTAGCCTCATTTTGGAGAGACGAGGAAGATAAGCAGGAACTTGAAGCACCAGTAACAATAAATCTGCTGGAAGAGCAGAAGATAACTGCCAAACTAGAATGAAAGTTTTCGCTTGACCAAGCTTCATCAAAGTTAGCCTTTGTGACTCCAATGAAGGGGGGTTCCCAAGGCTGGTGATGAGAGTTTAAAGTTTGAGGGGAAGGGAGCCTATATCTCTTAAGACTAGCATTTGCTCCCGCGAGGCCTTATCAGCGGTATATTCTGGTGAAGGGACTAAACAATTGAAAGTGCAATTACACCTTGCTTTCCATATTTCCCAACATATAAAGGAAGCCGTGGTATATACCCAAGATTGGGTATCAGAGATATGGCCCACAGTTCTCTTTAGAGCTAAAAACTAGTCATCAAAAGTTGTGATGCTTGATCTGTTAATTCAATAAGTGAGTGAGCTTGCAAACCAAACGCCGATAGTCCAAGAACATAGGAAAAGGACATGCTCCGTCGATTCTGGGATGATCTGATTGAAGCATTTAATATTCGGAGGCAGATTGTCCGCCCTCATGTTTGGGTGCCCTTTCCATCCCCTCCTATTTGTGCGGTCACGGTTAAGCCACGTCAACATTTTATATTCTTATTGTTTTTTGTCTTATTATCTCTATAAAAAAAATTAATATAATGTTGACGTGGTTTAACCGTGACCACACAAAATAGAAGGGGATGAGAAGGGCACCCAAACAGTAGGGTAGACAATCTCACTCCTTAATATTCTGTCTCGTGTCAGGTACTTATTGGTTAGTTCCAGTACCACGTGGTGGTACTGTAATATCTAATAATTTCTCCTCGTTTCCTTTGCTGTGTTCAATTTCAGTTTCACTCTTCCAGTGTAGGAGATTATCTCATTAAACAAATAAATAAATAAAGGAAAAAACAGCGCCCAGCTTCAATCACGGGTATCTTGGTGTTGACGTACGTGGCAGTATCTCACGTGTTGTTGAGTCGTTGACGCGGCCTGCTCGCGCGCTGGGATTATTGATTATTCTTTGCTAACTTGGCCAAAAACGCAAAAGCGTACAAGATCTCATGGTTAATGTGTAATATTGCAAAACCAAGTGGTATTTATTCTATATTTGTAATAAGTGGGCTTCTGTCTATCATCAATATTCCATCCAACTATTATAACTATTTTTGTTTTATTTATTAAGAGAGGACCCGCCAATTTTGTTGAAAATTTTGAAAATCTATATAGAATTATATTCACATTTCCAAGTTTAAACTAGTTATAGCTAAAAGTTAATATAAAAGTGAAAATTTAAATATATTAGCACTTTTTATTGTAATTATCCTAACTTTAAAAAAAGATGACTACAATTCTATATATAATTTAAATTTTAATTATTTTTATAAATGTTTCGACTTTTTTTTGTCTCTCTGCCGTCTGCACTTCTCAGTTCGTATCTTTCCGTTTTGTTGTTGAAGTTTTGAGTTGTAAGTTGTAGGAAGGGAAAGAGAGCGAGTCGAGTGACTGTCCGTCCGTTTATCATTTGCTCTCTGCTTGTTATTTGTTTGGGTTAGAACTTAGACGACGACGGCGGCGACGACTTAAATTTATATTGTTCCATTACCTTTACTTTTCGAGGGAGATCGGCGAGAGAGGGATCGAAGTCGAAGGAAGGATAATCAAATCTATCATTCAATCCACCACCAGAGGAGAAGGAGAAACCACTACCACCGCTGCATTAAGAAGAGCTGCGACGGCTGTTTGCCCCAAAAATCTCCCAACTGCGAGTGCCTCTGGGTGTCGTGTCGGTGACTTCCATTTCTTTTTTTATTTTTAGAAAAGAAAAGATGATGGTGAGGAATGTGGTGATGGTCATGTTGTTTGTAACGGTTATTGCTCCCATTACTCTTTACACTGATCGCCTTGCCTCCATCTCCATCCAGGCCTCTTCCTCCTCCTCCTGTAAGTCTGTCATCTAACAACTTCTTCTTCTTCTTCTTCTTCTTCTAATCCCTTTTTTCTTTTTAAAATTAAATAATCCCTAAATCCCAATGCTGCTCCTTTTCTTTTCTCTGCAGCTGGAGACGACGATTTCGTTGAAGATGTTACAGCCTTTGTAAGTTGTTTCCTTTTTGTTTTGGTTCTCGATGACCTCTTTCTTGTTGGTTGAGTTAATGTCTTTGAATTTTTGAAATTTCTTCACAGCCTGCAAATGCGGCTCATACTACTGCCCGTCTAAGTCTGCTTCCTCAGGTTTATCTCTAATTACATTCCCTTCTTCCTTTTCTAGCACCACACACATTCACATATTCACACACAAATGAAGGACTCAACTTTCAGATCCTTATTTGTGCTTTTTGTTTCTTGAGCATAGGAGTCATCCGCAACCACAAGGCTTAAAGAACCAGAAGGAGTCGTATATTCCGACAACTCCTCTGATTCATTACCAGGGGCAAAGGGGACCTCCGCCCACCCCAATCACTCTCATCCACATCAAGGTTATCATCATTTATTTTACTCCTCAACTGAGTGCCTGCCTGCCTGCCTGCCTGCCTGCCCCCTTTTTTATTTCTGTGATTTCTTCTTTTTAATTAGAGGATCTCCATTTACTTCTTAGATGGGCTGTTAGTCGACTCCATGGAGCATGTATCAGCTAGAATGTTATCTACCACCACTGACCCGGATCTGTCTCAAACATATGACCCGATCAGACAGGTCACTCAAACACTTGAGCAAGGAAATCAGTTTCTGTCGGAGTCCGAGTCCGATGCCAAAATAGGAGCTTCTGAGCAAAATATTGATGATGCCTCTCGGACTAGGGTATCGATTCTTCCATTCCCTTTAGACCAATGCTACTCCTGGCTCACTATTAGAAATGCTTGTCCTTTTTCAAACTTCTAATTGCCAAATGTGAATGTTTATGCAATAAATAGAATCTATTTTTTTGTACTAACTTGTTTTAGAATTTCCTTCCTTCTTGGAATTAGATAAGAGATTGATTCATGCTTCTTGTTTCTCTCTTCTTTCGTGGCTCTGCTTCTTCTTTTAGGAAACAAAACCTGAGCAACAATCCACTCAAACCTCCAGCAAGGTTGATCGAAGAAGACCCACAAAAACTATGACTGCAAAACAAAATGATGAAACGGCTATCCCAAATGGACGGGTACGACATTTTAAAGACCAGCTTATCAGGGCAAAGGTTTACCTATCTCTTCCAGCCACAAGAAACAACCCCCATTTCACAAGGGAGATTCGGCTGCGGATAAAAGAAGTTCAAAAAACACTTGGGGATGCAAGCAAGGATTCTGATCTCCCAAGGAAGTATGTCTTCTCTTAAAAGAAAGTAGCACTGCTACCTGACCCAAGTTTGTTGTTCCTTTTTGTGCATGAATATATTATATACTTGTTGATATCCTTATTAGTTCCCTGTTTAAAATGTAACATTTTATCTTTCTATATTTCTATTTCCACCTAAAACTCCCTTTTCTTTGTTTTGTTTAATTTATTCCGTAACAATTATTGCTACTAATACAGCGCCTACGACAAGTTGAAGGCAATGGAACAGACATTGACTAAAGGAAAGCAGATTCAAGACAGCTGTGCTGCTATGGTGAAAAAGCTTCGGGCTATGCTCCATTCAATGGAAGAGCAACTCCGGGTGCACAAGAAGCAGGCTATGTTCTTGACGCAATTAACTGCAAAAACACTTCCAAAGGGACTTCACTGTCTTCCATTGCGCCTTACCACTGAGTACTATACCTTAAATTCTTCTCAGCAGAAGTTTCCCAATCAAGAGAAATTAGAAGATTCCCGGATGTACCATTATGCATTATTCTCGGACAATGTATTGGCTGCAGCGGTTGTTGTAAACTCAACTGTCACCCATGCTAAGGTGATGTAGTGAGATTCTCATGTTTTTTCTGCTGTCCTGGTTGCAAGTAAAAGAAAATTATAAAGAACGATTAAGTAAAAAGAACCTTAGTGTACCAATCAAGAATCTATTGTCCATGTCAGGACCTATTCTTTTGGTTGACATCTTTACCTGACTACCCTGCTTGGAACATTGACAGGACCCTGCAAACCATGTTTTCCACATTGTCACTGACAGGCTCAATTATGCTGCTATGAGAATGTGGTTTTTGGTAAATCCACCGGGCCAGGCCACTATTCAGGTTCAAAACACTGAAGAATTTTCATGGTTGAATACAAGCTACAGTCCAGTTATGAAGCAGTTGGGTTCTGCATCCATGATAGATTATTACTTTAGGACTCATCGGACCAATTCTGATTCAAATTTGAAGTTCCGAAACCCAAAGTACTTGTCTATCCTGAACCATCTCCGCTTTTACCTTCCAGAGATCTTCCCGAAGCTCAACAAAGTTCTATTCTTGGATGATGACGTAGTTGTAAAGAAGGATCTTACTGCACTATGGTCCCTTGACTTGAAGGGAAATGTTAATGGTGCTGTGGAGACTTGTGGAGAAAGCTTCCATCGCTTTGATCGGTATCTTAACTTTTCAAATCCTCTAATCTCAAAGAATTTTGATGCCCATGCTTGTGGATGGGCATATGGTATGAATATATTTGATTTGGAGGAATGGAAGAAGCAAAACATCACAGAAGTGTACCACGGATGGCAGAAGCTGGTAAGCAAAATGGTTTCAATTTTTTTTTTCTTTTTTTTTTTGTGGAAATATGAAATGATTGACTTGACTATTTAACTTTCGTTGGCATTTTAATATAAATGTGCAATAAAGTTTTTGAATCTTGACTGGAAACTAGTTGATTCTCAGAGCACCATAGGCATCAATCGACTGATGGTCATGTAAACTGTTGGGATAACATATCTATTCACACAGAGATTTAGAGCTCTAAGAGTGTATTAGCATTAATTAGACCAATATTATCATACCTCTAAGACGTCTTGCTTGTTGCCCCCTTCCAGCATTCTCTGATGAGAGCTATACTTTAATGACTTGAATTAAATTGTTTCCTAGTCTGAACGAAGTTTTTGTGCACAGAATCATGATAGACAACTGTGGAAGTTGGGAACGCTACCACCTGGTCTCATAACGTTTTGGAAACGCACATACCCACTGGACCGCTCCTGGCACGTGCTGGGCCTTGGTTATAACCCTAGTGTTAACCAGAAGGAAATTGATGGAGCAGCTGTAATACATTACAATGGCAACATGAAACCGTGGCTTGAGATAGGCATACCGAAATACCGAAATTACTGGGCAAAATTTGTTGACTATGATCATACGTACATGCGAGAGTGCAACATCAATCCATAGAATGGCTCTTGTGGTAATTTTGAAGTGTTTTGGGCAATTTGCTATAAAATGCCACAGGTTTGCCTTTCTTTCTTGGTAGGATTATTTATTTATTTTTGGTTCTAAAGGAACAGCTTTAAGGTTATATTCTTTCTGTATACATTTTGATTTTTCTTTTCCCTTTATCGGTTTCATTTGTTCCTAACTATGTATTTCATGTTGTGTACGAATACATGTCTGGAGAAGTCACATGTACTTGTAAATTATTCATCTTTTCAGGAATCAGCATCACCATATGAATAGCAGTTTTTTTTTCTTTTTCTGTGTGGTTGTGCTGCTGCATAGTGCATATATATATATAGAGAGAGAGAGAGAGAGAATCAATCAAGTAGATCGAGCAGGGAAACTTGTTTGCTTATCCCATTGCTGATATTCGTATGATGATTTTTTTTTTTATGAACAAATATTCATATGAATTTTATTCTTATTATAGGACCTGCTCTAACTCTTGAAGTAAGACTTAAATTTTAGATTCTAATACCAACTCCAACTCTTGGAGTAAGTCTCAAAATTCCTCTTCTATTTCTCCTCTTCCCCAATTTTATTTGTTAATGTGTTAAAACTAAAAAAAAAAAGTCATATTCAGGCCAGGATTTAGGCCGAATTTAGTGGTGTCTGAAGCCCACTGGCCAGGACTGGGCCAAATATGAGTTTTGACCCTACAATTACCCTAACTTGTTCTAACCCTTAGACCAAAAACTCTTTTCTTTTGAGGAAATTTAGGTCAGAATTTTCCATAAGTATATATGTGTATTTTTTTTAGTTTTATATTTGTAAATTCATTGAATCCAACAGTTAAGATGTAATATGATTAAATTCAATAAAAAAAGATTTAACGGTTCAAATTTGAATCCCACAGCTAAAATACAACAACAACAACAACAAAGCCTTTTCCCACTAAGTGGGGTCGGCTATATGAATCCTAGAACGCCATTGCGCTCGGTTTTGTGTCATGTCCTCCGTTAGATCCAAGTACTCTAAGTCTTTTCTTAGAGTATCTTCCAAAGTTGTCCTAGGTCTTCCTCTACCCCTTCGGCCCTGAACCTCTGTCCCGTAGTCACATCTTCGAACCAGAGCGTCAGTCGGCCTTCTTTGCACATGTTCAAAATCACCGGAGCCGATTTTCTCTCATCTTTCCTACAATTTCGGCTACTCCTACTTTACCTCGGATATCCTCATTCCCAATCTTATCCTTTCTCGTGTGCCCACACATCCCACGAAGCATCCTCATCTCTGCTACACCCATTTTGTGTACGTGTTGATGCTTCACCACCCAACATTCTGTGCCATACAACATCGCTAGCCTTATTGCCGTCCTATAAAATTTTCCCTTGAGCTTCAATGGCCTACGACGGTCACACAACACGCCGGATGCACTCTTTCCATTCAGCTCGTATTCTATGGTTGAGATCTCCATCTAATTCTCCGTTCTCTTGCAAGATAGATCCTAGGTAGCGAAAACGATCGCTTTTTGTGATCTTCGCTAGATTGCTCCGGTCATTAGTGTGGATAAGTATATAAATGGATAGAGATAGGAAAGCAAACACAAGATGTACGTGGTTCACCCAGATTGGCTACGTCCACGGAATAGAAGAGTTCTCATTAATTGTGAAGGGTTTACACAAGTACATAGGTTCAAGCTCTCATTTAGTGAGTACAAGTGAATGATTTAGTACAAATGACATTAAGAAATATTGTGGGAGAATGATCTCGTAATCACGAAACTTCTAAGTATCGGAGTGTGGTGTCGTCTTGACTTGCCTTATCTGTCTCATAGGTAGATGTGGCATCTTCTCTGGAAGTACTCTTCCTCCATCCAGGGGTGGTATCTTTAACTGGTGGAGATGCACAAGGTAATGTATCAATTTCACTTGAAGCTTACTTGTAGTTTCAGGCTTGGTCAAGCGCGATACAAACCATGTAGTAGGAGTCCCCCAAGTCGCCGAGCTAGGGGGTCTGCTGAAAGAGGTGACAGACAAGGTAAGCAATCAGAGCTCCGACTGATTGTTCACCTTCTCCCCATCTTGCAGCAGCATGAAGGATAAAGAGAAGAAAAATGAGAAGAGATGATATGAGATACTTTTGCTTTTGAAGAAGTAACTTTCCACAGGCTTATTCTTGAACTGAGCTGGAGGGTTTTCTGGTTTCCTCCAGAGTATAAGGCCGACTGAAGAATTTGAGGGTCAAAACAAGTCCATCAAATCTAGAGTACGTTCCACCCTGCTGATATGGGATACTTTTGCTTTTGACAGAGTAATGAATGTATCGGCACGTGTGCTGTTACGCTTGTCTCCACATGCTTCCTTGTATCCTTCGCACTTGCCCTATCTGTTCCTCAAGCAGATGCGGAATCTTCCCTGGAAACATAAGATGTTGAAGATGAGTACTCGAGAGCAATGCCAGGTAAGTAATCAGGTAAGGGGTTCCAGGCAGTCAGTTCCTGGCTGGAAGCTTGATTCCAAGTGCTGACTGATTGCTCTCTTTCTCCTTGTCTTGCAGGTAAAAACAAGGCCAAAAGAAAAGACAGGGAAAAAGCATGATATGGGATACTCTTGCTTTTAACCCTGATGATATGAGATATTCTTGCTCTAGTATAGCTTGTTTGCAGAGGTATTATCGGGGGGAAAGAAAGCTGAATATTTCGAAAGGCTTCGTTGGGAGTGCCCTCTCAGATATGATGAAGGGTTGAGCATTTTTGCAGGTCTGCCTGTCCGTTGGGGATGGAGGTCGACATATATAGGAGTCTCCCGAACAACAAGTAGTAATGCTATTCCTTTACCCTGCTTGGTCATAGCACGGTAGTGGGAGCTGCCAGTTTCACATGTTTTAACTCTGTCAGAGCACTTTGAAAAAGTGGTCTGTGGTATCTGGCTCTCGAGATTCGGAGAACGATGCCTCTTCGATTTTTGAGAAAGCAATCATGCTGGGGGTATGACTCTCGAGATTCGGAGAGCAGTGTCTCTTCGATTTTTGAGGAAGTAATCATGTTGGGAGTCTGGCTCTCGAGATTCGGAGGGTGGTGCCTCTTCGATTTTGGAGCAAGCAATCTTGTTGGAAGTGTTGTCTCGAATGTGAGTAAAGGTTAGGCATGTTTGCTAGTCTACCTTGCCACGAAGCACAAAGGTTGACACACAGGGACTTTCCAATTATCCAGCAATGGTACTGTTCCTTTACCCTCTCTTCGATTTTGAGAAAGTAGTCATGTTGGGAGTCTGGCTCTCGAGATTCGGAGGACGGTGCCTCTTCGATTTTGGAGCAAGCAATCTTATTGGGAGTGTTTTCTCGAATGTGAGTAAAGGTTGGGCATGTTTGCTAGTCTACCTTGCCACGAAGCACAGAGGTTGACACACAGGGACTTTCCAATTATCCAGCAGTGGTACTGTTCCTTTACAGTTGTGGGTAATAATATAGTAGTTAGACCTTCAAAATTTATGTGTCTAAACTTTTGTTAGTGCTGTTTCTTTGCTATTCTTTTACCTTTCTTGGTCAGAGCGATGTAGTGGGAGCTGCAAGCTTCACGTGCTCAACTTTGGCAGAGAACTTTGGCAAAGTTATTTGTGGTACCCATAAGCTATTGTTGCGTGTGGGAAGTGGGTGATTGAACAGTAAGATTCATGTGCTTTCTACTTCACCAGAAGTCTTCGACAGAATGCCCATAATTTCTGCAAAGCTGAGTGTGCATGTGACAGGTGCTGACAAGGCTAGAAAAGTAGGTGCCTCTTCGATTTCTGAGATCGGCCCTCGTGGTCTCTGAGCAGCCCAGCTTTTGAGAAAGCGAGCGCCTCTTCGATTGATTCGGAGAACAATGCCTCATCGATTTTTGAGAAAGCAATCATGCTGGGGGTCTGGCTCTCGAGATTCGGGGAGCAGTGTCTCTTCGATTTTTGAGAAAGTAATCATGTTGGGAGTTTGGCTCTCGAGATTCGGAGGGCGGTGCCTCTTCGATTTTGGAGCAAGCAATCTTGTTGGGAGTGTTTTCTCGAATGTGAGTAAAGGTTGGGCATGTTTGCTAGTCTACCTTGCCACGAAGCACAGAGGTTGACACATAGGGACTTTCCAATTATCCAGCAATGGTACTGTTCCTTTACCCTCTCTTCGATTTTTAAGAAAGTAGTCATGTTGGGAGTCTGGCTCTCGAGATTCGGAGGACGGTGCCTCTTCGATTTTGGAGCAAGCAATCTTATTGGGAGTGTTTTCTCGAATGTGAGTAAAGGTTGGGCATGTTTGCTAGTCTACCTTGCCACGAAGCACAGAGGTTGACACACAGGGACTTTCCAATTATCCAGCAGTGGTACTGTTCCTTTACCCTTGTGGGTAATAATATGGTAGCTAGACCTTCGAAATTTATGGGTCTAAACTTTGTTAGTGCTGTTTCTTTGCTATTCTTTTACCCTTCTTGGTCAGAGCGATGTAGTGGGAGCTGCAAGCTTCACGTGCTCAACTTTGGCAAAGAACTTTGGCAAAGTTATCTGTGGTACCCATGAGCTATTGTTGCGTGTGGGAAGTGGGTGATTGAACAGTAAGATTCATGTGTTTTCTACTTCCCCAGAAGTCTTTGACAGAATGCCCATAATTTCCGCAAAACTGAGTGTGCGTATGACAGGTGCTGACAAGGCTGGAAAAGGCTGGAAAAGTAGGTGCCTCTTCGATTTCTGAGATCGGCCCTCGTGGTCTCTGGGGAGCCCAGCTTTTGAGAAAGCGAGCGCCTCTTCGATTTTTGAGATCGGCCTTCGTGGTCTTTGAGCAGCCCAACTTTTGAGAAAGCAAACGCCTCTTCGATTTCTGAGCAGGCGCCTCTTCGATTTCTGAAGCTTCGTCGAGTGCAGATTTTTATAGGGGCTGGCATTAAGTTCCAAAGCACACTTGAATCTCCACCAGTAGAAGCTTCATTCTTGCACTTTTAAGATCTTGATTTGTCCGACCTCTTCTCTCTTCAACACCTTTGAAAATGTCTGGCCCCTCCGACCGTCGTTTTGACTTGAACCTTGTTGAAGAGGCAGCCCCGCCTTCTCCAGACAACATATGGCGCCCATCCTTCGTCTCCCCTACTGGTCCTCTTACCGTTGGGGATTCCGTGATGAAGAATGATATGACCGCTGCGGTGGTGGCCAGGAACCTTCTCACTCCCAAAGATAACAGACTACTTTCCAAACGGTCTGATGAGTTAGCTGTGAAGGATTCGCTGGCTCTCAGTGTTCAGTGTGCAGGTTCTGTGTCTAATATGGCCCAACGCCTATTTGCTCGAACCCGCCAAGTTGAATCATTGGCGGCTGAAGTGATGAGTCTCAAACAGGAGATTAGAGGGCTCAAGCATGAGAATAAACAGTTGCACCGGCTCGCACATGACTATGCTACAAACATGAAGAGGAAGCTTGACCAGATGAAGGAAACTGATGGTCAGGTTTTACTTGATCATCAGAGATTTGTGGGTTTGTTCCAAAGGCATTTATTGCCTTCGTCTTCTGGGGCTGTACCGCGTAATGAAGCTCCAAATGATCAACCTCTGATGCCTCCTCCTTCTAGGGTTCTGTCCAGTACTGAGGCTCCAAATGATCCCCCTCCGGTGCCTTCTCTTTCTGGGGCTCTACCGACTGCTGAGACTTCTCCTAAGCAACCTTTGTAAAGGCTCCCTCTTGTGTGCTTATTTTGACTCATGTATATGTACATATTTGTAGCTTATCGGGGATATCAATAAATAAGCTTTCCTTCATTTCAACGTATTGTGTTAAATACACCAAAGCCTTCTTCGCTAAGTTCTTTGAATTTTCTTTTGTTAAAGCTTGTATGTTGAAGCTTTCTGAGTGGAGCATGTAGGTTGGGGTAGTGTTCCCTTAATTTCCCGAGTGAGGAAAACTTCTCGGTTGGAGACTTGGAAAATCCACGTCACTGAGTGGGATCGGCTATATGAATTTTAGAACGCCATTGTGCTCGATCCTGTGTCATGTCCTTCGTTAGATCCAAGTACTCTAAGTCTTTTCTTAGAGTCTCTTCCAAAGTTTTCCTAGGTCTTCCTCTACCCCTTCGGCCCTGAACATCTGTCCCATAGTCGCATCTTCTAATCGGAACGTCAGTAGGCCTTCTTTGCACATGTCCAAACCACCGTAACCGATTTTCTCTCATCTTTCCTTCAATTTCGGCTACTCCTACTTTACCTCGGATATCCTCATTCCTAATCTTATCCTTTCTCGTGTGCCCACACATCCAACGAAGCATCCTCATCTCCGCTACACCCATTTTGTGTACGTGTTGATGTTTCACCGCCCAACATTCTGTGCCATACAGCATCGCCGGCCTTATTGCCGTCCTATAAAATTTTCCCTTGAGCTTCAGTGGCATACGGCGGTCACACAACACGCCGGATGCACTCTTCCACTTCATCCATCCAGCTTGTATTCTATGGTTGAGATCTCCATCTAATTCTCCGTTCTTTTGCAAGATAGATCCTAGGTAACGAAAACGGTCGCTCTTTGGTATTTCTTGATCTCCGATCCTCACCCCTAACTCGTTTTGGCCTCCATTTGCACTGAACTTGCACTCCATATATTCTGTCTTTGATCGGCTTAGGCGAAGACCTTTAGATTCCAACACTTCTGTCCAAAGGTTAAGCTTTGCATTTACCCCTTCCTGAGTTTCATCTATCAACACTATATCGTCTGCGAAAAGCATACACCAAGGAATATCATCTTGAATATGTCGTGTTAACTCATCCATTACCAACGCAAAAAGGTAAGGACTTAAGGATGAGCCTTGATGTAATCCTACAGTTATGGGAAAGCTTTCGGTTTGTCCTTCATGAGTTCTTACGGCAGTCTTTGCTCCTTCATACATATCCTTTATAGCTTGGATATATGCTACTCGTACTCCTTTCTTCTCTAAAATCCTCCAAAGAATGTCTCTTGGGACCCTATCATACGCTTTTTCCAAATCTATAAAGACCATGTGTAAATCCTTTTTCCCATCTCTATATCTTTCCATCAGTCTTCGTAAGAGATAGATTGCCTCCATGGTTGAGCGCCCTGGCATGAACCCGAATTGGTTGTCCGAAACCCGTGTCTCTTGCCTTAATCTATGCTCAATGACTCTCTCCCAGAGCTTCATTGTATGACTCATTAGCTTAATACCCCTATAGTTCGTGCAATTTTGTACGTCGTCCTTATTCTTGTAGATAGGCACCAAAGTGCTCATTCGCCACTCATTTGGCATCTTCTTCGTTTTCAAAATCCTATTGAAAAGGTCAGTGAGCCATGTTATACCTGTCTCTCCCAAAAGTTTCCACACTTCGATTGGTATATCGTCTGGGCCTATTGCTTTTTTTATGCTTCATCTTCTTCAAAGCTACAACCACTTCTTCCTTCCGGATTCGACGATAAAAAGAGTAGTTTCTACACTCTTCTGAGTTACTCAACTCCCCTAAAGAAGCACTCATTTCATGTCCTTCATTGAAAAGATTATGAAAATAACCTCTCCATCTGTCTTTAACCGCGTTCTCTGTAGCAAGAACCTTTCCATCCTCATCCTTGATGCACCTCACTTGGTTTAGGTCCCTTGTCTTCTTTTCCCTTGCTCTAGATAGTTTATAGATATCCAACTCTCCTTCTTTGGTATCTAGTCGTTTATACATATCGTCGTAAGCCGCTAACTTAGCTTCTCTGACAGCTTTCTTCGCCTCTTGCTTCGCTTTTCTATACCTTTCACCATTTTCATCAGTCCTCTCCTTGTATAAGGCTTTACAACATTCCTTCTTAGCCTTCACCTTTGTTTGTACCTCCTCATTCCACCACCAAGATTCCTTTTGGTGTGGGGCAAAGCCCTTGGACTCTCCTAATACCTCTTTTGCTACTTTTCGGATACAACTAGCCATGGAATCCCACATTTGGCTAGCTTCCCCCTCTCTATCCCACACACATTGGGTGATTACCTTCTCTTTGAAAATGGCTTGTTTTTCTTCTTTTAGATTCCACCATCTAGTCCTTGGGCACTTCCAAGTCTTGTTCTTTTGTCTTACTCTTTTGATATGTACATCCATCACCAACAAGCGATGTTGATTAGCCACGCTCTCTCCTGGTATAACTTTGCAATCCTTACAAGTTATACGATCCCCTTTCCTCATTAGAAGAAAATCTATTTGTGTTTTTGACGACCCACTCTTGTAGGTGATCACATGTTCTTCTCTCTTCTTAAAGAAGGTGTTGGCTAAGAAGAGATCATATGCCATTGCAAAATCCAAGATAGCTTCCCCATCCTCGTTTCTCTCCCCAAAACCATGGCCACCATGAAAACCTCCATAGTTGCCTGTCTCCCTGCCCACGTGTCCATTTAAATCTCCTCCTATAAATAACTTCTCCGTCTGAGCAATTCCTTGCACCAAGTCTCCAAGATCTTCCCAAAATTTCTCCTTCGAACTCGTATCCAACCCTACTTGAGGTGCGTACGCACTAATCACATTGATAAGTTCTTGTCCTATTACAATCTTGATTGCCATGATTCTATCTCCTACCCTCTTGACATCTACAACATCTTGTACCAAGGTCTTGTCCACGATGATGCCAACACCGTTTCTCGTTCTATTTGTGCCCGAATACCAAAGTTTAAACCCTGAGTTTTCTAGATCCTTTGCCTTACTACCAACCCACTTAGTTTCTTGTAGGCACATAATATTTATCCTTCTCCTCACCATAACTTCCACTACTTCCATAGATTTTCCCGTTAAGGTTCCTATATTCCACGTTCCTAAACGCATTTTGCTCTCTTGAACTCTACCCTTCTGTCCTAGCTTCTTCACCCTCCCCCGTCTAATAGGATCAAAGTACTTCTTTTGTGTGTCCCGGGTAAAGTTGATAGGAGCATATGCTCCCAAACAACTTTGAGTGGAGTCGTTCGAAAAGAAGTTTCTATGGCCCCCTTGCTCATTTAACACTGCATCCGGGTGCCGATGGAGATACAGCGACCCTTGCTCACTTATCACTGTGCTCAGGCCACACAGCGCGCCACTTACGGGTGACGCCCTAGCTTTAGCGCGATTTTGTTCTGGATTCATTTTCATAAGGATTCGACGTGATCATGGAGTGCCGGCTGTCGACTACCTGACGCCCTCCCCCTCCTCCTTTATCCGGGCTTGGGACCGGCCATGTAAGACATAGGCGGAGTTGAATCCCACAGCTAAAATAACTAAAAAAAAAAAAAATTATTTCATATGTTTTATATTCTTTCATACCCAAGGATTGGAAATGGTCTAAGAAGCTTATTGCATATTCCTTTAATAGGACTTTATTTATTGTCATCCATTAAAATAAATAAAAATTAGGGGCTTTTTCATCTAGATGCTTGGGTTGAATTATTTAGACCAAACATCTAAGAGCATCTTCAAATGATATGTCAAATATAGTATGTCAAAATTTTATTTGATAGTTGATGTGGTAAATTAAATACAAGTGCTAAATCTTCTTCTTTTCCAATGGATGTGTCAAATATTTATTTTATTATTTTATTGAGCCTAGATGTGACACCCTGTCCCTAAAAATTATGGTTTTAAAATTTTAATGCGTGAAATTACGGAAACGCCCTACGGGCAAAGCGTGATTTTTTTCGAGGACATATGTGATTCTCGTATATTTTGTCATGTTTCTTGACGTATTTGGATAGAGCTTGATCGTACGGATGCGTAGGCACAGGTAGAAATGATTTTGGAGTTACTGTTAAAGTTTTATTGAGTTACAAACCCGAAAGTATTTGGAATGAAATACTATTTTAGTTATTTTACACTATTTTTCTTTTATTATTATTATTATTATTATTACTTGAATTAGGCTATTGGTGTGTGTGGGGGGGGGGGGCAAAAATGAGGGAAAAACAGAAAAGAATGAAAATGGGGGAAGAAGAATAGGGAATAGGAGAGAAAATGAGAGTGTGGCCGAATGGGGAGAAGAGAGAGGAAGGAGGAGATCCAATCAGAAACAAGAGAAGGAAGAGAAGGGAGAGAAGGGAGAGAGGTGTGATCACACCGGATCCAGTCGACCTGCACACCCAGTCCGTTTGACAAGGTTGGATTCCGGTGTTTTCTAGCCAATTTTTAGGCGAATTTCACCCAAATACCACCTGTAATCACCCTCATACTCCTTCTCCTTCATCAGTCATTCAAGATTGGACAAAAATTAGACCAAACTATAGCGTTTTGCGACGGGATACCTAAAAGCTTCTATGGTGGAAATCCGTAATTTTTTAATGAATTACAGTCGATCTCCAGTACCATTAGGCTTCCCTTGAGGCCTAGAACAATGCCTAATCATTGGTTGGAGCGTCGGAGTCGAATTGGGAACGAATCAAGAACACCCATTTCTAGGGTTTCCAACGGGTTTTAGCAAAATTGGGGCTCTTCCAGGCCAAATTGGACTTGGCCACAGGTATAAAGTTTAATCTACTCATTGAGATCTTCATTCCTGTAAATTTTGATAATTTTTTGAAATAGTTAGATTTTCCAGTGAGTCAGGGCGGCCGACCGCCACCTGCGGCGGCGCGTGGCCAGGGGACCATCGATGTTATTCTTAGGCTAAATTAGATGTTTTGAGTTCATTTTTGGTGATTGTATATCGTAGGTTGATCGTTTGGACCTAAATTCATTAAGATACGTTACTCAGTAAAGATATGAATCGACGATCCGACCGTTGGATCGTCACCAAACTTTAATACATTATAGTACATAATATTTAAGGAACATAGAAACTTACGAATCGGTAATCCGAGCACGGATCTTCCCGAATTGGATTTGTAAGTTCATAAAATAAAATGTTGACCGCCACTTGGTTTTTGGCAATTGGAAGAGATCCAACCGTTAAATCATAATGAAATTTTACGATGTTGTTCTAGAAGCATGATGTGGATCTTTAGAAGTAACGGATCGGAAATCCGTAATGCGGATCTTCCGGATCAAATCTTAGGGGTGTGTTTTTATGTGAATTATGTATTTTTATCGATCAGAACTCTGAGATGTGATTTGATAATTGGTCATAGGCGACAATGGTTCGCAATGTCTCGATATGCGTGCCAGGGAGTCGTAGCGCGGACCTCATGTGAGTGGGTCTTTTTCTTTCCATCGTATATATATTTTATATATATATATATATATATATATATATATGATTGATAATTCCATAAGCGTTTATAAATTGATTATGGCTTACGATTACTGTGAATGCTTTGAAGTAATTATTGTGAACTACGAATGGCTTGATCCCTATTTGGGTATGTAGGCAGTTTAACGAGACGTTAGATGCAGCCATACAATAAATGAGACCAAATAATTGAGACAATAGCCTTGTTTAGGGAATTGAGTAATGTGAGGGACAGTGGTGGAAAATATAAGATTTAACCTTATGATTTGGTGGTTAAATATTGGTCATAAATCAATGTGTGAAGAATCAGGAAATTGAAGTAAGGAAACGTAAGTAATGATAGTTAATTAAACTAGTATCTGGTTGGGCTTATCATCGATAATTATTTCCTAAAATAAGTAGTTCGGGAGTAAGGCGTTACGGATTATGCATTTTATGCCATTTATATATATAGGAATACTATGTTATGGTTGAATTCTGATTGCATCATGGCATATTCATATGTATATTACTTGCACATAATCATTGTAAATGCTTGGAAGCGCGAAGGTGAACTCAGGACACCCAGGTAAGTTTAGGTGAGTTTATGGTATTAGTTGACATGATGGGGTTATGGCATGACTATATTATGTCTTAAGCAACCCCGGCACTGTCATACGGGTTGCTCATGAATCATACATGTTATGTTGAGATGCATTGAGAGCTCATAAACCTGCACCCCGGTGTTAGTGCTCCCGTCCGTGGCCAGAGCACAGTCCTTCACGTGATGTTTACCTCCCGCACCTACGCTCACCTTGGATCCAAGGTAGGTGCATAGTCTTGTCGTATAGACCACTATAGGTGGTTCCGACTCATAGGTGACCCGCAATTATTCGCACAGTCTTCACGTGATCGTAGCACTTGAGCGTATTTATTTACACCAGTCTTGTCATATAGACCACTTTAGGTGGTTCCGACTCGTGTGCAGGTATACTTATTGAGCTATGGATAAGTCGTACAAGTCACTAGAGGTGACTCCGATTTATGAGTTAGCATATGTGATGAATATGTGATAAGCTAGCATATGTGATGAATATGTGATAAACTAACATATGTGATGAGATATGTGATAAGCTAGCATATGTGATGAATATGTGATAAACTAGCATATGTGATGAATATGTGATAAACTAGCATATGTGATGAATATGTTATGAACTAGCATATGTGATGAGATATGTGATAAGCTAGCATATGTGGTGATGAAATATGTGATGAACTATTATATGTGATGAGATATGGGTAATTTGTACAGGTCACCATAGGTGACTCCGACTTGCGTACTAGTATGAGTTATTAATCACATAATTATTTGATATTGCTGATAAGATGTTGTGTTATGGTATATTTATGATTTTTCTGAAAATTATACAGGTGTTGTAGCGAGGGGTTATAATGTTTTATATGGTTTCTATTAAAATTTTATTTACAGGGCCACTCACCTTTGTCTTGTTTTCACATTCCAGGTTTTATTACCTGAGCTTTCTTATCGTCGAAGATTCGTGACGATTCTTAGTATTGGAGATTATTTCGAGGATAGGATTCTTAATTCATTTTTTTGTACTTGCTTATGCTCTAACGTCATGTGTGAAGTGTGTTCATTCTCACTCACCGGTGCACTCTTGTATTTAGGCACCTTTAGGTTTAAATTTATTCATTTTTCCACATCAGCACACTTTATGGCTTCGTCACCTTCCAGGTGTCGGCCAGCACAGCTTGATTCAGAGTCCTAGTAGACATTCTGAGTCGGAGCGTGTCACTAAAGTTGCATTATGACACACCCCGATCTTGATGTCATCGGGACATTAGGATAGTCACGTGTTGGCCAACACCCAAAGGGCGACGAAAGCCATTTAATTTAAGCAAATGCTGAGAAATATGCTAAAACATGCAATAGGAACTAATAACACAAAAATAAAGTTCAACTGCTAACTATTAAAATAAGGATAACGCATAACATGTTCAGAACATACGTTTAATACAGAATACAAGCGGAAATTTAAGATAGAGAAATGATATTACAATAGGTGTCGAAGCAGAGAAGATATAACACTGAATCACTAGTAGGGAAATTTCTCGTAGCTCATATCATATTCCTTGTTATAAGGTCTTGAAAAAGGCACAAAACAAACATGAGCGTACCAAGTTGGTGTGTATATATATATAAATAGTAAAACAGTTATCAATGTACTAACCCCCAAGTTTTATGAAAACACATATATAATGATAAACATAGGTTTTCCGAAACTTAGCATGTTGTGCAATATCTCAAATCATAACTTGTATATAAAATAATCACTAGTGAATGTCTGATAACCCCCAGGCCCCATGCCGGCTTCCCGTCTATGAGCAGACAGTCAGAGGAAAATACACTTCAAGCCCCATGTCAGCTCCCCATCCCTTTCCTAAATAGCTAGAGGAAACACACTCCATGCCCTATGCCAACACCAAACCATCGCCCGAGATGGACCAGAATCTATCCTACGTCCCGTAGTGGAATAAGGACCACTAGGTAAGTACAAAACCATTGAACATACATATATTGAAAATCAACTTCATAGTATAAAGTCATCCATCATCTATACTATAAAGAGGTGTTCTAAACATGATCTAAATATCATATCATCATCCATCAGATATTCTATAAGAACAAGGGTTATAGGCAAAATAATAGTAATTCAATCTAGTCTCAGTAAGCATATTATCTCACAAAACGTTTCATAAAACGTAATCATCAAATCATGCTTTTCAAGTATGCATTTCTACTATTAAAACATGCATTTTTAGAAGGGGTCCACTCACCGTACACCGATGGTGCAAAGCTGTATAAAAAAGGAATAATGGAATCGCCACTAATAATTACACCTATTCACATAAAGGAGTACATTTAGTCGAACTCTACTCAAATGATGGAATTTGGGAAAATGAACTTCAAAAACGGGTCCAAGACGTCGAAATTAGCCTAAGAGAGGTCTCGGACGAAAACTAGAAAAGTCAACCGAAAGTCAAAGTCAACGGTCAACAGTCAACGGTCAGACCGGGTCAAACGGATCTGGGCTTAAGGTTGGACCGACTTTAGGGCTTTAGGGTTTGGGCTTAGAGCCTCCAACAGAAACGGCCTAAGGGCCTTTTTGATTTTTAAAAACAATTAACTTAAATTAAAAAATGAAAATGGGCTTAATGGGCTTAAAGCCCGAGTTCTTCCCGGCCCTAAGGCTTGAAAGCCAAGGGTTTTGAGCTTGGGTGTCATGGCCCTAAGGCCTTTTAGGTTTTAGGAATTTAAATAAAATTAAAAAGGGAAAGGGTTAGGGTTTTGGGCTGATGCAAAACGAGCCTAAGGCCCATGGGTTTGAGAAACGGCCTGAAATGCCTTAGTTGCATCGGAGAAGAACGTTGGAGCTTTCCCAGCTCCGGTCGGCTACAAACATGAACCTTAGGCTCCGATCTAAGTACCAAAAGGAAGCACAAGGTGAGAGGAGTAAGTTTATACCTTTGGTTTGTCGTGAAACGGCCGATGGTGTTCAGAAAATTCCTCAACAACCATGGGCTTGCCGGAGATGGGTAAGCTTTCCCCCCAGCCGATCTTGTTCTAAAACCTTGATAAAAACGAGATAAAACTCAATAAATCACATCCACACATCAATCTAGAACGAATAGAGGGAAAACCCAAGGCTTACCTAACTAGAAAAATACGAAAAAACTCGCCGAAGAGTTCTGGGGTTTCGCCGTCCTTGTTGTGATGGGAGAGAGAAAAGACTGATGAGGGAGGGATGAGGATGGTGATGCTATCCTCCTCGAGCAGGTGGTGTAGTTGTGTGTGCGAGGTCACGGTGCAAGAGAGGAAGAGAGATGAGAGGGTTTCAAAAGAGGGAGAGAATGGAGAGAGCAGAGAAAGAGAGCTGGAAGTGAGAGAGAGGAAATAGGGGTCACGAAGTAGGGGAGAGAGAGAGAAACGTGAGGGGTGTTGGGGTGCTGCCACATGGCAGCTTGAGGATGGGAACAAATCTCATTTTCAAATCCTGATTGGGTGAAAAGCCAAGGGTTTTAAATAATTAAATCCAATAATTTCTCGGGGAAAAACCTAATTACATATAAGTAGGGGTGGGGTGTAACACATTAACTATTAAAAAATAATCAAAAATAGTTTTAGTTTGTATTCTATTGGTTGTTAATGGGATCCATGCATTAAAAAAATTAAATTAAATATATTTGACTCATTCTTTCTTTGCTGTCAAAAAATGCAGCTAGAAAGCAAGGAGTCAAATGATTCACATGCCACATCATATATAGCATATCCATTGGAGAACACGTGAATGTCTTTTAATCATATTTGGCATATTTGACATCTCCTTTAGAGATGGTCTAAGGTTTTAGAGATTTGATCAAACTACTTTTATACAATTTTAATTAATTTAAAAATTATTTTAAATTACACAAATTGTTATTATAATTAATTTACTAATTATATTCAATATATAACAAATTCCTAAAATCTTGTAAAAGAAGATATTATTAATTTGTGTCTCATCAATTCAATATATTTCAAAAGAAATTTTTTTTTCTATAATAGGAAAAAACAAGGTTGAATTATGTGTGCAAATGTACCCCTAACGGTGATATTTTAGACGTATCAATGTACTCCAAATGATGTTACATACCTAATATGTATATATATATATATATATAGTTAGATCTCACATTGCCCAGGGGTGAGGATCTTCTATGCTACATATATGTACATGCCCACCTCCTATAACACGAGGCATTTTGGGAGCTCATTGGCTTCAGGTTCTGTAGGAACTCCGAAGTTAAGCGAGAAAGGGGCCAGAGCATTCCCAGGATGAGTGACCCGCTAGAAAGTTCTGCTCGCGTGAGTTCCTAGAAACGAAACCGTGAGGGCGTGGTCGGGGCCCAAAGCAGACAATATCGTGCTACGGTGGAGCGGATGTGGTGGAGCTCGGGTTGGGATGTAACAATTTGGTATCAGAGCCACTCTCTGGCTGGAAGTGTGCCCACAAGGACGTCGGGCCCCCCTAAGGGGGTGGATTGTTAGATCCCAAATCCCTCAGAGGTGATGATCATATATGCCTTATATGTACATGCTCACCTCCTATAGCATGAGGCATTTTGGGAGCTCACTGGCTTCGGGTTTCGTAGGAACTCCGAAGTTAAGCGAGAAATGGGCCAAAGCATTCCGAGGATAGGTGACCCATTGGGAAGTTCTGCTCGCGTGAGTTCCTAGAAACAAAACCGTAGGGCGTGGTCGATGACACACCCTGATCCTAGAATCAAGGCATGACGGCCAGCACGCCTTGATTCTAGGATCGGGGATCGGGGTGTGTCAGTTGGGGCCCAAAGAGGACAATATCGTGCTACGAAGAAATTGAGCCCGGTATGTGGAGCCCGGGTTGGGATGTGATATATATATATATATATATATATATATATATATATATTTTCTTGCCTAAATAAATTAAAAAACAGTGTACCAATATTTTGGTACATTGCTGGTACGTTATTGTTACATTACTATTACGTTAGATAATCTAAATTTGTGTACAAATTAGTATTTTAATATTTTATTTATTTATTTAGATACGTAACAAGCTACTAGTACGTTTATACTATCATAATTTTGGTATGTAAACTGCTAACGGCAAGTTATGTGTAACTCTAAAACCTATCAGTATGTTTCAATTTGGTATGGGTACATTTCAGTTCGGCATGTGTATATTTCAATTTAGTAAGCATACATTTTAATCCGGTATGAATACATTTTAATTTAGCATAGGTACGTTTCAATTTGAGAATAAATTGTGTTGATACGAATAGCAATGATACATTTCAATTGATATACTTGAATTTCTTGAGACAAAAATGAAGAATGAGAAATAATCATTAACGACAATAGTTGCAGTAATGAAGAAAAAAGTTACAAACAATTTTTGTATAAAACAAAGTTACAAATAATTTAGCCACTTAGGTCAAGTAGTATTCATCTTCACTTGTAATTGAGAGGTCTTAGGTTTGATTCTAGTGGTAAATTTGAACCACATTATTGTTAGCCCATTTGAGGCTTCCTCCATTAGTGTAGATAAAATCATTTGTCAAAAAAAAAAAAAAAAGATTTCAATTTTTGCCACTCAGTACTACTGTCTGGTGATATTCATCTTCACTTAAAAGTGAGAGGTCTTAGGTTCGAATCTCGTGAATGGCTGCCCATTATGTGGTTTTGCCGAACTTCCCCTCCCTTAGTATAAAAATATCGATATACTCAAAAAAAAAAGTTGCAAATAATTTAGATATATAATTGAATTCTTAAATTTAGGAAGGGTGGGTTTCCATAAAAATAGAAATAAATTAATTAATATTATTGATTGCATTTTTGACATAAGAATGAATTTGAAAAACACTTAAATTAAGAATATATCTGCAATATAGAGTTTAATCAAAAGTGAAAACACTTTAATATAAAGTTGAAAAGTAACAAATGTTTTATCTAAAAAAGTCTAAAATAAAGCATATGATTCTAATTTTCCTTAAAAAAAATATTTGTTTTTTCGAATTATTTTTTGAATGACGTGATAAGTAATGTGTACAAAACATGTTAAGTTAATTAGTGAGAGGTGAGTGGTTGGTTTCATGGCTATCTTTTTACTAATAATTGAGGGATTGATGAATGGATGGATAGATGGATGAAGGGATCGATGGATGGATTGGATCGATCGATTCATTGTGGTGGAGTGACATATTGTGTTGAAATAATAGGAGTAGAATTTTCTTCTCTTCTATTCTCATCTTCTTCCCTTTCTTCCTCTCACACATTGTTTTTTATCTTATTATCTTTATAAAAAAATCAATATATGATGTTGACATGGCTTAACCGTAATCGTTTAAATAAAAGAGAAGAGAAGGAAAGAGAGATTAGGAGGGGAGAGAATCCTCCGAAGTAATAAGACATAACAGAATAGTGATCATGATTGATCACATGGTCTGTTGTGGTGGATCGACCGTGAACGTCCTGGTCCCTCATGGCTACTACCTCTGGCTCTACCACCCCACACCCAACAAATTTTTCATTCCATCCCATACGAAACAAACAAGTTTCCGTATCAATTTGATTCCATTCGATCTTTACCATTGGTTTTGACTCTTTTGTGAGAAGAAAATTGGCTACTGTAGGCATATTGGATTTTGTACTGTTATCATAATGCTAATATACAGGATAAGGATTGTCTGCCCTCCAGTTCTGGTGCCCTCTTCGTGCCGTCCTGTTTGTGTGGTCACGGTTAAGCCACGTTAACATTTTATATTACTATTCATTTTTATCTTATTATATCTATAAAAAAAAATAATATAAAACGTTGACGTGACTTAACCGTGACCACACAAAACAAGAGGACACGAGGAGGGCACCGGAAGTGGAGGGCAGACAATCCTTGTCCTAATATACATTTGAGTGGAGTGGACTGCACCATTTTTAATCAAAATAACACCATGGATTGAACTGTTGGACTGTCCCTGTTCAAAATAAAATCACAAAAATGAAAAATGCATGTAAGTCAAGATGTTGAGAATGTATCCATGTCGATGAGAGGAAAGACTTTATATGGGTTTACAAGAGGTTTGACTACTCCCCATGTTACCAATTGATTTTATGGTGGAATCTTAATTTTCTTCATGGTATCACGACAAGTTGTTATATGTGTGAAGCCAAACAGACCTTGCATGGGCTTATAAGTAAGTTAGACTATTTCTCATATTGCCAATTGGTTTTATGATAGAACCTCAACTTTCTTCATTGTATTAGAAAAGGTTGGCTCACGTGTAAAGCCCAACCGCCACACATACTCAACGTCACATAATTCGTGTTTTCCACGTGTTTGGCTTGAAAATTCGTCACATGTGAGGGGCGTGTGAGAATGTGAAGGTAAAAGAATCTCACATTGATGAAAAGAGAAATCTTGCGAGAGCTTATAAGAGGTTGGACTACTCCCCCCACAACGAATTAGTTTTATGGTTGAATCTCAATTATCTTCATAGCCCAAACCCTATAACTTGGCACTTGGTAGTTGGTAGGCAGGGGCCTATTTTGGGCAAATGATGCTTTATTGCAATAATGACGAAAAACAATAATGTTTATGCATTCTAATGTAGATTTGATTCCCACGATGTTCTCTCTTATAACATTTAATAATTTAATCTAGTTGTGAAAAAAAAAAGGGGTTTAGCGAACTTGTGAAATTAACCATCTCATCCTCATCCCGAAGAAATGCCGACCATGTTTTTGTTGATTTTCATTTTCATGAACCGATCCACGACTAACTGATAGACACAGAGAATGCCAGTTAATAATAATCATCATCATGCCATTCTTCGTTTTCTGAAGTTTCTCGCCGTCAATAATGTCTTTGTTCAAACCGTCCCCTCCGACATTTCGATGCTTCTTCTCAATCTCAAGTGAAACCAATTACTTTCAAACTGCTTCAACACTGTCGCCAGCCACTCTCCAAATCAATCAATCACGTATGCAGCTGCAACCGTGAGATATTAGCTCTAGGTCGCTGTGGCCAAGTCAAACAAGCAAGGAATCTGTTCGACCATATGCCTCAACCAGACGCTTTCCTTATGCTTCCATGATCACTGTTTACTTGAACAACCACCATCTTCCCGACGCAAAGACCCTCTTTCAGATGATACCCACGCCTAGTCTTGTTGCTCGATTTGCAATGATTCATGGCTATTTCAAAATCATTTAGATGAAGCAAACCATCTTTTCAATAATATGCCATACCGAACCTATACTCTTGGAACATCATGGTCTCAGGTTATCTTAATGCCAACAGAGTAAGCGAAGCCATTGAACTCTCCAATTCAATGCCTCCTAGGAACACCATGTCTTGGACAACTATGGTTACAGGTCTAGCACAAAACAATGTGGCTAGACTTGCAAGGGAGTACTTTGATCGCATGCCAAATAAAGATGTAGTTGCTTGGAATGCTATGATCACATATGTCGACGAGGGACTCGTGGCAGAAGCTAGTGAGCTTTTCTGTTTGATGCGGGAAAGAAATATCGTCACTTGGAATGTGATGATTGGTGGTTATGCCAAAAGCGGAGCCAAAGAGGAAGCCTTAAAGCACCTAATTTTCATGCTTCAGTTTTGCTTTAAGCCTAATGGAACAATCATGACTAGCGTATTGAGCTCAAGTGAGGGGATGATGGAGCTCATGCAAGCTCATCTACTGGTCATATGTCATGGTAACACATTAGTTGCGAATGTTCTTATTGATATGTATGCCAGAAATGGAGATGTTACCTCTGTTAGGCATGTGTTTGAGCATCTTGGGGATAATAAGGATGCGGTATCATGGGCTGCAATGATATTGGCATTCTCAAACCATGGATATGGTCACCATGCATTGCAGGTGTTTGTACAGATGCTGAGATCCGGAGCCAAGCCAGATGGTATTACTTTTGTTGGAGTCTTATCTATGTTGGAAAAATTGGGTCTAATAGCTATAATAAATCACTTAGAAAATCAAGAAATAATTCATGCAATTTTATATCACAATAATGCATGCATATGAGTAGCCAATGTTAAATAAATATGATATAATGGATTAAAAAAACCTAGAAAATATGGTCGAGGCAAGTGTTGGACACTTTGTCCTTAAGACAAGTTTACGCCCCACTACGGTGCTCATGGTTGATCGATGCATGTCTCCCAAGATACAACGACCACGTCCTTGTAATAGTAGCACTCCAAATCACAAGGTTCCATGAACTACGATTGTGTTGAAAACTCTCTCATATGGACTCAATGAGACTCTCTAATATTTAGTGCACTCTATGTATGATTATGTAAACAATGAAAAGTTTTCTTGTGATTATAGGGGGCTTCCCTATTTATAAAATGTGATAGACCTCTTTGGAAAGTATGTGACTATTCATGAAGAGTCAAAAGTTGCAACTCTTCATTTGAGTAAACACATATTTCTATCAAAAGGCTCCACTTCTAATTTCCATTCAATTAATAAATTTAATATAATAATAATATTATTAAAATTTCCAACAATCCTCCACATGAATGGAAATTGACTCAATACCATGCAAATGACAATGCAGACACTAGAGAGAGAATTCAGTAAGAAAAGTACCACATCGGGATAGGTGGCTTTTGGCTTTGAACATTTCATAGTGTATTACTATCGGATTTATTTGGCTAATCAATGAACGCGATGTCTTGAACTGCTAAGCCATTTGTGTAAACCAAGACAATAGTAATCACACAATACCCTTCCAGACACCCCCGTGGTTGCTCAGTTGTGTTCATTTTGGCCCTGAACAATTCTTGGTTTCTCATGAGTGCTTTTAGAGAACTAAGCCCTTCAAAAAATTCTCACAAGAACGGCCTGTTGGAAATATGCCCTGATTACTTTCAGGACAATGAATGTGTGTATAGATGACTCTTATACATCAAAAGGCAAAGATACTAATTAGGACTATCTCAATAAACGATATATGTCCTAAATAGTGAATCCATGGACAATGGATCGATGGAAGAAGTAATCTAATGATGTTAGACTACAGAGACCTTCTTCACATAACCATCATGTCAAAAAAGGTTACTGGTCATATGATTGTCAGAGGGATACTGACAATGCAAAGACCAGTACATACTATGTCCCCTTCAATTGGAAGGATGGAAAGTTTCATCCCATTCGTGTAATGACACTAAGACAGGTATGTAGGTGCTCATTAAGGGAATGAGTTCACTGAACACAATCGAACGAGAGTACTTGCATGGAGGTCTACTCACATGTCAAGCAAGTAACTCTAATGGTTGGAATAATGTAAGTAGTCCTTTGACCTGAGACATCATAGTTGTCTTGTGGTTAGGTCCTTGATCTTTGATTATGTCAAAGTCATTCCATCCGCGGGTGTCCACGGCATAGTTGGGGTTAAGCCACTTAGCCATGGAGGCAAGTGAATGCGCAACAAGGGATCTCTAATCCTCGTTATGAGAGGTTGAATACTCTAAGATATGATTCGGGAATCTTCAGCCGAAGTATCGAGCGTAATAAAGGAAAGCGTTCCTATACAACTCAATTGAATCATATAACATGGAATAATCACATTAGGGGTTTGACATAATATATTCATACCCTAATAGTGTGATTGAGAGTATTGTTTTAGAGAATGATCGAATTACATTGTAATTCCAACTGAATAGGTTCTCCGAACAAATTCTACATTAGCTTGGGTAGCCATGATATATGGTTAGATGTCACTCATGGCTTGTGAGTTCTTCTAGATGATTAAATAAGTAGTCGTCAAAGAAGAAGGAGAATTAAAAGTAAGTTTTAATTCACTAAGTGATTGGATTAAATATAATCAATTGGATTAGTGCCAATCACCTCACTGCCTTGCTAATTAGAACCTAAAATGATTGTACACCGATACACTCTTGTAGTGAGACAACTAATGGATGATGGAAATAATTAATTGAATTAATTAAGTGTTGTGATTAATTAGAAAGTTTAAAGAAATCATAAAAGCGATAAAAGATCGTTTTGGGCTTAAAGAAAAGTTCGGGTTCATTTGGGCCCATTGAGCCTAAACCCATTGGGCTTTTATTCAAGCATAGGATGACTTAAGATGATAAAAGCCCAAAGTCCAAAACAAAACACAAAGGGCCGGCCAAAGAGAGGGAGAGAGAAAGTCAAGTTGTTGACTTGTTTCTTTGTGTTATAAAAGGAACTTTATAGTGAAAAGTTTCATAAGGGTTTTTGTGTGTTGATTTAACAAAAGGAGAAAACATATCTCTCTCTCTCAAACACAATAGGCCGGCCACCAAAGGGGAGACTTAGCTAATCATCTTATCTCCCTTTGGTTATTCCTCCATCCATCTCACTACACTAGTGGGTGTGGATCTTTAGAGGTCTTCAATCTTGGAGACTAAAGGAGAACCAAGGAGCACTCATTCTAGCAAAGTGGAGGAAGCAAGGAGGGAGGCTAGGCTCAAGGAGTTCCAACAACAAAGGGCTTGGAGGTGGTCTATCATTGGTCTCAAGTCTAGATCAAGAAGTATAAATCTACTCCTACACTTTGTTCTTCAATAAAATGCTTTGATGCATCTTATATATACCTATGCTTCTTAAAGGGGATTTGCATGACTATAACTTTGATATTATGTGATAACATGCTTCCGTTGCGTATGTATATGAATTTTGAATTGTATATGCATGCTAGTCACTAGAAATCCCACATAAATCTCATTATTTCCCTTCACGGCCACATTCCTCACTCAAGATAGATGACTTCCCATTAAGAGTATCCTGCAATACCCCACTTGGTATTTCCAAGTATAGGAATCATTAAAAATAAAGCTTATCCAAAATACACTGCAGATAGCACTGTTTCATCATAAGACATGGGTAGGAGGTAATCTCTGCAGTGTTCCCATTGAATCATCCACAATTTGGTTGTCCCTTTGAACCTAGATCTTGGGATCTCCAGTCAGCTAGGTTGGGTTGCCATTATGGCAATTCTTATGACGTAGGCTTTTAACCCATTCCCCTTGATGGTACAACTTACTTTCTAGTCAAATCTTTAATTAATTGGATCTACTAGGTTGATGACTATCAATTAAAGTGCACACTTCCATTTATGAAATTATATTTCATTTGAGAGTAGTTGTTTTCCAACATTAAGTCCTTCAAAACATATGTTAGGACTTAAAAAGTAATTTGCTAATACTTGGGTACATTCCCCCACATTTAAGGTATTTATTGAGAAGTCTATAACCTTTCAATACCTTAAAATACCATTGCAAGAGATAATCTTTATCTCTTTCTAGAAGCAAATTACCTTTTCATTCTACTTAAGTTGATATATAATCAAAAGATAACTATGTCACTCCCCCACAATTCACTCACATTGTGGTTATTTTTTAATAATAATTGAATGGAAATTAGAAGTGGAACCTTTTGGTAGAAAGATGTGTCTACTCAAATGAAGAGTTGCAACTTTTAACTCTTCATGAATAGTCACATGTTTTCCAAAGAGGTCTATCACATTCTATAAATAGGAAAGCCTCCTATAATCACAAGAAAACTTTTCATTGTTTACATAATCATACATAGAGTGCACTAAACATTAGAGAGTCTCATTGAGTCCATATGAGAGAGTTTTCAACACAATCGTGGTTCATGGAACCTTGTGATTTGGAGTGCTACTATTACAAGGACGTGGTCGTTGTATCTTGGGAGATATACGTCGATCAACCATGAGCACCATAGTGGGGCGTAAACTTGCCTTAAGGACAAAGTGTCCAACACTTGCCTCGACCATATTTTCTAGGTTTTTCTAATTCATTATATCATGTTCATTTAACATTGGTTACTCATATGCATGCATTATTATGATATATAATTGCATGAATTATTTCTTGATTTTCTATGTGATTTATTATAGCAATTAGACCCAATTTTTCCAACAATCTACTTGTACATGTCATGCTGGTCTTGTCCAATAGGGTAAAGGGCTTTTCAATTCAATAATCGAGCTTATGGTTTGGAACCAAATGCACAACACTATTCCTGCATTGTCAACATTTTAGGCTGAGCAGGATTAGTGGATGAGGCTGCGCAGGTGGAGGTGGTATGCAGAATGCCAGCTTGCAAGCAGGATGCTGCTGTTCTAGGGGCATTGCTCGGTGCACATAAGTTGCGTGGAGACGTTACAATGGCAAATTGCATAGGAAAGCGGCTGGTGGAGTTAGAGCCAGCCAGCTCTGGGGCGTGTTAGTCTTAGCTAACATGTATGCTGCACATGGGAAGTGGGAGGAATTTGCTCCAGAATGAAGATGAAGGAGAGGAAAATGAAGAAAGTTTGGGGCTTTAGTCAAATAGAAATTAAGGGCAGGACTCATACTTTCTTTGCTGGGGATAGATGTCATCCTCAGGCTGCTCAGATTTGTGAACTGCTACCACAAATATTGGAGATGGGATACTCAAAGGGGCCGGAAGTCGATCGTATCTTTCTTTCTTGTAGATAATAATGAGTGACTAATAACATTCAACAATTCATATGAATATGAAAGTTGCTATATTATTTGCTCCCAGACCTGAGTCACATAGTGATCCCCTCTCCCAAACTTGTCCCAATGAAATTTCAACTCAATTAGGTGACTTATTTCCTATAAAAGGAAAACTGAAAAACATTTGCTAAACGACTATCAAACAACTTTTATTTGAAAACTAAAATAGTTATTCTGCATCTGTGTGAGCTACAATACGAACGGTTTGTTAACAGATTGAGGTGAGAAATGGTCGAAGAGAGTTGAAGGTTTGAGATTGGATTTTCTGTCTTAATTTGTTCAAATCATGGGGTTATAAAACAAATACTTCGAAAAGATTCTTCACCTGCCAATTGCTAATGTATCGGGGAGATATTTTTCAAATCTAGTAAATCATTTTGCTCATTTCTTGGCAACAATGATAAGTATTGAGACATATGTAACTATATAGACAAAAAGAGAGACAAAAATAAAATTAGATGACCTAGATGTCGTGCCGTCCGTCTCTCTCCTAATTAATCAATTTAAAATTTAAATAATCAAATTATGATAGGACGAATGGAATTGATCGGGTCAGATACAAGGTTGCGGGGTAGGGTAGCGTTAGCAAATGAATAATAATTGAGTACTCACTTTTTGATTTGGTCTAAAAAAAAATGTCACACGTTTTTTTTTTTTTTTTTTAACTGAAGAAAAATAAATAACATGTCTATTATTTTTAAAACAATATAACATGTGTGACATATCGTTAAAATTGAACATTCACTAGTGAATACTCAAGTATTATCCTTAGCAAATAGCAAAGCTGGTGAGGACACTGAGAGGAGGAGGAGGAGGAGGACAACAGCAACCTTTAAATTGGCCTTTTGCTTCTTTTCATGTGCAAGAAAGAAGAGCAAGAGAAGGCTTTCCAATGGGCCATGGGGGGCATTTGTAATTTGGCATGTCTCTCACAAAAAAGGGAGAGATTCCCTCTTCCCTTCCCCTCCCTCTCAAGTCATTAAGTTCTCACTGACTGACTCAATTAGTCATTTCCAATTTAAAGTAAAATAGCTTTGAATATAGAATATGGAATATGGAATGCAGTGTGCAGATGCAAATAGAAGAGGAAGATAAACATTTTTGGCGCCAACCCCATCCACTTCCTTTTTTCTGTTCAGTCCAACTCCCAACTCCAACTCCAATCCATTCCCATCTATCCAGTTACTTTTGGTGTAGCCGCGTGCCATCATACTTGTTCTTTTTTACCAAGCTTTGAAATTCAAATCCAGACCAACGGTCTCTTTCTCCTCTTTTTACAAAAATTGTGGTCCGTCCGATGTCTTTTTCTCCTTTTCTCTCTCTCTCCTATCTTTTTCTCTTTAATTTGCTTTTCCTTATTTTTTTTCTTTAATTGCACCTAAATATTTTGTGATGATACTCTCACACATGCCACAATATGCATTTAGTAAGATGCAAGTCAGAAGAAATTATCAATCTGACTAATAGTGAGGCCATTCACTCATCTCTCAATAATTTTGACATAATATTAAAACGGGTTGTTTGACTAGGCCCAAATTGCCTTGTGTGAATTAACGAGTATACTACTTTGCCTTGCTTCTAAACTGGAATGACTAATGTGAAATCGGTTGCATGTGTGATACACCATGTGGTGGTCTTAATCGTGCGTGTTGAAAGGTACAAGAATCCACTGTCGGAAATTAGTTATACTAAAATTGATGTATGTTGAGTGGTTCCACATGGAATTACATCTTAAACGTATTTTGCAATAAAACCTTGTAAATGTCATGTTCATGTTGTGCATATGTTAAGATACTAATTGAGGAACAATATTGGTGTAATAAGTAGAGAATCGTTGACTTACTTTCTCTTAGAAAATTTGACACAATGTTATGACTTGTTATTCAAGCTAATAATGATGAGAATTTCATCTTCTACCTTCAAATTAAATATTAGATACAATTTCTTTCATTTGTTCTTAATAAGTTATATATCTCAATATAATTTTAAACACCAAGCAGTGCCACTGTGCCACAAAGCATAAACCGGCGAGAGAAAAGAAAAGATAAAGAGAAATAGGCGTTGTAGAAAAGAAAAGGGAAGAAATGATAAAGGTCGTTTGTGGGAGTATTTAATTGGTAAAGTGGTAGTACATCATTATAAAGCGCATATATATATACACACACAATATATAATATATAATATATATAGATGGGTGGGTTAAGGAGGTTGAGCGAGGACCGGCCGAGTGGGATAAATTGACAATAATTTAATTTTATGATGGGAGAAACGGGAACATCAACCATTAGGATTAGAATTTGAATTGGATGGAGTAGTTTGTATTTTGTAGTGGAGGCTGGACGAGAGGTGGGACAAATTTTGCTCAAGCGTGCAGAAAGCCTTGTCTGTTTGCGCTGAGTCTGCTCTGCTCCTTCAATTTCAACAAGCAGGTGCAGCCGTGCAGGTCCAGGTCAGTCAGGTTGTTGAACTTTGAAGGAAGGGAATCTCAACAACAAGAAAGAGGAATCAAGAGGATACCACCATCCATTACCCATAGGCAGACTTCTCTGTATTACTAGAGAGAGAGAGAGAGAAAGAAAGAGAGACGGATGGGAGGAGGAGGAGGGGCATCATCAAAACTGAGAAAAGCAGCAAAGAAAATGGCGGTGGCTGCTGCAAATGCATGTGGTGGTTCCTTTTCCCGCAGGAAGACCATCGTCTCCGATCATACCAACACTACCACTCCCACTGTAACTCTTACTTCCCCCTCCCACCCCAATTCAACTATTTATTATGCAAATCCACCCCTCTTTCCCCCCTTGTTTTTATCATTTATTTTACTCGGGTTTTCTTCTGCAATTGTATATTACCCTGTTTTAAGAATCACTTGTGTTTTCTTTGTTTTCACAGATCTCAGGTTCTTCAGCCGTGTCTCCAACAAACCCAACGAATGTCCAACCAGCAACAGCAGCAGCAAAAGAAGAAGAAGTTTCCAAAGAAAGGGAAATGACAATCAATTATAGCAATGTGCCTTATGCTAAGGTGAAAGTTGCACCCTGCCTCATCAATGATGATAATCTTACAAATTTAGAGTTTCATGTCAATCCATTTTTCATCGAGTTTACACTAGTTTTGTGGTAAACTTTTGGTGCATAATCTTCAAAATAACCGATCCAAAGATTGAATCCACTCTAAGCATAATAATTGTTGTGATTTTTAGTAATGACACGAATGAACAGCTTTCGTTGTAAGCCTCTTGCCAAAATGTTTTTTGTAAGTTAAAAGAACAAATAAGTAGGTTGCCAAAAAAAACAAGAACAATAAGTAGGTTTCCAAATAAGTAGCAGCACTTGATTGTTGCACCAGATCATTATATCTTACTCTTAATACAGTGATCTTATCATCTTATTACATAACTTTTGACCAGATGGCTATTGTTTGAGGATTTAGTCAGATTTATGAGGAGTTCCGTGTCCCTCCTTAAAATATCAGTATCATATTAGAACTACTGGTTTCTTCAATGCACGAGTAACAATTATTCTAATTTCGTATTAATATCCAGACCTAGACTGGCTAGAATGCAGTTCCAATCATTTTGAGCTCGTCACGGCATTATGTTTTCTTAGTTCCAGATCTGTCTCCTTACCTTTTTATTTGTTGATTCTTATGGCAGAGTTTGTGCGCAATATGTCTAGACCCTCTGAGTTACCATAGCAAGGGGAGCAGCCCAGGGCAGGCTATATTCACGGCCCAGTGCTCCCATGCTTTCCACTTTTCCTGCATCTCCTCCAATGTTCGCCATGGTAGTGTTACCTGCCCCATTTGCCGAGCCCATTGGACCCAGCTGCCCCGCAATCTGAACCCACCTTGGGGTTCCCTGTCTTCTTGCAACCGAGCTGACCCTATCTTCCAAATCCTGGATGACTCTATTGCCACTTTCCGCATCCACAGGCGCTCATTCTTGCGCTCTGCTCACTATGATGATGACGACCCAATTGAGCCCGATCACGTCTCTAGTTTCCCCCGTCTCCAATTCTCTTTGATACCCATCCCACATAGTGCACCCCCTAGTTTGTTTACTCCATATTCATACCATCCGCCCCCACATCACCTAAGCTGTAGCTCCTCATCATTGTTACAATCACCAACCAGGCCAAAGTCTTATACTATGTGTGCCTTCTCAGACAGAGCATACCTTTCTGTGAAATTAGCAAATCAACGAGCAACAGACTTGGTGTTGGTTGCTAGCCCCAATGGGCCGCACTTGAGGCTTCTCAAGCAGTGCATGGCATTGGTGGTTTTTTCCCTTAGACCAATTGATCGTTTGGCCATTGTTACCTACTCATCAGCTGCTGCTCGCGTCTTCCCTTTGAGACGCATGACATCTTATGGAAAGCGAACAGCCCAACAGGTTATTGATCGTCTGTTCTACATGGGGCAAGCAGATCCCGTGGAAGGGATCAAGAAGGGGATAAAGATACTTGAAGATCGTGCATACAAGAACCCAGAGTGTGGCATCCTGCATCTGTCTGACAGCCCAATGCGATCCTACCATGCTGCAATGGACATGGATGTGCCGATTCCAGTCCATCGCTTCCATGTAGGATTTGGATTTGGCACTTCGAATGGATATATCATGCATGAGTTTGAAGATTTGCTAAGAAGAATCCTAGGCGGCATGATTAGAGAAATTGAGTTGAGGATGAGAATAGGGGAGGAAGCCAGCAGAAGCAGTCGGATCGTGAGAATAGGAGAGCTAAGAGGAGGTGAAGAAAAGAAAATCTTGGTGGACTTGGGCGTGTGTGAACATATTTGTGTGGGATATAGCTACATTGAGGAGGGTGATGAGATGACAACAGGGGAAACAGTGGCGAAGGTAGGACTAGGAGATGATGTTGGTAAGAGTAGTAGTAGTAGTAGTAGTAATGCAACGGTTAGAGGAGGACGGGGAGGATTTGCTTGTGGTGCTGCATCAGGGACGAGTGGTGCAATCATCGGCGGGAGGTCTAGTACAAGTACTAGTAGTGTAGAAAGTTGGGACTACCATGACGCTTACATGGCTAGAAGATGGGCCAAGCATTTGCATGCCTACAGGCTTTGAATCAATTAATCCATTCTTGACATTTCACACTAGGTCTCGATGGATGGGCGTAGTATTGCATGCTTCATTTTGCTAGGAAGGAACCACACTATACTTTGTTATATTCAAACTTACAAATCAAATGTTTCATTTTATTTCTATCAACAACTGGGCTTGGACAACACTAATTACTAATTTACTTCGCAGGCAAGCACGCAAGCTGCACGGATGTATGTTTGTTTGTTTACAAGAGACACCTAAACCTAAAGTAACATAATGGTAGATTTTCTCATGGCACTAATATACCACGTCATAATCGTTTCTTAAATAAAATTTTAAATACGCGACAGGACACTTATTAGACAATAACACACTATTTCTATGGAAGAAAATTTGAAAAGAAATAGTGCAGAAACGGACAAATTTCTAAAAGGCGTGAAACTGTAGCCGCAGTAAGTAGTACGGCAGTCATCTTTTCACCTTTGCCTCTCCTTTTTATCTTTCATCATCCACAAAATTCCCCATTTCCAAAACCAGCACCCAGGTCCCAGCTAAGCAAGAGGGGAGAAAAACAACTCTGGTTGTGGAGATTGGGTTTTGAGAGAGGATTTGGATAGAGGGAGAGGGATAGGGAGGAAGATGTTTCCGGTACTGATGCACGAAGGAGGAGGCATGGTTGGTGAGGAAGATATGCAAATGCAAGGTCACAGTCACAGAGGAGGAGGAGATCCTTGCCTCGTCTTAACTTCCGACCCCAAACCCCGTCTTCGTTGGACAGCTGACCTTCACGAACGATTTGTCGATGCCGTCACTCAGCTCGGCGGTTCCTCCAGTCAGTCTTCCGTTTCCCACTTTTCTTTTAACTTACTTATTGTTATTATCATTTGATAGGGTTTTGATTGATGAACTCAGATCCCTTTCTTTCACCTATTCTTCTCTGCCTGTGCTGTGCGGCTATGCCTATAATATTATAAAATTGAATTGAATTGAATTGAAGCTTGTTTCAACAAGCAATTAATAAAGATTGAATTTGAGGCTTGAGCTGGTAGCCTGCTACATCTGTGTGAAGATTGAATTTGAGGCTTGAGCTAGTAGCCTGCTACATCTGTGTGTGTGTGTGTGTGTATGTATGTATGTTTGTATGTATAATTCAGTCACAAATTAGAATCGGATGGAGCTCATCAGAGCTGCTTTACTTTCTAAATTCTAAGTTGGCTGCTAGCCGTTGCCAATCTCTCGCGTCCTTGAATCTTCAACCCGTTTAGGATTATGATGAGAGCTTCAATTTATTTGCAGAAGCTACTCCAAAGGCCATTATGCGGACCATGAATGTCAAGGGCCTCACACTTTTTCATTTGAAGAGTCACCTGCAGGTTTCTTTTTGGACTTAAATCAATTATCACGGTGTTACCAAAGTTCAAACACTTGTACCAACTTATTGTTTTTTGCTGCATTGCAGAAATACAGACTAGGTAAGCAATCGGGCAAGGATATGGCCGACATATCCAAGGATGGTACGTTTTCTTATAACTGTCTCTTTGAGCCCATTCACATTTGGTGCTAGTTTAGTTCCCTAAAGTTTTGTTGGGTTTTTTTCACAATGGAATAGGTTCTTTACAGTATGAAATAAGGGAGGTGGACATATAGGCCCTTGACAAAACTTTAACTTCAACTTGTAGCAAACTTATCCTTACAACCAAGGACAAAACTTGTAGCAAACTTATCTTTACAACCAAGAACATTGATAAGCCAACTAAGTTTCCACTTATGTATTGTGAGACAACAATTCTTTTATGCCCTGAGAATTTTTTTACATGCAGCCTCATTGTAATACAAGAGAGCTCAACACAGAAAACTCAATTTAGTTATGAATTTGGGAGGTTGCACTAGCAATACTTGAACCCTCAATCTTCAACTACGGGACCTTTTTTGGTTGGTTCCTGTGTTCCCAAAAACTTAAAACTCTAAGGATGTAGTACAACCAATTTATTCCCCGACAATAAGTGCTCGCTCTTTCTTCCCGGCCTTGCTACCTCTTAGATAACCATACTTTATGGCTGCCTATTTTAAATCCCTCTAAAAGATGTATTTTGTGAGTGGAAACTTAAATTTTGTGTCTGACTTGTTTTGCCAATCATTATGAGGATTGTCAGCTTCCTACCTTCTAGAAAGCCCTGCTACTGGCAATACTTCACCAAATTTGCCAACTTCTGATTTGAATGAGTAAGAGAGTTTTCAACTTTTTTCTCAGAACCTTTTGATGCTTAATATAGGTCATTTTACATTAAATGTGTGGTTTTTCCAAAATGTCATCTTCAGGGGTTATGAAGTTAAGGAGGCATTGCGAGCACAGATGGAAGTGCAAAGTAAATTACATGTGCAGGTTGAGGTAATGTAGGTGAAATGCGTGTGCTTGTTTCTATTTTCCCATTTTGTAGATTTTTTTTTTTTTTGTGAGGAGGATAGTTAAGAATGTGTGTTTCAAAGTGGACCTTATTACCATAAGTTCATAACCTTTGGCTTTGCTTTCAAGATGGAAGGCACAATTGCAATGTATAAAGTTCTTTTTGCAATTTATTTAGCTATCTTGTGGCGTTGCTTTTGGTATAGTATTGCTCTTGATATAATTCATGAAAGTTTAAATGCCAAATTAGCATCTACCAGGAAGTAAGAACTTGTTGCCTTTGTTATTGTAGGCTGAGAAGCACTTGCAGATTCGCCAGGATGCAGAGCGAAGATATATGGCCATGCTTGAGAGAGCTTGTAAGATGCTTGCTGATCAATTCATTGGAGGTTCAGTTACTGATACAGATGGCCATAAATGCCATGAATCGGGGAATAAGAACCTAAAAGGTACTTCCCTTGACAAGCTTGGCTTCTACTCGTCGCAATCCACAGATGCAGTTGGGGTTCATGGTATAGGTGAAGAGCTGCCAATTTGTATCCATACCCAGAGAGCTGATTGCTCCACTGAAAGCTGCCTCACGTCACATGAGAGTCCTGGAGGACTGACCTTGGAAGGATCTCCAGGTGGCGGAAAAAAAAGAATGTTGAGCTTGGACACCGGCAATGGATCTTTAATTTGGGGCGAAGCCAAGGTGAGAACCCAAGAGATTAGTGTAGCCCCAATTGATCCTCCTCATGGTATTGCTAGGTATGGCATGTAGGGCTGAATTTGAGCATGAACGTAGTGACGTCGTTTTGTTCACTCTGCGTTACAATATTTTCTTGCCCATTTGGTTGGCTGGACATGAAAGTGAAAACAAGTTGTCTCAACCCCCAAACTGTAAATTCAACATACTGGTGGCTTAAATATAATGCACAACGAATTGCTTCGCAAATATAATATTTGCAAAATATTTGTTACGGGTGAAAGAAACTAAATTATGAATGCTTGTGGTTGAGACTTGAGAATTCTGTGGTGTAGCGCCTCGTTTAGTGTCAGGGTTGGATTGAATAGGAAAACTTGCTGGATTCAATAAATGTTGAATGAAGAAATGAATGTTTGCGTGTTTTGTTGTCCAACAAATGAATGCTAGCTTTTGTATACCGGATTATTATTGTTTTTTTTTTTAATTACAAATGATATTACTCATCAAATCTAGACTACAAGTGGAGGGAGAATTTGACCCCGTGACAAGGTAGGTTGAAGAGGAAGATCTTAATCACTAGGGTAATCCACCATTTGTGCATTCTTTTTATTCTTTTTATTTTTATTTTTAACAAACGATATTATCACCACTTGTGCATTCATAAATACAATATCTTTCAAATTAAATAGGGTTTTTATTACAAATGGTCCTTGAAATTGACCATCACAATCTAGATGGTCATTGAAATTGAAAATCAATCAATGTAGTCCCTGAAAATAGGTGTTGCAAATTAATGTGGTCCTTCCGTTACAATTTTGTTAAAAATTTTGTTAATGATGTGGCACATAAATGGGTCTTATAAGTCTTTTATTTCTTACAAATGGTCATTGAAATTGACCCATGACATCAACATGGTTCCTGAAATTGACATACGACATCAAAATAGTTCCTAAAATTGAAAATCGATCAATGTAGTTTTGCAAGTAAGTGTGCCAAATCAATGTAGCATTTCCGTAACAATTATGTCAAAAATTTTGTTATGTGCTGATGTGACATATAAATGGATCACACAAGTCTAATTAAATTAAAAAATTACAAATAAGTTTAATAATTTAATAGTTAATAAAAAGTTGTGAATCAAAAAATCCAGTTTTGCAATCACCTCCGATCCCAGTCCACATTCCTCTACCTCATTCGCTATCTATTCTCTAAAAGAAATCTCAAAACACCCATCTTTACACGTTCGACACCCTTCACCGAATTGAACTTGGATCGAGATCACCTTTGGTGACGAGTTGGCTGATTGACAACAACTTTTAGGACATCATCGTTAACATTTATGCGATCAACACCCTCACAACCTTAATCTTGGACAACTTGTTCAGCGCTTCCCTAGTGATATAGTGACTCAAAGAATGGTAAGGTATGCCTTAAGATAATGAGGTTATAACCGAGGTGTGTCTATTGTTGGTTGAAAACTATTTCCAAACCCCCTCTTAAGCCTTGTGCCTTTGAGAATTTATGGAAGGGATCTCTCTTCGGAGTAGGTCCTACTATAAAAAATAAAAAAAAATCTATCGTAAAAAAAGGTGTTTAGACAACTTTTTTTAATTAATTATTAAACACACATCAGCACATAACAATTTTTTTTACTGAATTGTAGTGGAAGAATTATGTTGATTTGCGACACCTATTTTCAAGGACTACATTCATCGATTTTCAATTTTAGGGACCATCTTGATGGTGTAGGTTAATTTTAGGGACCATCTTGATGGTGCGAGTCAATTTCAAGGATCATTTGTGATAAAAACCCATAAATCTTGTAGGGCCCATTTATGTGTCACATCAGCACTTAACGAAATTTTTAACAGAATTATGGCCGAATGACCACATTGATTTGCGACACCTATTTTCAGGAATTACATTGATTAATTTTCAATTTCAGGGACCATCTTGATGATAATAGTAAATTTCAGAGACCATTTATGATAAAAACCCAATTAAATATAGGGAACTTTAACGAAAACCACCCGATACTGTTCACTTTAACGAAAAACCACATTTTTACACTAAAAAGTCAATCCTGGTACTATTCACTTTACCCTTTATTTTATCCTTATCATTAAAACTCAAAGTTTTCAATCCCTTTTCATTAGTTTTCCTTTAAATATAACTAGAAAATTCATTAAATTAGTATTTGAATTTAATATTATGTGTGGGGCATTGGTCCTTCGGACAATTATGTGAGAATTATCGTCAAAACTAAGCACAAGAAACGCACATAGTAGCTCTAAGAAATAAATCGAGACACTTCACGTATTTATTTATTTTTTTTAAATTCTTGAAATGAGCGTCATTGGTCCTTCGGACAATTATGTGAGAATTATCGTCAAAACTAAGCATAAAAAACGCACATAGTAGCTCTAAGAAATAAATCGAGACACTTCACGTATTTATTTTTTATAAAAAATTTCTTGAAATGAGCGTCATTTACCAGTGCTCTAAGTTGGTCTCATATTCCAATTTCAATGAACTTTCAACCTTAAGGAGTTGGTATAGTAGAAAGCAAGTAAAGACTTTGGGGCCACTAACTCTACTTTGGTGTATTGTTTAACCCCAAGGCTAAACAATGTCGCCTCATGAGCTGCCAAAAATGCATGAAAAAATGACTAGTCTGTCATCAATATGAAGTGTGATGCCTTTGATATTAAAAAAAATAAAAATTTCAATTCAACGATTAAAGCTATAAGTATATTACAGTTCGAAATCAATACTATAATTCTTAGCTAAATAACTCTATACCAAAAAAAAAAAAAAAAAACAAGTCGGCCTGGTTTTGAAACGGCTAGATTCTAAAATTTTCTCTACATTGCCTTGATGCCAGACAAAACTTTTCAACGGTTATAAAACAAAAAATCATGATTTAACAGTTATTTTAACTCCGATTTTGATGATTTTTTACAGCTACACTCCTTGACCCTATATGAATACAATGAATGAATTCGATTTTCAATTTAAAATATTTACACTAGTGGATACCACAAAATCTTATATTATACTTAATGAAAGTATAAATAAACTCTAAGTGTTAGTGAATCTATCGTTTTGATGAGATACGAATTCTATGAAACTAATTTCAACGATCCAACCGTCAAACTTGTTTGTATATACTTCGAGATCGCATACGCCAAAAATCACAAAAAAACAAACATTCAGAGATCAAGTAATGAGACAAAACTTTTCAACGGTTATAAAACAAAAAATCATGATTTAACGGTTATTTTAACTCCGATTTTGATGATTTTTTACAACTACACTCCTTGACCCTATACAAATACAATGAATGAATTTGATCGTCAATTTAAAATATTTACACAAGTGGATACCACAAAATCTTATGTTATACTTAATGAAAATATAAATAAACTCTAAGTGTTAGTGAATCTATCGTTTTGATGGGATACGAATTCTATGAAACTAATTTTAACGATCCAACCGTCAAACTTGTTTGTATATGCTTCGAGATCGCATATGCCAAAAATCACAAAAAAAAAACATTCAGAGATCAAGTAATGAGACAAAACGTTTCGAAGGTTATAAAACAAAAAATCACGATTTAACGGTTATTTTAACTCTGATTTTGATGATTTTTTACAACTACACTCCTTGACCCTATACGAATACAATGAATGAATTTGATCGTCAATTTAAAATATTTACATAAGTGGATACCACAAAATCTTATGTTATACTTAATGAAAGTATAAATAAACTCTAAGTGTTAGTGAATCTATCATTTTGATGGGATACGAATTCTACGAAACTAATTGTAACGATCAAACCATCAAACTTGTTTGTATATGCTTCGAGATCGCATATGCCAAAAATCACAACAAAAAAAAACATTCAGAGATCAAGTAACGAGACAAAACTTTTCAAAGGTTATAAAACAAAAAATCACGATTTAACGGTTATTTTAACTCCGATTTTGATGATTTTTTACAACTACACTCATTGACCCTATACGAATACAATGAATGAATTTGATCGTCAATTTAAAATATTTACACAAGTGGATACCACAAAATCTTATATTATACTTGATGAAAGTATAGATAAACTTAAGCGTTAGTGAATCTATAGTTTTGATGGGATACGAATTCTATGAAACTAATTTTAACGATCCAACCGTCAAACTTGTTTGTATATGCTTCGAGATCGCATACACCAAATATCACAAAAAACAAACATTCAGAGATCAAGTAATGAGACAAAACTTTTCGATGGTTATAAAACAAAAAATCACGATTTAACGGTTATTTTAACTCTTATTTTGATGATTTTTTACAACTACACTCCTTGACCCTATACGAATGCAATGAATGAATTTGATCGTCAATTTAAAATATTTACACAAGTGGATACCACAAAATCTTATGTAATACTTGATGAAAGTATAAATAAACTCTAAGTGTTAGTGAATCTATCGTTTTGATAGGATATGAATTATATGAAACTAATTTTAACGATCCAACCGTCAAACTTGTTTGTATATGCTTCGAGATCGCATACGCCAAAAATCACAAAAAACAAACATTCAGAGATCAAGTAATGAGACAAAACTTTTCGACGGTTATAAAACAAAAAATCACGATTTAACGGTTATTTTAACTCCGATTTTGATGATTGTTTACAACTACACCACTTGACCCTATACAAATACAATGAATGAATTTGATCGTCAATTTAAAATATTTACACAAGTGGATACCACAAAATCTTATGTTATACTTAATGAAAGTATAAATAAACTCTAAGTGTTAGTGAATTTATCGTTTTATTGGGATACGAATTCTATGAAACTAATTTTAACAATCCAACCATCAAACTTGTTTTTTATTAGGCTCTTATTTTCGACTGTAGATGTAGTACTTAAATGACAAATATGTTTTAATGTTTTGAAGTAATATTTATGTGGTAATGTGTGGTATGTGCAAATTTAAGAAGAAAAAAATATTTTTCTTAACGGGTCATAACAGGTCGGGTCACTTTACCTAACGGGTAAAGTGACCCGACCTGTTAAGGACCTATTAAGATAATATGTGTGACACGATACGACTCGTTAAGATAACAGGTGTTACATGAAAACGACACGAACATGACAGACACGACCCGTTTGCCAGGCCTACTTGATGGTATCATAGAGACGAAATGGTAAACACCATTAGATTTTAAAATTCTCATGGCATGAAAAGCTTGGTTGCCTTGATTATAAGAGCATCCCCAATGGAGACTTTATCCTTCATGAGGCTACCACATTTCTAGCCTTAGTGAGAAATTTCATCCTCAATGTGTGACGACCCGTCCATAATTTTCTTATGTAATTTCTCCCCAAGTATGTTTATTGACTATTATGCCCTTATTGGCAAGTGACGTGGACGTATTCATATTGCTTTTATTTTATTTCTCGCTATCGCATTTAAATTGTACACGTTGTTACGAGTGTACGTAAATTTTTATCAGAGTGAAAACACTAATTCGGATAGATTTTCGATATCCTTTTCTGTACAAAATCTAAACTTTATCCCTAGCCTTCTATTTAGGCCATCCCGTGCACTCCACCAATCCCATCCACTCCCTCAAACGAGCTTCAAAGCTCACAGATCAAATCCAAAAACCACTCTATTGTACTCATCTCAGTCCCACGATCACAACCATGTTCTTGAAACCTGGAATGGACGAGTTTTCAACGTCAATCTCATGAGGTCCGAACTCAGTGATCTGAGTTCATCGGATTTCAGGCCGAGTTAAAGAGTTTTGAAGGTAGAGGAAACCTTCCCACAACTCCCCGAGGCCCCTAGGACATTTTTGAAAAAGCTTGGACATCAAAACAACCAAGTTCGAGGAACTCACTTTTGGGCCGGAACTTTCGAGGCATTTTCCGACGACCTCCGTCCACTTTTTGGACTCCAAACAGGTATAACGCAATTATACATTTCACTAGTTTTAAAATCCATATAAAGTATGTCAAAAATGGTTGACTTGAAAATTTTCCAGAAAACCAGCGAAAAATCAAGTTACAGACGGCGGCGACGGTGAGAACAATCGAAGAAGGAGACGGAATATTCCGTCAAATTTGACTGAATATTCCTGACTGCGTCAGGTAACGCCGTTAATTTCTGTTAGCATTTAACGGAATACTCCGTGAAATATTCTTGACGGCGTCAAGCTAGCTGAAGGCACTGGCCTGCGCGTGGGGGCGCGTGAGCTGTCCAAATAATTTTTTTTAAATTTGGGGATGTTCGTGACGTCGAGTAAGTCACAATGGTATATTTAAACCCTTGGTTTGAGCAAACTATGGGGGTTTTATTTAGATTTACATATATGTGCTTTAATTAATTCAAAATTAGTTATTTCACATATAGGGAAAACGTATCCCGAGGACGTTCGAGGCCAAGCTAGGCTCAGGGGCTACGACCCAGCGACGTACTTGTGAGTAGGCAGTTTATTTTTATATCTATACGTATTTATAGTTTCCAGAATTGGCTAAAGACATCACTTTACATATATATATTGTCAAATAATTGATAACTGCTATATAATTGTGATAAAGGTTGCTATATGGTTGGGATATTACTGTCATAACATTCATATATATTTGTACATGCTCATCTTGCTGCACTGGTGTTAGTACTAGCCCCAGGGCCAGGGCCAATCCTTCACGTGCATGTTCACATCGCACCATTCGTTCTCCTTAGATCCAAGTTAGGTGCCAGTCCTGTCGGGTAGATTGCATTAGGCAATCCGACTTGTATGTGACCGTGCTTCTACACCAGCCTTCACTTGATCGTAGTACTATAGCATATCGATTACACCTAGTCTTGTTCGTGTTAGAAATCATCTGTTCGAACTCGTGTGTCAGCTTAGATGGATGAGCACTTAGCTATACTTGATTATCACATGATTATATTATTGTAGCATTTTATACATTATGACTTGGCATATTTCTGGTTATAATACTATTATAATGTTGTTGTATTATTGTTTACATACATACATTGTCTGTTTTAAGAAAACTATACTTGTTTTACGGCGAGGGGTTAGTATATTCGAAAATAAAGGATTTCGTATAAGCATTGTTTTGCTGACCCACTCAACTTTGTTTTTCGCCCTCCAGGACCTAGATAGATGTACTCTTTGTGGCACTCGAGGAATCTCGGTAGTTCTGACATTCTCTTCTGTTTAGACGTACGAACTTATCACTGTTGTGTAATAAGTGTACTTTAGTTACTTTGACTACTCTTCTGTAGTCTCACTGTCTATTACACTTTGAATAATTGTAGTGGGTTCTTCCCACGATTGCGCACTCTTTCACTATTTAATATAACTAGTTCTAATTAGTTTTAAATTTACTCACTTCTTACATCATTTACCTTATGGTTATGTCACCTCACGGTGATGGCCAACATGCTTCGACTTTCCCAGGATCGGGGTGTGTCAACTTGGTATCAGAGCCAATCCCTGGCCAGAAGTGTGCCGAAAAGGACGTCGGGGCCTTAAGGGGGGTGGATTGTAACATCCCACATCGCACATGGGAGTGGATCCTCTAAGCTTTATATGTATATTCCCATCTTTACCTAACACGAGGCCTTTTGGGAGCTCATTGGCTTCAGATTTCATCGGAACTCTAAAGTTCAGCGAGTTCGCGCGAGAGCAATCCCATGATGGGTGACCCATTGAGAAGTTCTCGTGTGAGTTTCCAGAAACAAAACCATGAGGGCGTGGTCGGGGCCCAAAGCGGACAATATCGTGCTACGGTGGAGTCGAGCCCGGGATGCGACACAATGAGCTGGAAAATAGGGCTAGATCCACCACTAGGGCTAGCAACTTCCTTTCTTGGGTAGCATAAAATCGGGCTACATCAAGCCCCAAAAAACAGTGGGTCCCACAAAAAAGTAGCAACACATGTAAGCAAAATTTTATCACTCTCCATCCACTTGCGAATACACTTATACTCTCATTTTATTATTTTTAATTCTTTTTTCTTACTTATTTTTCTTGCAATTTCGCTAATTAATGATTGTTTTAAATTTCATAAGAATGAAAATTTCAAATTGATTTAATATTCATAGGCATTGATGGGTGAAATTTTCAAATATTGTTTTCTTTTCAAAATTGTATGATACTAATTTACCAATAGATGCTAGGTAAATTATTGTGTTATACGTGAAAATCAAATTATTTTAGGGGGCGAAGTGGAGGTTTGTTTCTTTCAACGGATGAGATTGAGATTAGAGAATCTAATCCAACGAATGATTCATAAGTGATGAAATCTAACTTTATCACAATTTGAACTTTTTAGGTTGAAGGGTTCATAAAAAAATTGTAAATAGCACGTTCAAAAATCAACTTAAGAAAAACTAACACACACAAAAAAATCATCGCTTAATCAAATTACTACATAAATAAATATATATATAGCCCCATATAGAGCCCGAAAGATATAGCCCCAAATTGGGAGAGATTTTTTAATAAAGCCCCAAAGATTCCTCGGAGCTCTAAAATGGGCTATATCCACCACTTTTCTAGCCTCGTACAGAGCCCCTCACTAGGGATGCTAATAAAGAGATGAAATGGAATTACCATTTTGGATGTGTATGGTTGCGAGAGAGCAGCGCTCTTCTCTATTAGATAATAAAAAACTTACTGAAACAATTTATTTTTATTATGTTGTCTCAATCTATAATGTATTATTTTGTAGTAAAAAATAACACATGAAGATGTATTATTAAACAAAAATGATACGTAATAGTGAATTTATTTCATGTAAGTCTTTCTTTTTTGATAATTCTAATAGTATAAGAATCAAACTCACGACCCCTGATTTTATATACAAGAGAGAAGGACTATATGCTATTTTACCGGTTATGTAGCATGAACGCTGTTACTGGACTATTCCGTCTAGTTTGCAGTTTGCAGTTTAGAGGCTTGGGAATGGATCCTTTGATAGATGCTTGCTTGTCAAGACATAAGACCGAGGGTTCTTGTTTACAAAAACAAACATGTTTGAATCTTTGCATAAAGAAAAAATTCAATAATTTATAAGTTACATGTGAGTTGTCTTGTTTTTACTTATGTGCAAACAATCTAGTAGAGTTGGCGGGTGCAATTAGGTGTCTTGTTTCTGAGTTTCATTTCGATATTTGAATTTTACTGCTTTTTTAGCACTTTCTCATAAGGTCTTGTTTGATTTGGGATAACTAATGTTATTCTTACTACTTAAATATATTATAATATCGTTTGTTAAAAAAAAAAGTAAATTATATAGTACCCCCTCATGTTTGAGGTCTATTACAATCGCATACAATATCTTCAAAACATTTCACTTTTATACCTCAACTACTATTTTATTTCAATATAGTACATCCGTTACATTTTCCATCCATTGATCCGTTAAATGCTGACGTGACTGCCAAATATCTGCCACGTGGCAAATAAAATAATATATATATATATATATATATATTTTTTTTTTTTAAACTTGAATTTTCTCAAACAAAAAAAATTGAAACCCTCACCCCCCCCCAAGCGACCCACATTCCTATCCCTAACCAAGAACCAAAAAACCTGCAAGAAGAAGAAAAAGAGGAAGGAAGAAGAAAAAAAAACCCCAAACCCAGTTCGTCCCCCACCCGCAAAAAACCAAGAACCCAAAAACCTGCAAGAGGAAGGAAGGAAGAAGAAATAAAAAAAAACCCCAAACCCAATTCGTCCCCCACCCGCAAAAAACCTGCAATCTAGAAGAAGAAGAAGAGCAAGCAGCCGAGCCCTCATCTCTCTCTCTTTCTACTGAGTCTGTGAGCGAGTGAGCATTTACTTTTGTAAGCCGTCAAAGATTTTGAGATTTAAGATCTACGACTCGACCGTCGCTCACGGCTCTGCAACTCTTCAATCTTCGCTGTCTCTCTCTCTTCGCTCGGCTGCGATCCGGCTCACTCTTGGCGCCATTCCGCTTTCCAACTTCCATCTCCCTCCATTTTTTCCCTCTATCTCCTTAGTTCTATCTCTCTCATCATCTTTTCGATTCAACCTGCTGATTGATTCGCTCTTTTAACTCAAAGACAGGTGACTGACCAAGTCACTGAGTGAGGGATTGTCCTACATCCAAAAGCCTTCAACTTCAGGTTTGTTGGGCAACTGCAAAAGCAACATATCAATTAAACTGGGCAGCAAACATCGGTTTCAAAACCTTCAAAGGTACTTTCCCAAATCGCCAAATTTCGGTTTTTATTGCTAAAGTTCTCTCTTTTTGCATGTTGGATTGAGTTTCTGAGCTGAATTTCAAAAAAGTTCAAATTAAATTCATATTTTTCGTAAAATTTTGTTGTTGGATTGCAATGCCATGAGCTGATTGCTGAAAGCACTTGCCGGATCAGATGAAAGTTTACGTTTTTCTTTTCGTTTTTCGATTCGAAGTTAAAAGTGGTTTTGATTTGTGTCTTGGTGGATTGGAGGTGGAACCCAAACCAATGATGGACATGCCAATGATTCCAATCGTTGATCCGATGGATATCGGTTTGGTCTCCTCGGACAGGGAAATTCTACCCCTTCAACCAAACCCGGAAAGAAGACTATGACATCAGTTTATCTCAAGTTTTTCGAGACGGCTTCTGATGGAAAAGGTCGCCGGTGCAAGTTTTGTGGACAAAGCTATTCCATTGCAACTGCCACTGGAATTTTTTTTTTCTAGATTGCAGGTTTTTGCAAGTAGGGGACGAACTGGGTTTGGGGTTTTTTTTTCTTCTTCTTCCTCTCTCTTCTTCTTCTTGTTGTTGTTGCAGGTTTTTGGGTTCTTGGTTAGGGACAGGGATGTGGCTCGCTTGGGGGAGGGGGGGTGAGGGATAGTGGGTTTCAAAATTTTCTTTTTTTTCAATTTTTTTGTTTATGAAAATTCAGGTTTTTAAAAAAAATTAAAAAAATTATTTTATTTTCCACGTGGCATATATGTGGCAGCCACGTCAGCATTTAACGGATTAATGGATGGAAAATGTAATGGAGGTACTATATTGAAATAAAATAGTAGTTGAGGTATGAAAGTGAAATGTTTTGAAGATGTTGTATGCGATTGTAATAGACCCCAAACCTGAGGGGGTACTGTGTAATTTACTAAAAAAAAAACCATAATTGTTATTCTTACTACCTAAATATACCAAATTTATACCACATGCTGTGGCAATTAATTGAGATGGATAACCACATCAATAAAAGAAATATTTTGTGGCAATTGAGGTGAATAATTAGACCAATTAAAATAAAAAGAGTGGGGCAATCCACACACTCCTCTCTATTATCAATCGTTTGGATTGAATAAATTAAGGGTAAATTACACAGTAGCCCCTCAGGTTTTGAGGTTTATTACAACCCCATTCAACAACTTTAAAACATTTAACTTTCATACCTCAAGTACTATTTTATTTCAATATAATACATTCGTTAGATTTTCCATCCATTAATCCATTAAATGCTGACGTGGCTGCCACATTTGTGCCGCATGGCTACCAAATGTCTGCCACGTGGCAAATTTTTTTTTTTTTTTTTTAAACCTGAATTTTCTCAACAAAAAAAAATTCAAAAATTGAAACCCACATCTGCAACCAGCGATCAGAAGGAGGAAAAGAAGGAGAAGAAGAAGGAGGAAAAGAAAAAAAAAAATTTGTCCCTCCCCCAACGACAAGAAGAAGAAGAAGAAGAAGAAGAAGAAGAAGAAGAAGAAGAAGAAGAAGAAGAAGAAGAAGAAGAAGAAGAAGAAGAAGAAGAAGAAAGAAGAAGAACCCCCCCCGGCGACCCTCCTCCCGTACCCCCTCCGGCCCGACGACCCTCCTCCCGTCCCCCCCCCCCACCCGCGCGCGCCCAGCGTCTTCTTCTTGTTGCAGATCTGGGTTTTTTTTTTTTTTTTTTTTCTTTCTCCTTCTTCTTCTTCTTCTTCCTCCTCCTCTTCTTCTTCCTCTTCTTCCTCTTCCTCTTCTTCTTCTTCTTGCAGTGGGTTTCTAATTTTTTTTCTTTTTATTTCTTCCTCCCTCCTCTTCTTCTTCTTGCAGATGTCGGTTTCAAATTTGTTTGTTTTTTTTTTTTGAGAAAATTCAGGTTTCTTAAAAAAAAATTAAAAATTAGTTTTTTGCCACGTGGCAGACATTTGGCAGCCACGTGGCATATATGTGACAGCCACGTCAGCATTTAACAAATCAATGGATGGAAAATCTAACGGATGTATTATATTGAAATAAAATAGTACTTGAGGTATAAAAGTGAAATGTTTTAAAGTTGTTGTATGGAATTGAAATAGACCACAAACCTGAGGTATGAAAATGTAATTTACCCATAAATTAAAGAAGAGAAGAGACAAAAACTAATAAAAGGACATGTGAATATCCTGCTCAATAAAAACTCAGATTTTATTAATAAAATAGTTTGAAAAATAAATCAAACCCTAATTTTTATGTTTTTGAGTCCATCAGTGCCTCTTCCTCCTTTTTCTCCTGCCATTGCCTTGGAAATCCTTGCCTTGTTGATAATTTGATTTTAATTGGCTAGTAGTTTTCCTTGGATCATTAACCATTGTTACCCTTAATTTTAATGGTGGAATAAAGGTGAAATTAAAGAATGGCAAACTCAATTGTAAATCAATCGAAATTGTAATCACAAATATAAATTTTACCCTTTTTTTCCGAGATATAAGAGCATGGAGGGTGTGGACTGTAGACTGTACAGGAGGTGAATCGTGTAGTTGAATTGCCGTTGGAGAACGTCGAAGATTTCATAAACTTAACATAAACTGGAAATTGGGCTTAAACAATTGAGAGAAATGGAAAAGCAGAGAGAAAGAAGGGAAGCGCTGGGAGAAGTTTCATGTTTTCACGTTTTTCCCTTTTCTTTTCCTTTTTTGCATTTTACTATTTTTATTTTTAATATTTTAATTGAATAAAAATTTGGACATTTTTTGGATAAATGATATTACCCACAATAGGAGTGTAAGAGAGTGGGTTAAGCTTCACAATAAGTTAGCAATAATATGGTTTAAATTCGACTCTGACGAGAATCAAATTTAAGATCTCTCACTTATAAATAAAGAGAAATATCGTTAGACCGTAATACTAAGTGACTTTTTGACATTTTAATTGATGTGGATGTCCACCTCAACTGCCACATAAGGTAGTATTAGTATTGTGTTACAAATAGGTGATAATTACTCTTTATTTTCTTCAAAAAATTATTTTTTTACAATTAAGCAATGAAAAAGACAGTAACTTTTAAAAGCAACATTTAAATTACTTTTAAAAGTTGTTTTCATTAAAAGCATAGTATAGACTTTAATAAATATTTTAATTCATATGATAAACTCATTGTTTTTTTTTTAAATGACATCATTTGCATTTTTCCAACTTCACCACCACCTTCCAAGTCAATGGCGCCACCACTAGTATTCCCCCATTATCATTGCCACCGCCATCTCCTCTGCCACCAACTTCTTCACCACTACCACGACCATTGCCACCACCGTCTTCGCCGCCATCACCAACCCCCTCACCGCCACATCATCACCACCACCATCATCATTACCACAACAATTACTATCATCATATTCCCTACATTTTTGTCATAGTTTCACAACTAAAACTATTTTGTGGCAAATATTATGAGACTATTTTTCACACATTAATTAAATACTTTTAAAGTTATGATTTATCAAGTACGTAACTATTTATTTTACAAATTCTAAAAGCTCCACAAATGATAAAAGAAAATTCGAGCAGTTAGACAATCTCCAACCCTTGGGCTAAAAGCCAAATTTTTTAGCTCGGAAAATTTGGCTTTTAGCCCAGAAACATCTTTTATGCTCCAACACTTTTGGCTTAAAATTTTAGCCCGGAATTATTAAAGAATGAATTTAGGCTAATTTTTTTTCTTAAATCAATTTAAAAAAAATTAAATATGTAGACTATTGTAAATTAATTTTATGAACATTTTAATCTAAACAAATTTAAATTCCGATAAATATTGAAAAATCATTAAATTTTTCACAAAGCAAGGTTTCAACTTTCACCAACCTTAATTAATAAGACATAAATTTAATAAAGTACATAAACCACATAATAAACAACATAAACTTAATACAAACGATAATTAATAAACTTAATTAATTAAGCACATAATTCATACACTACATAAACTTAACAATCATATCCACCATCTTCACTTGGTGATGGACTTCGTTGAAATGTTGGGATATAGGGTTCAGAAGATTCATCATCTTGAAACATACTCCTTGAGGCAGACTTTCGCATAATTTCCTTTTGCTTATCACGTAAGAACTTCTTCCTCTCTGGAGTGTATTTGCTGAGGTCCTTCATCATGAATTCAATTTCAAACCTATTTTCCTCCCTATCCGAGATTTCCTTCATTTGCAAACGCATTTGGGCCGCTTCTTCTTGGCGAGCGCTATGAGTTTCGTGCAATTTTGCAATTCCGGTAGCAAAGTCTCCCCTCGTCAAATCTTGGGTCTTCCCTTTTCTCTTTGCTTCCTTTTGCTTATCTCTTCCTAGGGGCCTTGCTAAAGAAGGAGATGGGGTCATTTCATTGACACCTTTATTTCTCGGTGCGTCTTCATGTTGAAATAATCTTCCCCATAGTTGGTTTGCATCGGTTGCCTACCTTGGACAATCCTTGAGGACGTCCCAAGCATGTTGCAACTTAAAAACTTGATTTTTTGGTGTTACTCTTGTCTTGTAAATTTCCATTGCTTTGTCACCCTATGCAAAAAATACATAAAAATAATTAGTTGCAAAATAATATTATGTACATGACAAATAAAATATCAAGAAAAAAACTCACAATTTCTATGGTGCTCCTTCCACTAGGCATGCCAACCATGGCTCTCTCCAAGCTTCAATTCCATAAAGTGCATGCTTTGTTGATAGTCTTCCACCGATCATAAACACCACCACTGTCCCGCCGCCGCCGTTGCAGTTTTCTTGAAACTTTGTAATGATTTTATCCCACAAAACCTTTTTATTTTGATTTGTACCAACTGCACCATCTTCGCTAACAGAAACTCATGCCAAGCATAAAGAAACATCTTCCTCACAAGTCCAATTACGACCTCTAACATGCTCTCTTGCCATGTTGAACAATTTGGAAATGGAAAGAAATGGTAGAAAGATAAATTGGAAGAATTGTAGGAGAAAATTGAGTTTTGTGTGGATGTTTGAACAAATACATAGGTATTTATAGAGTTTTTGGGTAAATTTTATGTTAAATAAATTTATTTAATTATTTTTAGCCGTTGGATTTTAATTTGGACCGTTAGATCTTTTTTTTATCGTTAGATTTGAGTATATTCAATCTCAACCATTGGATTCAATGTATTTTAAAATAATATATTTTTTTAAAATGAAATTTGAATCTGGACCGTTGGATCAACCAACAATCCTTAAAAGATGGCCGTCAGATGCTGAAAAGAGCCGTTGGGCTCAGGCAAGTGGGCGACATGGCCCTGACACTGGGTTCCCATGCTGTTGGGACGTGATGGCAACCAGCCCGCGTGGGGCTCGTCTGCGAGTGACCGAGCTGAGACTGGCCCAAAATCAGGCGAATCCACGCGTGTTTGGGGGGGGGGGGGAATTTGGCCCAACTTTAGCATTTGGCTTTTAGCCCAATGTTTTAGCTTGGGTTGGGTGGTGTTTGGGGGAAAATTTTGGAGGGAAATTTGGCAAATAGCCCAAGGTTGAAGTTGGTCTTAGAAGGGGGAGGTTTTGTTACTTTCTTTGGTTCTTGGGTGGTGGTCCAAAGTCTCAATCTTTTTTCAGCTGTATTTATACTTTCTTGGTGCTGCCTCTCTCTTAAGACCAAAGACCGGAGACCACAAAACCAGAGACCATCTGTCTCTGTGTGAGAAATAGAGAGAGCCATTTTCTCCAAAACTCAGACCTCCTCCCTTGTCCTGAATTCTTCTGAATTACTATTACCACACCCACGCAGAGGAGAGGAGAGGAGTGGAGAGATCATAGTTGGGAAATTGGAATATGACTGAGGAGGCTAGATCCGTCGTCCGAGTTGTGTAAGTCTCTTCGCTTCTCCTCTTCTTTCTCCAATTCTCCTAAACAAACAAACAAATATGAATGAATTGAATATAAGCATACTTTCCTTGTCTCAGATCTAAATTCATAATAATATTTAGCAGCTTGCTTGTTCTATGAATCCCTAATTTCGGTGACGTTTTGGAAATGGAATTGTGACGCAGCCTTGGTCCTCCTTACCAATTAATTGTTTGTTTATTGTGTTTGGAGAGAGAGAGAGAGAGAGAGAGAAGGGGGGTTTACTATTTGGTATATTCACGGATGTATGCATACTTTGTGTTTGAATGTTGACAACTTGTCTTCATTTTCTCGCAAATCTGCACAGTAGAGTAGCAATGGCTTCTGCTTTTTGCCTTTCCAGTTTATACTCCTTAACTTGCAGCCTTTCGAAAGACTAAAATTTTTCAATTTCAGTACTTGTGATTAAGTGTTGCAGAATACTCATGAGAGAAGGATGGATAGCCCTACCACAATCTGGTTGCCATGCCTCCCTTTTTGCATGATGATATTCAAGTTTTACTGTTTATCTCTTATTTACCATAAAAGAACATATAATTCACAGCACTGTAGGAAATGATGATTCATTTCAAGAATTTCAAGCTACTTATTTGGCATGAAATTATTTCTCTCATCTGATCGATATGTTAGATAAGATTTTAATTGGTATGAGTCATGACATTTTCTTTCTTTTATGCTCTACTTTATGCATTATGAATTATTACGGTGCTCTTTTTCATTTGTTTTCAGGTAAATAAATGGCAAATGTATCAACTAAAGGATGTTCATAGTTCAGGCTTAGTCCCCAACAACTTTGTTGTTCATGGTTAACAGTTTGACAGTGTCATCAACGCAATGGATGCCGTCAGTGGAGGAAACAGTCTTAACAACCCTAACCTTGCCTCAAAACAGCGATTGCGTTGGACGCACGAGCTTCATGAACGCTTTATTGATGCCGTTGTACAACTTGGTGGCCCAGATCGTGAGTCACCCTCAACTTTTATCTGGTCAACTGGAATTTGTTTTTTCTGTTGGTTGTCGCATTTATCTGCTGGTGTGTGGGATTTAAACTGTATATAAGTCGAAGGTGATATCTGTGAAGGAAATTTTCGACCCTGTTTTGTTCTTACGTGGACGAAATCTTGACTCGACTTTGTATGTTTTTTTCCATAGTTTCATCAACTAAGATGGAATTTACTATTTCTCGTACCAGACACGTGTATATCTAATAGGTGTTCTTGTCCTGGGCTACTGAGCAATCTCCTGTTGTGTGAAACCATAGAAAAATTCAGGTTGTTTTTCCATTTAATTGAGGGAAGAACAGCTTTTAGTTTGTTGATAGTTTTTTTTAGTTCACAATTCATCAGTGAATTCAAACACGTGAACCCATAATGACCTTCCAGTTATGTCATATATGATTCTTTGGATAAAAATTGGTCCCAGGTTTAAATCATACTTGATCTTACATATGTGGCATATGTAATATGTAATATGTTTGAGAACTTAGTTGAGATCAGAAGATGATATTTTGCATGACCAAGGATCTAGGTTACATGCATATTTCTGAGTTCCAATGGAGATATCTGTCCATTTCTGTAGTGATATTGTTTATTTTATTTCCTTTTAATCTTTTTCTAGGGGCTACGCCCAAAGGTGTTTTGAGAGTGATGGGTGTACAAGGTTTAACCATATACCATGTAAAAAGCCATTTACAGGTATGTAAAAATCCGTTCTGTCCAATGCTCAACTTTCCTGGTATTTTCTTTTTATTTTTGGCGGGTGTGAGAAGGGGTGAGGATACATTTCTTTCCCGATGGTGTTTCCTCTAATACCACTTGTGTGATGTACTTAGAAATATCGACTTGCAAAATACCTACCAGACTCCTCATCTGATGGTAGGTGAACTTGATTCCTTTCATGTTAATAATTTGTGACTTCGGAACCATATTAGGCAGGTTCTCTATAGTGATAAAGGCATGTCAAAGATGTATTAATTTTTGGACTGTTATTGTGATTCTCTTCAAATGTTAATGCAAGGGAAAAAAGCTGACAAGAAAGAACCTGGGGATGTGCTTTCCAATTTGGATGGTTCATCGTAAGTAGAACTGCCTATTATAATCGGTATTTCTTTATGTTATCAGTTAAGATATGGGCCAAGTCAATTGGTACCCTGTATTCTAAAGGATCCTGTAGTCAAACTTTAAAATTGAAGAATTCATATCTAGTTCACTGTTTATAAGTGCACATGGGCCATACAAAATAAATATTACTGATTTGTTATTGCATGTGAAACCATCAGTTTGTGTAAATTGACGTATCAGTTTGGCTGATTGATGTGAGGAAGTATGTACTGTTTCTGTTCACAGTGGAATGCAAATCACAGAAGCACTCAAGCTGCAGATGGAGGTGCAGAAGCGACTACATGAGCAATTAGAGGCATGTTTTCTATACAGAATATAGATTCCAATAAAATTAATGTGTTGTCACCAGGTTTTACATTTATCAACAGCATATATATTACAGAAAATTATCTATGAAATGAAGAATTTGAGAAAAAAAGAAAAGATTTTGCAAATGGTTTTATCTTTTCTTTGCTACAAAGCATTATATCGCTTAAAGTACATACTTTTCATTCATGGTTGCCACTCAGAGTTCAAATTAGCTATTTCTGATTCACCTATCTTAAAACAATGTAGACCCTCAAAAAATGATGTTGATAGTGTCAGAAATCCTTAGGAAGATTGAATGACCAAGAACTTGGATAGCAAAGAGATAAGTTAAAATCACCTCCTACCCAACTACCATACGATAAATTTTGCTGCATATGCATAGAGGATAAAGGGGGAAGGGGGAAGAGTCTTGTTCGTTGGGCCAGCATGGTTTGATAAGCTGAACTCATGAATGCTCAACAGGTACAGAGACAGCTACAATTACGGATAGAAGCCCAAGGTAAATACTTGAAAAAAATTATTGAAGAGCAACAGCGACTTAGTGGAGTCCTTTCAGAAGCACCTGGCTCTGGGCACCTAGTCCGTTTGTCAAGTGACAATTGCCCAGAATCTGACAACAAGACTGACCCAGCAACTCCTGCCCCGACCTCAGAGTGCCCCCTCCAAGACAAGGCCGCCAGGGAATGTGCGCCAGCCAAGAGCATTTCAATTGATGAATCTTTCTCATCTCGTCGTGAACCCTTAACTCCAGATTCAGTTTGTCATGTTGGTTCTCCAGCTGAGAGTCCAAAAGCAGAGAGGTTGACAAAGAAGCGACGAGTTAACATAGGTGAAGCATTCTCTGATCCTGAAGTGGTGCTTACACACCAGATACTAGAGTCGAGCTTAGACTCTTCTTACCAGCAAGGACATACAGCTTTCCTACCCAGGGAGCAGTTTCATCCCTCATCCGGGATTTCATTCCGGAATGAAAATCAATTGGAAAAAGTTGCAGGCAGTGACATGTAGCTTAGTACTGTAGAATTTTCATTTTGCCTCTGAGTTTCCTTGGGAGATATGTCTCAACTCTAATCAAGCGAAAGAATGTTACTAATTACAGGTGTGCTGCATTAATCAGTCTCAAGCTTCTAATTACAGGTGTGCTGCATTAATCAGGTTCAAGCTTCTAGCACATATATGAACTATGTGCCTTGTTTAGATCGAGTGAAGTTGGAATTAGTAATTCTACTGCAATATGAGTACTATTGACTGCACAGCTTCTTGTGTGTGGCCAGATTGGTGTTCTTTATATGCTTTTTCTAATTTCCCTCTTCTTTTGATATTCTTAGCCGACATTCTTCAATTCAAATATCGCAACCAGAACTAAGGGCTTTGTTGGGATTGCCTCTATAAAAAGTACTTGTGCTAGAAGTGCTTTTGTAGACAATCGACCACTAAATTGTTTTTAACTTCAAGAGTCGGCCTCAACATGTATAGTACTGCGACGGATTGGGTATATACCTAGATATACTAAATCTTAATTACGATGCTTTGGCAAACCCCAAACAAGACAATTTCGAACCAAATCAAGGCAATATGTAAAATACGGACTGGTATGGCGATGCGAGTAAATATAAGAAAACAAAATCCAAAGAGAAGCAGGTGAAAACAGTGGAGGGTGTTAGTAAATTTTGAATTAGTTGGTCTAAAAGTAACTCTCCTTTGTGGGTAATATGGGAAGTTGTTTTGGAGATTGGAGGGGTCGGTTGTTAGCGCGGGAGTTGCGGGAGTTCAGAAACTGTCATGGGGTGGCAGCGGCGGTGAACCTGTTCATGTTAGTACTCCTTTGGGCCAACAGTTTCTCCCCACATTGCATTGAATTACTGTACTGGGACACCACGTCGGTGGTAAACCTGTTACCTAAGTCCTACGGCGGCCAGTTCCTATGCTTGATTTATGAGTACCATATAGCAATTTTACATCAACCCCAATCTTCTATAAATAAAGACAGACAATCTTATTTGACCAAAAAAAAATATCTTGCAAATCTCATGTTCGTTTAACACCCAAAACTTCACCGGGATTTAAAAAAATAAAAAAAAATTATTATATGATTCAATCATTGACACATGAGAGGGAGACGGAGCACATCAGGAACCCGGTACCGGTAGATCTTCATGCCAACAGGATCCTCTCCGAATCCTTTGATGAGGATCCTAGGAATCCGTAAACCATGCCCGTTGATTATACATCATGTGGTCAGTTTTGTCAAGTATTGTTTGTATTTAATTTTAAATAAAAATATTTAAAATAATTTATAATGACACGATTTACGATGAATATATATGATTCACGGATCCTCAAGATCCTCATAAAGAGGATCCGGCAAGGATCCAGATTCATCTTCATGAAATCCTTACGTGACACGAAAAATGACATGCAGAAATTAGAACAGGGCCATGACAAAGAAATAAGAACAGCACCAATCAATGATTTTAAACAAGAAAAAGAAAAAGGGATTTAACAACCCATACAAGGTTGAAGAATACATCAACATAAGGTAAAACATTTGCAGCTACAAACATTTTTATACTACAGCAGTCACTAAGTGGCACATCTATAATTTTTTTACTCGCTTTAGGATGCAAAGACGCAGTCGTTTGCCAAGGGCCCCTAACTTCTCAAATTTCTCACCCTTGGGCTTCTTTGGAGCAATGGAAACTTTCTTCTTCTTTTTTTCCTCTTTTCTTAGCTCTGATGATTTTTGTTGTATGCATCCAAGAGGCATCGCAAACACCTTAAGGTTCTTCTACAATCAAAAGGGACAACTTATCATGAAGCAAAAAACTTGGAAATATATTTTAATTACTCTATGCAGTGCGCATGCATAAGTGAAGAATGTGCAATAGTATGTTATGCATTATTAAGTTCCAGTACATATAAATGTACCAAAAACATAACAGTGGTGTGTGAAGAAAACAAAAGTCTCTACAGGAATATGAAATATGAACGCATTCATAGGATGGGTGTTGTGTGAGAATGAGAGACCTGATGACTGCTGTCAGCAGCAGAAGATTCTTCATCACTGCCTCCTAATGAAGAGCATCTGCCCCAACTCTCCCTGTTTGAGCTTGTATATGAACAACATTCTACATTCTCATCATTAGGCTGCTCCTGTAAAACCATAACTGCAGTATTTTAGAATTATAATCAGTGAAACAGACAAGTTGAAAAGTCATATAAGATGATCTATCATTTATTAACACGTATACTGAATTCTTCTTGACTTAAAAGCACTTCATCAATGCATGAACATACAACACTCCACTGGAACAAGAAACTATCATCTGCATTACCAAGCTAACTGAAAACCATTGCCAATCCATGGTTTTATACTCTGATGCCTGATCTCAATTGAAAAGACGGGAAAAAAAATCTAAAAATTTACATCACCTCTAAATGTGATGGTTCGTGACTGTTAAGTGTGTCAGCTTCATCATGCACAGAATCCTGCATTCTCAATAAGTATGTTACAGACTGACTCAACAGAATGGAGAATATGGAGAGACAAAAGGCAAAAAAACGTAAAAGAAAAGAAATACATACAACAGCAGTCGTCACTGGTGCAATTTCAGAAAGAAGTTCGCCAACACATTTTGTGGTTGAAATGGCAGGAGGAACAGAAGATGAACTTGCCACGTCAGTACCCGCAGAATGAACTCCAGTAATTATCTCATATAACAAACCCTACAAAATCAAGGGGCGGGGACATTCATTTTAGTGCAGGAAATTATGTAACATTCTATGATAGTGGAGCACAAAGTAGACATCTATTGCACAATCCCAGATTGTCAATGTAAATGGCTTTGTTAATTACATGAGCTATAATAAAATGCTGACAACTGATCATTGTTAAAATATTATTGTGCATCACCTGCCTTAAGCACAGGATACCATTGAATTATACCTGGGAAGCCAGCCCTCGAGTGCATAGAAGAATTTTCAGTGAACCTTATCATTTATGACCAATGATGATAAGGATGGGGATTGTGCATGTGTATGCATTTGTTTTTTTGGCATTGAAATGTATCATGATCTTGTGCGTGATGATGATGATGATGATGGTAGTGGTAATGGTGGTGACAATGATATAAAAATGATGCATGACTGCCACAAGCTCTAACTTCCATCCTCTCACTTTGATTTTGGCAGAAAAGCCCTTTGGTTACAAAGTATCAATGGAGCTACAGTGCATTGACACAGATTCTTAAAAGCATAGGTACATTGGTGGGAGAGTCAGCTTGTACAATACTAGCAGTAATCATAATAAAATTAATGACCAATGGTAACACAATAAGGTTTTCCACAATATATCATATGAAACAGAAATCACCTCATCCAAACCAGCACCAATCTTCAAATCCCCCAAATCATAATACTTCTCAAGCTTACATGAATGACAAGACGTTTGTGGGGGATGAAGAACATTATAGAAGAAAATGGAAACTGAATCATAATAAAACTGTGGCCGAGAAGAGTTGTGATCACCATCGAAATGTATAATATTTTTGTCCCCCTGCAAGGAATCAAAGATGTATTTATTTCTCATCAAGTGCAATATATTACTTTAAGGGAAGTGTAAGATCCTTCAACGAGACAATACCGCATAAGACTTGTAGATGATGTCAGAATGATGGGTTTGGATGAATTTGTCATCCTTAGCATGTCCAAATAAAGCAGGAATGAATGTTTTGGGTGCAACCTGCCAGTGTTACACAAATGGCCGAATTCAATATATAGTGGTAGATTAAAGTTCTTTTCAGAAAAAAAAAAATAGTGGTAGATTATATATACACAATTATATGATTATATATGCGTATAAATGATCAACTGGCTGCAGAAAGTTAAAAAATAACAAGTATTGGTTCAGCATGTGTCTAACTCATCAAGAAACAACACATTTTATGATCCCCTTGGGACACACTGCTAGTGCCCACCCTATAATGTGGTTCAATGATCCAAACACTCCAGCCTCTTTTAAGAATAATCCATGCCAAAGACCAGCCAACTTCGGAAATTATTTATCCATTTGATAATCTTGATAACTTTAGGGCATGTTTACATATAAGGAATGGGTATCATTCCAGTTCTTGTATTTACTAACAATCAAGGATTTGAAAGGGATGTGTGTGATTCCCATTCAATTGTTTACTAACCACAAAGGAATGGAAAAATAAATAAATGCATTTGGGTCTGTTCATCTACTTATTTAATTATGATTGGATGTCTAAAGTTTTTATGATTGGCTTTTTTTGCAAGGATGGTCTTTAAAAGGCAACATAAAAAATAGACGGTCCAAACTTATTGGATTAGACAACAGAGTGGACCCTGCAGATAGCTGGGAAGGTGGCTAATGATAACTCGTCCAAGGTTAACAAAACTATTATATAGAAGGACCTGCAAGCAATTAAGATCCATGATATCAAACTTTGCCTTCTTCTCAATTATCCGACGCATATATTGTACTGCCATCTTAACCTGGTTAAAAGGAAGAGATAAAGAAACCAAGGTTAAAAGGAAGGAGGGGTTAAGACTCAAGAGAGAACATGTAAAACCAGAATGAATATAATTAATGCTTTATCAACCATGCAAGTGCTAATAATTTCTTAAAAATGATAATGATATTAACAAATAGACGATATTAATAAGAAGAAGAAAGAGTACAACAAAGAAAGTGGTCCAGCAAACCACCCCAAGCAGAAAGCAGAAAACCACACAACTGCAAAAGAGCTAAAACACCCAAAAAAACCATAAGGCTGCCCCTTTCTATTCTAAACAAATTAAAGAGAGATTCCCCTGAACTCAAGGGCAACTGAGGCCCAAAGGGCAGACAAAAACTGAACTCTGTCCCATAGCTTTGCCATCGAGTGAACCAACCCTACATAACCTTAACTTTCTTACCCTTCTAAACAAGAACATGGGTTTGGCTAACAGAAAAGCAATACCTTGGAATTACCCAAGTTATACCCATCTTCCTGAGCAGCTTCAACCATTAGTGGAAGGAAACCAGACAGTGAAGAAAAGTATGACCAGCAGATTCCAAATCAGACTTACACAAGACGGACCGTCGAGGCAACAAACTGAAATAAGGTCGTCCTCTTTGAACCTTATCACAAGTATTGATCTTAGCAAGGGCAACAAGCCAAGTCAACAAAACCCTAGATTTCCTGATTGGCCGGTAAGGAGCAAAATAGCTTTTCGTGTCCTGATTAGTGACGAGACCTTAGTAGGATTTGCACAAATAATTCCCATTGGTTTCCAAGGTCCATTTCCTTATATCCCTCATAGAGGGTTGAAAAGAAGTAGAGTCAAGCACAAAAGAGATGAAGACTTTGCCTCCTCCCTCACATTCAAATTCCTTTTGAACACAAAATCCCAGTTGCTCTAGCCATTAGCAGGGTTCAAAATGCAAGAAATAACCATATTGTGACAAGTAAACAAGTTGTAAAGCCTTGGAAACCAAGATTCTAGTAAAGAGGTCCCCAACCACGCATCTTCCCATAACTTGATTCTAGCTCCATTTCCACAACAAAACGACAGTTCACAATGAAAAAATTGCATCCATGAGGGATGTCCTTCCATGGACTATGACATGTTCCACCATAGGTAATGTTGGAGACCTATCCATTGTTTGAAATCCCATATGTTCTTTTAAAGCTTTTTAGCCAAAATGGTCCCTAAGATTGGCATGACTCCTCACTTTGGTCCCTAACAACCAAACTCGATCAAAGTGGTCCCTGAGTTTGTCCAACGTACATCATTTAGGTCTTCCGTGAAAAATCTATCAATATCCTTGGTTAAATTGACATGTGAACAACCACGTGACCACCTTTTAAGGGTATTTTTGTCAAACCAACCCCTCCACTTAACAAGAATATGGACAATTTTTTCACAAAATGACCAAAATGATTTATGGTGAACAAGCTTAGGGACCACTTCGATCGATTTTCATTGGCAGCGATAAATGTGAGGAGCTATGCCAATCTTAGGACCATTTGGGTAAAAAGCCTTCTTTTAATCACATGATGCCATAATTCCTCCAAGTATATTGAAATCTCCACAGCCACTTACCTAGGAGGGCTATATTTCTGGCCATCAGATTCCCAACTCCCAGACCTCCACCAACCCTACTCTTTGAAGCCGTCTCCCACACATGTCCAAACGAAACCTCTTATCAACTTCTCCCTCCATGAAGCCACTCCCATGGGAATCTTAAATAAGGATAGATAATAGATTGGAAAATTTGCTAAAACGAAAAGCCGATTCCAGGTTTGAAGCCTCTTCTCAATTTTTTTCAACCACTGGGTTCAGAATGAGATAGCTCTAGGATTCCTGCCTAAAGGAAGACGCAAGTATTTAGTTGGCCAAGCATTGACTGTGCATCCAAGAGTTAGCCAAAATCTCCACAAAAGAGGTGTCGACATTAATGTTGAAAAGAGAGCTTTTTGCCTTATTCATCTTTAAGCCTGGCCTCCCATAAGAACACTCAAATAGCAGATGCAAGATTCTTCCAAACTAGACAGTTCCCTGGGAAAAAGAAAATAGCGTCATCTGCAAATTGCAAATGAGTAACCTCCGCTTCATCCCTTCCCACACATATTTTCAACTAATCTGAACTTTTCACACACTCAATTAATCAGCTAAGGGCAACCGTCATTAAGTTGAAAAGAAAAGGGGATAAAGGATTCCCTTGACAATAAACTCTAGTTACTCAAAATTGATAACTTAGCTGACCTAATAAACCTATAAATCCATGTCCTCCATCTCTGTCTGAAACATTTCATCTCCGTCACAAACTCTTGAAAATTCCACTTGACATGGTCGTAAGCTCTCTCAAAATCGATCTCCAAACCAATCCTTTTTTCTTCAATCTAGTCTCTTCTACTACTTCATTCGGGACCAGAATAGTATCAAGAATCTGCACATCTTTGAAAAAAAAAAAAAAGTCCCTTAAGCTTTAAAGAGAATGACATGGAGCACTTCCTTAAGTCTTAAAGCTGGAACTTTGGCAATAATATTGTACATGAAAGTAACAAGGCTAATGGATCTGTAGTCTCCAATCTTCAAAGAATCACTCTTCTTCGGAATTAAACAAATACAGGTTTCTGTCGTCATTGTGTTAACCACCACATTATTGTGAAAGTCTGCCAGAACTCTCACAGCACCATCCTTGAGAATGTCTCAATACCTTTGGGAAACAGAATTTAGAAGAAGGCTAAAGTGAGGTCCAAAATATTTACTTTACCCCATAAAGCCTCCACACCCTCACCTCTATAATTTTCAAAAACCTTCTTGTTCATCTTCAGACCATTCCACCCAAAATACAGCTAAAATCTAGCATTTCCATATCTTCGATCCCTTTTCCACTTTCTCTACCACGAGGTCTTAAAAAATCTCAGCCCATGGATTACCCCTTATTTTAGCTCCATACTCTAACCAAATTAGATATAAAGAGAGTAGTTTCTCTCGTTCAAAAGTCTTGAATGTTATTTTGTAAGCTTGTGCTCGGGATGTGCAGTTGACATTCTACACCCTGGCAAGAGATCATTTTTCCCATCTGTGTGAATAGGCGTGGGGTGTGCAGGCGTATGTGACTTTACGTAGGTAGGTTGGCAGGTAGGTTTGTATAATTTGTAAATCACGACCCTATACGGATTTGGTTTGGCAACATTGACCTTGTCGGGTTCTTAACTTATTTAGTGCTATCAAGAGTCAAAACTATATTTCTCTTTTACCAATTATGTCAATTACTAGTCCCAGCCATGTCATTTTCAGCCCAACTACAATATTTTATGATCCAGCTGAAAATTTATTTTTTTCAGGAGCATTTGTTTATAGGTTTTAAGAGGTCGCACTTGGTGCGATGGCAAGTGCCTTCGCCCATGAGCGGTAGGTCTCGGGTTCGAGACTTGGGAGCAGCCTCTCCATAAATGGGGGTAAGGCTAGCCGACATTCACCTCTCCCAGACCCTGCGTAAAGCGGGAGCCTTGTGCACTGGGTACGACCTTTTTTTTATTTGTTTATAGGTTTTGCACATGAGGAATTTATCCATAGTTTTTGTGGATGCTGACAGAAATGTGTGCGTGTGTGTTTAGGGGGGGAGGGGGGGGGAGAGAGAGAGAGAGAGAGAGATTGTACTGTAAATTTAGGAAGCCGAATCTTGTATACATCAACTAGTTCCATCATTAGAACATACAAGCTTGAAAAGGCACTATCCAACACCATTCCGGCTATGGAAGGGTCTTCTGCTCCATAAAGTAGGCTGCAATAGACATATGAGGTTAATTACATCAGGAGTTTCAAAAATATGCTTATGTACATGCAAAATGCAGAAGTATTTCTTTATGCTCGAAGAAGAATATAACCATCTTCTTTTTTTTTTGGTACCAAGAATATAACCATCTTTGACCCAATATGAATTTTTAATGTGGTAACAAGTTAAAAGAATCTCAGTAGACCCTTCCATATCCGAGTCAATAATACAAGTTAGTCTAATGACGAGTCAACAAATGACAAAGACGATGTACCATGTGACTGCGCCCATCGATCGCCCCCAAAGACCTATACGCAAGTTTTGCTTTTTGCTTCTTAAATATGAAACCACAATCTTGAGGTCATCTCTCTGACAGAGGAAAGAAAAAAAATTACAAAACTGAACAAAGTGAGAAAAGTAAGCATAAAATAACAATGAAAGTTACACCATACCTCATGCCAACCAAGGCTGACATAATCACCATCAGATAATCCTGAACCCGAAAAATCAAGAGTAAAAACGGTGATATTTGATGGAAGAAGCATTACGGCAGCTTCATTTGCATCTGCCCTACACCCACTGCATCGTTTCCCATTACCACAAAGTAAGTTCTACCTCTTTATCTATAAAGCACCTTTAACACTTATGTACAATTATTTAAAACAAACCAGAGAGTGTGCCGGAAAAGGGAAAATAATGTATGACATTCAAGAATCTGTTTATAACCACAATGTACAGGTGGAACCCAGAAAAGAAACCCAAGTGAATAAATAATCAAATACACATTTACTTTGTTAAAAAGGAAAAGAAAAAACTCTCAAATAATCATTATGTACCTGTTTCCATGGCAGTATATAACACATGGAAGAGAAACATCTTCAGGGAAAGGTGAAGGCAGATAATGACTACAACGCAAGGTATGGCCCCTAGCATTCGTAAGCTGCAAGAATTTAATACATATAAACTAACATTGCTGCCAAGCGAAAACTAGAATGTTCTGATAAGCGGTAACTGGTGCCCATACTTGCCTCCAAGTCTTGTCGTTTGTATGCTCTACCTGCAAGCGTGAAATCCTTTTCCCAAAGATATTGATCTGGGTTATACTCTGCCCTGTTTATCAACATTGCAGATGCGTAGAAATGAGAAAGCATCAAAAGGGAAAGAAGAAAAAAATCACCAATATGAAGTTCAATATATCATTTTGAACTATGTTAATTGCAGAAGATGTGATTTTGGTCAATGAAACTCAGAGCAAGAAGCATCATGATTCATGAGATGAGACGCATACCTGGGAGGGCGAATGACAAAATTAATGAACTGATGGATCATCTTGCTTCCAAACGTCCCTCAAAGCTACTCTAACCCATAAGTCTGACAGATATAAAAAAATAAAAAAATAAAAAAAATAAAAACGACAGCAGCGGAGTCCAATTCCTGGCAACTGAGAATCCTCACTCACTTCAAAATTCTCTCAAATCTGAGAAATTATGTAAGCTATTTAGCCGCCTATTAACAAGGAAGGAACAAAAGCCCGAATGATGAAAGGGAAAAGAAATCAAATTCTCAGATCTCACCACCAACTCTTATCTTATGAATGCTCTATATATAATCATTTTCTAAGTTGCAACTAAATAGCGAAAAAGAGCAGAGCAGAGCTTTTTACCTAGGGCTATTGGCTAGGGCTGGAGTATTGCCCCGTGAGCAACCACCAGAAACACCGTGAGCTCCAGTACCTAGCCGCAATTTCCCACTTTACAGTTGGATACAAAGAAAACCAAGCACAACACAACGCAACAAATCATAAAGGTTTTTGTCGCAAATGCTCCTGAAATTTACCTACCGTTGCTCCTTAAAATTGAAAATTAATTAATGTAGTATTTGAAAATAAGTCTCACAAATTAATATAATAATTTCGTTAAAAATTATGTTAAGTGATGTGGCACTTAAATGGTCCCATAAATGTAATAAAATATTATTTTGTGAATTAAAAATATTTAAATATAAAAAATAAAATAAATTTATTTAAATTTAAAAAAAAAAAGAAGAAGAAGATGATTGAACATTGTTCATCATTTGGATAAATTACATAATAGCCCATCAGGTTTGAGGTCTATTACAATCTCATACAACAATTTTAAAACATTTCACTTTCATACATCAAGTACCATTTTATTTCAAAATAACACATCCGTTAGATTTTCCATCCACTAGTCTGTTAAATGCTGACGTGACTTCCACATTTGTGTTGATGTGGCTGCCACGTGATAAAAAAAATAATTTTTTATACATTAAAAATATTATAATATAACACTATTAAAAAAATTAAAAAAAAAAAAAACCCTCAACCTTTTTCTTCCCCGCTCCCATATTCCCCCAACTTATACCCCGCTGAAACACCATCTCATTCATCTTCCCAATCCATCCTCCCTCCATGTAACCCAAATCCAAAACTACTCTCACCCATCCTCCACCTCCTTCGCTCACCCATCTTCCCATCTCCCCCACCCCCACCTGAGCCCAACCTGCAACCTAGAAAGAAAAAAGAGAGAAAAAAAAAAACCCCATCTTCATCTTCCATGCAGCCCACCTCTTTCTCCTCCCTCTCGTCTTCCCCAAACCCACCGTACACCCATCCTCCACCTCCTCCTCCGCACCCAGTATCTGCAACCCAGAAAAGAAAAGGAGAAAAAAAAAACCCATCTCGTCGGGGAGGGGGATTTAACGGGAATTGGTCGTCGGGAGGGGGGTGGGATTTGACGGGAGTGGGTTATCGGGGGAAGGGGGATTTGACAGGAATGGGTCGTTGGGGGGGTGGGGGGGGGAGGAGGAGGTTGCTGTGCTGGGTTTATGGGGGGGATTAATGGGGAGGTGGGTTTGGGATTAATTGGTTTCTGGTTTTGGGGGTTGTGGGTAAAGCTTTCAAGTTTTTTTTTTTTTTTTTTAATATTTAGAAGATTAGATTTAAAAAAAAAAATCATTTTTTTTGCCACGTGGCAGCCTCATCAGCACAAATGTGGCAGTCACATCAGCATTTAACAGACTAATGGATGGAAAATCTAACGGATGTGTTATTTTGAAATAAAATGGTACTGGATGTATGAAAGTGAAATGTTTTAAAGTTGTTGTATGAGGTTGTAATTGACCTTAAAACCTAAGGGGCTACTGTGTAATTTACCCATAATTTTTTTAAAGTTTTTATGTTTTAAATTCTTGACATTTCTTGTTCTTAATTTCTTGAAATTTCCTCGTTTTTAGCTTGATTTAGTGTTTTTTCATCTGGGTTCTTGAAATTTTCTGAGATTATTGGTTCCAGCAGATTTTTGAGTTAGATTTTTTTTGAAGAAAATGGAGTTTAGGTGAAGAAAATGGGTTAGATTTCTAGGTTCTTGAAAATTTCATGAGATTCTTGAACTTTGTCTATGGGATTGTTCCGGTACCCATTTCTATGACGGCGAAACCGGCTAGGAGGCCGTCGAACACGAGAGTGGAGGAACAGGGTGGGAAAATCCAATGGCTACCATGTGTGCGGTCAAGATCTTTCAACTGACCCGGGAACTCGGCCACAGTCCCGACGGCAGCACTCTACCTAGAGAGTGGAGGGGGGGTGTGGGGTGGGGGCTTTGGGGTGGGAAAAAGATGCCTTTTTCTTATTTCTTATGTTTCAAGTTTTTGATTATAAAAACTAAAAATTGTTTTTTAATATTTAAATATTTTTAATTCACAAAATAATATTTTATTAAATTTGTGGGATCCATTTAAGTGCCATGTCGGCACTTAACATAATTTTTAACGCAATTGTGATTGAAGGACCACATTGATTTGCGACACTCATTTTCTGAAACTACATTGATTGATTTTTAATTTCAGGAACCACCTTGATGGGGTGGGTCAATTTTAGGGACAATTTGTGACAAATAAAATTTCTCTTTTAGTTATATCCAATTTAACAAATAAAAACACAGTATCAAGTATGGATAAACTCTCTTCTCTTAAAATCTAAAATAATTTTCATCACAAAATTTTATACGAACAAAGACGGAGTCAAACACAAAACTTATATTGAAATTGGTACCAGACAGAATGTTTTGCAAATAAAAATTAACTTTGCACAATAAACTAGTCAGATGAGTTAGTCAACTAGTTACATGTTTGTCAGTTATCGATACAGTTGTAATAACAAAACTTAATTGACTGGTACGTTCAACTAGTCAGAGTCTACCCAAAATTTCACTTTATCCACTTGGAGGCTTTGGGATTGTGGTAAGGAACTCGAAGGGAGGTTTCATGGCAGCACAGGTCGCAAGGGAGGAGGGGGTGCAGTCGGTGCTACATGCAAAGGCTGCTACTGCATGGGTAGCAGCGCTATTCTTACAGAAATGGGGAACGGAACAGGTTCAGGTGGAAGGGGATGCTCTGCTGGTTATCACTGCAATTCAAAATACAAGCGTAGCGCATAACGGTCATTACGGGCATCTGTTCGAGGATAGAAGGCAACTTATTCAAAATTTCAAGCTATGGAAGGTTACATTTAGTTGACGAGAGACGAATAAAGTGGCACATCGTCTTGCGAGGTTTAATCTAACCATCCATCACCCAGTTTTCTGGTTCGAAGAACTTCCTGATGTAATTTCAGATTTATTATAAAAGGATAGTACTAGTAGTTAATTTTGGTGCGGGACACTTCCCTTCGTTCAGGTTGAAAGCTCCGACAATGTTTTTATTGAGGCCCACTATAAGCATCTTATCCTCGATTTGTACGTATTTCAATTTTCAATGAATATCGTACTTCATTTAAAAAAAAACCATTTGTAACACTAAATGAATATATTTAGAAATAAATTTTTTTTATTATTGAAATAATTAATGACATTTATTAATACATAAGGATCTTAATAAAAAATTAAAAAAGAATAAGATTTTAATCAATTGATTATTAATACTAGCTAGCTAGCGAACGCAAATGACATGTATCAAAATAGTAAGACGAGCTACTTTTTGACGAGAATTCCTGTACAAATGACATTGGTCACTCTTCATAGAAGAAATAATCTTCAAGAACGGCTACGGTTCGATTGGATAATCTGGCTTCTTAAGCTCCACCCTTCCACCTGAAAGCAGGTGACAACATTGCATTTTTAGTTAAAAGTTCACGAGTAGTTAAAAGTTAAAAGTTCACGAGTAGAACACCGCGTTGACATAATATAAGCATAATTTAGGTGTGGCATACCTGCGTTGTATATGTATTAGACATCCGATTTCCGCATTCTTCAATTAGAGCTTGTTGATGCACAAAACCGGATGGTCTTGGTACAACGTAAATCCGACCGTGAATCTGCATGAGATGTAAATGACACAAGATGTATCGTGGTTCACCCCAAGGTTTGGGCTACGTCCACACTGATTGTATTGTATTTCTCTGTTGAAGAAGGAGAGAGAGAGCTTAGAGCTTAGGGGTGTGAGGAAGCTTTGAGAGGGATGAGGAGAGACCCCCCCTCTTTGTGAGGGTGAGGAGGCCCTTTTATAGAATAAGGGCTCCTCCCCTAATTACATATTTGCCCATTCCTTTATTACATAATTACATTTAAGTCCCTCGAGTATTTATACGAGGTCTAAATACGAGGTCCTAAATATGGTATAAACAGTAGTCCCCCAAGTCTTCAGTCAAGAGAGTCTTTTGGCTGGAGACTTGAAATTCAGTCCATGTGTGGGCCGAAGTAACTAGATATTGTCTTGAACTGATGCTCGATATGAGGCAGTGCTTAATCTGAAATGACGCTCAACTAGAAGTAGCACACGCTGTGAGGCTACTCGGCTTGTGGCTTATGTTGCCTTGGTTGGCTCAGCTTGTGGCGTTGAAGGTGAGGGAGTCCCTTTTATAGAATAAGGGTTCGCTCCTCAATACATGAATGATGAGCTAGAGTTGATGCTCTCTAATGATGGTGAGGGAGTCCCTTTTATAGAATAAGGGCTCGCTCCTCAATACATGAATGATGGGCTAGAGTTGATACTCTCTAATGATGGTGAGGGAGTCCCTTTTATAAAATAAGGGCTCGCTCCTTAGTACATGAATAATGGGCTAGAGTCCCCCAAGTATTTTTTATAAGGCCCAATATATGGTACATAATGTAGTCCCCCAAGTCTTTGGTCAATAGACGCTGTTGGCTGGAGACTTCAAATTCAATCCATGTATGGGCTGAAATGGCGGTTGTTCGGAGGCGGTCTTTGTAGACCATGCACTGAAGCTTTGTAGGTGAAGCTTTGCAAGTGAAGCTTTGAAGCTGGAGCTCTGTAAATGAAGCTTTTGAAGCTAGAGCTTTTGTAAATGAAGCTTTTGAAGTTGGAGCTCTGTAAATGAAGCTTTTGAAGCTAGAGCTTTTGTAAATGACGTTTTTGAAGCTAAGGCTTTGTAAATGAAACTTTTGAAGTTGATTGTCATGAGTGATGCTCATGAATGTTTAATTGACATGAGTGATGCTCATGAATGTTTGATTGACATGAGTGATGCTCATGGATGTTAACATGAGTGATGCTCATGAATGTTTATGTATGATTGACATGAGTAATGTTCATGTATGATTTGAAGTACTGGGCGTACTTTTAATCACCTGGTTGGTGGCATAAAGGAGAGTACGGGTTGTACATTTCATCACCTGGTTGGTGGTAATAGCGGCAGGTTGCCGAATAATTTTGGAGTATTGGGCGTACTTTTGATGACCTGGTTGGTGCTATTTTAGGCTTATGGGCCTTCACTCTCCACACAACATTCCAACCCATTTATTTTGGGTTTTGTCGTTTTTTTTTTTTAATTTTTTTTTTGAACCCTCTGATGGGGTTTATACATATTACCCTCTGATGGGGTTTATACAGATGTTTCCGAAAGATAAGGAAAATAAATTACATCATTCTGGTGGGGTGTTTATTCCATGCTTTTGCAGTGTTTTTCTGCTGCACTCTCTCTGTTTCTTTATCTGGCAGACATAAGGAATCATAATAATAGGAAGATCTTTTGCTTTTCTTTTTTTCTCTTTTCCTTTTCTGCTTTTCCTTTTGCTTTCTCTTTTTTATCTTTTCCACTGCACTACATGTTTACAGCATGAGTGAGTGCATGGTTGGAGTTCGTGGAGGACCCGTTGGTGGTGCCCGTGCCACTGCTAGTGGATGATTGCTTTTGCCTATTTTTTGATGATGGTGTCTCTTTCTTTTTGAGTTGGTAGTCGACACATTAATTCATCAGATAAAAAAAAAAATTCTTATCTTCTTTCATCAGCTTTCTCTGTCCACCACCACATTGAACCTTAGCTCCATGATATGGGTCTATCTGAAAAGCAACTTGGGACTGATTGTAACCAGCCCTTCTACTGGATACATGGTGATGTCTCCATTGAAGCCGTGACGTCTCCGAGGGCATGGTGGGCCAGACTTCCACCCGAAAAGCCGCTGGCATCATTCTCCAGATGATCAAGGAAGGAAAAATCACGGGTCGGGCCGTTCTTCTGGCGGGTCAGCCCAGAACCGGCAAGATCGCCATCTGCGTCGGTTATGGAGGTGGAGTCGTAGAGGAGGCCGTCGGTGGTCATGGAGCCAATTGGAAGCGATGACGTCGTGTTAACGATGTTGTTCTGGTAGTCCCGTAGGTTTTGGGGGTGCGCAGAGGAGGAAGACTGGTGTGGTGTGGTGGTGGTGGGCTTGGGCTTTGTAGCGGAGGAGAAACTTCTCTTCTTCCTCCTTTCTTTTTCTTGGCTGAGAAGCCCCAATTCCAATTCAAATTCTGATAGAGCAAAATTTCAAACCATCAGACTGCTGAATTTGTTAGAAATCCCGTTTGGCAGTTGAGAAACAGAGAGAGAGAGATCTATGTCGGTGTGGACGCCCAAGAACAGGAGAGAGATGAGGGATATGAGATAGATGTAGGGATCTTTCTATAGCTGCTCTAGCATAGACACCCAAAGATCGAGATTTGATCAGAACCCCATTAAAATTCTCCGATTGGAAAAACAACCCATTTTGGAAAAAAATGCCGATTTAAGAGACCCGAGTGAAGATTTGATCCAGCACGCCATGGGAGGGCATGAAGCTGAAAAATTCGAGCTTATTTTCCCAAATCTGTAAAGGTGTTGAAAGAGTTGCAGAGAAGGACATGGAAGCCGGAATCCGTGGCGACGGAGAAATAACGGTGGTCCTGGTTGAAGAACATATGGCTGCATGACTTGCCGGACTTGTGCTTCGCGGCCTGAAGCTGGTGGGTTATGCTTGCTTTCTTCTCTGCCATTTTTTCAGTTTTGGGATTCTCTCTCAATCCCTCTGTCGGTCTGGCGCATGTTGACTGGAAAAAACCTGAAAGGGTAGGTTACCTGGCAGGAAGCTCTTCCCACTGGCTGCACTGTTGGATGATTGAAAATTTTGAAGGGGTAGGTTATAGACCCATCAAAGGTGGTGGGCGTCGGTCACAGCTCCCTTGTCGGGGACGATACCTTTCTTGGCAGCAACTGGAGTAAATGGGACTGTCATCGCGCCGTGTTCCATTATGACAAGGCAAACTTTAACGCGGGGACGGGTGGCATTAAGCGCTGTTGACATGGTTGTGTTAAAAACCAACATAATTGAAGCTCACATCCACATTGGATTTCATGGTTGTCTTGATCTGGGCAATTTCATCATCCATTTTTGTCGAAAGCTTTGATAGTGTCATTAGCACCGAGACAACCTTGAAGGGCTTTCTGAGCACGGACCGTCGACGACCTTGAAGGGTTTTCTGAGCACGGAAGGGATAGGAAGTGCATCGATACGACAGGCCTGGACCTCGCTGTAAACGAAGGCGAATCAGCCGGTGACATGTGCCGGAACTGACTCAACATCGGCAGCACCGCCGTTAGCAATCAGTGATGGTGGATGAATGAGTGGTTGATTTCTCTGATGTATGAGCGGCTGTCTGGAAGCTGACTGGAGCTTTTGCAGAGAGAGAATGGTGAAACAACGTCGTGGAAGCTGTCTGGAGCTTTTGCTTTTGGACCGCGTCCCATGACTGGTGCAGGGGAGAAGTCACTAGCAAATTTGCTAGTTCAAGCCCCGTCCTGCTCATTTGGTTGTTCATCTTCAGTAGTTTATGTAGAAATATGCTTCGCAGATAGAGAATGGTGAAGTAACGTGAGAGCTGGACGACGTCGTTTGAGCTGGTAGGGGAACTAGGAGAGATGAAGCGAGATCTTATGAATCAGAAAGAAAGGTTTAGACTCATGGGTTCCCATCCAAAATTCAGCATATGATTTTTCTTGAGTTTTGGAGTTTTCCTTTCTGCAGTTTTGAGATATGGGTTTTGCAGTGACTTTGGTTTCTGGGTTTGTGTGATTTTGCAGATTCACGATGAAGGTGAAAAAATGAAAGAGAACCGAAATAACTTTTTGTGTCGTTTCCCACAGACGGCGCCAAATGTTGATGCACAAAACCGGATGGTCTTGGTACAACGTAAATCCGACCGTGAATCTGCATGAGATGTAAATGACACAAGATGTATCGTGGTTCACCCCAAGGTTTGGGCTACGTCCATACTGATTGTATTGTATTTCTCTGTTGAAGAAGGAGAGAGAGAGCTTAGAGCTTAGGGGTGTGAGGAAGCTTTGAGAGGGATGAGGAGAGACCCCCCCTCTTTGTGAGGGTGAGGAGGCCCTTTTATAGAATAAGGGCTCCTCCCCTAATTACATATTTGCCCATTCCTTTATTACATAATTACATTTAAGTCCCTCGAGTATTTATAGAGTTCCCCTCCGACTAGGAGGCCAATCACTACTCGACACGTGTCAAGATTAGAAGCCAATCAGAGCGCAGCACGTGTCGACATCAAGAACCAATCACAACATGACACATGTCAATGTGACAAAGCTACAAGTTTTTCTATAAATAGGGGTCATTCCCCCACAATATGGCCTAATGCCATTTGTGTTAAATCATTCACAAGAACTCACTAAATTGAGAGCTTGATCCTTTGTACTTGTGTAAGCCCTTCACTACTAATAAGAACTCCTCTACTCCGTGGACGTAGCCAATCTGGGTGAACCACGTACATCCTGTGTTTGCTTCTCTGTCTCTATTCATTTACGTACTTATCCTCACTAGTGACCGAAGCAACCAAGCGAAGGTCACAAAACCTGACACTTTCTGTTGTACCAAAGTCTTCGCTGATTTTGTGCATCAACATTTGGCGCCGTCTGTGGGAAGGAAGGCTCACACAACCCACACTCCATCCAAATGATATAAAATCCAATCAAAGTATTCTGAAGGACCATTTAAATGCAAAGGTTGCACACCACTTCTGCCATGCAAAAGATTGAAGCAGAAGGTTCAACGGTGGGCTGAAACAGATCCCTACATCTATCTCATATCCCTCATCTCTCTCCTGTTTTTGGGCGTCCACACCGACATAGATCTCTCTCTCTCTGTTTCTCAACTGCCAAACGGGATTTCTAACAAATTCAGCAGTCTGGTGGTTTGAAATTTTGCTCTATCAGAATTTGAATTGGAATTGGGGCTTCTCAGCCAAGAAAAAGAAAGGAGGAAGAAGAGAAGTTTCTCCTCCGCTACAAAGCCCAAGCCCACCACCACCACACCACACCAGTCTTCCTCCTCTGCGCACCCCCAAAACCTACGGGACTACCAGAACAACATCGTTAACACGACGTCATCGCTTCCAATTGGCTCCATGACCACCGACGACCTCCTCTACGACTCCACCTCCATAACCGACGCAGATGGCGATCTTGCCGGTTCTGGGCTGACCCGCCAGAAGAACGGCCCGACCCGTGATTTTTCCTTCCTTGATCATCTGGAGAATGATGCCAGCGGCTTTTCGGGTGGAAGTCTGGCCCACCATGCCCTCGGAGACGTCACGGCTTCAATGGAGACATCACCATGTATCCAGTAGAAGGGCTGGTTACAATCAGTCCCAAGTTGCTTTTCAGATAGACCCATATCATGGAGCTAAGGTTCAATGTGGTGGTGGACAGAGAAAGCTGATGAAAGAAGATAAGAATTTTTTTTTTATCTGATGAATTAATGTGTCGACTACCAACTCAAAAAGAAAGAGACACCATCATCAAAAAATAGGCAAAAGCAATCATCCACTAGCAGTGGCACGGGCACCACCAACGGGTCCTCCACGAACTCCAACCATGCACTCACTCATGCTGTAAACATGTAGTGCAGTGGAAAAGATAAAAAAGAGAAAGCAAAAGGAAAAGCAGAAAAGGAAAAGAGAAAAAAAGAAAAGCAAAAGATCTTCCTATTATTATGATTCCTTATGTCTACCAGATAAAGAAACAGAGAGAGTGCAGCAGAAAAACACTGCAAAAGCATGGAATAAACACCCCACCAGAATGATGTAATTTATTTTCCTTATCTTTCGGAAACATCTGTATAAACCCCATCAGAGGGTAATATGTATAAACCCCATCAGAGGGTTCAAAAAAAAAAAATTAAAAAAAAAAAAAAACGACAAAACCCAAAATAAATGGGTTGGAATGTTGTGTGGAGAGTGAAGGCCCATAAGCCTAAAATAGCACCAACCAGGTCATCAAAAGTACGCCCAATACTCCAAAATTATTCGGCAACCTGCCGCTATTACCACCAACCAAGTGATGAAATGTACAACCCGCACTCTCCTTTATGCCACCAACCAGGTGATTAAAAGTACGCCCAGTACTTCAAATCATACATGAACATTACTCATGTCAATCATACATAAACATTTATGAGCATCACTCATATCAATCATACATAAACATTCATGAGCATCACTCATGTTAACATCCATGAGCATCACTCATGTCAATCAAACATTCATGAGCATCACTCATGTCAATTAAACATTCATGAGCATCACTCATGACAATCAACTTCAAAAGTTTCATTTACAAAGCCTTAGCTTCAAAAACGTCATTTACAAAAGCTCTAGCTTCAAAAGCTTCATTTACAGAGCTCCAACTTCAAAAGCTTCATTTACAAAAGCTCTAGCTTCAAAAGCTTCATTTACAGAGCTCCAGCTTCAAAGCTTCACTTGCAAAGCTTCACCTACAAAGCTTCAGTGCATGGTCTACAAAGACCGCCTCCGAACAACCGCCATTTCAGCCCATACATGGATTGAATTTGAAGTCTCCAGCCAACAGCGTCTATTGACCGAAGACTTGGGGGACTACATTATGTACCATATATTGGGCCTCAACTGGGCCTTATAAAAAATACTTGGGGGACTCTAGCCCATTATTCATGTACTGAGGAGTGAGCCCTTATTTTATAAAAGGGACTCCCTCACCATCATTAGAGAGTATCAACTCTAGCCCATCATTCATGTATTGAGGAGCGAGCCCTTATTCTATAAAAGGGACTCCCTCACCATCATTAGAGAGCATCAACTCTAGCTCATCATTCATGTATTGAGGAGCGAACCCTTATTCTATAAAAGGGACTCCCTCACCTTCAACGCCACAAGCTGAGCCAACCAAGGCAACATAAGCCACAAGCCGAGTAGCCTCACAGCGTGTGCTACTTCTAGTTGAGCGTCATTTCAGATTAAGCACTGCCTCATATCGAGCATCAGTTCAAGACAATATCTAGTTACTTCGGCCCACACATGGACTGAATTTCAAGTCTCCAGCCAAAAGACTCTCTTGACTGAAGACTTGGGGGACTACTGTTTATACCATATTTAGGACCTCGTATTTAGACCTCGTATAAATACTCGAGGGACTTAAATGTAATTATGTAATAAAGGAATGGGCAAATATGTAATTAGGGGAGGAGCCCTTATTCTATAAAAGGGCCTCCTCACCGTTGATGCACAAAATCAGCGAAGACTTTGGTACAACAGAAAGTGTCAGGTTTTGTGACCTTCGCTTGGTTGCTTCGGTCACTAGTGAGGATAAGTACGTAAATGAATAGAGACAGAGAAGCAAACACAGGATGTACGTGGTTCACCCAGATTGGCTACGTCCACGGAGTAGAGGAGTTCTTATTAGTAGTGAAGGGCTTACACAAGTACAAAGGATCAAGCTCTCAATTTAGTGAGTTCTTGTGAATGATTTAACACAAATGGCATTAGGCCATATTGTGGGGGAATGACCCCTATTTATAGAAAAACTTGTAGCTTTGTCACATTGACATGTGTCATGTTGTGATTGGTTCTTGATGTCGACACGTGCTGCGCTCTGATTGGCTTCTAATCTTGACACGTGTCGAGTAGTGATTGGCCTCCTGGTCGGAGGGGAACTCTTCTGGGTCCTTGACAGTATAACGTTGGCCGGTGCTCGGTAGTTTCGGGATTGGTCAAGTATGGTACAAACATTGCTCCCCTAAGTTCCCGAGTGAGGGAAACTCCTCGGTTGGGGACTTGCAAGATCCAATCCCTTGAGTAATCACGAAACTTCTAAGTACCGAAGTGTGGTCTGATCTTCATCTGCCCTTCTCTGGAAGTACCTTTCCTCCATTTGGGAATGGTGTATTTAGCTGATGAAGATGCACACGGTAATGTATCAATTTCACTTTAAAGCTTACTTGTAGTTTCGGGCTTGGTCAAGTGCGATACAAACCCTATAGTAGGAGTCCCCCAAGTCGCCGAGCTAGGAGATCTGCCGAAAGAGGTGACAGACAAGGTAAGCAGTCAAACTTCCAAGTAAGCAACCCAGGATCAGAGGTTTGACTTCGGCTTCCGGTTGATTGTTCTCCTTCTCCTTGTCTCTCATTCAACTGCCAGGATAAGGAGAAGCAAATGGATAAGAGATGATATGAGATACTTTTGCTTTTGAAGAAGTAACTTTCCACAGGCTTATTCTTGAACTGTGCTGGAGGGTTTTCTGGTGCCCTTCAGAGTATAAGGCCGACTCAAAAATTTGAGGGTCAAAACAAGTCCATCAAATCTAGAGTACGTTCGACCTTGATGATATGGGATACTTTTGCTGTTGACGGAATAATGAATGTGGTATGGAAAGGTGTCGTGCTGTAGTGATCTGTTTCAGCCCACCGTTGAACCTTCTGCTTCAATCTTTTGCATGGCAGAAGTGGTGTGCAACCTTTGCATTTAAATGGTCCTTCAGAACATTCCTTCATAGTGACTCATCCACGCTTGGCAGCTTCAGTGTAAAGAGCCAATATCTGATCAACTGTCATGAGGTATTTGCCGGTGGAATTCGTGACCTTGACAGCAGTTGAGGATGAGTACTCGAGAGCAATGCTAAGTAAGCAACCAGGCAAAGGCTCCAGGCAGTCAGTTCCAAATTGGAGGTTTGATTTCAGGTTCCGACTGACTGCTCTCTTTCTCCTTGTCCTGCAGGTGTGGACAAGGACAAAGACAAAGACAGGGAGAAAGCATGATATGGGATACTCTTGCTTTCGACCCTGATGATATGAGATACTCTTGTTCTTGGTGTGGCTTATTTGCTGAGGTATTATCGGGGGGAAATAAAGCTGAGTATTTCGAGAGGTTATGTTGAGGGTGCCTTTTCGAATGCGAGAAAGGGTTGAGCATTTTTGCAGGTTTGCCTATCCGTTGAGGAGGGAGGTCAATGTATATAGGGATTTCCCAATAACAAGTAGTAATGCTATTCCTTTACCCTTCTTGGTCACAGCAATGTAGTGGGAGCTGCCAGCTTCACGTGTTTTAATTTTGTCAGAGCACTTTGAAAAAGTGGTATGTGGTATCTGGAAAGCTGATATTACGTGTGAAGATTACAGACAAGCTTTATCTAAGGAAATCTGGCTCTCGAAGTTCTGAGAGTTGTGCCTCTTCGGTTTTCGAACAAGCAATCCCGTCGAGGATCTGACTCTCGAGATTCGGAAAGCGGTGCTACTCCGGTTTTTGAGAAAGTAATTATGTTGGGAGTCTTTTCTCGAATGTGAGTAAAGGTTGGACGTTCTTGCCAACCTGTCTTGCCGCAAAACACGGAGGTCGACACATATAGGGACTTTCCAGTTGTCAAGCAGTGGTGCTGTTCCTTTACCCTTATGGGTAATAGTAGGGTAGCTGGAACTTCGAAATTCTCGTGCCTAAACTTTGTCAGAGATCTTTGACAAAGTTATATGTGGTACCCGAGGAGTTGATGGTGCATATGGAGAGCGGTGATTGAACAGTAATATTCACGTGCTTTCTACTTCACCAGAAATCTTCGACAGATTGCCCGTAATTTCCGCAAAGCTGAGTGTGCATGTGACAGGTGCTGACGAGGCTGAAAAAGCAGGTGCTTCTTCGATTTCTGAGATCGGCCCTCGTGGTCTCTGAGCAGCTCAGCTTTTGAGAAAGCAAACGCCTCTTCGATTTCTGAAGCTCCGTCGAGTGCAGATTTTTATAGAGGCTGGCATTAAGTTCCACAGCACACTTGAATCTCTACCAGTAGAAGCTCATTTCTTGCACTTCTAAGATCTTGATTTGTCTGACCTCTTCCCTCTTCAACACATTTGAAAATGTATGGACCCTCCGACCGTCGTTTTGACTTGAACCTTGGAGAAGAGACAGCCACGCCTTCTCCAGACAACATATGGCGCCCATCCTTCATATCCCCTACTGGTCCTCTTACCGTTGGGGATTCTGTGATGAAGAATGATATGACCGCTGCAGTGGTGGCCAGGAACCTTGTCACTCCCAAAGATAACAGACTACTTTCCAAACGGTCTGATGAGTTGGCTGTTAAGGACTCTCTGGCTCTTAGTGTTCAGTGTGCAGGTTCTGTGTCTAATATGGCCCAACGCCTATTTGCTAGAACCCGCCAAGTTGAATCATTGGCTGCTGAAGTGATGAGTCTCAAACAGGAGATTAGAGGGCTCAAGCATGAGAATAAGCAGTTGCACCGGCTCGCCCATGACTATGCTACAAACATGAAGAGGAAGCTTGACCAGATGAAGGAATCTGATGGTAAGGTTTTACTTGATCATCAGCGGTTTGTGGGTTTGTTCCAAAGGCATTTATTGCATTCGTCCTCTGGGGCTGTACCTGGTAATGAAGCTTCAAATGATGAACCTCCAATGCCTCCTCCTTCTGGGGTTTTGTCAAGTACTGAGGTTCCGGATAACCACCATCCGGTGCTTTCTCTTTCTGGGGCTCTACCGACTGCTGAGACTTCGTCTAAGCAACCTTTGTGAAGGCTCCCTTTTGTTTGTTTATTTTGACTCATGTATATGTACATATTTGTGGCTTATCGAAAATATTAATAAATAAGCTTTGCTTCATTTCAACATATTGTGTTAAATACACCAAAGCCTTCTTCATAAAGTTCTTTGAATTTTTGCTTTTGTTGAAACCTGTATTGTTGAAGCTTTGTGAGTGAAGCATGTAGTTTGAGGTAGTGTTCCCTTAATTTCCCGAGTGAGGAAAACTTCTCGGTTGGAGACTTGAAAAATCCAAGTCACTGAGTGGTTGTGAGACTGCCGAGTATCAAGGTGCAGTAGCATATGGTGGGAGTCCCCCAAGTCTTCAGGCGAAGAGAGTTGCCGAATGAGGTGTCTAGCTAGTAGTCAATGTCATGAGTAGGAAAACTTCACTTGTTTCTTTTCGAAGTGGTAACCCAGGGCTCTTTCTTCATATATTGTTTTTTTTGTTATGAAGATGTGTTAGGCCCAAAGAAGTGGAGGCCTAGGCCCTTTTTTCTTTTTTTGTTTTTTTTGTTTTTTTTTTTTTTGTCGACTGAGTGGGATGTTTTCAGCTGAATCCAAATAGGGGGATGTTTTCAGCCGAATCCAAGGAGGGGGGAAAGCATGACTCATCATCATTTGTCATGATGTTGTTCCCACACTTCATCATCATTTACTACTTTTCCTTTTCTTCTTTCATAATATGCCATCAATGTGTTTAATTTTCTTTTGCTTTGCCTTTCCTTTTTGGCTGGAAAGATTGCCATCTTTCCTCACAATCTGATTTGCTGCAGTCTTGTTGAAGGAAATGTGGGTGTTGGAGCTAGGTAAACCAAGGAGGGTGTCTACGTAGAGGGAGTGGTAGCTCTTCAATATAACACCATTTTCTGTGGCTCAAATCGCAAAACCATCTTCATGAAAGTTGTTCCTTAGCTCGTGAACTACAACATATCCGAATTGGAGATCCACCGGAGCAGTACAACTCCAGAAATTCAGGTATGATGAGTGATTGTTCGTCATTTGTATATCAACGCGTCAGACTTGTTGTGAGCTTCAAAAACTCCATTTTCTCTTGCTCAGATCAACATACTTTCTTCATCGAAGTTGTTCCTTAACTTGTGAACTACAACATATCCAAAATTGAGATCCCTCGGAGCTGTATAACTCAAGAAATTCAGGTATGATGAATGACTGGTTATTATTTTTCTGTCAACCTGTCAGATTTGTTGTGAGCTTCGAAACTCCATTTTCTATTGTTCAGATCAACATGCTTTCTTCATTGAAGTTGTTCCTTAACTTGTGAACTACAACATATCCAAAATTGAGATCCCTCGGAGCTGTATAACTCAAGAAATTCAGGTATGATGAATGACTGGTTATTATTTTTCTGTCAACCCGTCAGATTTGTTGTGAGCTTCGAAACTCCATTTTCTATTGTTCAGATCAGCATGCTTTCTTCATTGAAGTTGTTCCTTAACTTGTGAACTACAACATATCCAAAATTGAGATCCCTCGGAGCTGTATAACTCAAGAAATTCAGGTATGATGAATGACTGGTTATTATTTTTCTGTCAACCCGTCAGATTTGTTGTGAGCTTCGAAACTCCATTTTCTATTGTTCAGATCAGCATGCTTTCTTCATTGAAGTTGTTCCTCATCGTCTCTTTCATAACATATCAAAAATTCAGAATGAACTAATGGTTAAATATTTCCAGATCTTCGAAACATCACAGCAGCTTCGAAATCTGCAAGAATCCGACTGTCATGCTTGGAGCTTCAACACTTTAATTTCCGTCGCTCAAACAGAAATGGTTCCTTCTTGAAAGTTGTTCATATGCTCAAAAACTATAGGGTGTCCAAAATTCAGCTCCATTGGAGAAGAGCAGAGGTTGCAGAAATTTGATAGATGAAAGGAGGCGGAAGAGGGAGAGAGAGAAAAAATCTCTTGGGTTGGATTTCTATTTTGGGGCAGATTCCAATTTTTGTAGCACCTTCATTATTGATGAATTGCTTGTACTTTTGTCCATTAAGAAACCTAGGACTTTGGCTTGTTGTTGGATCTATTATAATATGTTTGGGAACATATATAAGTGAATAAATAAGAAGGAAGATTTTGGGCCCTTGTGGGTGTAAAACACAAAATGTTTATGTTTACCCAAGTGTTTTTGTACAAGTTCAAGGGCATCTTGGGTTTTGTGAACAAAATTTGTTTATTTAGAGCAAGGTTTTGTGTTGAAGCTTTGTAGGTGAAGCTTTGGTGTTGAAGCTTTGTAGGTGAAGCTTTGATGGTGAAGCTTTGTAGATGAAGCTTTGTAGATGAAGCTTTCTAGGTGAAGCTTTTTTAGGTGAAGCTTTGTAGGTGAAGCTTTTTTAAGTGAAGCTTTTCGGGTGGAGTTTTTTGGGTGAAGCTTTGTGGGTGAAGCTTTTTAGGTGAAGCTTTGTGGGTGAAGCTTTTTTAGGTGAAGCTTTTTGGAGGTGAAGTTTTTTTTTTTTTTGGGTGAAGCTTTTTTTAGGTGAAGCTTTTGGGGTGAAACTTTTTGGATGAAGCTTTTTGGGTGAAGTTTTGGAGGTGAAGCTTTTCGGGTGAAGCTTTTTGGATGAAGCTGTTTTTTTTTTTTTTTTTTTTTTTTGGCGCTTGACACGGTCTTCATTTGCTTGTTTTGTAGTGACTGTGGAAGACGGATTGCTTTCTGATTGAGAAGGGTTCCGGCATCGCTTTGCACCATCTTCATGTGGGTAATATAGGAACTTCCTTATGTTTTGATCATGCATGTAGTGATAGAATTTGTTTCTTCTTATTGTAGATGTCAGAGCCTGGAAGTTCTAGTGATGAGGGCTCTTCTAGCTTTAGCTCTAAGTCTGAGTCTGCAATGTCGGAGTCTTCAGGGTCTTTGTTAGAGTCCTGTACTAGAGAAACATTGGATGATCTTCCCAACCGTCAAACTTTAGCTATTGCTAGTTCTTCCTCCATGGCGTTGGGTGAGGGGGTTGTTTTTGATGCCATACCCATAGTTCGCTCTGAGTTCACAACAGACCATCTAAAGAATAACTTGTTAGATAATGAGAAGCAGGTTGAGGCGCTAAGGCAGTCATGTAATATCCCTCGTAGTGTAGGGATACGTTTGGTACATGATGAAGAATGGCCTTCTGAGCCTCCCCAGGGTCATGTTATGTTCTACACCCAGATATTACTGACTTTAGGGGTGAGACTACCTTTACATCCGTGGTTGCAAAAGATGTTATCTTTGATCGGATATGCACCTGGGCAACTCAATCCTGGTTTCTGGGATACTTTGATTGGATTTTATATCATTTGGATGGAGTGTGGGTTGTGTGAGCCTTCCTTCCATCAGTGGCGTTACTGTTACAAGATGCGCCCAGCAAAATCATGCACTGGTTATGCCGAGTGTGCATGTCGGAGTGAGAGAGAGCGTATTGTGTATGGTAAGAAAAAGGCATACTACACATGGAAAAACCGTTGGTGCTTTCTGTATAATGATTGGGAGTATGATAAGGGTGTCACGCCTGAGCGACGTGTGCTTACTCACTTCCAGACTGTAGGTTGTAACGTATCAACCGTTCGTACTATTTGCTATTTGTTGTGGTCTTTTCTTGCTTCTAACACTTTGCTTCATGTAGTGACGCGGGGCACCATCAAACTGTTTGGGCAGGAGCTATCTGACATAGAGAAGGTGTTGAGGGTGCCCAAAGAGGATAGACACTTAAGCAAGCTACGACCCTTATTTCGTCGGTACGGTTTCCAACCCTTAGTTTCCGAGAGCCAGGGACGATCGAGTAAGTTGTATCCTTCATGTAAACTTTGCTCTTTTCCTTACTTTATTTGGAAAGTTGTATTTCTTATTTTGATTTTCCTTATGCAGTGGAGAAGGTAAGCAAGAAAACAGGGACTAGCACCAATAAAAGGAAAGCACCAGTGTTAGTTCCTTCGGAAGACATCCTACCGCATAAGAAAATTCATAAGTTCCGAGGGGAACCATCCGTTAGACCTAAGTCCCGAGATGGGGTCCTTAAGGGGCCTGCCTTTAGGAAGACTGGAGTCGAGGCCGTTGAAAATGCTGCTGCCGTAGTTGCAGGAGAAGGGAGCCGACTGTTGCCTCCTCCTCTTACTATGGAGCACACTGTCCAGGAAAGTGATCCTGGTTCCCGTCATGAGGGGAAAGGCAAGGAAAGAGCTGGCAGTGTCCCGTGGAAGGACTTGAGGGTTGCCACGCGGCCAAAGGATTTTGAGGATATCAACAATTGCTTGGCAGGGCGTCGATTCGCCTTCGATGAGCTCGGAGAGCCCTTAGCTAAGGATGAATCGGATTGCGACCGGATGTTGAAGCTGTCTTCATATGTGAGTGTTACTTTGTCATTTCCTTACTTTTTCCTCTTTATTATCATTATTTAGGTAGTGATGATCGTCTTGCCATGCAGGTCATGGCCGAGTATCACGACAGACTGCAAGAGGTTGAGCGGTACAAGGCAAAACTGAAGGAGAATAAGCAGCTTGTGGACGAGGCCCGAAGGAATAAGGGACTTTTGACTCAAGCTCTCCAACTGAAGGACGAAACCATGGAGAGCTTGAAAAGGCGAAATGGTGAGAACCTAAGGCTTAAGAAATTGCTTGAGGCAACTAAAAAACAGTTGGAGGTGGCTACCTTGGAGGTATCCAAGGTTAGGGGAGAATTGGATGGTGCCTTAGTTGAGATTTCTGAACTGGAGAAGAGCATTCCAACTGAAAGGGAGGCTGCTGTGCAAGAATACTTAAGTTCTTCGACCTTTCATCTTGCTATTAAACCCTACTGTGCTCAAGAAGCTCGCTTTGAAAAAAGGAAATGGATGGCCGTCCTTGATCGTTATGATGATGGGAGCATTCTTCGAAAATACCACGAAGATATAGATGAGCATCATCGAAAGGGCGAGACATTTGTCCTTGCTGTTGATCCTAGCAGCGAAGATGAGTCTGATAATGAAGGTAGTGCTGATGCACAGACTCAGCATGGTGAAGAGGATCTTGGGGATGCAGAGGATGATGGTAGGACGCGGAGTGATACTGCCAGGGGTTCGGCTTCAGATGAGAATGAATAGCAGTGTCTTTACTATCTGCATGTATTCTGGATGTAGTAGTCTGATGTGTGTATAACATGTGCCCATGTTATAAGCTTGAGAGTTTTGGATTTTAGGTGTTTATGAGTGTTTGCACTATTATTAATGCATGTTTGGCTATGTATGAATAGATCTATTGTTTGGATATAAGCCATTGTTTGGTTGTTCCTTTCTTTGTATAGTCTTGTCGACACATACTGAGATTTTGTTTCGTGTTGGATATATCTGCTTTGAGGTTTCAACACTTGAGTGTTCCATTGCTAGGAATGTAAAAGAGTGAGGGCTGAGTTGGCTAAATTACCTCTTTATTGAATTCATTGCCAAATGGCCTTCATTACATAGGATGCCGAACGGCTATAGCTCAACACTTGTACATCGTGAGTCTATCTGTAGTAGTACTTCAAGTGATCAGCGTTCCATGGATGGCCAAGGGTCTTGCCATCGGAGCTTCTAAGTGTGTAAGAGCCAGGACGACTGATGCCAATGACTTCATACGGTCCATCCCAGTTTGGACTAAGTGTGCCTTCACTCGGGACTCTGTCGCAGAGTAATCTTTTCTTTAAGACCCAGTCTCCTATTTTGAAAGAACGAGGCTTGACCCTAGAGTCATAATAGTTGGAGATGCGCTGCTTGTAGGCGACATTTCTCAAGTGAGCTTGGTTTCTGTGTTCCTCGACTGTGTCAAGCTGGTTTCTATCATTCGTACACTTTCTTTTGATCAGGCATCCCTCTCCAACATGGGAAGCGAAGGAAGCCACATCACACAGAATGACACCCCCCTTGCACATAGTGCGAAACAACGAAAGAAGGAAGGAAAACGAGTTCTTCTTCAAGCTAAAGTCGATGAGTTGGAAGCTCAGAACAACAAGATAGCAATGAGGAATGAGGTCCTCCAGGAGCAATATGAGAAGCTCTTCGAGACACTCCACGAAGCTAGGCAAGCTCAGACACGCGAGCTTGTTGCCCCCGTGGAAGTCAACCATCAACTGGGTGCCCTCCAACATGGAGGGTCACATGCATTCGACATAGATATCCCTGATAGGGAACAGATTACCCCTCGACTTGATAATCAACATGAGGCTTCTCTTAACCCAGTTGCTTCGACCCGAACCATGAGAAGTGGAGGGAGACACCTCTTTGCTGAAGGGGCAGAAGGATCGAAAGCCGTCTTTCGCGATTGTCGGGATTTCCTGAAGCAACGTTGAGAGAATTCCATCCATATAAGCTCAAAGATTAATGACCCAAGGATTTCTGAGAGACTCGGTCCCCTGCCACGGCCCAAGCCGGCCACCAATTTGGGGAAGGGGCAACAAGTCCTAGAGAGACATGAGGGTACAGGGGACTCAGAGGTGTTCCGACAGACATACCCTGGAAACCAGTACAGCGAGTCCAGGGAAAAATCACATGCCCTTGATCAAACCTTCCTAATTCCAATAGGAGATGGAGATTTACGAAAGAAAGCTCCAGTGACACATAACTCCGCTCAGGACCCCCTTGTCCTACAACTTCTTAAGGAAGTAAACAAGTTGAAGGCTGAACGTCAGGCTGAAATACCTGACTGGAACCAACCCAGGCCTGGCCCTCTTACAAGGAGGATCCTCAACACCCCCCTTCAAGCAAAGACAAAGCAAAAGCTTGGCTTGCAACTTTATACTGGAAAAGAGGACCCGATTGAGCACCTTAACCTCTTTGAGTCCACCATGGCATACCGGATGCACACCGACGATGAGCGATGTCTTCTCTTCCCCTCCACCCTCTCTGGTGGAGCTCTAAATTGGTATTGTCGTCTTACACCTGAGACGGTAGACTCATTTGAGGAATTGAGGAAACTATTTGTTTCCCAACACATTTTCCAAACCGATCGCTTGCACTCTGCAGATGACTTGTACACTATCCGCCAGAAGCCAGACGAGTCATTACGTATGTATGCTGGCCGCTTCAGCCATGAATACTCCCGGTGTGCCGAGGCAGACGACAAGACTGCCCTCAAAGCCTTCACGGCAGGCCTACGTGATTGTTTCTTTAAATACATGATCAATGCCAATACTTGGAAGACTTACTCTGAGGTGATGGCGCAGGCTTATAACCATGCCTCCGCCGAGGCAAAGACATATCAGGAGAAACCCCCTACAACCATCCTTTATCAACAAGTGGGAGGTGGAAGCCAGACTCACCTAAATGAGAAGACCTCGACTTCCCAAACAGCAGTGGCACCTCCCCATGCCTTGCATAATGCTTCACCGAATCAACAGACATATCAATTTCAAGGCAAGAGGAAGGATTTCCATCCTCACCACTCTCCTTTCAGTAAAAAGAGTAAGGGACACTATCCCGATAACCAAGGGTATCGCCACAATAACGCTCGCCCCCAGGCAGTCAATGCAGTGGGTCAAACCCGCGTCAAGATACCCCCTACCCCAAGGTATGAGACATACACGCCCTTGAATGCCACATGCGCGGCCATTTACCCCGGCATAGCTCACCTGATACCAAAGCCAAAGCCGAGGCACCCAGATTACACACCCCCGAATAACGCGGGCATGTTTTGTTGCTACCATGAGCATAACGGCCATGATAGCGAGAAATGTATCATCCTCCGTGATCGTATTGAAGCTTTGGCACGAGAAGGAAAAATTGATCAATTCCTTCTTCACCCTCAAAGGGATAACCGTAACCAACGCCAGGTGAATGTCATATATTCCATAAGCGGCGGCACACCCATATCTGAATCTTCCAATAGGGCCATGAAAAACAGTGAACGAATTCTGAGGCCTAGTCACCGAGTGTTTCACGTGGAAGACATCAGGGGAGGGAAGTATCAAAAGCCTAACTGGGATCCGATATGTTTCTACCCTGAGGAAGAAAGAGGCATCATCTACCCTCATAACGACCCATTGATCGTGGAGGCTCACATAGCCAACTTTGATGTTCGACGAATCCTCGTAGACACAGGGGCTTCGGTCAATATCATGTTTGCCGAAGCTTTCAGGGCACTCAGTGTAGCTGAACACTTGCTCGATCGCTCGATTTCTCCTCTGATAAGCTTCTCCGGTGATATCGTGCAACCCTTAGGGAGCATACATTTACCCTTTACTATTGGTACAGGCCCTTACACGGCTACCATTACCACTAACTTCCTAGTGGTTGACTGCCCAACGGCATACAATGTCATCTTTGGGCGCACAGGCATCAATGATCTCAAGGCTATGGTATCCACGCATATGCTGTTGATGAAATTTCCAACCCTCCATGGCAACGGCTACATCAGAGGAGATCAGCTTAGTGCACGATCATGTTACAACACTTCAGTTAAGCAACAACACTTGCCCGGACCCAAGGAAACCCTGTCTGTACATGACCAAGTCACAAAGACCAGCCTAGATGAAGCGAACTTGGATCTTCCTGATAGCAACAATCAACCCGATGATCCTCGAGATGACTCTTTCACCCAGCAAGCCCAACCTGCTGAAGAGTTGGAGAAGGTACCTATCTCAATAGATCATCCAGACCGCATGGTGAATATTGGCACCACATTGTCACCACCCCTTCGGTTAGCATTGATATCTTTTTTGAAAGAGAACACTGAAGTCTTCGCCTGGTCATACGAGGACATGCCAGGCATCTCTCCCGATGTCATCTGTCATCGTTTGAGTATTGACCCCAAGATCAAGCCGGTGAGACAGAAGCGAAGATCTTATGACGCTGAACGATACGAGGCAATGAAAGCAGAAGTTGAAAAACTCAAAGGCATAGGCTTTGTCCGCGAAGTCAATTACCCGACATGGGTAGCAAATGTGGTCCTTGTTAGGAAAAATCCGACCAAAGAAAGTCTTTCGCTTCAAAAGGTCTTGTGGAGGATGTGTGTTGACTACACCGACCTAAACAAAGGGTGTCCGAAAGATAGTTTCCCTCTTCCTCTTATTGACAGGCTTATAGACTCTACGGCAGGGTGTGAGCTCTTGAGCTTTATGGACGCTTATTCAGGATACAACCAAATCCTCATGAACCCCTCAGACCAAGAACACACGGCCTTCACTACTGACAGGGGACTATATTGCTATAAAGTCATGCCTTTCGGCCTAAAGAATGTAGGAGCAACTTATCAGAGACTGGTCAATTCAATGTTCGCCGAACAAATTGGGAAGAACATGGAAGTTTACGTTGATGATATGCTAGTCAAAAGCAAACATGCTGACCAACACATCACCAACCTATCTGAAACTTTCACCATTCTAAAGAGGTATCGAATGAGGTTGAACCCCAACAAATGTGCCTTCGGCGTGGGCTCTGGCAAATTCTTAGGCTTCATGATTAGCCAACGAGGCATTGAAGCTAACCCTGAAAAGATCAAAGCAATCCTCGACATGAAAGAGCCAATAACTTCAAAAGACATCCAAAGCCTTACTGGCAAGGTGGCAGCCTTAACCAGATTCATCTCTAAGGCCACAGACAGATGTGCTCCTTTCTTCAAAGCACTCAAGGGAAATAAGAAGTACATTACATGGACGGAGGAATGTGCCAAGGCATTCAGGAACCTCAAAGAGTACATGAGTAAAGCCCCTCTGCTCTCCAAACCAGAAGTTGGTGACACTCTCATCATCTATCTATCGGTTTCGGCTTCAGCAGTCAGTTCTGTTCTTATTCGAATGGACAGTGGTGTCGAACGGCCCGTCTACTACGCTAGCAAGGCCCTACAAGATGCGGAGACACGATACTCCAACATTGAGAAATTAGCTCTAGCATTGGTCATGTCTGCTCGGAAACTTCGCCCTTATTTCCAAGCACACGCCATCATCGTGCTTACCAATCACCCTCTTCGACAGATACTCCAGAGTCCTGACACGTCTGGACGAATGATCAAATGGGCGATAGCATTGGGTGAGTTTGACATCTCCTACCAACCAAAACCAGCCGAAAAAGGTCAAGCAGTAGCAGATTTCATCGCCGACTTCACATATCCTGTTGACATTGCTTCTACACCTGAAGCAGTAGCTTCATTACCATCGGAAGCTCAGAAAGTAGAATCAACGACCTCAGCATGGAGTCTGTATGTTGATGGCTCATCCAACCAACAGGGCTGTGGAGCGGGACTAGTCTTGACTACGCCCGACAAAGTAGCAATGGAGTATGCTATTCGTTTCAAATTCAAGGCATCAAACAATGAGGCCGAGTATGAAGCCCTTCTAGCAGGATTACGTTTGGCCAAACACCTCGGGGTTAAACAAATTGATATTTTCAGTGACTCCCAATTAGTGGTCAACCAGGTTACCAACAACTTTGATGCTAAGGACAGCTCCATGGCAGCATATCTTGCGCAAACACAACTTTTGCTCAAGCACTTCCACTACCAGATCACCCAAGTTTCTCGAGCGGCAAACAGTCATGCAGACGCCCTGGCTCGCCTCGCCTCAGCTGTGGAAGACAAGATTGGAAGAAAAATTCATGTCGAACTGTTGGCAACGCCAAGCACCATGGCCGCAGAAGTATGCAACTTACAACAGGGGGATAGTTGGATCACCCCGATCTATAATTTCCTTGCTCATGGCACCCTCCCAAATGATAAAGTCCAGACTAAGCAAATTCGATACAAGTCTACCCGCTACCTGATCATCAATGATCAACTCTATAAGCGAGGTTTTAGCCTGCCATACTTAAGGTGTCTTACGCCTGCCGAGGCGGAAATCGTCCTTCGGGAAATACATGAGGGAGTCTGTGGAGATCATGCTGGATCTCGGTCCCTAGCACACAAGACTTTTCGCCAAGGATATTACTGGCCAACACTCCACCAGGATGCCATCAAAGTATCCCGCTCATGTGACAAATGTCAACGATATGCGACTATTCCTCATTCCCCTCCAGAGCCTCTTACTCCTATGATCAGCCCTTGGCCCTTCGCCCAGTGGGGACTTGATTTGATCGGCCCAATGCCAGCAGGGAAGGGCAAAGTCTGTTACGCAGTCGTTGCAGTGGACTACTTCACAAAGTGGGCCGAAGTAGAACCCTTGGCAACCATTACTGAGGCAAAGATAGAAGACTTCGTGTGGAAGAACATCCTTTGTAGATTCGGCATTCCCAATGCGATACACTGACAATGGGCGACAGTTTGACAACAAGAAGTTCAGGTTGTTCTGCTCTAAGTTCAACATCAACTTATGCTTTGCCTCTCCAGCTCATCCCCAGTCTAATGGACAAGTTGAGGCCATCAACAAAATAATCAAGCGCACTTTGAAAACCAGCTTGGACAAAGCTAAAGGCTGTTGGCCAGAATTTGTACCCCAAGTTCTTTGGTCATATCGCACTTCATATCGGACTTCAACAGGAGAAACTCCATTCTCACTTGCCTTTGGCACAGAGGCGGTTGTCCCTGTTGAGCTCGAGCAAGCAACATTTCGAGTCCAGAACTACATTCAAAGTGAAAATGACAAACAACTCACCCTCAACTTGGATTTAGTCGAGGAACACAGAAACCAAGCTCACTTGAGGAATGTCGCATACAAGCAGCGCATCTCCAACTATTATGACTCTAGGGTCAAGCCTCGTTCTTTCAAAATAGGAGACTGGGTCTTAAAGAAAAGATTACTCTGCGACAGAGTCCCGAGTGAAGGCACACTTAGTCCAAACTGGGATGGACCGTATGAAGTCATTGGCATCAGTCGCCCTGGCTCTTACACACTTAGAAGCTCCGATGGCAAGACCCTTGGCCATCCATGGAACGCTGATCACTTGAAGTACTACTACAGATAGACTCACGATGTACAAGTGTTGAGCTATAGCCGTTCGGCATCCTATGTAATGAAGGCCATTTGGCAATGAATTCAATAAAGAGGTAATTTAGCCAACTCAGCCCTCACTCTTTTACATTCCTAGCAATGGAACACTCAAGTGTTGAAACCTCAAAGCAGATATATCCAACACGAAACAAAATCTCAGTATGTGTCGACAAGACTATATAAAGAAAGGAACAACCAAACAATGGCTTATATCCAAACAATAGATCTATTCATACATAGCCAAACATGCATTAATAATAGTGCAAACACTCATAAACACCTAAAATCCAAAACTCTCAAGCTTATAACATGGGCACATGTTATACACACATCAGACTACTACATCTAGAATACATGTAGATAGTAAAGACACTGCTATTCATTCTCATCTGAAGCCGAACCCCTGGCAGTATCACTCCGCGTCTTACCATCATCCTCTGCATCCCCAAGATCCTCTTCACCATGCTGAGTCTGTGCATCAGCACTACCTTCATTATCAGACTCATCTTCGCTGCTAGGATCAACAGCAAGGACAAATGTCTCGCCCTTTCGATGATGCTTATCTATATCTTCGTGGTATTTTCGAAGAATGCTCCCATCATCATAACGATCAAGGACGGCCATCCATTTCCTTTTTTCAAAGCGAGCTTCTTGAGCACAGTAGGGTTTAATAGCAAGATGAAAGGTCGAAGAACTTAAGTATTCTTGCACAGCAGCCTCCCTTTCAGTTGGAATGCTCTTCTCCAGTTCAGAAATCTCAACTACGGCACCATCCAATTCTCCACTAACCTTGGATACCTCCAAGGTAGCCACCTCCAACTGTTTTTTAGTTGCCTCAAGCAATTTCTTAAGCCTTAGGTTCTCACCATTTCGCCTTTTCAAGCTCTCCATGGTTTCGTCCTTCAGTTGGAGAGCCTGAGTCAAAAGTCCCTTATTCCTTCGGGCCTCGTCCACAAGCTGCTTATTCTCCTTCAGTTTTGCCTTGTACCGCTCAACCTCTTGCAGTCTGTCGTGATACTCGGCCATGACCTGCATGGCAAGACGATCATCACTATCTAAATAATGATAATAAAGAGGAAAAAGTAAGGAAATGACAAAGTAACACTCACATATGAAGACAGCTTCAACATCCGGTCGCAATCCGATTCATCCTTAGCTAAGGGCTCTCCGAGCTCATCGAAGGCGAATCGACGCCCTGCCAAGCAATTGTTGATATCCCCAAAATCCTTTGGCCGCGTGGCAACCCTCAAGTCCTTCCACGGGACACTGCCAGCTCTTTCCTTGCCTTTCCCCTCATGACGGGAACCAGGATCACTTTCCTGGACAGTGTGCTCCATAGTAAGAGGAGGAGGCAACAGTCGGCTCCCTTCTCCTGCAACTACGGCAGCAGCATTTTCAACGGCCTCGACTCCAGTCTTCCTAAAGGCAGGCCCCTTAAGGACCCCATCTCGGGACTTAGGTCTAACGGATGGTTCCCCTCGGAACTTATGAATTTTCTTATGCGGTAGGATGTCTTCCGAAGGAACTAACACTGGTGCTTTCCTTTTATTGGTGCTAGTCCCTGTTTTCTTGCTTACCTTCTCCACTGCATAAGGAAAATCAAAATAAGAAATACAACTTTCCAAATAAAGTAAGGAAAAGAGCAAAGTTTACATGAAGGATACAACTTACTCGATCGTCCCTGGCTCTCGGAAACTAAGGGTTGGAAACCGTACCGACGAAATAAGGGTCGTAGCTTGCTTAAGGGGAATGACCCCTATTTATAGAAAAACTTGTAGCTTTGTCACATTGACATGTGTCATGTTATGATTGGTTCTTGATGTCGACACGTGCTGCGCTCTGATTGGCTTCTAATCTTGACACGTGTCGAGTAGTGATTGGCCTCCTGGTCGGAGGGGAACTCTTCTGGGTCCTTGACAGTATAGCGTTGGCCGGTGCTCGGTAGTTTCGGGATTGGTCAAGTATGGTACAAACAGTGCTCCCCTAAGTTCCCGAGTGAGGGAAACTCCTCGGTTGGGGACTTGCAAGATCCAATCCCTTGAGTAATCACGAAACTTCTAAGTACCGAAGTGTGGTCTGATCTTCATCTGCCCTTCTCTGGAAGTACCTTTCCTCCATCCGGGAATGGTGTATTTAGCTGATGAAGATGCACAAGGTAATGTCTTCCCAACCGTCAAACTTTAGCTATTGCTAGTTCTTCCTCCATGGCGTTGGGTGAGGGGGTTGTTTTTTATGCCATACCCATAGTTCGCTCTGAGTTCACAGCAGACCATCTAAAGAATAACTTGTTAGATAATGAGAAGCAGGTTGAGGCGCTAAGGTAGTCATGTAATATCCCTCGTAGTGTAGGGATACGTTTGGTACATGATGAAGAATGGCCTTCTGAGCCTCCCCAGGGTCATGTTATGTTCTACACCCAGATATTACTGACTTTAGGGGTGAGACTACCTTTACATCCGTGGTTGCAAAAGATGTTATCTTTGATCGGATATGCACCTGGGCAACTCAATCCTGGTTTCTGGGATACTTTGATTGGATTTTATATCATTTGGATGGAATGTGGGTTGTGTGAGCCTTCCTTCCATCAGTGGCGTTACTGTTACAAGATGCGCCCAGCAAAATCATGCACTGGTTATGCCGAGTGTGCATGTCGGAGTGAGAGAGAGCGTATTGTGTATGGTAAGAAAAAGGCATACTACACATGGAAAAACCGTTGGTGCTTTCTGTATAATGATTGGGAGTATGATAAGGGTGTCACGCCTGAGCGACGTGTGCTTACTCATTTCCAGACTGTAGGTTGTAACGTATCAACCGTTCGTACTATTTGCTATTTGTTGTGGTCTTTTCTTGCTTCTAACACTTTGCTTCATGTAGTGACGCGGGGCACCATCAAACTGTTTGGGCAGGAGCTATCTGACATAGAGAAGGTGTTGAGGGTGCCCAAAGAGGATAGACACTTAAGCAAGCTACGACCCTTATTTCGTCGGTACGGTTTCCAACCCTTAGTTTCCGAGAGCCAGGGACGATCGAGTAAGTTGTATCCTTCATGTAAACTTTGCTCTTCTCCTTACTTTATTTGGAAAGTTGTATTTCTTATTTTGATTTTCCTTATGCAGTGGAGAAGGTAAGCAAGAAAACAGGGACTAGCACCAATAAAAGGAAAGCACCAGTGTTAGTTCCTTCGGAAGACATCCTACCGCATAAGAAAATTCATAAGTTCCGAGGGGAACCATCCGTTAGACCTAAGTCCCAAGATGGGGTCCTTAAGGGGCCTGCCTTTAGGAAGACTGGAGTCGAGGCCGTTGAAAATGCTGCTGCCGTAGTTGCAGGAGAAGGGAGCCGACTGTTGCCTCCTCCTCTTACTATGGAGCACACTGTCCAGGAAAGTGATCCTGGTTCCCACCATGAGGGGAAAGGCAAGGAAAGAGCTGGCAGTGTCCCGTGGAAGGACTTGAGGGTTGCCACGCGGCCAAAGGATTTTGGGGATATCAACAATTGCTTGGCAGGGCGTCGATTCGCCTTCGATGAGCTCGGAGAGCCCTTAGCTAAGGATGAATCGGATTGCGACCGGATGTTGAAGCTGTCTTCATATGTGAGTGTTACTTTGTCATTTCCTTACTTTTTCCTCTTTATTATCATTATTTAGGTAGTGATGATCGTCTTGCCATGCAGGTCATGGCCGAGTATCACGACAGACTGCAAGAGGTTGAGCGGTACAAGGCAAAACTGAAGGAGAATAAGCAGCTTGTGGACGAGGCCCGAAGGAATAAGGGACTTTTGACTCAGGCTCTCCAACTGAAGGACGAAACCATGGAGAGCTTGAAAAGGCGAAATGGTGAGAACCTAAGGCTTAAGAAATTGCTTGAGGCAACTAAAAAACAGTTGGAGGTGGCTACCTTGGAGGTATCTAAGGTTAGGGGAGAATTGGATGGTGCCTTAGTTGAGATTTCTGAACTGGAGAAGAGCATTCCAACTGAAAGGGAGGCTGCTGTGCAAGAATACTTAAGTTCTTCGACCTTTCATCTTGCTATTAAACCCTACTGTGCTCAAGAAGCTCGCTTTGAAAAAAGGAAATGGATGGCCGTCCTTGATCGTTATGATGATGGGAGCATTCTTCGAAAATACCACGAAGATATAGATGAGCATCATCGAAATGGCGAGACATTTGTCCTTGCTGTTGATCCTAGCAGCGAAGATGAGTCTGATAATGAAGGTAGTGCTGATGCACAGACTCAGCATGGTGAAGAGGATCTTGGGGATGCAGAGGATGATGGTAGGACGCGGAGTGATACTGCCAGGGGTTCGGCTTCAGATGAGAATGAATAGCAGTGTCTTTACTATCTGCATGTATTCTGGATGTAGTAGTCTGATGTGTGTATAACATGTGCCCATGTTATAAGCTTGAGAGTTTTGGATTTTAGGTGTTTATGAGTGTTTGCACTATTATTAATGCATGTTTGGCTATGTATGAATAGATCTATTGTTTGGATATAAGCCATTGTTTGGTTGTTCCTTTCTTTGTATAGTCTTGTCGACACATACTGAGATTTTGTTTCGTGTTGGATATATCTGCTTTGAGGTTTCAACACTTGAGTGTTCCATTGCTAGGAATGTAAAAGAGTGAGGGCTGAGTTGGCTAAATTACCTCTTTATTGAATTCATTGCCAAATGGCCTTCATTACATAGGATGCCGAACAGCTATAGCTCAACACTTGTACATCGTGAGTCTATTTGTAGTAGTACTTCAAGTGATCAGCGTTCCATGGATGGCCAAGGGTCTTGCCATCGGAGCTTCTAAGTGTGTAAGAGCCAAGGCGACTGATGCCAATGACTTCATACGGTCCATCCCAGTTTGGACTAAGTGTGCCTTCACTCGGGACTGTCGCAGAGTAATCTTTTCTTTAAGACCCAGTCTCCTATTTTGAAAGAACGAGGCTTGACCCTAGAATCATAATAGTTGGAGATGCGCTGCTTGTAGGCGACATTCCTCAAGTGAGCTTGGTTTCTGTGTTCCTCGACTAAATCCAAGTTGAGGGTGAGTTGTTTGTCATTTTCACTTTGAATGTAGTTCTGGACTCGGAATGTTGCTTGCTCGAGCTCAACAGGGACAACCGCCTCTGTGCCAAAGGCAAGTGAGAATGGAGTTTCTCCTGTTGAAGTCCGATATGAAGTGCGATATGACCAAAGAACTTGGGGTACAAATTCTGGCCAACAGCTTTTAGCTTTGTCCAAGCTGGTTTTCAAAGTGCGCTTGATTATTTTGTTGATGGCCTCAACTTGTCCATTAGACTGGGGATGAGCTGGAGAGGCAAATCATAAGTTGATATTGAACTTAGAGCAGAACAACCTGAACTTCTTGTTGTCAAACTGTCGCCCATTGTCAGTGACTATCGCATTGGGAATGCCGAATCTACAAAGGATGTTCTTCCACACGAAGTCTTCTATCTTTGCCTCAGTAATGGTTGCCAAGGGTTCTACTTCGGCCCACTTTGTGAAGTAGTCCACTGCAACGACTGCGTAACAGACTTTGCCCTTCCCTGCCGGCATTGGGCCGATCAAATCAAGTCCCCACTGGGCGAAGGGCCAAGGGCTGATCATAGGAGTAAGAGGCTCTGGAGGGGAATGAGGAATAGTCGCATATCGTTGACATTTGTCGCATGAGCGGGATACTTTGATGGCATCCTGGTGGTATGAGATACTCTTGTTCTTGGTGTGGCTTATTTGCTGAGGTATTATCGGGGGGAAATAAAGCTGAGTATTTCGAGAGGTTATGTTGAGGGTGCCTTTTCGAATGCGAGAAAGGGTTGAGCATTTTTGCAGGTTTGCCTGTCCGTTGAGGAGGGAGGTCAATGTATATAGGGATTTCCCAATAACAAGTAGTAATGCTATTCCTTTACCCTTCTTGGTCACAGCAATGTAGTGGGAGCTGCCAGCTTCACGTGTTTTAATTTTGTCAGAGAACTTTGAAAAAGTGGTATGTGGTATCTGGAAAGCTGATGTTACGTGTGAAGATTACAGACAAGCTTTATCTAAGGAAATCTGGCTCTCGAAGTTCTGAGAGTTGTGCCTCTTCGGTTTTCGAACAAGCAATCCCGTCGAGGATCTGACTCTCGAGATTCGGAAAGCGGTGCTACTCCGGTTTTTGAGAAAGTAATTATGTTGGGAGTCTTTTCTCGAATGTGAGTAAAGGTTGGACGTTCTTGCCAACCTGTCTTGCCGCAAAACACGGAGGTCGACACACATAGGGACTTTCCAGTTGTCAAGCAGTGGTGCTGTTCCTTTACCCTTATGGGTAATAGTAGGGTAGCTGGAACTTCGAAATTCTCGTGCCTAAACTTTGTCAGAGATCTTTGACAAAGTTATATGTGGTACCCGAGGAGTTGATGGTGCATATGGAGAGCGGTGATTGAACAGTAAGATTCACGTGCTTTCTACTTCACCAGAAATCTTCAACAGATTGCCCGTAATTTCCGCAAAGCTGAGTGTGCATGTGACAGGTGCTGACGAGGCTGAAAAAGCAGGTGCTTCTTCGATTTCTGAGATCGGCCCTCGTGGTATCTGAGCAGCCCAGCTTTTGAGAAAGCAAACGCCTCTTCGATTTCTGAAGCTCCGTCGAGTGCAGATTTTTATAGAGGCTGGCATTAAGTTCCACAGCACACTTGAATCTCTACCAGTAGAAGCTCATTTCTTGCACTTCTAAGATCTTGATTTGTCTGACCTCTTCCCTCTTTAACACATTTGAAAATGTCTGGACCCTCCGACCGTCGTTTTGACTTGAACCTTGGAGAAGAGACAGCCACGCCTTCTCCAGACAACATATGGCGCCCATCCTTCATATCCCCTACTGGTCCTCTTACCGTTGGGGATTCTGTGATGAAGAATGATATGACCGCTGCAGTGGTGGCCAGGAACCTTCTCACTCCCAAAGATAACAGACTACTTTCCAAACGGTCTGATGAGTTGGCTGTTAAGGACTCTCTGGCTCTTAGTGTTCAGTGTGCAGGTTCTGTGTCTAATATGGCCCAACGCCTATTTGCTAGAACCCGCCAAGTTGAATCATTGGCTGCTGAAGTGATGAGTCTCAAACAGGAGATTAGAGGGCTCAAGCATGAGAATAAGCAGTTGCACCGGCTCGCCCATGACTATGCTACAAACATGAAGAGGAAGCTTGACCAGATGAAGGAATCTGATGGTAAGGTTTTACTTGATCATCAGCGGTTTGTGGGTTTGTTCCAAAGGCATTTATTGCCTTCGTCCTCTAGGGCTGTACCTGGTAATGAAGCTTCAAATGATGAACCTCCAATGCCTCCTCCTTCTGGGGTTTTGTCAAGTACTGAGGCTCCGGATAACCACCATCCGGTGCTTTCTCTTTCTGGGGCTCTACCGACTGCTGAGACTTCCCCTAAGCAACCTTTGTGAAGGCTCCCTTTTGTTTGTTTATTTTGACTCATGTATATGTACATATTTGTGGCTTATCGAAAATATTAATAAATAAGCTTTGCTTCATTTCAACATATTGTGTTAAATACACCAAAGCCTTCTTCATAAAGTTCTTTGAATTTTTGCTTTTGTTGAAACCTGTATTGTTGAAGCTTTGTGAGTGAAGCATGTAGTTTGAGGTAGTGTTCCCTTAATTTCCCGAGTGAGGAAAACTTCTCGGTTGGAGACTTGAAAAATCCAAGTCACTGAGTGGTTGTGAGACTGCCGAGTATCAAGGTGCAGTAGCATATGGTGGGAGTCCCCCAAGTCTTCAGGCGAAAAGAGTTGCCGAATGAGGTGTCTAGCTAGTAGTCAATGTCATGAGTAGGAAAACTTCACTTGTTTCTTTTCGAAGTGGTAACCCAGGGCTCTTTCTTCATATATTGTTTTTTTTTGTTATGAAGATGTGTTAGATGCACAAAACCGGATGGTCTTGGTACAACGTAAATCCGACCGTGAATCTGCATGAGATGTAAATGACACAAGATGTATCGTGGTTCACCCCAAGGTTTGGGCTACGTCCACACTGATTGTATTGTATTTCTCTGTTGAAGAAGGAGAGAGAGAGCTTAGAGCTTAGGGGTGTGAGGAAGCTTTGAGAGGGATGAGGAGAGACCCCCCCTCTTTGTGAGGGTGAGGAGGCCCTTTTATAGAATAAGGGCTCCTCCCCTAATTACATATTTGCCCATTCCTTTATTACATAATTACATTTAAGTCCCTCGAGTATTTATACGAGGTCTAAATACGAGGTCCTAAATATGGTATAAACAGAGCTCTTTCTCCACCAATCACTCTGGTTCTGAAACCAAATCTTCTGTTTCTTCTGCCTGACCATCACAAAAGTTTTCTTCATTGAAAGCCAAAACAAATGCTAGACGGCACATTAAGCCCTTATTATTGACTCCATCTCTTCACAACCAAAATAATGTAATGTTTAATTAGTGTGCACAAGAACTGCACACATAACTTCAACCAAAAAAAAAATAAAAAATGCCCACACAAAGACACTTTATTTTGCACTTTATAAACCTCGTTCTCCTTGTATCTAATTAGGAACATTTTGGATGCGGTCTCTAGCTATCAATATTCTTTGATTGAAAACTTGTTAGTTTTTAGTTTTTTATTGAGGTCCCTGACATTAATGTAATAATGTAAGTTACTATATTTTTTAAATTAAAAATTAAAAATTGAAATTTGTAATTGTTTATATTAATGAGATTTTAAATAAAACCCATAATTTATGGGATTAAAAATAATAAAATATAAATTATACTCTCTATTATATTGTGTGTGTGTATACATATATGTATGGGTACATTAACCAAAATTAACAAAAAAAGTTATTGTACCAAAACATGGATACATTCTCAAATCAACGAAAAAGAATGTATCCATATAAGTTTAAACATGGATTAAAAAATTTGAATGGATTTTATATTAAAAAAAAAGGTACATTTTACATATAACAAATTGATATATTTGAGAATGGGTACATTTAAGATTAAAAAAATTGAAAAATTATATGAATGGGTACATTTAAGATTAAAAAATTGAGAATCTTTTTATGTATAAAAAAAAACTAATAGGTACAAACTTAATTTAATTTAATTTTTTATTATTTTGGAAATGTTTGAATTGAAAATTAATTAGAAGTTTAAAAGAGGTGTGAGTATTAAACCCTAAATTAATTACAAATTTTTATATTAAAAAATTATATAATAAACATGTAAATTCATTATCACATTATTGCTAGGGACTTGAATCAAAATTTAAAAACTAATAAGGTCTTAGTCAATGAACAGTAAGAACTAAGGACCGGATACTAATTTTTTCATCTAATAATTAATTAGAACCGAAACAACTCAGTGTGGTGTGGAAAATCTTTGTAAAATTGTTTACCCTCCCCTTCTACCCATTTTTATCACATGCCCATGAAATTTTACCACTACAGTGAAATTTTTATTCTTGTCAGCTGTGCTGTCACTTCAAATAAAACGTAAAATACAATAACATTCAGTTCTTGATGAGAAAGGAAAAGGTCTCCAATTTAATTTACCTTTGGCATAGATCGCTGAACATGGAAAACTATTGTGTCCATCACTTCTATTGCTGAGCTCAATGTCTCTTCTAACTCTGGTAGATTGGCCTGCAAAGTATCTCATGTCAGCGTTACCACTTGAGTAAGAAAGCCCTAAATGAAGCAATACCCTAACATAAGTTAATGATTATACCGTAACACTGCCACTACTTGGAAGTTGAACTGAGGCATTCAACAATGCTTGAGTTGCTTCTGCCAGATAAATTGAATAATCCCCTTGAAGAGAAAACCACTGGTCCAAATATGGAATCTAATATAATATCCAATGAAGTACGTAAGTTCCAAACACCATTCAGTGTATACATATATATAAACACAAGTTAAAATGGAATCTAAGATAACGTAACAGATTTCTTACTGTCGGAAGAAGATAAAAATGCTCAACAAACAGTTTTGTGCTTTGAGCTTTCTATGTAACTGGCAATCTTACTCTCAGAAGATCACGTTCCACTTGGTATTGGAAAATAAAATTGTGATCTCTCACAGCCCATAGCAATATTTCATTACTTGTAAGTTCTTTTCCGCAGCTAAATTTTTCAGAATAACAGTGAACCCGAGAACACAGCTTGAAAACGAGTTTGTAGTTGTAGAAATCATATGTTCTATTGTGAACAGAAGCATTATAGAAGATAAAATAAGCCCAATTCTTCATGGATAATTTTCTCTCACCATGAAAGATTTGGACTCCACTATGTTCTTGACCGCACCTTGAAGGCAGGTTACAAGGCAGGCTGTTTTAGGTCCAACAAGCAATATAAAACTAACAAATTGGTAATCAAGGATAGGCAATATACAATACTGAATGAGATCATCAAGCTAAAAGTGTAAAGCAATCAACAAACGCTGGCAAGTGGCAGCCTTACTTGAGCTTCGAGAATTGTTGATAAAGTCTTTGTTCTTTGCAAAATGCCAAGTTCTATCCGTTTCCTCTTCGCAGAATCATATAGTTCAGCAATCTTTACCGCAAGAGAATAAAGTGTTCTCTACAAGGAAGTGGAGAAAAACATTTAATTCACAAGATAAATAACAACTTATAATTGCACCCATGAATTTGTGACAAAACCCAATAACTGCTAGGCTGTGCAGTTGGTTAAGTTGGGACAATATTGGTGTTTTAGTAGAAGACCATTGTCTTGACTCTGAAATCTTTATATCAGTGAAATAGACTAACCAGGGTTTCTCTCTGCTGAGCTCGCATGGAAGCCTCTGCTCTTGCATTGGCGTATGTCCACTGTAGATAGCGGTTCTGGAGCACTCTCAAGGAATGTACATCTTCCAGATGGCTAGAAATTTTCTTTCCCTTCCTCATATCTGGGCCCGGCTTTACACTAGCACATGGTGGGACTGGAGGAAGGCATAGACCACCCGTCTTCCCTCCGTTTGTATATGTCTTGGAGATAGCCGATGCCAATTTTTCACTGCCTTTGTCTGTCAGGAAGAACGAGCTATCGGAACTTGATAATGACAAGTTAAGAGAACGGGAGCAAGGGGAAGCAGAATACTTTGAAAAATCGCCAGTGGCATTACCCCTGCTGCTACTTTTCTCAACGAGCTGCCTGCTAGAAACGGTTGGCAACAAATCGGCCTCAGGCATGGAAGAACGAATATCAGGAAGACACCGTGCTGTGCTGCTTGGCGTTTGACTATGATTACTGACATCCGGACAAGTGGCCTCAGTAGGTAAAGACATCCCGTTAGACTGCAAGAGCTTAGCAGCAGCTGTGGCAGTTACGTTGGTAGACCGCTGCTGAATGAGGTTGGTAGACCGCTGCTGAATGAGTCTGAACCTCGACATCCTATCTAGATTAGCAGTCGCCACTGGTGTGCCAGGTCTTGAGGGTGTGGTTTTTAGAAGATGCTGCCTCTGCTGTTGCTGCTGGGTTCTGCCTCCTCCTCCTCCGTTCTCTTTCAAAGGCTAGGCGGGACGCTGTTTTCTATAATTAAGCATCTGGTCCGGTGGGAGAGGGGTTTCCCAGATCTGATTCTGAGTGTGAATGGAGGAGGGGCCGGTGGGCCTGTTCTCGTCGGAGCAGCGCAAGGGCTCCAAGTCCAAGTGCCTCCGCCGCCTATTCACAGAGGAAGACCGCTGCCTCGACTGAATTTCGGCCAGGGTCGAGGATGGAGTTAAGATGGTTTGTTGATATTTAGGAAGGGGCGATTTGGCAGGCAAGGGATGAGGGAGATCACCGGTGGAAGCCGCAGGAGACATGAACCTAGAGCTCACCTCCCTCACTCTTGGCCGCCTTTGAGCAGTCGGCGGCGGAGGAGGAAGAGGATGGGGAGGAGCGCAAGCTTCTGCGTCCTCTACGGTGGCAGATGCGCAATTTTCCACGGTCGATTGATCCATAATTCCTCAATAAATGCACAAATAAATCGAGGAAAGCGCTTATGGTTATATATAAGCGAATCTGAGAAGAAATTTGTGAATGTTAAAATTCACCTGGAGTGGAGTCCAAATGAGAATCTCAGGTTGAGCCCTACCTTTTAATGAGCGCTTTCCAATCCTCCAGCCCTCCCCAATCTTTTACCGACCCAGAAGTCTTCAAGCAAATGAGCACAAGAAATAGATAAAAGGAGCTAACGAGGATATATCATATAGTTGTCGTTCACGGTAACTGACCTTAAGACAAATTTATTTTATTTTAATTTTTTTGAAAAAAAAAACTATATAATCTATACTAAGAGGTAGACTTAGCCTCATAATGAACTAGTAATAATAATGTGGTTCAAATTTATCTTTGGCGATAATACAATCTAAGACCTCTCACTTGCAAGTGAAGATAAATAATACTAGACTGTAGTAGTAAGTGGATACAGCATTCTATTTACACGTAAAAAAAATATTACTACCGTTTTATTAAATAGAATTAATTGTAGTAATGGTCTTGAAATTTTATCCCTTTATTAATTTTAGTCCTTGAACTCTTATATTAGTTTCTATAACCCTCAAACTTAATAATATGTTGGAATCACATTTGTCATTTTCACTAACGTCGTATATTTTTTCATTAAATCGAGTGATATATTTAAGAACTTCATCCCACATCCCTAAAAATGAGAAAATAAGAAAGAAAAGAAAAACTTAAAAACAAAGTTTTTTTTATGAGAAAAATGAATACACATGAAATCGCGTTCCGTTTTTATTTCGTCTCTTTATATTTCAATTTCATTTTGTATTAAGTTTTAGTCATTATTTTATAGACTTTTATTTTACTTTTAGTTTCTTCTATTGTTTTTTCAAGTTTAAGGTTAAAGTTTCTAATATATTCTTAAATTTAATGAAGAAATAGATGAAGTTAGTAAAAAGGACCAATGGTGCAACACATTGTTAAATTTGAGAATTAAAGAAACTAATATAAGAGTTCATGATCTAAATTAAACTCAGAGTAAAATTCAAGGACTATTGCTACACTCAAGCCTACTAAACAAATTACAGTTTCTGTGTCATGCTACATGTCCATTGAAGTTTCTGTGCAAAGCCTAAAAGCGAGTTATTCCATTTGAGTTCATCCTCTATATATCTCATTGTCCAAAAACCCAAGGACCTAGAATCTGGACCATTCAAATTGAATCCTATAGTCCTTATTAATCTATTCCGCTAACTTATCTCACACAACAAAACAAGGACCTAGATCTCTCTCTTGAACGGTTCAAATTTCTTGATCTTTGAGCTCCGAACAGTGGGATACAAAGAGGATCTCAATTTGTTCCATTTGTGTACGTCTTGGACATACGAGTAATGTGCCACAAAGACACTTACCCAAGAATGCAGCACTCATTCCTCTAACCACTCTTCTCACTATTTTAGCATCGCATAGTAAATGATATTCTGTTTTAGTAATTTAATTAATTAATCAAGGGTATTAACCTAATTATTTGTTGGAGCCCTCTCAGTAATGTATCACATGAATGAATCGATAATTTCTTAAGTTCTCACTCAAATAAAATCTCAAATGACAAAAAACAAACGATTTGGATCATGAGATTAGAAGGTGGATCTATCAATACATCAGGTGTAGGGGATCAATAACTACAAAAAAATGTTTACTAATATTGTTGGATTTGAGCCTTCATGATTCCATCTATGAAGCCATTTTGATGGCGCAAGTCTATATACAAAGTTGACTTCATCCTCTACCATATTTGTTTCTGAAAACTGAATCATCAAGACTGTTGGCCATGGCCATGGAAACCCCCTCTTGTAGAGCCAGGCATTGGCTCATCTGTTAGGAAAATGAAAACAAAAAAGGAAAACAAATTAAGATAGGGAAATTAAATACTCACTATTCATAAAGTGGAAACGGGGATTCATGTCATTTCTTTCTTACCAAGCTCATCCTCTTCATCACCATTCTGACTTGTAAAGAATGGCGTGAGGTAGTTTCGATCTAAAGCTGTGAATGACGCTGTGCTGCAAGAGAAAAGGGTGGAGGGCAAAACTGGATGCTTAGCAAATAAATAGATAATGAAAGCCAGGTTCCTCTATGAAGGTAGCAACCAAATGGTTACCTCTGATGGAATTCCTTCAGTTTCATCTTGATCCTGTTCCCCGATGATCCTTCGTCATTATAAGATGGTGCAATATAGCCATTGTTCCCTTCGAAACTCTGGGGAAATATATGTACACATATCCAAAATAGTTAGCTTTGATGAGTTGGTAAAATCAGTGATCATGAAAGTAGAATTGTTATCACAATTCACCATGTGACCCATCAATTTAAATAGGATATTAAATGAGCTGGACTCATTAAATGTTGCAAAAGATAATTGTGTAGAATAATAGAGGAGGGACGCTAAACATCTTTGCACATATTTGAAAGGAGATCTTGCACGTAACTTCAGAACATGTCCAAAAGTGCTGGTTTGGCTCCATTTTAACTTTTAAATTTCTGTCTGAGGTAGTCCCAATCAGTCCAATTCTCACCAGAAATCAATGACCATGTATATTAAATACTATATCTGTGTCCCACTCTCATCAAAACCCCTTCAACAGACCTACCTGTTGTTATTCCCAAGGGAGTTTCTAAAGCATAGATATGACAGGGCAGAAACAGAGAGATTCTCTTACAATCTAAAGCTTGCCCTCTATGTCAGGAAGGGGATGCAGGGTCTATTTAAAATTCTGTCAGCCATTAGCTAAACAGAGAACCAACTTCAATAAACCTCTGTCTGATTTTCTCACAGAAACTATGCTACTATATATGCAAGGCACTAGATAACTTGGTGTGAGAGTTGTGGGTTGTGGTTGTAGGTCATGTATCAGAGTCCTAATCTGTCAGCATGGTGTCTACTGTGCCCTGTGACAGGGAAAGGCAACAGCAGGAAAGTAAAGGATCTAAAAACCTTCGTACATATGTGAGATTAGAGACGATAAGCAATCGCTTCTTTGGGATCAAAAGAATGTCCCTACGTAAATAGTAGCCTTGGATGATCAGAATGACCCACATCAGTTCTTATCCTGTGGGGCTAAGGTTACATTACTATAACCAATGTCCAGAAACTTTTTAAGGGATTGTGAACCAAATCCCTACACAAATGCTCCTTCCTTTTCTGAAATAAATAAAGTAGATCCAAGTAGCAAATTTGGCCATCACAAATATGCATCGAACTCTTTTGTTATGGTTCCTAAAATACAAAGAACAAGTAATTATGCATAACATATTTTCGTTTTCTTTTTCTAGAGCTAGAACTTACTTCACCCAAAGTACCCTCAATGCCATCACCTACTACTTGTAAAGCTTCCAGCATGGTACCGGTTGAACCTCCAATTAATAACACCTAAAAAATGGGTCCGAAGGTTACAACTCAGTCAGAAGAACAATATCATATGCATCTCACAAAACAAATATACTTGAATAATATATATTTGTAGATGTTTCATTCATCCAAAAAGAATAAACATCGAATTGGTAATTCCTCGTTCCTGATATGCAAGGTGTCAAATTACCAAGTTTCTCTACGTGTCTGTCCAAGACAACAAATGAGGCTGCAATCAAATAATATGTATATGTTCAAAGCTAGTGCTGCTAGCATTGCCATTTAACATTTTTTTTTCAAACACATGGCTTTCCAATTTGTTCACAAGGCAGGTCTTCATAACAAATTTCAGTTAGTCAAAATAAAATTGTCTATTCCAGACAAGTCAGTAATTTTTTTGGCATAAGCAAAGGTATTGATGCAGAATAATTTTTTAGCAATTTTTTTTTAATTTAGTTTCCTATTTGATTTCTTAGTTTCCATTACTTATTATTGTCCAGTTTGTAGTAGGATTAATATTACATTTCTATTTCTAGTAAGGTTAGGATTACTTTCCTCTTTATAATATGTTCTTTGAAATTCGATAGAGTATAGTTGGTTGATTTAACGAAATTATCTCTCCTTGAATTATCTTTTGCCACTCTGTTTCTTTGATTACTTTCCTCTTTATAAAGAACAATAATATTGTTACCAGCTTTTTAATTTCGTAAAATAGTTATTGGTATCATTAGAAAAGTTCAAGGGCATGGGATGCAATATATTGACGAAGTGCTGAATTCAGATTCAATTCATGACTAGTATTTTAACAAAGGGCAAGATGATGTATTACTCTACAAATATCCATCACGTAAAATATGTCCTCAATATTCACCAGACATTTGGAAGAAGATTCTAAATTGATGACAAGGATCAGTTTGTGTACCGTCAGAACCACTATGGCAGTGGTTGCAGTGAATATAGTCTGGCCGTGTCCTTCTGGGAGATCATGAACTGATTGCAGAGCGAGGGCAAATGCCATGGCCCCTCGAAGTCCTACTCAATCCCATAATGCATTATGAATATCATAAGTGAATAAATTCAGAATGATCAGCAAGTTTATGCTCTTCTTACCACCGTACCAAAGTGCCTTCTGGTGTTTTAAAGGTATCTGTCTGTGTGCAGGTCGAACCAAGTTAACCAAATACACACAAGAAAAAACATTAGCTGCCCTGCACAAATCATTTGGCAAACTGATTTAAGAGTTTTCATACCAAAACACAGCGATTTATACAAAATGGAAAATGAAGCAACAGATGCATAGAAATTAAAAGACTACTAAAATAAGATTGTGACCAAAGTCTCATCACAGATAACATAAAGGAAGCATACCTTGCAACTACAATAAATATCTGAGGCAATCATGCACGAAGTTAAGGAACAATAGGAAGTTTCAGTTGCTAAAGTCTCACAGAACTTTTAACTTTAGACTACTAATTCAAAGGATACAATTGAAAAAAAAATGAACCCCACATGCGACCAGCTATGTTGTTCCATGGCAATATCAAAGCCCATGTATATAAACCTGAACATTAAGGTTTTTCATTTCAAAACAAGCGTGGGGTGTCATGTGTAAAGAACAGCTTAAATACTTGTTATGTAATAAAGACAATGAAGAGATCACTTACACAAATGTCTCCGCTAGTGATGATATCAAATGGAAAAAGGAAGAAGCAAATCTTTGAGAGTTTTCTGATAAATTTGAATACGTGTAATGCTTCATGACTTAAAACAGAACACCAGTTTGTCCATGACACAGCTTTACCGTAGGATATATTAAAAAGAAAAAAAATTCAGTTCTTCCACTTACCATTCCTGTGAACAATATTGATACAATACCAGACAGGCCAAGACCTTCCGCAAGCATGTAACTAGACAGAAGATAGTTCTACATCATTTTGCATATAAGGAGAAAGCCTTGAAACTAATTTACATAATATGAAAAAGGGTCAAGAAGATCACTTACGAGAAATATGGAAAGAGGACAAAAAGACAGCACTCCAAGTTTTGTAGACTGAAAGGATAACAAGACAACTGTGTTATTTCTACCGTAGTTGTAACCATACAAAGGTTGGCAAAGAATGGTAGAAACTAGAAAAGCATCACTCACTTGTCAATATCCAACCCTGCATACTTAAAAAGGTTTTCACAATTAGGGTTTCACAATAAAATCTACCACCAGAAGCCTTTTTTATTTTATGGAATCAACAAAAGATTTTCAAAACATAATGGAAAATTATTACTTGATAAAAAAGGATATTAAAGCAGATGTAAACCCAACTCCAACACCTGTAAAGCAACACACAATGTATGTTAGTAGCTGAGAAAACAAAATGCAGCAGTAATTCAACATCTAGATAAATAAAGCATGTGCTGCTCTCGTAATTTCTGAGGGCAAAGAAAAAAAGGAGTCATTGCTGTTAAGTGACGATTATATAACTGAGACTCATAGGTTTACTTTACTAACGAGTTACAACAGAGCAGTTGCAGTACAGTATAAGAGGTTTAGTAGGATACCACAACAAATTATTTCCAGGAGATATGTAAAACCTGTTACATAACTCAAATATGGGTGTTGGCAAACTCTCTCTACCCTAACATCCCCCTACCCTTGCTATGACTTATCCTGCTTATACCCTATCACAGCACTTGACATCACAGAACTTAACACTTCTAGACTGGAAAATCATGAATGTCTTTCCAAATATATCAAACACAGGTGATAAGATACATTTTCAGATGAAGCAAAAATATATTATTATTACTAGAACATTTGCTTTTGATACGTACAAAATCAAGTGCAAATCAAGTACTTCATTAGTTGACTGTAAGACAGATATATATTGACCTGCAGACAAGGAACCCACAAAGGTCTCAAGAAACCTGACAACAACCATGAAGAAGTTCTCTCCAGATGTTGCGTGACTTCTTACTAAGGACATTGTCCTGCATAGCAGAACACCAGTTTAATTAGAACTGAAATTCGCACAATATTCTAAAATATAGGTACAATAACAATTTACTCTACATACCTGTACAAGGAAATTGCCATCTGTTGATTGGCGGGCATACAATCCAACAATTTCATAACGTACACAAGGTCAATCTTTAGATAAAAGAAGTACACATCAAGAACATGGATCATAAACAAATAACAATAAAAACATACGACATCATTCAAAACAGATTCTCCAAACACCAGAGCATACAGGTTCATATCTGTGCCAAGTTCCTGCAATAAAGGACCATCACAAAAAACTACATTAGTGCTGAAAAATTTAGATAACAATATGACTGATTGCAATTTGACAAGCTATATTGGTGTTTTATTTGTCGTTTTGGGTGGAGTGCGGGGGAAGGGGAGGATCCAGACATTTTTGGTTAAGGCATCTTCAATAATGTTTCCATGATATTTCTTGATCCTGGAAACGATTCAATAATGTTTCACTTTCATGTTTGGTTGTGTAACTTGAGTTCACCGAAGTAAACTCTACCATGGAATATTGTGAAAATTTAAATAGACCAGATAACCACCTGAAAGATGGACAAGACGGTGACTGGATCAGTTGCTGATATAAGTGCACCAAACATCAAGCACTCCACAAATGGAAGTCTGTAGGTGAGGTATATTAGACCACCAAGGTAACTGCAATAGGAAAAGGAACCGATTGATCTACCTTAGACGTATGGGGTAAAAAAAACTGTAATATTCTGAAAAGATTTTGTGAATGGAAAGTGGAAACAAAAACTTACACTAGAATACCAGTAACAACGGAAGCTATAAAGGTTCCTAGGATAGCAAAGGTGACAATGGCTCCAAAGTTGGAGAAGAAAGGCTTCTGCGAAGAAGGGGACAATAACAGTAAATAAGATTAAAAGGAGATGGGTTGCAAGGCAAAAGGCAAACACGCATGTTATCTCGGAGCTACAAATAATTATTCAGAAAACTTACAGGTGAGAGACTGAAGCCCGACTGAGTGAGCGCAAAAAGCGTCAAGGAAAACAGCATGTACTATGTAGTAGCCTATCAAGGTAAACTGAAGCAAGAAATGAAATACTTGAAGACAAAAAATAATAGAAATAGGGAAACAGTTTGGATATAATATGATAGGAGGTAAGAGGAATAGGAAGAAAAATTCCTCATGGAAGTTAAACCAGGCCCTGAAACAAAGAAGGAACAGAAAGGGGAAGAAATAATTGTTAATTAAATTGTTGAATTGAATTTGAATTGAATTCCCTCTTTGTATAATATTGGTATTGGTATTGGGCCCATTGGCAGGGCATATAGAAGGAGGGACCTGACCTGATGCTATTTTCCGTATTAGAAATGCTAGCAAGTCCACCTACAATTAAGCCTGAAAATAAAATAGTACAAAGGATGGGTCAGTCAAGGCCAAACCCTAATCGATCAATCGCAACGAGACGATGGAAAAATAGGGAAAAAAAAGGACTAGGAGAAATACTATACCAATTAAAAGAGAAGCGCTGGCCTCAGGAAGATAGTAGAATTTGTGGCGGCGAAGGACATGGCCAAGGACGAAAGAGAGGACAAGCATCATGATCTGGAGAAGAATGCCAACCCCAGCGGCCTGCTGCTCCTTCCCTGGAGTGGTCCCATTGGCATCCGCCGGAGATATCTGGATCGCCATTAGTTGGTGTTCATCCTCCATCGCCATTAGCTGTCCTGCTGCTGCTCAACTTCTTCACGAAACACCCCTGTACGGCTGTGCCGTGAAACTCAGTAAACTCAAAATTTGGGCCCAACTAAAATATGATAAAGGTAAATTACAACGTCTTTAAAATATTTTAAAAATATTTTAATTTCATTCAATTACTTATTTTTCATTTCAAAGTCATAAGTTAAAAAAAATGTTAAATAATAAACGAATAAAGAATAAAAAGTTTTATTAATTAATTTAGTACCCTTTAAATCTTTTTTATATATTTTAAATAAAATAATAAAATAATAATTAAATATTTTGGCCCATGTTACATGGGATAACAGCCACGTCAACAAAAATATGGTACCCAGGGTGGGCACTTGAAACCGAAAACCGAAACCGAAACACGAATCAAATCGAACCGCACCGAATGGTTCGGTTTTGCGGTTTTGAAATCGAACCACAAAGTAGGAAACAATTTGGTTTCAATTTTGGCTTTTGAAAACTACATCGAAACCAAAACTGCACCTCAAATTAAATGTCATTTTTATATGGTTGTTTGTTAGAGTCTATATGGTTAGTATTAGACTCAACCACTAGAATGTCATTCCTTCCACCCCTATTCTATTCAACAATTATCACATATCTATGCAGCCTTTTGAAGAGATAGAGCTATCTTGCATTTCTTTAGGAAACTAAATAGTAGATTAACAAAATCATCCCCAGCTTCTCCATAACAAACCATGTTCCTAGATTTGATAACTATAAGCTTTCGAAGAGATAGAGCTATCTTGCATTTCTGTAGGAAACTAAATAGTAGATTAACAAAATCAACCCCAGCTTCTCCATAACAAACCATGTTCCTAGATTTGAAAACCATAAGCTTATCAGTAGATAGTGCAAATTAACACTTGCATTAGGATTAACATGTAATTTTATTGGTGCAAATTTGCATACAACGTTTTTGGTATTTTACCATGTTAGTAATTAACATTTAAAGGTGCAAAAACAGGTGTGTGTATATATATGGAGTTGGAATATATGTCAACTGTTACAAGCAAATATAGTGTGCTGACTTATAAACAATTCTCCCATCCTCCTCATTTACACGTTCAATGCGGGCCTTATTATGCTAATCAGCCTTTGCTGCAAAATACAAATCTCCTTCGTGGCCAAGTGAAAATATGCAGATGATCCTATTTTATTAATTTTCAGCATAAATTAACACTTGCATTAGATAGGTATAAACATGTATTGTTTGAAAAATAAGACCGTCTTATGCGTATATAGGTGTAAATTTTAAACTGTACATTTTTTTTCTTCCCAAAACCAAACCAAAACACTTGGAAACCGCACAAAACCGAACCAAATGGTTTAGTTTCATTTTGATTTTGGCTTCAAAACTGCACTGAACCACACTGCCAAAAGTTTCAATTTCAGATGTGGTTTCACTCAAACCTAAATGGTGCAGCGGTAGGGGTGGGCATGGTTCGGTTTGGGTTTAGGGTTTAGGGTTTAGGGTTTAGGGTTTAGGGTTTAGGGGTTTAGGGTTTTGGGGTTTAGGGTTTTGGGTTTAGGGTTTATTAGGGTTTAGGGTTTAGGGTTTAGGGTTTAGGGTTTAGGGTTTAGGGTTTTAG